>NW_027206009.1:0-685000 GCF_024711535.1 Dipodomys merriami
GGACCCTCCAACCCCCAGGTTCCACTTGCTCCAGGAGCTGGGCCGCCGGTGGGGGTGACTCAAACGCTTGCTCAGCACCCTGAGCCCCGCCCCAAGGCCCTGGGCAGAGCAGACCCCCTCCGCAGGCACTGACCTGCCGGAGCTGACGGCCCTCAGGGGGCCTGCGCTGCGTGGAGAGGAGAAGGGCGGCACCTTGAGACTTTCCTCATGTGTTCTAAAGCTGGGGACAAGGTCTGTGAGGGGAGATGGCCCCGACTGTCCATGATGGGCTGGGACCAGGAACACAGCCAGTCCAGGGCCCAAGGGTGTGGCAGCCGGGGCCCTCCCTAACCCCTCCCTGTTAACAAGGCTCCTCCCTCTGCAAGGGGCATCTGGACGTATGAGCAGAGCCCAGTGCTGGCTGTGGAGGGACAGAGCCAGGGGGATGGAAGGAGAGACACCACCTCTGGAAAGGACCAAGTGCCAAAGCCAGAAGAGAAGGGAGAGGATGCTAAAAGGAGGAGGGAATGAAACCCTGGGGAAGAATGGATCTAGTTAACTCGGGAGGCTGAGAACTGAGGACCATCATTTGAGGCTACCTCAGGCAGGAAAGACTGTGAGACTCTCATCTCTAATCAATTGCAGACAACACACACACACACACACACACACACACACACACACACACACTCACACACACACACAGAGCCGGGCACCAGTGGCTCATGCCTGTAATCCTAGCTACTCAGGAAGCTGAGATCTGAGGATCACTGTTCAAAGCCAGCCCGGGCAGGAAAGTCCATGAGACTCTTATCTCCAATAAACCACTAGAAAACCGAAAGTGGCACTGTGGCTCAAGTGGTAAAGCTGAAGAGCTGAGGGACAGTGCCCAGGCCCAGAGTTCAAGCCTCAAGACTGGTGAGAGAGGGAGGGCGGGCAAAGGGGAAGAACACACCCTGAAGGATGGGATCGGTGCAGAGTCCCATCTCCAAACCACAGCACAGCCTGCAGAAGACGCAGAACAGCGCTCCCCCCCGCCCCCCCGCCACGACGTTTGAGATGGAGATGGACAGCTTCAGATACAGGGGGCTCAAGCTGCCCACGACCAGGCAGCTCTGCCCTAGGGAGCACGCGAGGCTTCGAGGAAGAGGGTAAAATCGCCGCCGCACGGTGCACAGAACCCCCGGGGCCGCTCCTCGCGTGCCGGAGCGGGAAGGGGCCTCGTCCGTCCCTCACCCTCTCGGGACGCCACAGGTGGAGCGCCGCAGCGCGCAGCCCCGGCGCCCGTGCGGCCCAGCCGTGCCAGACGCGCAGGGGGAAATGCATCAGACACCTCGAGAAGGGGACCCACGGGCGTAGAACAATTTATGCCCGTGCAGTGGTAGTAAATACGGCCATTAAACAATGACTCCGGCGCAATTAACTCCAGCACAAAAGTCGGACGATGAGAAAGGGATCACTTGGTGGCCATAATGTGTAAATTGTGTGGCAGCGCATCCACGCTCCTCCGCTTGTCCTCCGGCTGCCCGTGCTGCTGGCCGGGGAACGCGAGGGGGGCAGCCGGCCGCGTTCTCCCAGAGAAGCCATAGCAGAGCCTCGTCCCTTCCTGCAGGAGCGGGCGCTGCCCTCCCTCCCTCCCTCCCCCCCGGCTGGGTGCTCAGTCGGCCTGCACCAGACTCTGCTCATCCCCCGGCTCTGCGGAGGGCTGGCCTGGCGCTCCACAGGGAACCGTGTGATTAGGCTAATGACACGCGTGCCCTCAGCTTGGCTCGGTCACAGAGCAATTCGTTTCCCTTCGCAACCTCACAGGGTTCGAGCGCACAGGGTGAAGGTAGTCTTGGAGTTCCTCAGAAAGCGCCCCGGACCTCGGGGCACCTCACCACGCACCTCAGGGGTGGTGGGGCCGAAGGTCACCAGGACGCCTGCCTCATCACCCAGGGCATCTCCATCTCAAGATGTCAGCCTTCCCTCCTGGGAAGAAGACCGCGCTGGGGGCCCCAGGGGCCTTCCCCGGCCTGCGTCTGCGGGGCCTCTGCTTCCGGCCTTCGCCCCCTACTGTCTGCTGGTTAAGGTGACTGGCTTCACCATTTTACATGAAGGGCCGAGGGGCAGCGCTGAGATCATGGCCTTTGCCGTTCACTGGTTCAAAGCCATCTCTGACCCTTATGGTGCTGTGTGACCTCGGGCAGTTGACTTACCCACACTGAGCTTCAGTTTCAACATGTGTAAGAAGGGAAATAACACCTTCATCTCCAAGTCTTTTCATGTGTTGGAATCAATGTCTGTAATTAGCTCCAAAAGTAGTATGTCTGATAAGTGGTCGGTAACCAGCCCAAGCCTATATTGACATTATCTTCCTCATTATCTCTACCTCGCAGACTATTTTGAAGCCACTGAAATGATGCTTGCAAAGCAATCCTAATGAGCAAGGGGATGATGAGAATTCAGAGTGGAAAAGCATCCCAACGGTAAGAGAAAAGAGAAGGAAGAACCCTGAGATGCAGGACCCCTCCCCTCAGGGTGGCCAGTCCCAGGCCCCCCATTTTGGGGTTGTCTAGAGTGATCAAGCACTCCTGCAGGGTCAGGGAGGGCAGGGCTGGGTGTGGAGGCCCAAGGGTGGCGGCAGGTGGCGGCTGGGCATGGGAGGTGGGTCTGGAGCTCCCTGGGCACCACCAGAGAGGGCTGGGCGGGATCAGCACCTCAGACAGCACCAGGCCGACTGGGCAGGCGGCCTGGGGCTCTGGCCCCAGGGGTGGGCGGCTTTGACCTAAGGCCCCTGGGAAGGACATGCCTGTGTCATTCATTGGGTCTAGTCTGGGGGACTCAGGCCGGTATGGGAGACACCACAAGGGCTGGCCCAAAACCCCCTGGCACCCCTGCCCTCCGCCGGCACCCCTGCCCTCTGCCAGATGGCAGAGACAGCGCCTGCCCAGCGAGGCTCAGAGCCTACAGGTGCGAGTGACAGCAAAGTCCCCAGTCCCCAGTGACCAAATTCTCCACCTGTTCTGCTTTACAGATGGGGAAACTGAGTCCCTGGGGCCCACATGCTCCCGTCCCCAGGGCCTCTGGTCCAGCTGAGGACCTCGCCCAGGCTGAGCTGAGCGGGAAGGTGAGCATGGCGGCTGGGAGCGGCAAAACTCACCAGGAAACTCCAGCGGGCCCCAGGGCCTTTGCCCGTCTGCCCCCCAGCCTTCACCCGCACGCCCCCTTTGCCCGCGGATGGACCATGGGAGCCAGGAGCCCTGTGTCCACGAGGCGCTGGCCTGAGCAGTGCGTGGTGGGCTTGAAGCTCACGTGCAGAGTGAGGAGAACTTCACCAGCGATCTATTTCTCCCAGGGACCCAGGCCGGAAGCGTGTGGGAGCTGGCGCGTGGGCCAGGTCTGCAGGAGAAAGTCCACCGCAGCCACCACCCCGCGGGTTCGGGCCTCGCCACGCCCTCCGCCCTCCGTGGCCTTCAGAGTCACTCAGCTGCGTGGTCATTGAGACGCTGTCGGCTCACCGTGACCCCAACCCCCCGAAAATGTGACGGTCTTAGCTTCAGGCGTTCACAAAATGACAGAGCCCCTCCACTCAACTGACTTCTTAGCAACCCTCTGCCAGATGACTACACAGGTCACGCAGACCACGCGCACGGCTTGGCACCACGGGGCACGCGGTGACCGCGCGGCCCACTCTGCAGCCGGGCGCGGAGGACACGCGGGTCACACACGGTGGTGCGTGCTCACCTGGTGGGCAAACCCGAGTGCGGAGTATCCCACCCCTTCATCCATCCGTCACGCGTCCATCCGTTCACCTTTGTGCCAGTGCTGGGACTTGAACTCAGCGCCTGGCGCTCTGGCTTGGCGTCCACACCTCCACGTCCAGCTCCTTGCTGGTTAACCGGCCCTCGAGAGTCTCACACACTTCCCTGCCCGGCCGGGGTTTGGTGAAAGCCCACGAGAGCGGAAGATGGGGAGGCCTCGGTTAGAGGCCAGCGTCAGCCGGCTGCTTTCTGCAGGCCTCTCTGGTCGCCGGCACAGACGGCAGCCTAGCCGCGTGGCCCAGGTGTGTGCCTGCCCCCAGGGAAGCCTGCTCACGCGCGACGCCGTCCCCGGGCCCTGGTGCACGCCCAGCCCTCTTCATTGCACGCCCAGCAGTCACTTGGCTGGGAGCTGGGTCCTGCCGTGACCGGGAGCACGGCCTCACAGACCTGCCCGGCTCCTGTGGGGGACGAAACGCCTGGCAAAGCGGGGTGCGGGGGGGACAATGGCTGCAGCAGGCCCGCGAAGGCTGTTAGTCCTCTCGCCACCAATGCCCACTCGCCCAGGACAATGACCCCTTTCCGCCTCCCCAGAATCCACCTCTGGAGCCCAGCCTAGAGCGTGTGTGCAGAGTGCCATGCACCGCCCCCCCCAGGGACAAATCCAACCCAGGTACTGTTCGTAGGAAGAGAGAGAGGGGCCACACGTCCCCTTGAGAGAAAGAGCCTGGGATCCATCTCCCCCAAGGAAGGTCTCGCAGGCGGGCGCCAGAGCCTGGGCAGGTGCCAGGGACAGGCCGAGCCCAGGCACAGGGAGGGAGCCGGCAGGGAGGTTTGTTCCAGGGCCGGGCATCCTGGTGGCTTTTCAGCTGGAGAGGGACATGCGATGGCGTCTGCAGCTGTGCCCGCAAGGCCACCCCGCCAGGCCAGAGCGGAGCAGGCGGCCCGCCCTCCGACCAGCAATCAAGCAGACCCCACACCCGCCCAGGGAGTGGCCTGGTGAGCAGGGCCCGCGCACCCCCTCCTCCCCGGGGCCGAGGGGCTCTGAACCTGCTCCCCGGCTCCCGCCCACCCTGCCGGCCCCCCGCCCCTCCTGCTGCCAGCTTGCCCCTGCTGACCGCCATGGCCGCCACCCCAGGCAGCCTTCCCAGAGAAAGCTGCCTTTTCTCGTTTGGACTGACGCTGCCTTGCCTGTGTCCACCTGCGCCCATTCCCTCCTGGGCCTCCAGCCGACAGCTGCACGGCGCGGTCCCTGTCCCCACCACGCTCCCTGGCTGCTCCAGGCACACTGGAAGCGGAGTCTGTGGGAAGACACCCATCCCCGCGCCGTGGAGGGGACACTGGCGCTCCCTGCACCGCGGGTGCCAGCCAGGAGCCGGGAGGCAGAGGGCCCGGGGCGTGCGTGACCGGAGGCGTGGTGGAGAGGGGCCGGGAAGCCCTGCCCGTGTCACACCATCCCACCCCGGGCCCCACACCTGGCGGCCGCCCTGCTCTGGGCAGCATGGGGACGCAGCTCTGGGAAGTCCCTGCCCCTGTGGGAACGGTGGCGTGGGCTGGGACATGGGCCGGGCGGGGCGGGCCCCGGGGTCCCTGGCGTCCTCCCACTGGGCAGCCCCCATCCCCGCCCAGGCACAGCTGCAGAACCAAGCGTCACCCAGCCCCGGAGCTTGAGCCTTGCCGAGAGCTGCACCCAGCACCACCGGCCGTCCCCACCCGGCGCTAGACAGTGCCGTCCATCTGCGAGGACAGACAGATGGACGGTGACTCACCCTCACCGGCCAGGACCCCATCCGACCCGGTGTGACGACACAGGGCTCACCTCGACCTCCACATGCCACGAGGGACCAGGCCACAGAGGCAGACGAATCCCGCGGGATCCCCCGCCATGGGACAGCCCGCCGCCCGCCCGCCCCACGGCTGCCCGCACCCGGGCACGGCAGGGCGGCTCGGGCAGTCCGGGAGGAGCGGGCCGGGGCCTCTCTCGGATGACCTTGCCCCACTCCCAGGTCAGGACACCTGCGGTCTGGCGGTTGGTGGCGCCCGCTCTGGTCCTCCTAGCACGTGGCCAAGCGGAGTTTCGGCAGCTGCCATGTAGAAGTGGAGGTGAGGGTGGCTGTGGCCCCTCGGGGGGGGGGGGCAGTCTCATCTCCAAACATGACACGTGTGTGTGTGTGTGTGTGCGTGCGCGTGTGTGTGTGTGCGTGCGTGTGTGTGTGTTTGGGTCTAAGGTCAGCCTAGAGGTGCTAAGACACGGAGGACATCATGATCTAAAGGTCTGGGCACCCCTGCCCCCGCTGCAGACGAGAAAAAAACTAGGGGTACAGTCTGGATGCCACCCGTGGTCTTGGGAGCACTGTCTGCGGAGGCCAGGAGCCCCCAGGCCCACGACCGGTCCCCGGATGTGAGCAGGAGGGCGCGTAGGCTCTGTGCAGGGCCATCCGGTGAGGAGAGCGCCAAACCAAACCAACAGGGAGAGGGCGAGCTGTGGGAGAGAGGCGGAGGACGGGCCACGGCCGACGCCCAGAGCCCAGAGCGGCCCCGCAACAAAACCCACACGTGTTACCGGATCCCAGCCCGGAGGACCAGAGCAGGCAGCTGCAAAAGCCACTGGACGCTGCGACCGCCCGTGTCCCAGCAGAAGGGCTCCAGGTAACCCACGCAGACACCGCGTTCCCGAGAGGCCCCGACTTCGAGGTGACCGGCCCGCCTGGGAGGATGGAGGGCCGGCCCCGCCCATCTGCTCCCGTGGCATGCACCAGGGGAAGAGAGGCACCGGTGCCCACAGCGCGGGCTGGCGGCTCCCGGGGTGGGGCAGACACCGCTCAGTAATGGGCGCCCTCCGCGGGTCACGGGACCATGTGCTCCTTGTCCTGGAACACACGTGCACAGCGCGATCGGGCACCAGCTGCCTGGGACAGAGCTCAGGTCCAGCCGTTCGGACAGAGCTCAGGTCCAGCCGTTCCCTCCGGTGTCCCTAAGCCGGGCTTCCAGACTTGCGCGCCAGGCTGCCGTCCTCGACCACAGACCCCGCGGCCTGTGCCCCGGACTGCATGCCACGCTCCACGGAACGGGACCCGACGTGGAATCCTGTGCACTCCACAGGGGCGGCCACGGGGAGGCAGGAGCGGTGGCTTGGCCTGTAACCCCAGCTACACAGGAGACTGAGAGCTGAGAATGGAGATTTGAAGCCAGCCCGGGCAGGCATGCCCATGACACTCTTATCTCCCGTGAGTTAAGTGGAGGTATGGTTCAAGTGGTGGTGTGCCGGCCTTGAGGGATAAAAGCTAAAGGACAGCGTCTAGGCCCTGACCTCAAGCCCCAGTACCAGCACAGACACGCGTACACACACAGAGCTGTTCCCAGTGAGCCTAACCCCACACAGCCGAGGTCCTCATAGGTAAAGAAATTCACTGCGGTTCCACCCCCCCCCCCCCCCGCCGCTGCACGGAGCCCGCAGGGAGCCGCGGAGGGGAGGCGCCGGTCCCCGTCAGTCCAAAAGAACTCCCCTGCTTCCCACAGCCTCATTTCCGGAACCCGGCTCTTCCGCCAGATGGCTCCCACGCAGGGTTGCTTAGTGACAGTGGAGCCGAGGGCCCCGCAGGGAGGAGGGGTGCGCATTCTAGAAGGGCAGGGACACACGGGACCAGCGCCCTCCCCGCCAGGCAGGGGCAGGGGCAGAGGCCGGGCCCATGGAGGCCGGGCCCGCGGAGGCTGGACAAGGCCCGGCCTCCCGGACGGGAGGGAAGAGAGTCAGCCGCCTGCTGGGAGCCCAGGGCTGGGGGGCTTGGTCCCCCGGGGGACCTCTGCCCCGCTGTCCCTGCCTGGGAAAGCCGTCCACTCACTTCCAGCAGCGTGGAAATGAAGATGGCGTCTGGGAGGGGCTGCGGAGTGGGGTGTGGGGGCCTGTGGAGAGAGGCCAGGTCCCCCGCTCCTGACTCTGCTTCGAGAGGAGCCCCCACCCCACCGGCAGCACGCCGCTCCTCTAGACCAAGGCTCGCTGACTCTGTCCCGGGACAGATTTCTGTATTGCTGGGGAGCTATCCTTGTATTTTATCATTCATTCATCCATTCATTTTTGTGAGGGTCCTGGGGCTTGAACTCAGCCTGGGCGCTGTCCTTGAACTATGTTTGCTCAAGCAGGCGCTCTACCACACCAGCCACAGCAGCCACACCCCTTTTGGCTTTGGGGCAGTTTCTCAGAGATAGGAGTGTCACGGGCCTTCCTGTCCAGGCTGGCTTCGAACCGTGCTCCTCAGCACTCAGCTGGGATGACAGGCATGGGCCGCGGGCAGCTCACCCTCAGCCTGTGCTTTGAAAGCACTGCGTACCGGGTCACGCGGCGCCGGCCCCGGCTGCCCGGCCCCGGCTGCCCGGCCCCGGCCGCCCCTCGGAGGACACTCCTCAGCCGTGACCTCTGCTCCACGCGGTCTCTGCAGACACGATCGGTGGTGAACGTCTCCCTGAGTAGCCGGGCCCGGACCCACCGAGCCTCACTAAGGGAGGAGATCTGGGCACAAAGGCAGAGAGAACGGGGCCACACAGTCACTAAGGGAGGAGATCTGGGCACAAAGGCAGAGAGAACGGGGCCACACAGCCCTGGCCGTGACCCCAGGCCACAGTGGCCGGGAGCCCCCTACCCCAGGGCCCCAGGGCAAAGGCTCATGGGAAGCAGTAGCCAGTATTTGCCTGGTACCCCTCACGCGCTGCCTGCCCACAGCAGGCTGCCCACTGCCATGCCCACCATGGCACCTCAGGGAACCCGCCACGCGAGTGGGTGATGGAGTGAGGGACGGACGTCACCCTCCCGCCCTCCCCGGCTCCGGCATCTCCCTGCCATGCTCGTGCTGGCCTTGTGGCCTGGGAGAGGATCTCAACGCCAGGGGTAGCCGGCCCCGGGCAGGGAGGGGAGACGCCAGCGTTCATCCTGTGGTCACCGCCCGGTCTCCGCACGGCCCCCGTGTCCAATGCTCCAGCCTCCCCGTCATGAGTCCTGTCACAGACAGCCTGTGTGGCAGGTCGGGCCACCACCAGCCTCCCCGTCATGAGTCCTGTCACAGACAGCCTGTGTGGCAGGTCAGGCCACCACCGTGAGACGGGAGGCGGGCCCGCCTGCTTCCTCCACTCGCCAGCTGCTCCCTGCACAGACCCGCCATGGGTCACCTTCCCAGAGGGGCGCAGCGCCCTCCCCCACCCCGCTCTGCAAAGCAGAGCAACTACAGACCACTGGGCCTGGGGAGGCGGGTGACGGAGCAGGTGGATGAAGGGAATCAGCACGTCGCTGTGGAAGGGATTCAGCGTTTGTCCCCACCATCGCAGGCCCCCGAGTCCCGTGCCCCAGGCCCTCCCTGCCTTCAATTCTGTGGGCAGAAGCCCCCCTTGCATGCAGGAGAACTCGGGGTGGTCCCCTCTGGTTCCCCCTCCAGAACAGCGGGGACCGCGCCGTCCCTCTCGGGTGGGCGGCGGGCAGCTCCTCCTGCCAATCTCCGTGGTGGGGATGCTGGCGAGCGCTCACGGGGCGGGACCCGGCCCCAGACGCAGCTCAGGGACTAACGATGCCGGGCAGCCCCCACCAGCAGGGCCCCCCACAGGACCCCACTCCCCATTCCCAGGTGTCAGTGGTGCCAAATCTGGGAAAGCCTGGGCTGGGGGCGCCTCACCCCCTTTCCTCTGACCCAGCTCAGGGGCAGGTGAGCAGCGGCAAAGCTCGGGGTCCACTTCTAATCTGCCTGTCCAGTGCAAGTCTCCACCTCTCCAGCTCCGCTGTCATCACCCGCGCCGGGTGTTGGAACACAAAATGCACCCAGGACGCAGTGCATGGCGGCCGAGGCTGTGTCCCCTCCCCGCCTCCTCCTCCAGGTCCTAACCACCCCTCACCGGGCGCCAGGCTGAGGGGCCCCACACACCGCCGCCCGCCACGTGACCCGTGCCCCCGGAACCTTCTGAGCCGCACTGGCAAAGCACAGTGCTCTGAATGGCCTGGACACAGGAAAGAACTTCACAAAAGTTGGCAAGGGGAAGGCACTTGGTAAATATTCATTGGATGAACAAATGATTATCATTATGATAATAGAATCCAGCCTACGGCACTTAATTCAATTCTCCGTCTCCATGGTTGGTTACTAATCTCTATACTCAATAAGTGTGATAAGGAGAATGAGTTCTTGCGTGGCTAGGACACTTCACACTCCGGAAAGCCCCGCGTGCTTCAAAGGCTTCTCTTGTCCTTGCGTCATTCCGGTCTCACAACAGCCTGAAGCCAGAGTACTGATGCCAGCTCCCAGGCGCAGGCGGAGAGGCTATGAGACATCATCACACACACACACACACACACACACACACACACACACACACACACACACACACACACACACACACACGCTTGCGCGCACGCACGCAGAGAATCAAAGATCAGAGCAGGGCAGAGGAAGAGGCGAACAGCTGGGGCATTCTCTGAGGCTGACGGAACAAAGACTCCGCTGCTCTCCTCGGGGCCCCAACGGGGTTGTACACTGTGACCATTGCCTTCCTTGTCTTTTTTTCCATACTTGCCTGCCAGTGAGCAGAAAGCATCACACTCGCATGTCTGCCACAGGCATATCAAGGGACAAGTAGATGGACGGATGGACAGACAAATGCATAGATGGATGGACGGCGAACAGATGAACAGATGAATGCATGGATGGATGGATCGATGAATGAATAGATGTATATATGGATAGATGGATGCACAGATAGATGGGTGGGTGGGGGGTGGATGCATGGATGGATACATGGGCAGACGGATGGATGGATGGATGGATGGATGGGTGGAAGGACAAAAGAGCAGATCAGATAAATAGCCAGGATAGATGACTAGGTGGATGGATGAGTGGGTAAGTAGAGGTAGGACAGCTGAATGGCTGGGTGGGAGATGGATAGATGGACAGATGAATGGTAGGTGGGTGGGTCATGAGCATGTAGATGAATGAGTGGGCAAATGGACAGTAACCTTGGGATCCTAGCAATATGAGCTCGTGTTCTTAAATGCTTCTTTCCCTTCGTGTGAGAGTCTTTGTGCAGATTCCTACTTGTCTCCTCTTCCTGGGTCTGTCTCCTCCATCCTTCCACAGCATCTCTCTTGGTCCACTCTCTCCCTCCCTGTACAAGCCCCATGTTCCAGCCGGTGGAGGAGGAGGAGCCCTCTCCCACACAGTGGGGCTGGGGTGCCCGCGAGCACCCTGTCTCGGGGGCCTGCTCCCCTGCCTGTGCTGGCAGCTGGGGGTCCTGGTCTCTTTGGGAAGGGGCCCTGCTAGGACGTGCCAGCGGAAAGCCGCCCGCTTGACGCCGTTCCCAGCCATTTCAGAAGGATTGCACCTGACCGCACCGGGGAATGCCATTAGAACGAGACAGTTTAACAGCCCCGCGCTCCCTGGCCTGGAGTGGGCTGTCTCGTGCAATCAGTGTCATCTTCATGCAGAAGCGTGTGTGCCGGGGTGAGGGGACTGAAGGTGACCCCTGCAGTTTGGATCTGAGCCATGGGCTTCCTCGTGTGGTCCTGCCGCGAAGCAGGCCTCCCTGCCCCTGCCCCCCTCTGCCCCCCCTCCCCGTGCGTGGCTGGCTCGCGTACGGGGTTAACCTGGAGGCACCTTCTTCCCCAGACCCCACGTGCCCTGCAGATCGCAGACCCCCCCCCATCCTTTGAGAGATGCCTCGTGAATCGCTGCTGGGTGGGAATCAGGTCACGTGATACAGGCATGGCGCACACAGCGCCTGTATCTTCTACCCACACCTCTGCAAAACATCTGGCCTATGAGCTGCAAACATCAGAGTTTTTCAGGGGGCTGAACACCGATCCCCAGAGCCGCCTCCTAAAGAGCTGATCTCGCCCGGTGCAGGGGCCCGGCTGCTCAGGAGGCTGAGATTGGAAGATCACGGCTTGAAGCCAGCCTGGGCAGAAAAGTTCATGAGATTCTTATCTCCAATTCTGGGAGAAAGGCAGAAGTAGAGCTGTGCTCAAGTAGTAGAACAGTAGCCTTGAGTTCAAGCCCCAGGACTGACACACACAAAAGAAGTATTCTTGTCTGGAAGTGGGTAAGGCCAAAGGGGTCACGGCGGACACGGGGGGGGGGGGGGGAGAGAAGAATACTCATAACCCCTGAAGCAGCATCACCGAGCCATTCGCTGTGGGGTCGGGTGTGCCAGGCCAGTCCACCCCCAAGGATAAGCACACAGTTGGCAGTTTGTACCCCCAGAAAAAGGGTGCACCAATAATGCCCCAGGGCCGTCAGTCCCTGGTCCCCCCACAACCCAAATGAGGACGGTGGGCGGCTTACAAAGGCTTTGGCTCCTGGCTTGGTGGACTCCACCCCTGCCTCCCCCAGCCGCAGGCCCGGGCTCTCGGTTTACCCGCCACGTCCTCATCTGTCTCCAGCACCGTCCACTCTCCATGCGCCCACAGTGGCTCTCAGCGCCGTGGCTGAAGTCCGTGTTGTCTTCGGATGGGTCCCTTCCTGCCTCTTGCTGCCCCTCTCCGCTCGGCCGATTCCCTCTCCCCTCCCCTCGCCCCTCCCACCTCCCAGCCCCCACCTCTCACCCACACCTTGTGCACCTGAACAGTCACAAATCACCTGCCCCCAGCTTCCTCCACACCCCAAATACTGGGGACCGGGATGATGGGGAGGGCCAGAAGAGACGGACCGGGGAACTGGGGGAAATGCGAGTCCCACTGGGGTGTGTGCCCAGGGTCCTGGCAGCCAGGTCCAAGACACGCCGCCGCCCTGCCCACCACCCAGGTGGACGCACTGTGCGCTGCCAGGAGACCCCCAGCCCAGCCGCACCCTCCCGCCGGGCTCCCGCGGCGAGGGAGAGGCCGCATTTCATGAAAAGTCCAGCTGGACTCAGGAGGACACCTAATGGCTAATTTACACGGGACAACTCGATCCGTAATTGCTCTCTAATTACGCGACAATCAGAATCATATCTCGGCCCCGTCCTCGGATGCCTATTTGTCACCTGCGTGGAGCAGGACTGCCGCCAGGAGCCATGACCGGGGGCGGCGTGCGGGGCGGGCGGCGGTGCCCCACTGCGCACAATCACCTGGGTCATTACCCCCTGCACCCCAGCAATCACACGCCGCCGCTGTCATGGGTGTATTTCAATTTATTTGTACACCTAATCACAGTCTCCTCTGGGGAGCGGGTAGCAGTTGCATGGATCATGTAGAGTAAGCAGGGGTGTGGTGGGGAGCGTGGGGGGGCGGTGCAGGAGGGGCTGCCCGGGAAAGAGAGCAGAGCTCGCCCACATTGTCCCCCCCACCAATGCCAGAGCCACAGGGTTCAGCTGCCCGGCGGGCGTCCCCCCTGCCCCGATGGGGACCGTGGCTGCCTCCACTTCCCCTACACCAGGACCACCCCCTCCCCCCTCTTCTCCCTCCAGAACCCGAGCGTCTCCGCACAGCACCATTGGTCCTTGCTTGCTCTGGACCATAATGGTGGAAACACAAATGCCTGTCGGTTCCCACAGAGGGGCGGCCCCGCAAACCTGAGCATCAGCAGATCAAACCAGGCTTTCGTCATCATCGTCCTCGAGGAGGAAGGAGAGGAGGAGATACCCAGAGATTCAGATCCGTACCATCAAAGCCACTTTCCTTAAGGAAGGCTGTCACGTTTTGTTTAATGGCTCTGGTACAGTGTGTGGTGGAAAGCCACAGAAACAGAAATCAATGCGCTGAGAGGAGGTCTTCCCTGGGCGGTCACCGGCCTCCGTGACCACTGAACGCAACATAGAAACGAGGACGTGGGCGCAGCTAGCTCACCGCGGGCCGGAGCGCAGGGGAGACGCAGCCCGACCGACCCAAGCCCCGACCCTCAGCAGCCGGCCCCCGCTGACAACCTGGCTGCTGAGCTCGGGTCCCCACAGCTGGCCACCCCGGTCCGCAGGGCACGGGAGAGCAAGGAAGCTCAGAGCCCGCACGGCAGGCCCCGGGGTTGGACTCAGGTCCCCCTGTTCCCCCGGCCCTTGCTCTCCTCTCACCCTGTGGTGCTTGGCAGACAGCGGGGCTGGACAAAGGGCCCGGCGCCTTGACAATGGACAGGCGTCTGTCCCCCGTGGGGGAGACGGCTGGTGTCTCTTGGTCCCACAGTGTCTGCTCCTCGTTTGGCTGTTTGCTTTGAGACAACGAGGAGCCGTCTCCCACTGTGTTCAGTGACTTCCCAGAGCAGATCCACACGGAGCCATGAAACAGGCCCAGTGTGGGCATTCCATTTACAGAGTTTGAACTCGGGGCCTGGGCGCTGTCCCTCAGCTCTTCAGCTCATGGTGAGTGCTCTACCACTTGAGCCACAGCGCCACTTCCGGTTTTCTGGTGGTTCATTGGAGATAAGAGTCTCATGGGCTTTCCCGCCTGCAATGGCTTTTAATCGCACAGCCCCTTGAGCACAGAGGACTGCATCAAGATGTCACTCCCTGGAGGTAGCCAGGAAGGGCAGCAGCCATTGGTCAGTGGACATGGGAGAAGGAGGCGGCCAGCTGGTGGCTGAGGTCAGCGTGCCGGGGCTCCTGCTGATGGCCAGCCGGCGCTGGCTGAGTAGACGGCCGGGGTGGAGCCTGTCCGGGGGTCAGGGCCCTGTGAGATTGCTGGCTGGACTGCCTTCCACCCCAGGACCCAGTGAACAGACGGTCACCTGGGCCTAGAACCTGACCACCATGTCGGGTCCCAGCTTCTGGAAGAAGGAGAGGGAAACTCCGTTCTTTCTGTCTCCTGGTCCCGGGTGCAGGGCCACCGCGGCCTGCGCCGACACGGGCCGATGACCGGCCCCTCACCTAGCTCGTGACACGAGAGAACCCCAAAGGCCTGCGGGGCACGCGGCTGTCCCCGGGGGTCCCCGTCCCTCACCCTCAGCCTTGCAGAGCCGCGATGGACAGGTCACCAGGGACCTCCCCGCTGGGCCTCCCCTTCCAACCCCCGAGGGAGAGGCGTCTTCCTGACCCGGAAAAAAATGGCGCAGTTGGATGTGTCTGTGTGCAAGTGAGGAGAGCTGAACCTCGGGCCTCGGATCCCTGAACCCCCGGGGCTTCTGCACCCCATTTCCACGGTGGCTGTCCTGATGTCAGGTGCTGATCACGCTCAGAAGAGAGCAAGGCCAAGCCTCGTCCCCACCTTTGACCAGCCCAGGTGGGAGAGAGCTCCCTTCCGAGACCCACAGTCCCGGCTCCCACGGTCACCCGTAGGCTCCGAGAGAGATGCCTTCCACACGTTAGGCCGGTGTTTCGGGGTTCGCTCTGTTTCTAAGATGAAAGCTCTGCACACAGACACGTCTAGTTCTTCTCCATTTTTGCTCCTGGACGGGCAGGCGCTGGCTCCCGGGGCGCCGAGGGATGCCTGGTGGAAGGGAAGGCCCACGCAGCTGGCTCCGCTCCCCGACAGCGCGTGCTCCAGGCCCCTGGCTTTGCTCTCGGCCGCAGGCTGGAGGCCTCACTTCATCGAGCAGGCTGGCTGATTTCCACACTCACCCCTGCTTCGGCCCCAAATAAAGAGGGACCAGGAAACCTAGGGAGGATGGGGCCCCCCATACGAGAGGAGGACAGGGCCACAGGCCAGGGAGTCGCTCAGTGCTAGAGAGCAGTCGGTGGTCTCCGAGGCCAGGATCTGAGTGGAGAGAAGCCCATGGCAGAGACGGTAAGGGTGAGGCCTCAGTCCCGGACCAGGGCGGCCAGAGGGGCCCAGTGCAAGCGCAGAGCCCGGGCCACCCCGTTTCACATGGGCAAGCACAGCAGACACAGACCTGGGCTCTGGCTGAGCTCTGGCTGAGGACAAGTGCGGAGCCTAGAGAACGCAGGGCTGAAATTCGTCTTCAAAAACCGTCCTCCCCAGCTGGGGGTGGGAGGTGGGGGGTGTCTACTGGCCCCAGATGGAAATGGCAGTGAGAACCGCAGGCAGGCTGTTTGAAGCCGACGGAGGCTGTGCTGGTGGAGGCTTGTTGATGGAGTCTGTGCTGACAGAGGCTCGCTGATGGAGGCTGTGCTGACAGAGGCTCGCTGGTGGAGGCTGGGCTGATGGAGGCTTGCTAGTGGAGGCTGGGCTGATGGAGGCTTGTTGATGGAGTCTGTGCTGACAGAGGCTCGCTGGTGGAGTCTGTGCTGACAGAGGCTTGCTGGTGGAGGCTGGGCTGGTGGAGGCTTGCTAGTGGAGGCTGGGCTGATGGAGGCTTGTTGATGGAGTCTGTGCTGACAGAGGCTCGCTGGTGGAGGCTGGGCTGGTGGAGGCTTGCTGGTGGAGGCTGGGCTGATGGAGGCTTGTTGATGGAGTCTGTGCTGACAGAGGCTTGCTGGTGGAGGCTGTGCTGACAGAGGCTTGCTGGTGGAGGCTGGGCTGGTGGAGGCTTGCTGGTGGAGGCTGTGCTGGTGGAGGCTTGCTGGTGGAGACTGGGCTGGTGGAGGCTGGGCTGACAGAGGCTTGCTAGTGGAGGCTGTGCTGATGGAGGCTTGCTAGTGGAGGCTGTGCTGGTGGAGGCTTGCTGGTGGAGGCTGTGCTGGTGGAGGCTTGCTGGTGGAGGCTGGGCTGGTGGAGGCTTGCTGGTGGAGGCTGTGCTGACAGAGGCTTGCTGGTGGAGGCTGTGCTGGTGGAGGCTTGCTGGTGGAGGCTGTGCTGGTGGAGGCTTGCTGGTGGAGGCTGTGCTGACAGAGGCTTGCTGGTGGAGGCTGTGCTGGTGGAGGCTTGCTGGTGGAGGCTGTGCTGGTGGAGGCTTGCTGGTGGAGGCTGTGCTGATGGAGGCTTGCTAGTGGAGGCTGGGCTGGTGGAGGCTTGCTGGTGGAGGCTGTGCTGGTGGAGGCTTGCTGGTGGAGGCTGGGCTGGTGGAGGCTGTGCTGACAGAGGCTTGCTAGTGGAGGCTGTGCTGATGGAGGCTTGCTAGTGGAGGCTGTGTTGGTGGAGGCTTGCTGGTGGAGGCTGTGCTGGTGGAGGCTTGCTGGTGGAGGCTGTGCTGGTGGAGGCTTGCTAGTGGAGGCTGTGCTGATGGAGGCTTGCTAGTGGAGGCTGGGCTGATGGAGGCTTGCTAGTGGAGGCTGGGCTGATGGAGGCTTGTTGATGGAGTCTGTGCTGACAGAGGCTCGCTGGTGGAGGCTGGGCTGGTGGAGGCTTGCTGGTGGAGGCTGGGCTGATGGAGGCTTGTTGATGGAGTCTGTGCTGACAGAGGCTCGCTGGTGGAGGCTGGGCTGGTGGAGGCTTGCTGGTGGAGGCTGGGCTGATGGAGGCTTGTTGATGGAGTCTGTGCTGACAGAGGCTTGCTGGTGGAGGCTGTGCTGGTGGAGGCTTGCTGGTGGAGGCTGGGCTGGTGGAGGCTTGCTGGTGGAGGCTGGGCTGACAGAGGCTTGCTGGTGGAGGCTGTGCTGACAGAGGCTTGCTGGTGGAGGCTGGGCTGACAGAGGCTTGCTGGTGGAGGCTGTGCTGGTGGAGGCTTGCTGGTGGAGGCTGGGCTGGTGGAGGCTGGGCTGACAGAGGCTTGCTAGTGGAGGCTGGGCTGGTGGAGGCTGTGCTGACAGAGGCTTGCTAGTGGAGGCTGTGCTGATGGAGGCTTGCTAGTGGAGGCTGTGCTGGTGGAGGCTTGCTGGTGGAGGCTGTGCTGGTGGAGGCTTGCTGGTGGAGGCTGTGCTGGTGGAGGCTTGCTAGTGGAGGCTGGGCTGGTGGAGGCTTGCTAGTGGAGGCTGTGCTGATGGAGGCTTGCTAGTGGAGGCTGTGCTGGTGGAGGCTTGCTGGTGGAGGCTGGGCTGGTGGAGGCTTGCTGGTGGAGGCTGGGCTGGTGAAGGCTTGCTGACAGAGGCTGCACTGGTGGCCCTGGGCAGTCCTGACTCCCCCCCCCCGCCATGTGTGGCCCGAGAGCTGCTTGCCCATCCGGGACTCTCTCCCTTCCCCTGTAAGATGGCGCGGGAGGGGCTGGGAAGGTGGCTCAGTGGTGGAGCGCTTGCCTTGCATGCCTGAGGCCCTGGGTTCGATTCCTCAGCACCACATAAGCAAAAAAAAAAAAAAAAAAGATGGCGCGGGAACCCCCACCCTGAGGTCTGTACTCTCCCAGGCCATCCATTCAACACAGAAGGTTGGTGCTTTGTCTTTTGGTGTAAACGTGAGTGTTTTTACATGTGTGCATGTGTTGTATGGTTTTAGTATTCATTCCAACACCAGTGAAAATTCACATGAATTTTTAATACAAAACATGGCTTTGGAAAGTGTTTTCCCGCCGGGCAGTCCCTCGGGGCCGAGCCCCCAGGTGCTCGAGTCCTGGAGCCCGGATGCCCCTGCAGCCCAAAGCTGCTGGGGAGCTGGGGCAGGGGCAGGGGGCCGGGGCCGGGGCCCGGGGGAGCTGGGGCAGGGGCAGGGGGCCCGGGCCGGGGCCCGGGGGAGCTGGGGCAGGGGCAGGGGGCCCGGGCCGGGGCCCGGGGGAGCTGGGCGCGGCAGGGCGTGGGCCTGGTCTGCGGCAGAGGGCCCAAAGCTCCCATCCAAGGCAGGAGAGACACAAATAGAAGGGGGTTCACGGGTCTCCTGAGCAGCTCACAAGTGCTGAGTCTTCCCTTCCCTGCATGGGGGGACCAGGGTGGCACAGGCCATGGGAGGGGCTTCCTTCTCTGCCGGGAACGTGCAGCATGGGAAGTGGTTTCACACACACGCACACACACACGCACACACGCACACACGCACACATGCACACATGCACGCACACACGCACACATGCACACACACACTGCTGCCATCTCAAGCCCTCAAAGGCTCTAGAAAGTTCCTCCCTGGTCCCAGGCGGGGTAGGTGCTCTGCCCAGAGGGGTGTCTTCCCAGCACCAGGACAGATGAAGCCGGGCACACAGAGGGCTGTGAGCGGACGTGGGGGGGGGAGGTCTGGAAGGACACCAGCCCCTTCCTCCCGCCCTCCTGAGCCCTGGCCAGGGCACCCCTCCCCCTCCTGCGCTGAAGGACCCCCACATTGCCATCTGTCCTCCTGGACAGCAGCAACAGGCGAGGAGAGACAGACACAGTGCACGATGACGACCCGCTTCAGAAAGCAAGATGGTGCTCCCTGAAAGATGGTGCTCCCTGAAAGACGGTGCTCCCTGAAAGACGGTGCTCCCTGAAAGACGGTGCTCCCTGAAAGACGGTGCTCCCTGAAAGATGGTGCTCCCTGAAAGACAGTGCTCCCTGAGGCGGAAGCCGGCCAGCGTCGCTGTCCTTCTGTCTGCTCTCCCATCCCCCCGCCGGACCTGCATCTGTCCACAGCACGGCGGGATCTCCTCTTTAAACTACTCAGCCAGTGCCCGGGCTCACGCCTGTAATCAGGATGAGATCTCAGGCCTGTGGTTCGAAGCCAGCCAGGGCAGAAAAATCCTCGAGACTCTCATTTCCAACTCACCAACCAAAAACCAGAAGTTAAAAAAAAAGAAGTTGTGGGTCGAGTGGAAGAGCACCCCAGCCTCCAGCACACACACACACACACACACACACACACACACACACACACACACACACACACCAAGAAAGAACACAAGGTCCTGAGTTCAAGCCCAGAAAAACAACACAACACAGCAGCCTCTGGAGAGCTCTGCGGACCGGGGCCGGCCTTGCGCCGAGCATGGCACCGGGTTGAGCTCACACCCTGCCCTGTGTGTCAGTGACCTACACCCCAACTTCCTACAAGCAAACCGAGGCCTGGCACAGAGGGTCAGGACCCGTCTGGCACAGCGCTCCTGACCTCGCTCCCGGGACCCTGGGTAGGGCAGAGGCAGACCCGCATGGGCAGGAGACTCCCTGTTTCAGAACTAGCATGCGGGGCAAAGCCAGGACGCTCACCTCACGCCACGAGACCGCACACAGAGCTCAGATGAGGAATGAACGCCGCGGACGGACAAGACTGAAGAACCAAGGGGCAGCCCCCCCCCCGCCCCCCTCCCGCCTCCCGCAGGCGCCTGGCCTGAATGACACTGCCCCCAGCGGGGGAAGATAAACAGCCCGGCCAGCAGGCGGGCCCTCCCTCGGAGGCCAGAACCCACTCATCAAGATGGACACGACAGCATGGCTGCAGGGGAGGTAGACGCCTCACCTTCGCGGGGACCGCTGTCCCAAAGCCGGACAGGAGACGGTGCAGGGGGGCTGCCGAGTGCCAGGACCCCGGGGCCGGCCGCCCCAGGCGGGCGCTTACCTTCCGCTTGTTGCTCGGGCAGATGTAGAAGTTGTCGATGACCGTGGTGACGCCGGGCTGGAGGGTGAGCTTGGTGTAGGACGTCCCAAAGTCTGAGGACCTGGGGAAGCAGAGGCAGACTGTCAGCGATGCCTTCGGGGGCCAGGCATGCCGGACGGCATCCTCACACCTCCCGCCCCCCCCCCCCGGGAGCAGAGCTGGGGCTCCGGGGACAGGGCTCACGCCAGGCCGGAGCGAGGCTTCGTGGGCATGCAGGCCTCTGACTCCTCAGGACTTATGCCATCTACAGGAACATCTGAGTCACCCTGCCTCTCCCATGCTTTGCAAACTGCCGGTGGACAGCGTCCCTCTGTCCATCTCACAGATGACTGGAAGGTGGTCCGGGGGGACAAGTATCCTGCCTGAGATCACCCCGATAGGCAGTGGGAAGGATCCAGACGCTGTGTGAGGCCAGGCTTGGTTCTAACTGGTGTCGGGCACTCCTGGACTGTTGCCCTCAATGGTCCCAGGACACCTCTCCTGACGGGCGCCACCTCCTAGAAGCCAGGACTATCAGAGAGGCGTGCGCCGGCCGTGAGGCCCAGGCGGGACCTCCGGGAACGGGTCACGGCGGGACCCCAGGGCCAGCGCTCCAGCCGCGTCTCCTCCCACAGAGCCCCCCTCCTCACCTGTCACGGGGGGGGGGACACAGGGGGTCATCCGCCATGGGAGGGGCATCAGCGCTCATGCTTGGGAGACGCTGACTCGTCAGGTCAGGTCCTGGGTTCCCCGCTAACGCCTGAGCAGGCTGTGACCCGCACTTGGGCCCTCATGGTCACCCATGAGACTGTTCTGGAATACAGAGTGCCCGTGTGCTGCGCTGGGGGAGGGGGTGGAGGAGGCCTGGCCCGGGCCCGGCCTCACACCGCAGCAGGCAGCAAAGCCCGCACAGTGCGGCGTGTGGCCTGAGCCCCAGCAGCAAAGCCCGCACAGTGCGGCGTGTGGCCTGAGCCCCGGCAGCAAAGCCCGCACAGTGCGGCGTGTGGCCTGAGCCCCGGCAGCAAAGCCCGCACAGTGCGGCGTGTGGCCTGAGCCCCGGGGCGAGGGCACGCCGTCCCCCCCCCCCCCGCTTCCCCCCCCCCCGGCCTGCCTGGTGCCCCGGATGGTTATGGCCCCCCTGGTCAGGAAGCCGGTTGTCTCTGGCTCCATGGCCATGCGTGGGGTCACTCCTAAGGCTTTGTCCTTCAAAGGCTTCAAGGTCACAAGGTCTCTCGCAGGCCAAGCCAAGGAGCAGCTCCCAGCACCCCGGGACCTCACTTCCAGCCTTTCCCAGCAAGGGCCACGTGCCTGGGGTCCGCCCGGCCCATGGCTGAGCCGCGCCGCCCGTGGAACCAGCGCATCTGTTCCCCAAACCTCCGAGAATCGAGTGTCTCTGGGAAGGAGGGAGAGGGAGGCTCATCCGCGGAGGATCGATGCGGGGACGTGGACATTACCAGCCGAGGAGATGCAGCCGGAACTCTGGCACCCCGCTTCCCGACCCCAGCTGCAGTGAGACCCGCCCGCTGAGGCGGCCGCTCGGCCACAGCCCCTCCCCCTCCCACCTCGGCCAGGGCTCTGCCAGGCGGGGCTGGGGCTGGCCGGGGTGAGGACAGGACGGGCTGTGGGCTGGCAGGGCAGGCTGTGGGTTGGACAGCAGGACGGGCTGTGGGGTTGGACGGCAGGACGGGCTGTGGGTTGGACAGCAGGACGGGCTGTGGGTTGGACGGCAGGACGGGCTGTGGGTTGGACAGCAGGACGGGCTGTGGGTTGGACAGCAGGACGGGCTGTGGGTTGGACGGCAGGTCGGGCTGCGGGGTTGGACGGCAGGTCGGGCTGTGGGCTGGCAGGGCTGCGGGGTTGGCAGCAGAGCCCGGCCTGCAGGATGGGGCCGAGCGGCACCGGAAGCCACATTCCCGCCTCCGGAGGAAGGCGCCTCTCTCCGGGTCACACCCCGCCCGCCGCCCACCGCCCGCCCGCGGGCCGGCCCACGCCTCGCTGCTTCCTGTGGCTCTGCCCTTTTGCAGCGCGGCCATGAATAATGAATCTGTTATAAATTTAGAAGCTGTCCTCTCTCCCCGCGGCTCGGCCTTTCTCTTTATTTTTTATCATGCTGGCTGGCAAGAAGCGAAGCCCTGGAACGCACACTGCCCTCCACTCCCTTCCTGACAGCCAGGATTAAGTCACTGATTTTACAGCCTTGGTGCGGGGCTGCGGGCCGCCCGGCTGAGCGGGGGCAGGGCCCAGTGCACCTCGGGCCGCCCTCCCCGCAGACAGCCGCACCTCAGTCTCCCGGCCGCTGCCTGTGCATCTGAGCCTCAGGGAGGATGGGACGGCTCTGCGGGGCCGCCGGGAGGGCTGCGAGGGCCGGACGCACACACAGGCAGCCATGTTGGCACCAAGTGGTCACTGGCTCCAGTTTTCTCCTTTGCTTTCTCACATGGACCTTGCAGAACAGCAGAGCGAGACATGTCCAGTCTCGTCTGGAGAGGCTGGGGCCGCCCAGGCCTGTGTGCTCCGTGTCCAGCTGCTCCCCCCGCCCTGTCGTCTGCGCTGTCTCTCCTCCATGCCCTTCCTGACTCCCAGTGACTGGAACAAGGCACTGGGCACCCTGGGCTCGGTGTTTGCTGCTCCAGGGAGTAGAGTGGCATCTGCTTGAAGTCCTTGGTGAGATGGGCCAGCAGGTGTCAGTACTCACACCTGCAGTCCTAGCAACTTGGGAGGCTGAGATCTGAGGATGGAGGCTGGAAGCCAGCCCGGGCAGAAACATTGAGACTCTTATCTCCAATGAGCCAGCAAAAAGCTGCAAGGGAGGGGAGGTGTGGCTCACGTAGTAAAGTACTCGCTTGAGTGGAAAGACCTAAAGGACTGCCTGGGTTCTGAGTTCAAGCCCTAGTGCCACCCAGAGAGAGAGAGAGATGCATGTCGGGTGCCACGTGGAAAGGCGGGACCCAGCACGAAGGGCGGCCGCGGTGGTGGGCCCGGGCATCGGGGCCGCGGTGGTGGGCCCGGGCATCGGGGCCACGGTGGTGGGCCCGGGCATCGGGGCCGCGGTGGTGGGCCCGGGCATCGGGGCCGCGGTGGTGGGCCCGGGCATCGGGGCCGCGGTGGTGGGCCCGGGCATCGGGGCCACGGTGGTGGGCCCGGGCATCGGGGCCACGGTGGTGGGCCCGGGCATCGGGGCCGCGGTGGTGGGCCCGGGCATCGGGGCCGCGGTGGTGGGCCCGGGCATCGGGGCCGCGGTGGTGGGCCCGGGCATCGGGGCTGGAGGGAGGGGAGGCTACGCCCCCACCTGCCTCAGACCATCACAGGGGCGGGTTTGTAACCGCAGCAGCACCCTACCCGTGACTCGGCACACAGCACCCCACCTTCCCCGCGCCCCATCTCCTGGGAACCCGGCTGCCTTAGGAAGAAAGCGCAGATAGCTGGGATAGTAAATAACGCACGGGCATGCATCTGAAGCCCATTTCCTCCCACTCGGCTCGGGGGAGTGCAGGCTTCTCCCCGGGGGAAGGCCGGCCGGTCAGTAATTCACAGAACCATGGTGGAAAACCACGTCAGAGCACCCCAAAGAGGACAGAGACATCTACCGTGTGACCCGCAGTCCTGACTGCGTCTGTGTCCACAGAGGTAGCAGCGGCACACGCCCAGCGGCCTGGACAGAGGGTCACCGCCACACGAGCAGACAGACCAACTGCTGGGCAAATGCACGGAGTACTACACAGCCCCCAACAAGGAGAACGCCCATCATTTGCGGTACCAGAAGCGGCCCTTGCAGACTTGCTGCGGAGTGGAATAAGCCAGACAGAGAAAGGCAGCTACCGCACAACCTTATCAGGCAGGGTCTGCAGAAGGTAAGCACCGCCGAGAAGGAGAAAGGAGAATGGGGGGGGGTGCTGGGACTAAGCGGGGGCAGTCCAGCGGCACTGAGAAGCTCTCAGGCCATCAAAGGCCCTGCCCTACCCCAGACAGCAGAGCAGACAGGAGCTTGTGGCTATTCTGGGGTTCCCTCTGTGGGTGGCCGCCTCCGGGCCTGGGGGTGTCTCCGCCGGGTCCTGCCTGGACCGTCCACCAGGGGGAGCCATGTCCACTCGAGGCCGGAGGCTGCCTGCCCTCGCCCTGCTCCCTGCCCTCGCTGGTCCCTCCTGAGCCTGGTCTCTGTGAGTGGCACAGAGACCAGCTTCAAACCCACCCCGGAACCCATCGGCGGGGCCCGCCACCGCCAGCCTGCCCCGCTGTGCTCCTGGGGACCCTGAGACCCCACTCGGTGGCAGTCACTCGACCTGCAGCCGCGGGGCTGGCGGGGCTGTGGAGGATGCGCGCGCGGGGCTGGCCGGGCCTCTGTTCTCCAGAGCGCAGACAGTGAACCTACACCACGCAGCGTTCACCTAAACCACCTGCACCGCTGACCGGGAGTCGCAAGACCCAGTGTTCGCCCGGAGGAAGCCAGTGCCTGCTCTGGCTGGGTGTGGCTGCAGTGCTGCCTGGGTGGTCAGATCACCCGCGGCCGGGCCGGCGGGCAGGCAGCTGACCCAGCACCCAGAGGAAACCCCGGCTCTGAGCGGACGCTGTGCTGGGCAGAGACCGGGCTCGAGCGCCTGGCAGGCTCAGAGGAGGGAGGCAGAGACCGGAAAACTGCTCAGGAAGGTGTGTGTGATCGCACGGCCATTTCACACACGCCATCAGTCCAGGGGTCTAGAAATGGCAGCACTGAAGGAGGGGGAGAATCAAGGAAGAGACCCAAGAATGCATGAAGCTGGGCGACCTGCCCTGCTCCAAGCCAGAGCCGTGACCGCCCAGCCCCCACAGGGAAGGGCTCTGAGCTCAAGGGTTTGGAGTCTCCCCTTCCTGTCTGCAATCATTTGATGATCGCCCATCTCCAACTGGCATGCCAGGCCCTGAGGATACGTACGCACCCATAGCCTAGTCTGCTGCCAACTTGCTAATAACTTTTGGAGATGGATAACGGGCTTGAACTCGGGCCATACACTTGCAAGGCAGGTGCTGTACCACCTGACCCATTCCTCCAGACCCTTTAGTTATTTTCCAGGTAGAGTCTCGCTGTCTACCTGAACTGGCCTGGGCTGTGTCCCCTGGTACACGGGGATGACTGTCACTGAACTTCCTCTGTAGCTAGGGTAACAGGCAGGCACCACCGCACCCAGCCACTGAGATGGAGTCTGGTGAACTTTTCATGCCCAGATTAGTCCCAAACTGCAATCTTGTGATCTCAGCCTCCCAAGCAGTTAGAATTATAGGCATGAGCCACAGAACCTCCTCACTAGTAAATAATTACTAAATGATGAACGGAGCATGAATGAGGAATAGATGTATGGTGGATGGATGAGTGGGTGGATGATAGATGGATGGATACATAGGTGGATGGATGGATAGATTGATGGATGGATGGATGGATGGGTGGGTGGGTTGGTGGAGGATGGATGGATTGATGGGTAGATTGATGGATAGGTGGGTGGATGGGTGGACGATGGATGGGTGGGTGGAAAGATTGATGGATGAATGAATGGGTGGATGGGTGGGTGGATAGGTAGGTATGTGGGTGGATGGATGGATGGATGGGTGGATGGATGGATGGATGGATGGATCTGTGGGTGGATGGATGGATGGGCAGGTGGGTTGGTGTACAGCTGGATGGATGGATAGATGGATGGATGGGTGGGTGGGTGGATGATGGATGGATGGTGGGTGGATAGGTGGGTGGGTAGGTAGGTATGTTGGTGGATGGATGGATGAATGGATAGATGGATGGATGGATGGGTGGGTGGGTGGGTAGATGGATGGATGGGTGGATAGATGGATGGATGGATGGATGGGTGGGTGGATGATGGATGGGTGGCTAGATGGATGGATGGATGGATGGGTGATGGATGGATGGGTGGGTGGATGGATGGGTGAATGGGTGGGTGGATGGATGATGGATGGATGGGTGGATAGATGGGTGGATGGATGGGTGATGGATGGATGGGTGGGTGGATGGATGGGTGAATGGGTGGGTGGAAAGCATGAATAAGAGAATGAAGCCAGTGAGTCCCACAGGAAAGGCAAGCAGGGGCCTATTGAATGGCAAAATAACTATTTACTCCCTTCAAAGTTTAAACATCCAACTGTTGGCCCCTTGGCAAGGCAGCTGTCTGAGAGGCCCAGGTTTGGTGTGCAAGGATCTCTTCCAGAGGCTGAGAAGGAAGCGGGGAGGCAGCAGAGCTGTTAGCTCTTGGAACCCTGGGGTGCAGCTTCGTCTTCCCTGGCCAAGGGAAGGGCCTGTGCCTCTGTGCTCCACCCACGGACCCCGCCACCCCCAACGGTGCACCAGGCAGCTGTTCCTGCCCCTGTGTGTCGCCAGAGACTGGGGCGACCAGGGCACGGACGGCCTGGGGAGGCCTGGGAGAGGGCAGCGTCTACACAAGCAAAAGCCCCTTCCTGTGCAGGTGCAGGTGCCCATGACACATGAGTATAAGGCTGGGCAGAAGGGGGCCACGCCGACAACTCCTGGCCCAACTGTCCAACTCTGAGGCCAATGCCAAGGCTCAACTTGGCTCCTGTTCCAAATTCATGGGTTGAGGGAGACTCTTATTGTACTGTACCATGTTGACTACAGTGGCACGTATCACCGTCTCATGCCAGAAACAGCCCTTGGTGATAACAAAACCAGATGGCCAGACCTGGAGATCTGACTGGAGGTGGCAGGCAAAGGACACCTGGACCTCCACCTGCCCTGAGACTGAGGCAGACATCACCAATAGATGCCAGCACTCTTCATAGCTGAGACCACCCTCTGCCTGTCCTGAGACCGTGGCAGACATCATCAGTGGATGCCAGCACTCTTCATGGCTGAGACCACCCTCTGCCTGTCCTGAGACCGTGGCAGACATCATCAGTGGATGACAGCACTCTTCATGGCTGAGACCACCCTCTGCCTGTCCTGAGACCGTGGCAGACATCATCAGTGGATGACAGCACTCTTCATGGCTTAGACCACCCTATGCCTGCCCTGAGACTGTGGCAGACATCACCAATGGATGCCAGCACCTTTGCTGCTGATACACACCCCTCATCTCAGCCCCTCTCAGCACAGGGTCAGAGATCAGAACACCTCAGATGGCAAAGCCTCCTGGCCACCTCCAGGTTTGGCCACTGGGGACAGTGACAATGAAGACAGTGTGTGACTTGATGGTAAGTGAGCAGCTGTGCCTGCATCTCTGTTTCCTTTGTCTCTGGATAGAGCTGGGCTGTGTCTGGTGTCAACAAAGGGAAATTTTAATAGACTCATGGCAAGCCTGGGAAGTAATACAATTCACAGTGACCCCTAATTAAAGCGCATGGAGTGCACAGCCAGAGCCCCTCGGCTCAGAGCCGCTGGGGCTTAATTGAGAGAAAGAGATGCAGAGAAGCGGATGGCCTGGCAGCGGGGGCTGGGAGTGAGGGAGCTCCCCCGTGAAGGGACTCTGAGCTCCTGAGGACAGGCCGGCGGCCTCGGCTGGAATCAGCCTGCCGGCGCCCTGCAGGGTGGTCTTTCCCAGGTGCGGGGCAGGTAAAAGGCTGGGACCGCAGCTCCATTTTATATCCTCCCACACAATCTGTACCAACGCCACAAGCAGGCTCCTGGCAGGTCTGTCGGGGTGAGGAGGAGTTTCAGAGCTCATTCCTTCCCCTCAGACTCCTCGCCATGACTGTGTGGACAGAGCAGGTGCCAGGGAAACAGGAAGGGGCTTCATGGCTCAGAGAAGGCCATGTCTGCTTCTCCAGGCTGTGATTCTGTAGGGAAATCTGCTGGGCTCTTGGCTCTTGACAAAGTGAAGGCTCCAAGGACACCCAGACCTTCCTAACCGTGGTGGTCCTGATCCAGCATCCAGGGAGCTTACATGAGGCGCAGAAGGGGCTGATAATGGGAAGGCGAAGGCAGGCGTAGAGATGTGGCCGCAAGCTAAGGACACCTGGCGCCACCAGGCGGCACAAGACGCAGGAGGAGCCCTGACTGCAGACGTGTGACTCTAGATCTATGACGGAGCAGATCCCTGGGCCTTGGCTCCCCCCCAAAAGATCGGGGCTCCTTTGCTGTGGCCACCACCAGATGCCACAGGATGGGAGGCTGTCCCCTGGCCGGGTTTGAGGCCAGCACTCTTTGGGGCCAGCTGAGGGCCAGGGCGGTCATCAGAGCGTGTGGAAGGGGGTGCTGGGGCCACGGCCACATCTGGCGGGGCTTTGGTGGAAAGGCACTGAGCTGCCTTCTCTCTGTGGCGCTGCGGACTCGGCGCGGCTCTGCTGGTGTGGCAGCCAGCGGGCTCTCTGGGGCCAGGGGCAGCACGGGCTGTGCAGGGGCCGGGCCGGGAGGCGCAGGGGTGCCGGCCACAGCAAGGGTGGGCTCCCTGGGCCTGCAGGTTGAGGATAGGTGGGGTTCTGAGCGTCTGAGCCCTGCTCCCTTCCTGCCCCGCTGCCTTTCAGCCCAGCTCTTCCTTCTGCCTCCGTGGTCCGACCCGTTATTCCCCACCCTGAATGCTTCCCTTCTGCTTCAAGCTCACCAGCTGCCCCCATGGACGCTGCCCTGGTGTGGAGCCCGCTTCGTGTCAGCCTTTGGCCCCTGACGCCACCTTCCACGCCCACTTGGTGACCTGCCATTGTGAAGAACGACAGTAGAGGGCGCTGGACCTACCTGGGGGCCTAGAGAGGGCTTCTGGGGCGTGGCTTAACGGGGATAGCATGGCTTTTGTGGGGGCGTGGCCTCGGGGGTGTGGCTTGAGGGGCGTGGCTTCCCTTGGGTTGTGCACAGGGAGGTGGCAGGGCTGGGCCCGACCCCTCCTACCCCAGACAGAGTCCACCTGGTGGCAGGACACTGCCGTCCACAGGGGCACACCAGAGTGGGGTCTCACTCGGGCCAGGTGGGCTGCAGGCAGCAATTGTAAGAAGAAGAAATGTTCACTCGCGTGTAGATCAGAAGGCTATGAGCACAAGGTCAAGGCCCCCACCCCGCCATCACTCACTCAGTCATTCAACAAACGCCCCCATGTGCAGACAGTCACTTCCGCAGACACCACCAGCCAGACAAGGCCCTGACGGAGGGCTGGGCCTCGGGTGCTGGCCTCGGCTTCCGGCACTGGCCTCAGCCTCCGGCACTGGCCTCGGCCTCCGGCAACCACAGTGGCCCACATTAAAAGAATGAACTATACAAAGGTCCTCAGCTCAATCCTCTCACTAAAGACAGGATCATGTGGGGGTTCCTTCTAAACAGGGATGGAGGGGCAGGGGCTAGAGCAGGGAGGGAGCAGATGAGGCTGGACCGGTGGGGGGGGCCATACCCTGCACCCCGCACCCCCCAGCCGGGACATACCCTGCGCCCCGCACCCCCCAGCCGGGCCATACCCTGCGCCCCGCACCCCCCAGCCAGGACATACCCTGCGCCCCGTACCCCCCAGCCGGGCCATACCCTGCGCCCCGCACCCCCCAGCCAGGACATACCCTGCGCCCCACACTCCCCAGCCGGGCCATACCCTGCACCCCACACTCCCCAGCCGGGACATACCCTGCGCCCCGTACCCCCCAGCCGGGCCATACCCTGCACCCCACACTCCCCAGCCGGGCCATACCCTGCGCCCCGCACTCCCCAGCCAGGACATACCCTGCGCCCCGCACCCCCCAGCCTCTTCCGCACAGAGCGCGTCCCGTCCTCCTAGGCCTGGCTCCTGTCTGTTCCACAAAGCCTGCAAACCCGGGCTTGCCTGCATCCGCCCCGCAGCTCGGCCTAATTCCCTGTGGGCAGATCGCCCAGCCCCCCAGGACGCATGAGCCCTTCGCTGGGGGAGGCCGGGGGAGGGGGGGCAAGTAGGATTCTCCCCTGGGCTGCATCAATCACAGGGTTTGGTGGGGGCTGGCCAGGACCCCCCAAACCCAGTTCTGGACTGGCAGCAGGGTGGGGTCAGGGATTACAGCAGCACCTAAATTACGGGTTCCGAGAGGAAACAAGGCAGGACCAGGGTTTTTGGTTGTCTTTTCCTTCCCAGCTCCTTCCTGCGGTTCAGAGCGTGCCAGGCCCGTGGCTCGGCCTCTGCTTCCCCCGCCCCATCCTCCCCGACTGCCTCTTCAGCCGCCGCCCCACACAAGCCCACCCTGACGCCGCCCTTCCATCTGTCCTGCACCCTCCGTGAGTCTGTCTGACCTCAGGATGGCAGCTGAGGGCCATGTGCCTCAGCAGCCCGCCCGCACCCAGCTCAGCCTCGCCGTGCCGGCAGCTGTGCGAGGCCGGTGGCAGCTGGCAGAGTCCACACAGCCTGGGGTGTAGGGGGACGCCGAGCCTCAGGGCACAGCCTGTGGGAGGCTGGGAGCGAGGAGGCCGACAGGACTGCGGTCTCCTCCTGAGCCTCCTCGCGAGGCTGGGCTCCCACATCCACCCCCCTCGCTGGCTTCCGATGGCCCCCCTGCATCCTGTGCCCACTGCCTGGACGAGGGGGTGGGCACCGCTGCCCAGCTTGTGACTGATGGCGGACAGTTGGCATTTAGAGAAAATTAGGGTCAGAAGGCAGCTAGCATCCAAAGCTTCTTTCTGGTTTCATAAGTGGGGCCCGGCCGCACTGCGGGGTTTAATGAGAGGATCACGGCCCAGAGATCAGGGGCACAGAGATGCTGTGTTCTCGGGAAGGGAGAAGCCGTTCGGCTGGGCCCCGGAGAGCATGGCACACTCAGACAATGTGCTGGGGAGTGGACAAGGGGACAGGCTCGTCCCCAGCTCAGGGTCCCCTGCTCAGCCTCGCTGCCCTCTCACGGAGAAAGCGGCCAGACGCACCCTCACTCCACCAGCGCTCGGCTCAGAGGCTTCCTTCTTGTGGGGCCCCCGTCTAGCACCAGTCAGGCCCTGTGGGCACACCCCTGCCCACAGCGCCAGCCGGATAGCTCACCTGCCTTCCTGCTTAAGAGATATGACAAGAACCACCAGGCTGAGGCTCAGGAAAAAGCTCTGAAACACAGACTACCACACCACTTCCCAGCATGCACCTTCCAGAGTAGCCCAGGCCAGAGCCCACCCTGCCCACCTGGAAGGGTGAGAGGCTGGCTGGACTGACAAGAGGATGAACCACAGGGAAAAGCCTAGAACAATGGACAGATAGTAGGTAGATGGGTGTGTGGAGGGAGGCTGGCTAGATGGGTGAGAGGGGAATGGATGGATGGATGGATGGATGGATGGATGGGGGATGGGTAGATGGATGGATGGATGAATGAATGGATGAATGGATGGGTGGATGGATGAAAGGATGATGGGGGATGGGGTGGATGGATGAGTGGATGAATGGATGAATGGGTGATGGGTAGATGGATGGATGAGTGGAGGGATAGATGGATGGATGGATGGATAGGTGATGGGTAGATGGAGGGATGGGTGGGTGGATGGATGGATGGATGGATGGATGGGTGGATGGTTGGATGGATGAGTGGATATATGGATGGGTGGGTGGATGGATGGATGGGTGAATGGATGGATGAAAGGGTAGGATGGATGGATGGATGGATGGGTGGATGGATGGGTGGATGGATGGATGGGTGTTGGGTGAATGGGTGGATGGATGGATGGATGGGTGGATGGATGAATGGGTGGATGGATGGATGGATGGGTGAATGGATGGAAAGATGAATGGATGGATGGATAGATGATGGATGGATGGATGGATAGATAGATGGGTGAATGGATGGAAAGATGAATGGATAGATGGATAGTTGGATGGATGGATGGATGGATGAGTAGGTGGATGAATGGAGGAGTGGATGGATGGATGGATGAGTGGATGGATAGATAGATGGGTGAATGGATGGAAAGATGAATGGATGGATGGATAGTTGGATGGATGGATGGATGGATGGATGGGTAGGTAGGTGGATGAATGGAGGAGTAGATGGATGGATGGATGAGTGGATGGATAGATGAATTGATGGATGGATGGATGTACAGATAAATGGATGGATAGATGGATGGATAGATTGGAGGATGGAAGATGGACGGATGGATGGAATTCCTGATGCCCCATGCCTGCCTTGTCTCTCAGCAACTCGACCCCTGTGCAGGGCGCTGACCCCGAGGACCTGTCCAGTCAGGCTCTGGGCTGCTCCAGGACAGAGCTGCCGCTGGGTCTTGGGACGAGGGCCATGGACACGGCTGAGTGGCCACCGTGAATGGCGGGTCCTGGGCGTGGGGCACCGCTGTGGATGGTGGGTCCTGGGCATGGGCGCTGCTGTGGACGGCGGGCCCTGGGCGTGGGGCACCGCTGTGGATGGTGGGTCCTGGGCATGGGCGCTGCTGTGGACGACGGGCCCTGGGCGTGGGGCACCGCTGTGGACGGCAGGCTTTGGCGTGTAGGGGGAGGGGGATGAGGCCCAGCCCCCTGTCCAAGCTCCTGGTGGCTATGCAGGGCCCAGTCCCAGGCCTAGCTCCCGAAGCTGAGGGGTCCTGGGTCCCGTGGTGGAGCTTGCGGGCTTCTGTAAGCATGGGGGTTGGGAAGGAGTGCGCCATCAGCAGTGCCATCCCTGAGCCGCGGGAAGCCCTGGAAAGCCGCAGGGGACCCTGCTCGGAGGCAGCAGGCAGGGCCACCATGGGGTTCAGGGTAAATATGGCAGACGAAGCAACAGCAGGTGCCATCTCCCCCAGAGGCCAGAGGCCAGCACTGGACGGAGCCAGGGGTGGGCCGGGGCCTGGCTCCGCAGGCCCCAGGCGGGCACAGCGAGGAGTGGGGAGGGCCCAGGAGTCTGCCTGTGTGGGGCCCTGGAGGCCAACCACCCGTGTTCAGGTCCTGACTGGGATTTGTGGAGCACAGGTTAACTTGACTTCAAACGCATAACTAGCTGGGTATAGTGGTCCACAGCTATGATCCCAGAGCTTGGCAGCTGGGGCAGGAGAAGTGAGTGCCAAGCCGTGAGACCATACCTAACACACACACACACACACACACACACACACACACACACACACATACACACACGACCATACCTTACAGATCACACACACACACACACACACACACACATACACACACGACCATACCTTACAGATCACACACACACACACACACACACACGACTATCCCTTACAGATCACACACACACACACACAGACACACACACGACTATCCCTTACAGATCACACACACACACACACACACACACACACAAAGACCATACCTTACAGATCACACACACACACACAAGATCATACCTTACAGATCACACACACACACACACACACACACACACACACACACGACTATACCTTACAGATCACACACATACCATGAGACCATACCTTACAGATCTCTCTCTCTCTCTCTCTCACACACACACACACTCACACACACACACACACAAGACCATACCTTACAGATCACACACATACCATGAAACCATACCTTACAGATCACACACACACACACACACACACACACACACACACACACACACACAAGACCATACCTTACAGATCACACACATACCATGAAACCATACCTTACAGATCACACACACACACACACACACACACACACACACACACACACGCTGTTAGGAGTCATAAAGCTCTATTATCTTTGGTGAGTAGGATTATGGGTAAACTCTTTTCCCTTCAGTATGTTCGATGTTTTCTATAACAACCACATATTCCCATAAAGGAGAAAACAAACTTTTGAAACAGTGTCTATGTGTCTCTGGCATCTGCCCCTGGAGATGGCAGCCATGGCCTGTGAACAGTTAAAATCAGCAGACACCAGAAAAGCCCAGAAGGTCTCCATCCTTAGGAATGCACCAGAAGCCTCACAGAAGCTTAGCACAGGAGCAGCCCTCCCCTCTCCCCTCTCCCCTCTCCCCTCTCCCATTCCTCTCCTCTCCACTAACCTCTTTTCTTTCCCCCTCCCCTCTTCTCCCCTCAACCCTCCCCATTCCTCCCTCCCCCTTTCCCTCCCTCTTCCCTCTTCCTTGCCCTGCCCTCTCTCCTCTCCCTCTCCTTCCCCTCTCCCCTCCCACTGTCCCCCAGATTATCACCAATTTTACACTGAGCAGGATTTGCACTCTTCAGCTAAGCTAAAGGGAAGAATGTATGAGCCGTGCAAAGAAGGGCGTCTCTTAGCCTTCCTTGTTGATGCCCGAGTGGCTCTGGGCTCTGGGTGCCAGCGATTTCACAGCCCCATCAGTCTGCCAGCCTGAGCCAGACCTACAGCATGCCACACTCCAGGACAGCCTCCCCCTCCCCCCCCCATCCCGCAGGTCATGTGCAGATTTGGTGGAACCATGCTGCCCTGCACCCCACGAACTTCTATTCATCTCTCAATACCTGCCACCAGGAAAGCTGTCACCTGGACCACCCCCACAGAGCCTGCTCTGATTTACCAGCTAGACGTGACAGCTGCCCCACGGTGCCTGGCCAAGTTCCCAACATGCATCACTTGATGTCTATTACTCCTCCAGTTCTGGAAAGTTCTAATATACAAACGTGTCCGGTTCCCTTCGGGTCCCATTCACTTCTGGTAGAAACTCGGCACATGGTTCTCACTGATACTCACTCTTCAGTCCTAACAGCCAGATAAAGAAGGGACGAGTGGCTATTTTCCTCTCGTGCTGCCCGGAGGGTCTGTCTCCCCCAGCGCCCAGCCTGGCTCTGCTCACCGCTGTACCCAGCCCCCCTCCCGTGCCCAACTGGGAAACTAATTTCCTGCCGGTCAGGGGGCATCAGTATGCAGCCCTGCTCGGCACTCTGGGAGATTAATCAGGCCATTTGTATGCACCAGGCGGGGCCCAGAGCTGGGAAGGACGCCCCGGCCCACAAACTTTCCTCCCCACAAGCTCCAAATCCAATAACCACAAATCACCCATCTCATTCCCCTCCTGAAGTTAAGCCACAAAGTGCCCTGCCAGCCCCACACCTAGTGTTTGCCAGGGACGCGGTGGCGAGCCCGGAATCAAGGTGTGAGCCCACCCTGCCTCCCTCCCGAAGCCCAGCACACTTGCTGCTTCTGAAATCCCTTCTCAGGGAGCCCAGAACCTGCCCACCCCTTCCCAAGGGTAGACAGCATTGAAAACCAGGTTTGAACCCAGTTTAGTACCCTGTTTAGGACCAGGCTGTGCAGGGAAAGTCCCGCTCCTGCCCCCGGGGCTCCGAGGCCCTGCCCACTCCTGCAGGTTTGACAACCCCCCCTTCCCCCCAGGACTTCCAACCCGGGCAGGAGCAAGCCTTCCCGCCAGCCCCCGGCTGCCACGGCCTCTGCCGGGCCTGTGGCTCTGGGCCTGGAAGCTTCCCACAGGACAGGCCCACGCCCAGCCCCTGCCGGTGCCATGAGACCACGGCTTCTCCTCTGGTCGTGGTACAGGAGAAACCGAGGCTCCTGCCCCCCCCATCATCATGCACCAGAAGCCTGCAGGACAGTCACCCCCTCCCCAGGCCCCAGGCCGCCTTCCCACCCTTCACAGCCTCCCAGAGTGCAGAGCGCACAGAGCCAGGCTCCACCCCAACCCCCTCCTGGGGGCGTGCTGTCTTTTCTGGAAGGTTCACTCCAACTCCTCACAACTATGGCAGACGCCGGCAAGTATAGCATGGAACCCGCCAGATTCCTACTCTGCCCAGCTGCCACGCGGCAATGGGGAAACAGAGGCAGCCGCACGGCACCTCTCGGAGGTCTGGCTGGATGTGATAGGTAGGTCCAGGTCAGTGCTACAGGTTCAACCGTGCCTGGGCGCCAGGGGCTAGGGTCCTAGGCAGTGGGGGTGGGGTGGGGGGAGGGGGGAGGGCTGCACTCCCCCCGTGGGCTTCATCCTCGGTGAGTGTGACACTCAGGAGACGGGACGCCTGCCCTGGGCTCCATACGGCCTAGAGGTGTGAAAGGCCACTGTTCCATTTGCTTTTTCCCTCAGGCCTTCCTACTGGGGTGTAAGTGTATTGTGGGTCCACTTCCCCCCACAAACCCCACAGCCCCCACAGCCGCCGGGCAAGGGGTCTGAGTGACCAGGCTGGGCCCAGAGGTCAGGTCCAGGCCAGCCGCCAGGAGGGAGCTGGCCCAGGGGATGGAGGACAGAGGACAGAGGATGGAGGACAGGGGTCGGGGGATGGAGGACAGAGGATGGAGGACAGGGACGGGAGATGGAGGACAGAGGATGGGGATGGGGGATGGAGGACAGAGGATGGGGGATGGAGGACAGGGTTGGAGGATGGAGGATGGGGGGGTGGAGGACAGAGGATGGAGAACGGGGGATGGGGGATGGGGGACGGGCGGGTTCCACGTCTCCTTTCCTATTCTGCGACTGAAGCCAGGCCCTTCACCGTCGACGGGAAAACGAGAAGGCTGTAATTATTTTATTAGGGACTAGGAAATGAGGAGTGATTTAATTTGGGGGTGAACGGCACCGCTGCTTGCCTCGTGGCTTCCTCCGACCTGCCCTCACCCCTCTCTGATTCTCTCTGACATTCCTGGCAGGACATCTCCAAGACGGTTCTGGAAGACGTTGGCTGTGACCTCCCCTGGCAGGAAATGGGGAGGCTACGAGGAGGCGGGAGGAGGAGGAGGGAGGGCAGGGTGCCTCCCGTGCGCACGCAGGCACGGACGTTCCTGTCCGGAGCGTGGTCATGCGAGCCACGGGCAGGGCCAGGCCGAGGCCGCGCGTGGGACACACGGGGCTGGCGGGGCAGAGGCCGCTGTCCCTAAACGCCCTCCCCACGTCCTGCGGGCGCAGACCGGGAAGGGCATGACTGACACTCGGCCCTCTCCTGTCGGGCGCCCTCCACCCCCGACGCGTGGCTGCCCCTCACAGCCTCACCTGCTCTCTGGGTGGCGGGAGGAAGAGCACACGTTGAACTGAATTCCAGGATGGAGAATTTCCAGGCATTTCCTCAGTTCCTGCCACCGCGGTCCCTGCAGGCTCCTGCCCTGGGGTGGGGCCCGGGCGGGGTGGCTCCTGAGGCCCCGGGGGAGAGGGGGTGACTGTGGATCAGTCAGGGGGGCAGGCAGACCCGAGGGCAGGTCACAACCCGGAATCCATCTCCTCAGGCCTGGACCTCTGGGGTGGGTGAGGAGGGTGACACAGGACGGGGACACAGAGGTGACACAGAGGGCGGAGGGGCGCCACCCACCCAGCCACAAAGGCTCAGCGTGGGGAGCCATGGGGGCCGCTGGCCCCGGGCACACCATCCACCGATCCAGCATTAATTAGCCACCAACTGCGTCCCTGTCCAGGGCCGCAGGCTGGCGGGGGAGAGCGCAGGCCGACAGGGGAGAGGGCAGGCCGACAGGGGAGAGGGCAGGCCCGCAGGGGAGAGGGCAGGCCCACAGGGGAGAGGGCAGGCCCACAGGGGAGAGGGCAGGCCAGCAGGGGAGAGCACAGAAAACCAACAGCCCTGGCTCCCGGGGAGCAGGCCAGTACCTCTGCCTCTGGCCAGGTCCACCCAAAACGAAGAGGCACAGGAAGGCTCCACACCCGCTAGTCTGGGAGTTCTAGACCACCTTGAGATTCTGAGAATGCACTGAGAGGGAAGAAGGAGAGAAGAGAAAGGGAGGAAGGAGGGGGCGGACAGAAGCAGATAGGAAGGAGGGAGGGAAAGACAGGGAGAAAAGAGGGAGTAAGGAAAGGAAGGAGGGAGGAAAGGATGAAGGGAAAGATGGAAGTGGGAGGGGGAAGGAGGAGGGAAGGAATGATAGAGGGAGAGGAAATAATGAAAGGAAGGTGGGAGGGAGGGCAGGAGGGAGGAAAGAGGAAGGGAAAGGGGAAGGATACATCCAGGGAAGGAAGAAAAGCACCAAGAAAGAGAGGAAAAGAGGAAGGAGGGAGGAAGGAAGGAAGGAAGGAAAACCAGAAAAACGAGATGACAGAAACATGGTGCAAGGTGCTGGTGCCCGGGCTGGAGCTGAGGAAAGCCGTCTGACCGGCGAGACTCGGCTCTTCCATCTGTGAGATGGGTCAGACACGCCCCTGCCATTGCTGGCCTGTGGCTGGTGAGAGGGAGGGTCAGCCCAGGGCAGGCCCTGGCACAGCGCTCCCCTCGGCCAGGGAACGTGGCCTTTCCCTCCTGTCTAGCCGGGCAGGCAGAGGATGTGCGTCCCGGGGCTGGGTGGGATGTGGGGGATGATCAGGATGCTGGGGGGGAGGGAGGAGGGCGGCTGAGGCCCAGGGTGCAGATCCAGCGGCCCAGGCCTCAACTCCAGCTCAACTGAACTTCCCAATGCTCAGCGCCCTGCCTGCAAAGCACTGGGGGGGGGGCCGGATTCATGTGCATTCCACATGCTGGGGCCTTCCCCGGACCTTCTTCCTCCTTTGACCCCTCCAGGCACAACCAGGACCGGGGTGTACAGCTACGGGAAGGCTCAGAGGCCTCAGGACGCCGGGCAGAGCAACCGGCCCGCTGGCCCTCAGTGCCGTCCGCCCTGGGACCCTGGGGCCTCCTCCCCTTCACAGGAGCAGAGACGAAGCCCCTCTTCACAGACGCCCCATGCCCGGGCCCCAGAGCCACGCCAGTGGAAAGGAAAAACCTTTGCCCTGGGATTGCATGCCACATCCAAGGCCATGCCTGTTTCCCCAGAGGGAAAGGCCTCCAACCCCGTAGACTTGATGTTCAAATACCTTGACAGCCACTGGCTGCCCCCCCCCCCCACGCCTCTGCCCTCCAGGCCTCTGCCTGGCCTGTCCGTCCCCAGCCCTGCTTGAGTCTCCCTTCACCCCTGCCCTCTCTCCCCACCCACAGCCGTGGCCGCATTCTCGGTGCCTACACCCGGGCGCCGGCCTCTCCCCTGGTGTCACAACAGCAGCTGGACCGGTCTGTCCACCTGCACCCATCCATCCTGGCCATCTGCCCAGTCATGTAAGCCAAAAGTCCTTCGTGGGCCCACACACACGCTTTCTCTCACTGTGCACAGAAAGCCGGCAGCAGCCGCCCCTGGAGCATCTATCAGCCCCAGCCCCTCCCCGCTCCCCATCACCACACTCACCCCTGCTCAGGCCTCCCTCATCCCTGCACCACCTGCCACAAGACCTTTGCACATGCTGGCCCCCGCTTGGAGCATGTACGTGTGCACACACACGTGCGCACACGCACACACCCCCCCCCCCGGCTTCTCTCACACCTTTGCCAAACCCTCAAACACTACTGAGTCACCCAGGCCTCCACGGGCCACACTCGCGCTCCTCCCAACCTACAGGATTTCGGTCTCGCCCGCCATGTTCTTCTGTTATGGCACCTGTGCTTGTGCCTGGTCTCGGCTTCCTCCCCCGGAGTGCGAGGTTCCCGTCTGTGTTGTTAACACAAATGTTCCCAGTGCCTGCCTGGACCTGGCACTGCACAGGTGTCAGGAAGTGATGAGACTGACAGCCCAAAGGAAAGAAACAGAGCCAACAAGGGTCCGGCATCGCTGTCCCCTTCCACGTGGGAAGCGTGGGAAGCGGGCCTCGCCTTCCTCTGCCCCCCCCTTCAGATAACCGACCATGCACACGGGCGGGGCCTTGGCCGCTTCCTCCCGCCCCCTCCTCCCGGGTGGGTGGCCCAGTGAGACCTGTGAAGCCCTGGGATCTGCTATCTGCAGCCACTGCCAGGCTTGGAGCCCGGGGAGCTCCCGAAGCCCAGAGAGGCACGGGACCCAGAACTGGGGCAGAGCCACCCTGCATCTGCAGAAGATGGGAGATGTCCAGCCAGCGTTGGGGGCTGGGGTTTGTGCCTGGGATCCCCCCCCCCCCCGCAAACAGGGAAGGTCTACAGTATGGCCAGGAGTTCCCAAAGGCGGAGCCTCAGCACCTCACCCCTACCCCAGCTCCACGCCTCGGTGAGGGAGAAGCGTCACAGATGCCCAGGCTGGGGTTCCGGGTGCCCTGCCATCCCCCGGGGGCCTGGCTCCAGTCCTCCCGGACTCCCAGGACGGAGGGCCAGACCCAAACCCCAGCATGGAAGAGGAGCTTTAGCGATGCTGTTTTCACATAGGGAAGAAGTCAAACTGTCCCTGTTTGCTGACCACAAGATCTTCTATCTAAGAGACCTGAGGGATTCCACCCTTCCCCAGCTCCTAGACCTGAGAGGTTCCACCCCGCCCCCCAGCTCCTAGAGATGATCAACAACCTTGGCAAAGCAGCAGAATACAAGATTAACCCACAGAGATCAGCAGCCTTTCTGTATACAAGGTACAAGCAGAGAGGGAAATCACGGAAACATTGGCATTCACCTCAGAAAAAAATGAAAATATTTAGGAATAAACCTAACCAAGGAAGCAAAAGACCTCTACAGCGGAAACTATAAAAAGAAATAGAAGACATCAGGAAATGGAAAGACTTTCATGTTCATGGATAGTAGACTTCACATTGTGGAAACAGCCACACCACCAAAGGTGACTTGTAAACAAAATCCCAATGAGATAGAGAGATGGAGAAAATAATCCAAAACTTCATATGGAACAACAAAAATCCTGGAATAGCCAAAGCAATTCTAGACCCCTCCCCCCAAAATTAATGCTGGTGGTATCACAATCCCAGACCCCAAGCTGTACTACAGAGCTACAGTAACAAAAACAGCTTGGTATTGACACAAAACAGACCAGAAGATCAATGGAATAGACTAGAAGTCCCAGAAATAAAGCCATATACCTGATTATTTGATATTTGACAAGGGAGCCTGTTTGTCACCACGCACCAGAATCACCTCAAAGTAGATCAAAGATGTCAACATCAGATCTGGAACTTTGAAACTACTGCAAGATGGAGTAGGAGAAACATTAGAACTCATAGATATAGGTAGGAACTTTTTTGAAGAGTCCCGAGTACACCAAAAATAGGAGAGAGACTTGACAAATGGGATTACATTAAGATAAAAAACAGTTTCTGTACAGCAAAGGACACAGCACTAAACTATCCAACAGACTGGGGAAAATCCTCACCAGCAGTTCATCTGACAAAGACCTAATGTCCAAAATACACAAGGAGCTCAAGAAACTAACACCTCCCCAAACTAACAAACCAATCAATAATTAGGCAAAAGAATTAAGGAGAGACTTCTCAGAAGAAGCAAGAATGGCAAATGGACACACAAGGAAATGCTGAACATCCCTGGCCATAAAGGAAATGCAAATCAAAACAACTCTGAGATTCCAGCTCACCCCAGTTAGATTAGCCAACATCAAGAATTCAAACAACAAACGCTGGTGGAGACGTGGGGAGCACTGTTGCTAGGAGTTTGAACTAGTATAACCACTCTGGACAGCAGTCTGGAGGTTCCTCCAAGAACGAAACATAGCCAAACCACTGTGGGCATCTACCCTGATCCTTACAAGTCAGGATACAATAAAACACTCACACATCCAGATGCCCTACAACAGATGAGTGGATCGATAAAATGTGGTACCTACACACAATGGAATGTTACTCATCCTTTAGAAAGAGTAAGATGATGTCATCTGCAGGGAAATGGATGGATCTAGAACAAATTGTGCTAAGTGAGGTCAGCCAAGCTCAGAGAGACAAAAGATGAATGTTTTCTCCCATCAGTGGAAGCTCGATCTAAAACAGAACTGGGCATGATAAGCTATGCAGGCTCTAGGCATTCATGCACGCAGTCCAGCTAAAGGAGGAACACAAGTCTGAACATTTAAATGCTAGGTATCAAAACCTATTCCAGGAGATGGAAACGTGGGTTTTTTGGTTGCTGGTGGTAGTTCCACACAGGGCACTTCGCCCCTTCCACTCCACTCACTGACCCGGCCTGGGGGGAGGATTGGCTTGTGGCCCTGGGAGGGGCGAAGCAGCCTGTGCCCCACATCACAGAAGACAAGCAAGGCCTGGACGTGACTAAGGTGAGGGGAGCTGTGAGGGGGCCCAGCCTGGGAGACAAGCAGGCAGCACAGGGCAGCACCGCGGATGCCGGGCAGGGGTGAGGGTGGAGGGCAGTGTTGTGTCAGCACTGCCCTTCTCAAGTCTGATACGTGCTCTGTGATAAGAGTGAATGCCCTTGCCTTTGGTAAAGACACGCTGAAGAAGTGGGGCCGAGGAGCTGGCCGTGATTGGTCACGTCTGCAATCCCAGCGACTTGGGAGGTAGAGATGGGGGGTGGAGATCACGTTACTGACTGATAATGGGCTGGGCACAGTGGTGGCGGTGGCCCATGCCTGGCGTCCAAGTACAAATGTGAGATGTTGAAAACAAGACCCTAACGAAAGCAAATAGTGTTGAGCCGGGGGCTCGAGTGCCAGAGTGCTTGCCTAGCAAGTACGAGGTCCTGAGTTAAAACACCAGTAATGTCAAATAAGTGAACAAATAGATAAATAAGGCAAAGGAAAAAAATCTACAGTAATAGTTGCTGGGTTATGAAAAATATATTTAAGTATGTATGTGTATGGACAGATGATGGATGGATGATGGATGGATGGATGAGGAATTGGATGGATGATGGATGGGTGAATGGATGGATGAATAGATGGATGAATGGATGGATGGATGAATGGATGGATGGATGGTGGATGGATGAATGGATGGATGGATGAATAGATGGGTGAATGGATGGATGGATGAATGGATGGATGGATGGTGAAAAGATGAATGGATGGATGGATGGATGAATAGATGGATGAATGGGTGGATGGATGAATAGATGGATGGATGGATGAGGAATGGTTGGATGGATGAGGAATGGATGGATGATGGATGGGTGAATGGATTGATAGATGATGGATGGATAAATGGATGAATGGATGGATAGATAAATGGATGGATGATGGATGGATGAATGGATGGATGGATGAGAAGAAAGGAAGGGGTTATAGGTGTATCTGGGATACATGGGAGTTTCTGGTACTCTTTTCACAATTACCTTTTAATTGAGAAGCCATGTCCAAAAAATCCCATAATCCCCCATGGCCCAATCAGAATAGTTCAGATTTCCTGTCCCGTTCCTGGTTCTGAGCTCCTCCAGCGCTGGGGACCTTGCAAGCGACAACCCTTTTCTACTGGCGAGTGCCTTGGGTCACGTCCGAGGGGCTCTGCCCACTCATGATGGGGCTAGCCTCCAGAACCTTCTCACCCCAACACACGGCCTCCAGGAACAGCCAGGACGCCGGGGATTCAACTCCATAGACTCTTGGGCAAGATTTGGAGATTTGGGGTTCCCACAAGAGGAGCTGGAGGGCGGTACACCCCTGCCCGGTCCCTCCATGCTGTGCCTTGCCCCGGGCTGCTCCCAGCCGGGTCCCGGAGCAAATGGCCAGGCCCGGAGAGGGGGCATGGGTGAAGCAGGGGTGAAATGGGGGGGCAGATTCCTCCTTTGGTTGAGCCCGCACCTCGTGGGTCTGCGTGAACGGTGGTTAGCGAGCATCAGGACCCGACGCTGCATTGCCAGATGCTGGGTTGGCAAGCGCAGGGTATCAACCACACCCCAAGCGAAGCAGGGGTGGCGCCTGGTCCCCCAAAGTCCCCGGGGGGTACGTGCCATGTGACTGGGCTGCAGCTGGCTTGGGATCAGCCCAGCGGAGATGGGGAGATGCTGTACCGGCCCCCCAGCCGGAAGGGACACACACCATCCAGAAGGGCATGGACAGGCCCGGGAGCCCTCGTCCACCCCATGCAGCCACCAAGAGTGGTGGGCCAGAGATGCGCTTACTAAGCGGCCATTGTGCTAGGTGGGAGTGGAGAACGTTCCAGAATCTGTGGGATGACCTGGGGACTAAGGGATCGAAACAAACTGGAGGGATGAGCTGGGGCTGCCAGGCTGGGCCCTCCCCCAGCCCCGGCCGGGTCTGGTCCTTGTGGGAGCCGCGGGCGGGCGTGTGCCAGCACATCGCGCCCAGCACATCTAGATAAGGCACCAGCTCACCAGCCGCACCTCCTCAGAAACTCGCAGGGCTGGTCCTCCGCCCTGCAGCTGAAAGTGGACTGTCTCCTCCCTGGCCCTCAGGGATCAGAGGCCATGAAGTCATGTAAGGGGTTCAGCGAACCCCACTCGACGTTCCCTGAGCCATCCCTGCCCCGGCCACAAAGCTGGAGGCGGCAGGCTCTTCCGCCACCCGCGACGCCCACGTGTGGGGCTGGCGCCCCGAGGCATGCAGGGGCCTGTGAGCCCCAGCGGGGCCCCTGACCCGTCCACGCCCCGCGGGAGCCCGGCGGAGGTGGACAGCCATGCTGCAATCAGGCCAAGGGCGAGGCCAGCTCCGGAATTCTCCAGACACCTGCACTGTTTGCCCGGTGCCTACGCGCTTGCCTAACGTCGATTTCAAAAACTAAGGAATGAAAAATAAAGATAACACACAACCTAACGATAAAACAAACTCCTTCTGTCCATCTGGACCGTCCGCAAATGCTCAACTCCTGTCTTCTGGGGACCAGCCCACGCTTAGCCTTTGATAGAAATTTCCAGAATGAAGAAACCTACGGGATCTGGAAGTAGCCGCCCTCGCGCACACACGCAGTGTGAGGTCGAGAGCTCATTTCTCTCCAGCAGCCTGGGCCTCTGAACGATGAGATCTGTTTCCCCCAGGCTTGCAGGGCCTGCCCCAGAAACAGGGCTGCGAGGTCACATGAGAAACCAGCCCCTGGAGCCGGGTGCCGTGGCTCAGGCCTTTAATCCCAGCCACTGAGGAGTTAGCAATCAGGAGGATTGAAGTACCAGCTGGCTCAGGAAGGGAATTAAGAAAAAAGCAAGACCCTACCTGAAAAATGACTGAAAGCAAATAGGGGCTGCTGCGTGTGGCTCCAGTGGGAGAGCACCTGCCCAGGAAGCGCAAGGCACTGAGTTCAAAACCCAGTACCATAGGGAGGGAGAAAGACAGGGAGGGAGAGAGTAAGAGAGGGAGGAGGAGGAGAGGGAGAGGGAGGGAGAGAGGAAGAAAGAGGAGGGGGGAAAGAAAAGAAAGGGAGGGGAGGAAAAAAAAGAAGGGGGAAGGGAGGGAGAGGAGGAGGAAGGAGGGGGAGGGAGGGAAGAAAAGTGGAAGTTCAGCCCCCCTCCACCACGTGGCACAGACTGCCTTTCTGCCCTTCCCCAGGCAGGAAGAGGGCAGAGCGACTCCCCTCCCCGGAGCCGCGTTCCAAGGTCCCATGCGAGGCTGGGCCTCACAAGCACCCCAGGGGGACCAGCAGCAGCACCTGGCGGAGAGGGCGTGCGGAAGCTGGGTCAGGTCAGGGGAGGGGGGACTCCCCCCGGCCCCCCGCCCGGAAGCAGAGGCCCAGAGCTGACAGAAGCCAGGTTCACAAAGAAACCCAGCAAGAAAGCATTTGCGCAGGGGAGAAGAGGGGCGGACGGAAGGCGTCTGGGCGTGGGCGCTGCCCCACAGAGGCCAGGGGACAGGCCCGGGAGGCCGGTGTGGCCCCAGCAGGGGCGGGCTCTGAGTCAGGCGGGGCGGGGCATGCAGGTGCACCCAGCCTCTTCTACTCTGGCTAGGAGGCCAACTGGGTTTATTCGGCAGCCAGGCAGCCGACGGCACCGGACGGGCAAGCCAGCGGCAGCATGCTGTGTACCCTGCTTCTCCTGCCCGGCCTCCTGGGGGCCATGGCCGGCCCCATCTCTGTCCCCCAGGAGTGTGCCAAGGGCTCCCAGGTGTGGTGTCAGGACCTGCGGGCTGCAGTGAGGTGCGGGGCGGTGGCGCACTGCCAAACGGCGGTCTGGAGCAAGCCCACCGCCAGATCCCTGGCCTGCACCGTGTGCCAGGACGTGGTGACGGCGGCCGGCAACGGGCTGAACCCCAACGCCACGGAGTCAGACGTGCTGGCGTCCGTGATGAAGACCTGTGCCTGGCTGTCGGGCCAGGAGTCCGCAGCCCGCTGCCAGGGGATGGTGGATGCGCACGGCGCGGTGGTGCTGCGCATGCTCGCCAGGGGCCGGGGCGGCGCGTCGGCGCCGGTCTGCTCCTCCCTCACCCTGTGCGAGCCTCTGCAGCGGAAGCTGGCCGCCCCGGGGGCGCCGCTCACCCGGGAGGCCGCGTCGGAAGTGGTGGCCCCGTTCATGGCAAAGGGGGCCCTTGGCTTCTACCCCCCGCCGATGCCCGGCGCTGCCGCCGCCGCCGTGTGTGCAGACTGCGTCGGGCTGATCTCCCGGCTCCAGGCTGCGCTGGGATCCAACATGACCTTGGCGGAGGCCAGCGTCGTCCAGGGACAGTGCGCTCCCCTGGGACCCGGCCTGAGGGCTCTCTGCCAGAACTACCTCAGCCAGCTGCTGGCCCCCGCCGAGCAGACGCTCCAGCTCCTCGCCCCGAGGGACATCTGCGGGCAGGGCGGCTTCTGTGAGGACAGGCCGGGCCCCGCCCCGCAGCCGGCGCGGGTGGCCGCCGTGGACGGGGTCCCCTCCTTGGAGCTGGCGCTGCCGGCCAAGAACGAGATGCAGATGACGTCCGGCCTGACCTGTGATGTGTGCCTGGACGTGATCCAACAGGTGGACCGTTGGCTCATGACCAACAGCACGGAGGCCATCATCAGCCACGCCCTGGAGCGCGTGTGCTCCTTCATGCCGGCGTCCGTGGTCCGGCAGTGCGTCACGCTGGTGGACACCTACAGCCCCTCTCTGGTGGAGCTGGTGACCAGAGTCACGCCCGAGAAGGTGTGCACGGCCCTCCGCCTGTGCAGCAACCCCAGGCGGGCGCGGTCTCTGGCGGCCGCTCCGGACGCGGCGCCCTCGCCGCTGCTGGACGAAGAGAACCAGGGCAGCTTCTGCGCCACCTGCAAGAACGTGCTGGGCGTCTCCTCGCAGAACCTGGACCGCAGGGCCACCAAGCGGGACATCCTGAGCGCCTTCAAGGGCGGCTGCAGCATCCTGCCCCTGCCCTACCTCACCCAGTGCAACCACTTCGTCATCCAGTACCAGCCCGTGCTCATCGAGAGCCTCAAGTTCCTCATGGACCCCACGGCCGTGTGCAAGAAGATCGGGGCCTGCCACGGCTCCCGGACGCCGCTCCTGGGCTCCGACCAGTGCGTGCTGGGCCCCAGCTTCTGGTGTAAGACGGAGGAGGCAGCCGAGATGTGCGATGCCCTGCAACACTGCCGGCGCTTCGTGTGGAAGGTGGCGCACCCCCACAGCGAGGGCCAGCCGTGACCGGGACCCTGCGGCCGGCCGGGGCGTCCTGCGTTCCCCGGGGCCTCGGAGGTGGGTACCGTCCCCAGCCCCATACCATAGCTGGGGGAGAGTGGCATCTCTCCTTCTCTCCTCGGGAGCTCTGTCTACGCCTCTGTCACTCGGCCCTGCCCATACCGATGCCCCCAAAAGACTAGAAATGCACCCCGCCTGCCCAGGCCAGGGCTGCCGGCAGGGGGAGGGGAGAGGCCAGGGCCTTGGGCCACAGCTCACCCTGGGGTCTCCGGGGGGGGGGAGTCTGGGCTTTGGCCACAGTCCCAGAGGGGTGCTTAGACTTTAGAGGTCTCACCACGGGGGACCCTGTCCTCTTACTCTTTCTGCCACCCCAGTGCTGAGTCAAAGTATCAGCACGCACCCCAAATCAGGAGCGGAAAATGTGTGGGCTCGAGCCTGGGCGGCAGCGTTGGAGGAGTCCTCGGTGGGCATGGCCAGTGGCCCTGCCGTGGGCACGCCCCCTCCAAGGCCGCTTTCTGATTGGTGGATGGAGCGCTCTGCTGGGCCCCCCCCATATACCCAGCAGGGGTGGTGGGGTGCACAGGGCGTCCGGCTGTGTGATAATTGTATAAAGCACAAACACTCTCCTGACGGTGCCGGCTGTGTTTATTGTCACAGCAGGCTGTGGCTCCAAGGGTGCGCCATCCCCCCCCAGGCCTTCTGTTGGGGTTCTCACCCCCCACCTCCAAAGAGAAGGCTGCCCTGGGCCACGAGCCTGCGCCCCACGCCGTGTACAGGTCCAGCACACCGCCGTCCCCCGCCTCGTCCTCAGGCCCAGCATAGAGCCGGCGCCGGGCCCACACACCGGGGGACACACGGGCCACGTTCACGCCTGCCACTGTGGGAGGATGCTGGGGGACGCTGGGGCCAAGGGGAGGGACCCCAGAACCAGCAGAGCCAGCCAGCCAGGGAGCCAGCCCGCCCGGCAGCTGCTGGGTCACTTGGGCCGAAAGAGCTGCTAGCAGATGAGCACGTACGGTCCCCCAGAGGCGCCAGAGAAGAGGATGAGGGGAGGATGACAGCATAGGCCAGGAAAGGGGGGGGTGATGAGAGAGGGGGGGGAGGGAGAGGGAGGGGGGAGGGAGGGAGAGGGAGAGAAGGGGGAGGGAGGGAGAGGGAGAGGACAGAAGAGAAGACGAGGGGAGGGGAGGACGGGGGTGACCCCCTCTTCCATTCTGACGGTGGGAACCCCTCAAGCTGCCCTCTGGGGAGCTCTCGCTGGGCAGGGCCCTTGCAGAGCTGGGCAGGCTCCCCCTTGGTCAGCAAGGCCAGAGGCAGCCCAGGCTCTCTACCTGGCTGGGGCGGCCAGCCTCAGGATCCCACAACCTCCCTGAGCCCTGAGCGTGGAACAGGGGTGGCAGCCGCTCCTGGGGACACTCTCCCCCCTCCCCCCTCCGGGGAACTCTCCCCCTCCCAAGACCTTTCACTGTAAGATGGATCACCCTCCCCCAACTCCCCCTATAGAACAGGGCCTGGCCTGGGCTGGGCCTCCCTCAGCCAAAAGCAGCAGCGGTGGAGGGGGAGGGGGTTCGCACAAGAGGCTGTTTCTGGGGGAAACGTGGATGTACCAGAAGCCATGGGGCCTGGAAACGCGAGCAGGAGCACGCTGGCTCCTCAGCCCTTCCCTCTCTCTGGACACCCAGGCTCAGGGCCCAACCCCTCAGGCCTGGACCACAACCCCTCTGGGCCTCAGTTTCCCTCTGGAATCAGAAGAGGAGGGGCTAGATGGGGGCACGTGCCCTCATACCCCAGCGCCCTGCAGCGTAAACCATAGCACAATGTAGGCTCTCCCTGCTCCTGGACCCAGCCTGCCTGCCGCTGAGCCCTTCTCTGCAGGACCCCAGGCTGGGCCAGCGCCGGTCCTCAAAGCTGACACTCCAGGAAGGCCCTGGGAGGTGTTGAGGATGGGCTGGGCCCTCCCCTCCCCCTTCCCTCCTCCCTCCCTTCCCTGTCTACCTCCCCCTTTCCCACTGTGGAATGTTGGGCATGGCCCTCCTGTTCCCCCCAAAGCCTGCACCAAGCCAGGCAGGAACCAGAAACACTGGCAGGTGGCCCAGGAGCCCACGCAGCACTCAGCACGCAGCACTCAGCCATTTGTTCAGGCCAGTGGGCGGGGTTGCAAAACACAGACACCCAGCCCAGCCGGTCCTTCGGGTGCCATTCCCAACACGCAGGGAAGAGGGCCAGAGAGGAGGAGGGGACCTCCGCCCCTGGCGGGAGCCTTGGACCCCATACCCGGGGTCCTTTGCAGACGGGGCAGCCCCCGGGGAGGTGGTCAAGGCCACCAGCCAGCCCTGAGGACTCTGGAGCCGCAGAGGCCGCGTGGCTGTCAGGGCACCAGGACGGACCCCCGTGGGCCCCGCGGCCCAAGGGCCTCACCGGGCTTTGCTGCTGCGTCTGTGGTGACAGCGTGGGGCGGGTGGTGGGGAGGATGGACGGAGCCCTCAAATGCAGAGCACCCATCGCGGTGCCGGGCACCCCAAGATCCTTCTGTGCACAGCCGTGGCCAGCGCAGGGGCTCTGGGCTGCAGAGCTGCGCGGGTGCCCTGGCCGGGGGCTCGGCCAGCAGAAGGCCTCACCCCTGCACCACAAGGAGGTGCGGGTTAGAAACGGGGGAGGGGCACAGCCCGAGGCCGGGTGAGGCTGAGCTGGGCAGACAGTCGCCAGCAGCTGCAAGACGGCGGCGGGTGGAGCAGCTCAGAGGTGCAGGCGCCTCCGCCCTTCCTGCCCAGGACGGGCCAGGTCCCCAGGGCTTTCCGCAGGCACAGGCAGGACTCCAGAATGCTGCAGCCGGCAATGCAGAGCCCCATGCCGCCCAGCGCCCTCCACTGCGCCTCACTCACGGCCCTGCAAAGTGTGAGCAGCTGGGCTGGGGGGGGGGGAGCAGGGGGAGCGGTTACGGTCCATTTGTCCTGCCAGGCCAGCGGTGTCCTGCCCGATGGCTGTCCCCAGACCCAGCCAGCCCCGTGGGACTCTGGGCGCTCCCTCACCAGTACCGCGCGGGCCCGGGACGGCTCACCCCGCACCCCACGCTGAACGGGATGACATCAGTTTGGCAGCTTGCCGCCGGCTGGGACGGGAATGTTTTAAGCCGTGGAAACCGTCCAGCGCCACACACCGGGGCTGTACTGCTGTCCCCGCGCCGCGGTCCCACTCGCCGAGGCCCCGGTCCCAGGGGAACCGCCAGCCGCAGGACCTCCCTGGACGCAGACTCACACCAGCCGCTGAGTGAGGTGGAGAGGGCCAGGCGCCCCCACCAGACCACCACAGGCCGGCGTCTTGGACAGGCCCATCTCCCTGCCATCCACCCTAGAGGGGCAGGCCAGCACCCATGACCCCAGGAAGCACCAACTGCTGACCACAGACACATGCGTGAGCCCAGCCATGAGCAGAAGAGAGACCCACTCCTCGGAGCCCAGCCCACTCCATCCATCCACATGATGGGGGAGGGGGGTAAGGAGAGGGAGGCCCAGGCCAGTCTGAGGGCAGAAATCAAGGGCACCATCAGGGATGTCAAGGTCACTGTCTGAAGGAGGTCAAATGACAGCCTAAGGGAGGTTGAGGTCACAGTCGGAGAGGTCAAGGTCACAGTCGGAGAGGTCAAGGTCACAGTTGGGAGGTCACTCTCATTGATGGGCTCACAAAAACACCTGTAAGTAGCTGCTGGCCTCCCTCAGCAAAGCTCTGGGGGGAAACAGCCCCCAGAGAGGGGGGGAAACTGGCTGGGGGCCCTGAGCATGGTCCAGGGTCACTCCTCCAGGGCAGAGCAGGGACAGCGAGAGTTCTCTCAAAACCGTAACTTCAGCTCTCACCCCACAGATAAGGATGCTCACTGCTTAATAAAAACGCTGCATGTCTTGCTCCTGGGCTTTGCAAACTTCCCCCAGGAGGAGAGGCCGAGACCCTGCCGGCTTACCTGGGGGTAGGGGGCGGGGCTGAGGGGCTCGCAGGGGCTGCGTCCAGCCCTGTGGATCGGGAGCCCAAAGCCAGGGTCCAGCCCCGGCCAGCCCCAGCCGCGCTGTCCCTGAACGCAGCGGGCAGGTTTACAGCTCCATCCTTCAAAGCTCATTCAAGCGAGCTTTATTACAGAATAGGAAACACAGACAGGGGCTTCATACATTTACCACTCAGGGAGTTTTATTAAAACATGATAAATCTGCAGGGCCGAGAGTGACTCTAATGCAAAAGGACAGGGGATCTGGGTCTGTCCATGGACCACAGGCCAAGTGCATTGTATATGCGTGTGTGTGCATGTGTGTGTGCCCGTGTGAGCGCAGGTGTGGGCACACATACGCAGGATATAAAGCATGGGCCCTGGCTCCCCCCACCCCTTCCCAGGAGCACAAGAGCCAGGACTTTGCACTCACGGGTGCTGCAGGAGAAGGGTGTGGGAGGGGTCTAGGGCCAATACCCACCCCCCAGCGGCCTCTTGGGCTGTGCTTAGCAGCCACCTCCCAGGCCTGTGGCTTCCTCCCCACTACCAACTTAAATGCTACAGCCAAGCTACTCAGGAGGCTGAGATCTGAGGATCGCGGTTCAAAGCCAGCCCGGGCAGGAGAGACCGTGAGACTCCTATCTCCAATAAACCACCAGATAAACCGGAAGTGGCTCTGTAGCTCAAGTGGTAGAGCGCTTGCCTTGAGCTGAAGAGCTGAGGGACAGCGCCCAGACCCAGAGTTCAAGCCCCACGGCCGACAAAAAAAAAAAAATGCTACAGCCAGTGCAGGCTCCCGCACAGAGCCCCGCCCCGCCCCGCCCCCAGGGCAGACTCAGGACAAATATTTGCAAAGTTGCGTGATCTAAAAATGGCTTTAGTTTCTGGGAAAGGGGCTCAGTGGTAGAGTGCTCGCCTCATGTGCATCATGGCCCTGGGTTCAATTCCTCAGCACCACATAAGCAAAAAAAGCTGGAAGTGGTGCTGTGGCTCAAGTGGTAGAGCGCTAGCCTTGGGCTGAAGAGCTGAGGGGCAGCGCCCAGGCCCAGAATTCCGGCCCCATGACTGACCAAAAAAAAAGAGTAAAAATGGCTCTAGTTGGGTGCTGGCGGCTTGCGCTGTAGTGCTAGCAACACAGGAGGCTGAAATCTGAGGATCAAGGTTCGAAACCATCCTTAAGAGGGAGGCTTTCCTGCTGAGCTCAGAGAACCGGTAGAAACCGGAGGAAGCCAGGCAGGGACCTGACCAGGGGAGAAAACAGACGGTCCGAGAGAGCCTGCAGCGGGAACGTGGACCAGGCCTGGCCTCGTCCAGATGGAACTGTGGCCGCACATCACCAGATATAAAGTGTGTCGCTTGCAGCCCTGACTTCCCGCTGACTTCACAGATCCCCCAGAGCAGCCTGGCCGGCCTCACGGTCCCCGGGCCCGGGCACAGCCCCAGCCGCCACGCCGCACCCCTGCAGCCCTGTGTGGCATCCACCTGCTCTACCTCATCCATTTCTAACCACCCCTCAGAGACATCTCCAGGGTCGGACGAGGAGAGCCCGTCCTGCCGCATTGGGAGAGGACAGAGCAGGCCCCACACGGGAGCAGGTGCCATCATCAGTGGCCGGTTCTCTGCAAGATCTGGGGCAGGTCTTAAGGCTTTGAGACTTAGCAGTGGCCGGCACAGAGCAGGCCCCCGAGAGTAGCTGCCGATGGCTGGGCCTCGGCAGACAGGCCAGAGGCCTGCACCCGTGAGAGAGTTCCACAACAGCCAGAGCAGCAGCACGGAGGGAGGCAGGCTTGAGGCAGGCTTCACATTCACCTTCACCCCAGCAGCACCACCGGCAGCCTCAGACAAACCCCGCGCCCGCACCGGCACTCCGGGACACACGCACACAAGGACATGGTCCTTGCTTCCCCACCTCCCTCCCGCATCTTTGCATTAGTAAAAAGTAAAAGTGACTCAGATGTCTTTAAAAAATGAGGATTGGGCTAAATAAATAAAACCAACGGCAAGTGAGAGTATGTTATACAGCCGTTAAAAATAGCAGATGTAAAAATAAGTCAAAGCGTCAGCAAATGTTTAATACATAATTCCCTTGGGATTTGGGATTTATAAAACATGTATATATTTGCATCCTAAGAAGACTGGCGAGAAGATTCATCTCAGATATGAATAGTTTTTAGCTGTGTAAAGGTAATAATGAAAAGAAAAAATAGTTTTAAATCTCTTGGGGTGGGTTTCACATGGGCATTATTTTTGTGCCTCTTCTAACACTTTTCAAGATGCCTGTGAGGATCAAGAACTGGAATGATAACATTTAAAAGTAAGGGATTTGGAGCCAGACTCCTCCAACACCCACACGAACTTGGGGCCTTGTGCTGGTTTGCTGGGCAGGCGCTCTTCCCCTGGGGCCACATCCCCAGCCCTTCTTCTGTTTTAATGATTCTTTACACAGTAGAGTCCTGCCTTTTGCTCAGCCTGGCCTGCGCACGTGCCCCGTTTGTGCTCCCTGTGTCCGGGGGTGACAGGCCCTGCCACCACGCCCGCTGTCCCTTGGTTGAAATGTGATCTCATGGAATGCTTTGTCTAGGCAGGCTTTAAACCCCAATCTTCCCCATCTCAGACTCCTGAGTAGCTGGGATTACAGAGGTAAACCACTGCACCTGGCTCAAGAACTTCTTTTTAAAGGCTCACACTGTACAGTCTTGAGCAGCGAGACAAAGCATTGCTGCTGAAGTTCATCCATTCACCTGTCTACCCAGCCATCCATATATTTACTCATCCATCTATCCACCCACCCACCCATTGATCCCATTCATCTACCCAACCATCCATCATCTGTCCACTCATCCATCTATCATCCATCCATGTATTCATCCATTCATCCACCCATCTACTCATCTGCCCATCCATCCCATTCATCTAACCAACCATCCACCATCCATCCATCCATCCATCCATTTGTCCATCCATCTAGCTATTCATCCATCCATCCATCATCCATCCATCTCGCCGTGCATCCATCCATCCTACACAACTGTCCATCATCCATCCATCCATGCATCTATTTTCTTATTCATCTACCCATCTGTCCATCTGCCCATCCACCCATCTATCTATCCATCCATCCATCCATCCACCTATCCATCCATCTGTCCATTCAATACTCATTGCTTGGTTCTAGGCATCCTGTGATTTGACAATTTCCGTTCCCAACTGACTCATGTTCTACCAATGGTAGGCAAAGGTGGGGGATGGTCCATAAACAACACCCGCACTTCAGTGGGTGATGTGCCAAAGCATGCTGGGGCTCCTGGGCACTGAGTAAGCAGGGGAGCTGCTTTGGGAAAAGAGCTGTATCTGAGATTGAATCTGGGCTGGGGGCCAGGACCTGCCACACGCACACACCAGGCAGGCCGCTAACACAAGCACAGGCCTCTCCTAGACAGTTCAGCTTGGTCCAGGTTCTGCTAACTGGCCTCCTGGCCTTGCTAGGGCTCCCAGGTGGTGCAGAAATACCATGAGGGGCTGCATCAGAGCCTCGGGAGCCGGCTAGGCCCGGCCTTTTCACTGGGAACAACAGCGCCCCCAGGTGGCCAGCAGAGGTTGTCGAGAGGTGAAAGGTGTTTTTCCTTCCGAGTACAAAGCATGGACACACCAGCTGCAGTTCAACAGATTGTGGGAGCGAGGTAGGGAATCGATGTCTAAAAATGAGGAAGAGGAGCGGACCATCATGAAAAACACGGTGGGGAACTTAGATCCTGGGGACGCCCGAGGTCATCGCTGTGTCCAGGGGACCGGATCTTCCCTAGGGGAAGCGGGGAGGAAGATGCTACTCACACCGAGGTCCCTGTCAGCACAGGGCAATTAAAGATGCTTTCAGCCGAGATCTGCAAGAGACAGTTCCGGAATGCAAGTAGCCAGACCTGGCCTCAGAGCATGTGTATTGTGATTCTGCAGGAGAGCTCTCGGAGGCTCGGTGCGCATCCGGTAACAACCCCGTGAGTGCATGCTCCCCCAACTCGGGCACCTGTCAGGGGCAGGCGGCCTCCAAGGAGGCCCGGCCTTCCCGACTCCGCTACGTCCCCACACACAGGGAGCGGGGACTAGAACAGACTCCACTCAGAAGCAAAGGCAGCGGTAAGTCCTTAAGCACGGGACACCATTCAGCCTCAGCAGGACTCAAGGGGAGGCGAACCAGAACAAATTGGCAAGTTTTAGAGAGATGTTAAGTCCAGAGCCCCTGGGCTCAGTGACCCCGCCCCAGCCATGGCTGAGAAGGAGCCGCAACCAGCCGGCCCAGCCCCGTGGCCGTGAAAGACACAGGGCAGGCCCGGTGACCACGCGGGGAAAGGAGCACCGAGCGAGCACCGAGCTTGACTCCACGGCAGCCGAGCAAGCATGGCACGAAAGACGGCGTAAACAGAGAGCGCGCCTGGGCTGGAGGTGGGGCACGGGAGAGCGTTCCGGAAAAGAGGGATGTTTCCGCATGTTTAATAAAGACCAGGCTGCGTGTGCGTGGGAGACGCCAACGAGAAAGGAACATGGGAAATTAAGAGCCGCTGCTTCGCTTTGGGGAAAAAACAAATTGAGACGCTGTCCAGGCCACTGCCCCGCCGCACAGAGCAGGGACGGTCCTCCCTCTTGTCCGCCCCTCTGTGGAGTAACTGGGGGGGAGGGGGTGCGTGGTTTGGCCTATGGGCTTCTCCAGATGCTTCTGGAAAGTTCTACTGGAAGCCTGACAATCAGGAAGACCAGCCCCAGGCAGGGAGCTGTCCCTGCCAAGTCCCCACACACCCCACAAGGACCCAAGAGGGAACCAAAGCCACAGTACACAGGGTCTCCGGACCCCAGCGCCTGCCTCCGGCCGCATGGGGGTGGCAGCAGCGGAGGAGAACACGATCTGGAACCTTCTGGGGAAGGTGGTGGGGGCATGGGACCGAGTGCTTTCGGTCTTGATCGACCCACACAAGGCAGACGAGCAAGCTCACCGAGGGAGCGGTCTGTGGGTCGGAGACTTGACTACTTCTGTCCACTCTGCAGCCCGCGGGCCACCCCGCCCCCCCCCCCCCGCCCAGGAGCCGCAGCCCTCAACCCATCCTCACCTCCCAGAGCACCCACACGCCCGCACAGGGGGTGAGCACCAGCTGCTTCTGTCCTCCCACCCGATGCCCCATGGCCAGTCCCTCTGGGAGCTAGCCTCCAGCCTGAGAGACGGGGTCACTCGGGAAAGCCTGTCTTCCCTGCAGAAGGGGACCCTGGGCTGAGACCTTTCCCGGCCGGCAGTGTGATGGAATTGGAGAAAGGCTGGTGAGTTCCAGAGGCCAAGACCCGGCCGTGTGCCGGTGAGGAATTACTGGTGACAAGTGGCCTTAGCTCCCTGCATGACCGGTCAGCTGGCTCCGGGGTGCCAGGCCTGAGACAGCAAAGCAGCACCCCCCTCCCCCGCCCGCACCGCCTCCACCCCCCCCCCAGACATGTCACCACCCCCACAGGAACACACCGGACAGGCCCGCCGCCCCTCCCGAGTGGTCACGTCACACAAACCACACAAACCCCGGTGGGCAGGCATTTCCCCAGATACAGCAGGGAATGAAGAAGGAACTCATTACTGCTGGAAACACAGCCACTCAGCGTGGCAGAATCCTTATGGGAGCAAAGCCTCACAACACAGCCGGGGAGAGCCGTCACCCCTGAAGGGACAGGACAGGACAGGATGGAGGGGGAGAGGTCACCCCTGAGGGGACAGGACAGGACAGGACGGGACAGGACGGAGGGGGAGAGGTCAACCCTGAGGGGACAGGACAGGACAGGATGGAGGAGGGGAGCGTCACCCCTGAGGGGACAGGACAGGACAGGACAGGACAGGACGGAGGGGGAAAGGTCACCCCTGAGGGGACAGGACAGGATGGAGGGGGAGAGCGTCACCCCTGAGGGGACAGGACAGGATGGGACGGAGGGGGAGAGGTCACCCCTGAGGGGACAGGCTGGAGGAGAGCTGAGCTGTCACCCTGAATGGACAGGACAGAGGTGACATCGGCTGAAGTCTTCTCTCTCCTCTCCTCTAAGGCATCAAAGGGCGGTCTGATGTCCCCGAGCTGAATTCACAGTGCTCTTAGAAAGAGACATCCCGCCCGGGCAGGAGGCGTTTATTCTCAGCTCTAAAGCGGGGACAGAAAGGAGCCCGCCCCTCCCCCGCGAGGCCGCTGGGCTCGGGCCTGTGGGAGCCGCAAGCGCAGCAAAGAGAAATTGTGCGCTGACCTGAATTCCCCAAGCAAACAAAAGCAAGTCGGGGGGACCGCAGGGAGAGCGGCCCGCAGCTCCAGGGAGCCAGGGAGCCGACCGTCCACAGACAAAACCCCCATTGGCTTCCCAGGGCCCTGTGTGTGTCGGGCCACCAAGGGCCAGGGCAGCCAGAGCTGGGCATTTCGTCGCCTTCCTCAGCCAAGCACCCAGGAGATGCTGTGCAGCTCAAGAGGAGAAAGGCCCATCCCTGGGCTGACTTACCGCCACAGAGAACTTTCCAGAACCTTCCCCATGTCTGCGTGGTAGTACTTCGTCAGGATCAAGATCACCTGTGGTGTGAACAGAAAGGAAAAGGACATCAGTGTGTTTCAAGGTTCTTAGGCACGCTCCCCTCCCCCACCCCACACTGGGGGGAGCTCTTGGGGAGGGGGCTCCCAAGGGTAAGTGACCCCAGGGCCTTTGTGCCATAGACTTTAGGCGCGGGGCTGGTTTCTGCTCTGAATACTTGCCCCTGACAAAGGAAAGAAAGGCAAAGGGGAGAGTGCAGGCAAATAAAGAGAGACAGGGACCCCCAATATGGAGGTGACACCCCCTCCTCTTCCTGAGGACGTGGGGGAAACATAAGCGTTGATGAGCCGGGCGCAGATGGGGACAGGAAGCAGGCACCCCATCCGCTCCAGCCAAGCCCAACAGTGACCCAACCAAACACCAGAACAGCGGAGACGCGCCCTGGAGGACGATCGCAGACCCTCCCCAAGCCGGCCGGGCCTCACACCTGTCAGCCCAGCCACATTCAAAGCCAGCCCAGAAGGAAAGTGTGTGAGACTCTTATCACCAACCAACCACCACACACACACACACACACACACACACACACACACACACACACACACACACACACACACACACACACACACACACACACACAGAAAAAGAGAACTAGAGCTCTGTGGTTCGAGTGGTAGAGTACCAGCCTTAGGGATAGGGACCAGGCCCCAAAGAAGGACTCCATGAGACTACAGCAGAGCTATGGATTTCCAGGCTCCATTTCTCTCTCTCTCTCTCTCTCTCTCTCTCTCTCTCTCTCTCTCTCTCTCTCTCTCTCTCTCTCTCTCTCTCTCTCTCTCTGTCTCTCTCTCTCTTACAGAGAAACCTGTCCTCCTCTTTCTCCTCCTCATGGTCTTCCTCTTCCTCCTCTTCCTCCTCCTCCTCCTCCTCCTCTTCCTCCTCTTCCTCCTCCTCCTCCTCCTCTTCCTCCTCTTCCTTTTGTTCCTCCTCCTCCTCCTCCTCCTCTTCCTCCTTCTCCTCCTCTTCCTCCTCCTCCTCCTCCTCTTCCTCCTCTTCCTTTTGTTCCTCCTCCTCCTCCTCCTCCTCCTCCTCCCCCTCTTCCTCCTCCTCCTCCTCTTCCTCCTCCTCCTCCTCCTCTTCCTCCTCTTCCTTTTGTTCCTCCTCCTCCTCCCCCCCCTCCTCCTCCCCCTCCCCCTCCCCTCCTCCCCCTCCCCCTCCCCCCTCCTCCTCCTCCCCCTCCCCCTCCCCCTCCTCCTCCTCCTCTTCCTCCTCTTCCTTTTGTTCCTCCTCCTCTTCCTCTCCTCTCCTTCCTCTTCTCCTTCCTCCTTCTTTTCTCCCCTCCTTTGGAAAAGACCTTACACAGCCTAGGATGGCTCTCGGGTTGGAAGTCCCGGCTGGGGATTTGTACCAACCCCCCGGTTGCTGAGAGGCTTGCCTCCGTTTCCCTGGTGTACTCCCCCTTCGCATGCCCCACAGTGATTTGGTAGGGAGAAAGAACTCAAGAGCCCCAGACGGAATCCTCCTCGCTCCGGGACCTCCCCACACCATCCACAGGCCTGAGACAGGAAGGGAATCATTCAACACCTGCCCTAGACAATCAAACGGCGGCCAAAGGGGCAGAGAGGCTGAGGCTCGGGAGCCAGGGCCGCGCACCAGGCGTGCCCCGAGGTGGGCCCCCTGCACACAGCTGCTCTGCGGCCAGGCGGTCCTGACTACCCGGGCGCAGGGCGGCGGACGGGGAGCGGGCAGCTGAGGGAGCAGAGGGAGAGGCAGGCGGCGGACACAGCCCGAGGCGGCCCATAAATCACTGACCGCGCACGCTTTTATTCTGTGGTTAAACCATTCACCACGCACCGGCCCCCTGAAGAACAAAGCGGGGCAGAAAAGGCAGCAGTTTAGAAAATGAAAATAGATGTGTTTAAGAACACTCCAAGGTTTTTCAAAACCAGTGCGTGAATACACACACGCACGCACACACACACACACATACACACACACACATACACACACACACACACACACAAAACCAACACGGAAGTGAGGATGCGACGCCCCGTGGGAAGAAGAGATTGATCCCCAATTACTCCACTAGCCGCTGCATTCTCCTGTACATCAAATTTCATTTTGCCCACCACCAGTCCCCATTAGCAGCGCCTCCCGGGCCGGTTGCCATGGAAACCCGGGGGGGGGTACGGGGACACCCTGGGAGCCCGCGGTGTGGCCCGCAGCCTGGTTAATTTGGGTCACCACACCGGCCATCTCCACCACTCTGGCTCCTCCCTCTATGAGCTGGATTCCTGGGCGCCTGGCCCCGGGGGCGTCAGGCCCGCTGATCAAGTGTGTCTTCCCCTGGTGATTAGAAGAAGGGAGAGAGGAGGGGAGGGTGTCAGCAGAGACGGGACAGCGTGAAAGGCGGAGATGATTAAAGGGAAAAAAAGTGAGGCCTTGTCATTCGAGGGGAGATCTGCTCTGCCTCGCTCGGGGAACAAAGCGATTTTTTTTCTCACCAGCTCAAGGCCTGCCAAAGTCAGAGCCGATTCTCCAAAGACAGGAAGGCAGGCAGAGTGACGGGGCCCGGATGAGCAGGAGACAAGCGTGTTCTTAACCTAATGATTTATATTTTATGTCGGGGGAGATCTGAGGAGCCGGAGCACGGCCGCTGGCAAGAGTCTCAAAGTCGGTTTTCCTTGTCCTGTCCTAGGTGAAATCAGAACCCACGGAGCCCCAGTGATCCGGACTCAGGCTTGGCCTCCAGCCTCCTCAGATCTCAGCCTTTAAGCGGGCGTGAGGCCCTGCTGGGGTTAGAAGCTGGTATCCTGGGCTGCTTCTCTAGAAGTCCTGCTGGTGTGGACCGGGTTGCTTGGTGTGGGTGACCAGTCAGCAAGGCTCCTCCCCCCTTCCCTCCTGGGGGCCCCAGCCAGCCGCCCCTCACTCTGCACGGGGGCCTCACTGACCCGTCTCCAGCCACCCGTCTCCAGCTTCCCTCTCCTGCCCACATCCAGCGCGCATCCTCAGCCACCTGCGGGGCAGCCCGAGACCCACCCCTCGGCATCCACCTGCCCCCGCAGCTCACAGCACCTGTCCCTCGGGGCGTGGGGACCCAGGGCTGGTCACAGCACAGTGTGTGTCTGTAACAAGCACCTGAGCTGCTGGGACAAAGGAAGAAATGCAGGCGGCATTCGCCAATAAGGCAGATCAGCAGGCGGGGGCCGCCGGGGCCTCCCTCTGCACCGGCGTTCACTCCATCCCGTCTGTGTGTGGGGGCCTGATGGAGGTCCCGAGCAGCAGACTGGGGCCGGCCTTGCTGGGGGCTACAGTAAGGAACTCACTAGAAAGGGCTGGAGAAGCGGACGGCCGGGCAGCCCTGCCCGCACCCCCACGAGGTGGGTGGCAGGCTGCGCGAGGCCCGTTTGGGTCGGGCCGTCCAGGTTTGGCGCCTGGCCGCACGGGTACAAACCCTCCCGCTCCGGTCTGCTCTGTGGGCGGAGGCGGCCGACAGGACCGACGGCCGCAGCCAGGGAGGCCTCGGGGCCTCGGCTCACAGCCTGGGAGCAGCGTGGACAGGGATGGGCGGGGCGCCGTGTCGCGGGCTCACACGCCCCACCTCCCCTCCCCCCCCAGTGCTGCTGGGGCCACATCTTCATCCTCCCCATCTCACAAGTGAAGACGCAAAAGCAGAGAGGGTGCGAGCGTTTCACCAAACACTCCCGTCCCGGGACGGCCGGGCACAGCACGGATGCGCGGTTCTCGCTGTGCGGCCGGGGGACAGGAATCCCCGGAGCTCGGCGTCTCCAGAGGCACAGAACCACCCCAGGCCTCGGGAGACCGGAAAGAGAAATCACCCTCATCATCACAACCCATGGGGAGCATGAGGTCTTCTTCCAGAAGCATCCAGAGCTGCCCAGGCTCTCAGGAGACCCCCCATGGGGCCCAGAGGGAAATGAGACGCAGCCTAGTTTAATTAAATATTAATAAGGCACATGGCTCCCCAGAGCCGGCCTCTCCGCTCCCCACACACCACTGAGGCTCATGGGATGATCTCCCTCCGGGGGAGGGTCCGGGCTGGGCTGCAGGAGTCAGCAATGGGGCACATCCATCTGTCCGTCCATAAGACCGGAGGTGCTAGCTGAGCTGTGCGGGGCCAGGGCAGTAGCCTTCCCTGAGGAGCAGACACGCCCCCGGGGCGGGCCTCCCTCCGACACTCCGCGTCCCCATCCATCAGGGGACAGAACAGAACTCAAGACACAGGGTCTTGGCCGCTCTGCGGACCGCCTCTCCCTCTCCACCCCTCTGTGGATGGAGACCTGGGAAGAGGATGGGTGGGTGGGAGCCACGAGGCTCCCAATGGGGGCTTCCCACACGACAGAAGGGACCAAAACAGCTCCCCACTCAGAGGGGACACCCAGCGTCCATGGAATCTCCAGCCCGCGCCCCTCCATGGAGCACAACAATGACGGCAAAGCTGTGGGCGACAGCCGGAGGCTGGAAGAGGCTCCCCACGCCGAGGGTCACGAGAGGCAGGGTCACAGGACCGGCGTTCTGGAGGGGCTGGGGGGGGCTGAGACACGCAGCGGGCCGCACCTCCCTGTGAAATGGCGGATGGTGGATTCTAGAAACGAGACAGGTTGAGGATCACCCTGGAGGCGTGAGAGAGCTGGACGGCATCTGGGAAAACTGCGATGTGACTTGGAGGAAAAACGAGAGTGAACGGGAGACCAGAAAACTCCTACACCCGTCCCACGCCAGCCTGGGCTCCCAGCTCGTCCAAGGAAAACGCTTTCTCAACAAAAATGCACATGTGCCTGCCTGAGCCTCCAACACCTGCTGCTCGCCTCTGCCTTCATACTAAACCAGTGTGTGTGTGTGTGTGTGTGTGTGTGTGTGTGTCTGTCTGTCTGTCTGTCTGTCTGTCTGTCTGTCTGTCTGCCTGTCTGTCTGTCTGTCTGTGTCTGTGTTTTCGAGGTATCATTTTGTTTTGTGGGGGAAGGTTGCAGTGTTGGGGATGCAACCCAGGGCCTGGCCCATCCTCGCCGACCTCACTTCCATGGAGCTATCCCCAAATCTGTTTTTATTTTATGTTGATAAATGATTCTCTAAGCTGCCCAGCTGGCCTCAAATGTGTATCCTCCTCTCTGGGCCTCCTGAGCGGCTGGGATCACAGGCATGCACCTGCCGTGTCCCTGGTCTCACACTGCTCAGAGAGGAGGGGCCAGCCAGGCTCGGGTGCACGCACACGGCCCTGGAGCATTGATGAATGCCGTGGGGTCACTAGGGAGAAAATCGCCCTTCAGCCCAATTAATATAAAAGAGTTGGACCAGATGGTAGAAAATTGATCTCCTCTCAGGAACTAAATGCATGTCCTGAGCACTGGTCTCTGCAGTGACTAATAAGCAGGCTCCAAACCAGCTTCCACCATGGTGGACATCTGTCCCACCGCCCCGGGGCTGGGCAGCTACGCACAGGTTCCACACTGGAGCCTTTCACATGGCATTGGTGGTCCTGCCCTGGGAGATCAGCTGCAGTCCAAGGCCACACTGGGGGGCTCTCAGGAGCTGATTTCACTGCACCCACCCTAGGTGAGTCCCCTTTGTGGAACTGAAGAGCTGGTGAAGTCCTCCAGTTCCACACAGGGACAGGTGACAGCTTCCATATCCAACACAGCAAGGCCATGCTTCCTTGCTCTTCTGAGAGCCTCCATCCGACCAAAAGCTACCCCAGCATGGCCAGCCTGGAAGCCTCAGAGCCACCAAGAAGCCCAGAAGAGCAGGCCAGGTACAAAAGGCCACCTCCACCCCCGTCCTCACCAGGCTCAGTAGGACCCCCCCCCCCCCCGTCCTGTCCTGGCTTTGTAGCAGGCATTCCACAAAGGTTGTGGAGTGAATGGAAGGATAAATGGATAGACGGATGGGCGGGGAGATGAATGTGGGAGGGATGGATGGATGATAGGTAGATGAAGGAAGGATAGATGATATATGTATGGATGATGAATGGATATGGACTCTGGATGGAAGATGGACGGATGAGTGGATGGTGGGTGATGGATGATGGCTGATAGGTGGATGGATGATAGATAGATGGATGGGTGATAAATGGATGATAAATGGATATTGAGTGGCTGATAGATGGCTGATGGATGGATGGATGGAGGGATGGATGGGTGATGGATGGGTGATGGATGGGTGGGTGACAAATAAATGATAGATAAATGAATGGATGGATGGATGAATGGATTATGGATGGATGGATAGATAGATGATGGATGGATGGATGGTGGGTGGATGGAGGGAGGGATGAATGGATAATGGATGGATAGATGATAGATGGATAGACAGATGATGGATAGATGAATTGAGGGAGGGAGGGATGGTGGTGGATGGATGGTAAGTGGATGATGGATGGATGTTGGATAGATGATAGATGGATGAATGGATGTATGGATGATCAATGGGTGGATAGATGATGGAGGGAGGGACGGAGGGAGGGGGATGGATGGATGGATGGATGGATAGATGGATGATAAATGGAGATGGATGGGGTTGGATAGATGATGGATGGATAGATGGATGGATAGATGAATAGATGATGGATGGATGATTGATGGAAGAATAGATGATGGATGGATGGATGATGGGTGGATAGATGGATGGATGGATGGACGGATACACACATGCATAGATGAGGCATGAGGGACAGATGGAGGGACAGACAGACAGATGGACAGCTTGCCTTGAACATGCCCGGCCTCTCACACCTGTGACTCCTGCTCTCTCCAGCAGACCTTCCGCTTGTTCTCTGTCCCCTCCCTTCACCACACATGCCCACCCCGAGGGCTGCACAGGCGCCCGTCAGGAAAGGCCTGTGGGCCCCTCCCCACCTCCATCGGACGTGCGTTCTCTGGGGCCACAGACTCGGGCTGTGTGGACTCTGTTGTGTCTCCACGAGCTCCACCCACACGGAACCTGACGTGCTTTGGAAAGAAGAGTCCCTGGGGTTTCAAGGTGAGAGTGTCCTGAGCCAGGCCAGTCCACGCCCATGGAGTGGAGCACATGGGGTCGACGCAGGCCGAGACCGAGGGACGCCTCCAAGCCAAGGGAGGCCAGTGGAGGCCGGACATCCCCAGCGGCCAGGGGCAAGGCCAGGGGCAAGCCATCCACCGATGCTTGTCTAGACCCCCAGTCCCAGAGCTGTGAGAACAGGCCTGCTGTTCAAGCCTTAGTCTGTGACATGCTGTCCCATGGCTGGAGCTCTGGAGACCCCAGGTTCCCACCCAGGTCCCCTTCCACGGCCCCAGAGAGCACCCCACCCCCACCAGAAGCCCCGCCCACTCCCTCCCCGGGCTCTGCCTCCAGAAACGCCGGGCACCCCAGAGCACATGGCGGGGGGGACGGGGCCCCTCCCTCCACCCAGCGGACACCTGTCAAAGGTGACAAGCTGGGCTCTAAAGAAAGGGAGAGGGAGAAGACGCCACGGGAAAGGACCCATAAATCAAAATCCGTCAGCAGAAAATAAATGGAGGAGTGTTGCCATCTGTGGAGCGTTGCGTGTCTACCTCCAGTCTGTTCAAGGGGTAATGCGTGTGCTCGAGGGGGGGCCCAACAGCCCTGCCACCCCGCCCACCTTTAGGACGGTCGTTTCCTCGCCATTTCTCACTCCGATTGAACTGTAATTCCCCATCACTCCTTTCTAATGTCACTGTAGGGAATATTCCTAATGAAATCACAGGGCCGCCGCTCCCCGCGCTCCATGCTCACACCGGGGGGGAGGGGGGGCAGGCAAGCCCCAGATCTGTTTTTGGCAACGAGGTAACTGGGATGGGAAGAGATGTCCAGGCACACCCGCCCACCCTGCTCTCAGACCAGAACTCCCGCTACCTGGCGCCCGGCACTCGTCTCCTCTGTATTAGTTGATCCGCTGAGGTATTTAAGGCATTTGTTATAGCAGCTTCTGTTACTTAAATGGCAAAGTTTCCATCACTACCAGAAATAGAAAAATAAGCATGCGTGATAATGCCCAGAAAAATAGCTGCAATAAACAAACAATAGAGCCACGCACCAGTGGCTCATGCCTGTCATCCTAGCTACTCAGGAGGCTGAGATGTGAGGATCACAATTCAAAGCCCTCCTGGTAGAAAAGTCCCCATGAGACTCTTATCTCCAATTAACCACCAGAAAGCTGGAAGCAGCGCTGTGGCTCAAGTGGTAGAGCACTCGCCTTGAGCAAAAGAAGTTCAAGGACAGTGCCCAGGCCCTGAGTTCAAGCCCCATGACTGACAAAACAAAACCAACCCACCAAACAACAACAGCAACAACAAACAGCAGCATGCTTGAGACAGATGCAGGGCTGAGGCCGAGGAACCGGGAGGGCTGAGCGCCGCTGGCGCATTGATGAACTCCCCAGCCTCCAGGGTCATCATCCAATGACCTCCCGGGCCATTTCCAGCCCCAGGAGTCCCCAGCCACTCTGCATACTACCACACACACACACACACACACACACACACACACACACACACACACACACACACACACACACACACACACACTGGCCCAGGCACCACAGAGCAGGACGGCCCTGACACCTGTGGTTTCTGCCTGAAGCCAGGGCTGGCACCGTGAGGACCCTGTGGGGCGGGGCAGGACCCACAGGACCTGCATAGCAGTGGTGGCTCTGAGACAGAGCTGTGGGCCACGCAGAGGCCCTGCAGGACCCTGGGCCCAGGCTGGTCTTGGAGACCAGCGGCACCGGCCCTGGGCCGAGGCCTGAGCGTTCCGACACTTGTGTAGCCATACCGAGGCCCTCGGTACGTCCGTGCCATCACGGGGAGGGAGATGGTCCCGCGATGCGGTGGATACGCACAGCGCTCGTGGCAGAGGCCGATCCTGGGGACGGGGATCTTCTCATCTGTCCCCAGCAGGGCTTTGGGAAGGGAGAACGAGGGGGGCCATGAAGTGGGAAGCCAGCAACGAGGAGAAACACCAGCATGTTCACACCCTGGACGTCCGACACAGGCACCTGAACCAGAGCACGTTTTGAAACGGTGCTCGGTGACTCCCGCGCCGCCTCCCGTGCGTTAGCGCGCCGTGGCCTGAAGGGACGCGTGCCAATGCTGCGCACCTTTAAGGAAAGCCTCGGGGTCTGGAAGGTTCTACCTCCTCCTGCTCCAGGACGCTGCCCCTCCCAACCTCTCTGTGCACAGCCAGCTGCCCCCTTCTCCCACCCGTCCACTCCAGCCCTGCCGGGCCGGACACGCGCTGCATCTGCACCCCTGCCGGCCCACCCAACACCCCTGGCCTCTTTCTGGCAAGTACCTGAGAAGGAAACACGAACAGGCCTGTGAGGGGCACCCCCAGCGAAGGTGTGGACCCCCCCCCCCCGCAGTCAGCACCGCCCCATCCCCCACACGGGAGGGGGCTCTCAGGACAGCCTCACGCTTGCTTCTGTTTTCCCTGGTCTGAGCCATGCACGGCCACACAGGGAAAACAACAGGAACGAACGGGATCCACCAAGAAGCTCCGTGCTGCCTGTCCCAGCCAGGGTCAGTTAAGATCGTCAAGACGGACGGACACCGGACGGGCAGGAAGCGGGAGTGTGGATTTTTGGCTAACAGAATAGCCCAAGATGGGTTTGGAAGACCTGGGGTACCTGTGGGTTCTCGGGTGCTGGGCCGTGTGGAGTGGCAGAGACGGAGGACAGGACATGCAGGGGGTGAGCAGGGCCGTGCAGGGGTGGGGTAGGGGGGCAGCACCCAGACAGCAACACGCCCAGGCTGAGGGCCGCCCTGTGCCGCCCGGAGCCCACGGCTCAGCCAGGCGGCCTGTTAGACGCACCCCGTCCTCAGCGCGGGTGCCCCCCGGCCCCCGCCGCCAAGGCTGGACCGGCCCTCGCTCGGAGCTGAGGAGGCCCACGGAGGCCCACACGTGGACACGCGGGGGTAACGGGACTCGGGAAGGACAGGAAAAGACAGAAGGGTTAAGTTTCTAGACCAGCAAAGAAAACCAAACAAAACGACACACGATCTTCACGTCTGGGATCTGATTTGTGAGGCTCTCCCCAGGCCCACGCAACACCTTCCTGGAAATAGCTCTGCCAGGTCCAGCATCTGCCTCCAGAACAGCCCAGCCGCCCGTGGGGGAGGGACGGACGTCAAATCAGACCTCCAGAAAACCTCCTCAGCTCCACCAGAAAACCTCCTCAGCTCCACCGCCAGGCTCATTGCCAGCTGGGGCACAGCGGTGGGAAGGATGGGGAAGGAGGGGGAAGGATGGGGAAGGAGGGGGAAGGAGGGGGAAGGAGGGGGAAGGAGGGGGAAGGAGGGGGAAGGAGGGGGAAGGAGGGGGAAGGAGGGGGAAGGAGGGGGAAGGAGGGCAGCCTCCACCCACAGGGCTAAAAATGGAGCTGCTGTCTCCATCAACATGACAAAGACAAAAACCCTGACTGAGAGCCAGTCCACAAAGAACAGTTGAAAGGTAATGACAGAGGAGCGGAGCACACTTGGCAGAACTCTGGCAGCGCACATCCCTCGAGGCCTTGGCTCTGGGAAGGAGCCTGGCGACGGATGCCCGCCGGGGTCCGCTGGGCATAGGAACAGGCAGCTTAGTCCCTGCCCCCTCCGCCAGACCCGGCACAGCCTCTGATCTGTCACCACCGTCTCGTGCCAGCTCAGGGATCGGGCGGACACATGGGCTTGACGGTCGGAGCGGAACTGCGCACTCATCTGCACTATTTATTCACACTAACCAGCCTGGCGTGCCCCAGCCTGGCAGCGGGTCCACACGCCACCCAACCCAGTCACGAACACGCATGGCTGAGAGAAAAGATAGCGTCCCAGGAAAGGCTCCTGGCCTGGGACAGGGAAACAACAGCTGACATTGCACGCACAGCACACCCGCCTCCTCCACGGGATGCTGAGCGCGTCTGTCTGTCTGTCCACTTCCTCCTCGTGGAGGGCACGGGCCAGCCCCGTGGCCCAGGCATGCAGCAGAGCCAGGACCCAGCCACCGGACAGGACTGGCCCGGCGGAGGCTGCCACGGTGGGCTTCAGGACCCCTTTCCGGTGACTTTTGAAATCCGCACACCTCCGTGCCAGCCTCTAGGGTCACATGGGTGTGCACAGACGCCGTGGGGAGGGGGCGGTGCTGGGTGGCCGCTGGGCATCGGCCTCCTCGCGGGGCGGCCTTCCCGCCCGGGTCTTCCGGTCAGCTTTCTGTTTACAACCCGAGAAGCAGAGATGATGACAGAGATGGTGACCACTGTGGACAACATGGGGTGGGGATGGGGGGTCCCCAGCACACAACCGCTGCCAGGCCCTGCAATTCCTGCCCAGGAGCACGTCTAGAACTTTCCGAACCAGACATGTTCACCTAATCTCTCTGCACTGTCTCCAGGTACACCGGATGCTCAGAGAGGCAGGCCGCACGCACAGACACCAGAGGCCACGCATGGCCCCAGCAGCCCTTGCCCGCGCCGAGGCCCCTCCTGGGTCTCTGTGTGCGCGATGTCTGTGGCCGGCAGGGCCTCAGTCTCTGCCGGTAACTGCGAGGCACTCTGGAGAAGCTGGCCGGGGTAGAGAGCAGATCTGAGGCTGCTGGGTAGGCGGAGGGTGGAGGGAGGCGTGGGGAGGGCCTGGGGTGGGCAAGGGCAGCCTCTGCCTCCCCGGGGCAGCCTCCTACGCACACTCACCAACCAATGTACTTCAAAAGGCATCCGTCCCCGGCACCAGTGGCGCACTCCTGCCATCCTAGCCACTCGGGAGGCTGAGAGCTGAGGATCAGGGTTCAAAGCCAGCCCTGGCAGGAAAGTCCGTGAGACGCCAATTATTCCACTCACACGGCCCCCGCTGCGCCCCTCCTGTCTCCATGCCACAGACAGGCTGGGCCTCCAGCCTGCAGCCCAGCGGGCTGTCTCGGGGCCACAGCCGGCCACACCGCGCCCGGACCTCCACGCAGATCACATCCATGGTGAGCCAGCCACTTGGCTGGGCAGCGGCCCGCAGCGGCCCACGGGCGGCACCGAGGCGTGGCCAGGCCACGAGGCCAGCCCCAGAGCAGGGCATCGTACCCCTGCGTGACCCTGGCACTCGGGGCGCAGGGCGAGCCCGCAGTTAGCACCCCAGCTCCAGCACCAAGGCTGAGCTCAAGGCAGGGGGGACGGCAGAGCCAAGGCCCCTTCAGGCCACGCCCCCCATGTTGCCAGGACAACGCCAGGACAGCCGCAGGGAGTCGGCCCTGGAATCCCGTCCCACCGCACAGAGGCCGGCCACCACCCAGCCACACGTGGGGACAAGTCAGCCCCGAGACAGAATGCCACTCATGCTGCTCCCGGCAGGCACACCGAGAGACAAGGGTGCGACCAGCACCGGGCACAGCCCGCCCCTCCATGCCCACGCCCCAGACGCGCCCCGGCGAGCGCACAGTCTGGAAAGGGTTCAGCTCACACCGCCTAGGAGGCAGTGGGGGCCTCCACTAGCGGACAAGACCCAGGCCGGGCCCAGATTCCAGGACCACGTCTGCGGGCTGACGCCATGGGTGGCGAGGGTGGTGGTGATGGCAATGGGGCCGTGATGGCGGGGGTGGGGGTGCTGCCCGCGGTGCCGACTCTGGATGCAGTGGCGGTGATGACAATGGTGGTGGTGGTGGTGGTGGTGATGGTGGTGATGGTGGTGGTAATGATGGTGGTGATGGTGATGTGATGGTGATGGTGATGGTGGTGGTGGTGGTGGTGGTGGTGATGATGGTGGTGGTGATGGTGGTGGTGATGGTGATGTGATGGTGATGGTGGTGGTGATGGTGGTGGTGGTGATGGTGGTGGTGGTGGTGGTGATGGTGGTGGTGATGATGGTAATGGTGGTGGTGGTAGTGGTTATGTGGTGATGGTGATGGTGATGGTGGTGGCGGTGGTGGTAGTTATGTGACAATAGTGGTGGTGGTTATGATGATGGTGGTGGTAGTGGTAGTTATGTGGTGATGGTGGTGGTGATGATGATGGTGGTGATGATGGTGATGGTGGTGATGATGGTAATGGTGGTGGTGATGGTGATGGTGGTGATGGTGGTGGTGGTAGTTATGTGGTGATTGTGAAGATGATGGTTGGGGTGGTGGTGGTGATGATGGTGGTGATGGTGGTGGTGGTGATGGTGGTGGTGTTGGTGATGGTGGTGGTAGTTATGTGGTGATGGTGATGGTGGTGGTGGTGATGGTGGTGGTGGTGGTGATGGTGGTGGTAGTTATGTGGTGATGGTGATGATGATGGTGGTGATGATGATGGTGGTGATGGTGATGGTGGTGGTGGTGATGGTGGTGATGGTGGTGATGGTGGTGATGGTGGTGGTGATGATGGTGGTGGTAGTTATGTGGTGATGGTGATGATGGTGGTGGTGATGATGGTGGTGGTGGTGATGATGATGATGGTAGTTATGTGGTGATGGTGATGGCGATGGTGGTGGTGATGGTGAAGGTGGTGGTGGTGGTGGTGGTGGTGGTGGTGGTGGTAGCTATGTGGTGATGGTGATGATGGTGGATGGTGGTGATGGTAGTTATGTGGTGATGGTGGTGGTGGTCATCATGGTGTCACCCAGGTGAGACATGGCCACTTAGGTCCTAAAGACACATTAGCCCCCAAAACAGGCACAGGACTTCCAAGCTGGGCCTGGCTCTGGCTCTGTGCGGGCTCTGTGGAGGCGACCACGGCACGGCCAGCGCTCCGGGCAGCACCTGCCACCCGGGTGCCCCGCTGCGGCTCTCTATCCCCTCTCCCATTGTGTGGAGCCTTCCTGCGGCCGGGGCGCCCCACGCCCGCTCCCCACGGGAGTCCATTTCCTCTTGTGTTGGACTCAGACAAGTAGCTTCTATTTTTTCCCCATGACAACATAATGTGATTCATAATCACCGGCTCCCGAGATGGTAGTGACGGAGGGGGGGCGCTGCCACTGCGAGTCCAGCCTGAGCCACGGCAGAACGGGAGGCGGGCGACCCCCCTCCCGGGCAGCAGCGGCTCCAGAACGGGGCTGCTAATTTGGGTGACAGCCGTGGGCGTCATCCTCACGCTGAGAGCATGCCAGCCAAACCCATCTCACGGCCCTGCCCGCTCCCGTTGACGAGCTGCGGCGTTCACAGAGGCCGGGGGAGGGGACGGGCTCGATCCCCGAGTCATCACCCCGGCAATATTTCCACAAGGAAACTCATCATCGATCGGGGCCGTTAGAATCTGCTTGGCGCTCGCCCGGTACAATTAAGCATAATGAAGTTACCTCCCAATTATGTATTTTGTTCCGTAGATAATGAAGTGTCTGCTAGGACGGGTCCTGTGAGGAGCTGGATCGGATGCTGTGGGAGAGGGGGATGGCGTGGCTGCCCGCCCAGCTCTCCCAGGAGCGCAGAGCTGCAGAAAACAACCTGTGAGTCCAACCCAGAGACCACGGCGAGGGGCCGGGGAGGCGAGGGCCGGGGCCAGGACCCCAGAGAATGACGCAGCCAAGCCGGGCTGCAAAGTCAAGCGGTACAAAGTCAGCCGAGGCAGAAAAACCGTAAGACTCTTATCTCCAACTAACCACCAGGAAGCTGGAAACGGAGCTCTGGCTGGAGGGGTAGAGCACCAGCGTTGAGTGTCCGAGGATTCTCCGGAGAGGAAGAAGCTGCCAGAGGCCCGCGGATCAAACGTCCCATTCAAAGGAAAAGAGAGCAAAGGCCGGTGACTCCCGGACAGAACACAGCCACCGGCGCCCGCCAGCAAAATCACGTCAGAGCGGAACTCTGCGCTCTTGAAGAGGGGCCGTGACCAGGGCTCTCGGCAGACTCACCAGGGGCAAGTCTGCCATCTCCAGCCCGGCCCCTCCCTCGGCACTGCGGGCCCCGCCCCCGCCCCGGCCGTGCGATCTCTCCCACGCCAGCTCCCGTGGCACCAGCCGTGCCACTACCACGGCCGCTGGGTACATTTACTACTCAGTGGACGGCGGGAATGTGGGCTCTCGTCCCAGCCTCTCAGGTGCGGGCTAAAATAATAAAACACCGCGAGGAGCCGCTGGGGCGGCGGGGGCCGTGACAAGCACGCGAGCCAGCTCTCGGACAGCCTTCGCCCGGCGCCTCGCTGGGCGCCACACCAGGGCAGACCGCCCTCTGCCCCCTCACCCGCGCTCCCGCCCCACGGACACTGCCAGCCCCCAGGACGCCATTTCACACTGGCGCCGCGGGCGCTCGGCAGGGGCCGCCTTCAGTGCCATCTGTGTTCTCCAGGGTGAAGAGCTTTTTATCTCCAGCCCCGTGGACCTCCCTTTCATGAATGCGCGGCGCTGGGTCGGGACACCTCCAGCAGGAGAAAGCACCCTTCCCCGGACGGCAGAGGGCAAGGCCAGAGTGCGTCCTGGGGGGGGGGCTCTCCAGTGTGGCCTTTGTTCTAAGGCATGGGCACGGACCAGGGGTGGAGGGGTGTTTGCAGATCCTGTCACTGCCCCTGCTTCTGTAAAGCCGCCCCCCCCCCGCCCCTCCTTAGTGGATCTTCCCACAAATAACCAGCACCAAGGGGTCCAGCAACCGTCAGCACAGCTTCTCCATGACGGATGCTGACCTGTGACCTGTGCCTCTGCAGGGGATGGGGGGGTGGCAGGGACACCTGGACTGAGCTGGCACGCCCCACCCGGCCTCCTCCCCAGCCAGCCCTGGGCCTGGACATGCTATTATTATTATTGTCAACAACCTCAACGGCCGGCTGAACACGGGCAGTGTGCTGTGGCAGATCGACTCGGCCGGCCTCACCATAGTGCCGAGGGCGTGGCGTGCGGACTTGACCTACGCAAGCACTCCAGGGAGGCTCGGTGTCTTGCGGGAGGTGGCCACTCGCTCACAGCCAGGATTTGAACTCAGATCTGCTGGATCCACCATGGTGCCTGAGACAGAGGCCCGTGGGAAAGTGGAGAGGACTCAGGTGGGATCGAGTCCCGTGGGGCTGGACTGTCTAGCATTTTGGGAAAACCCTACAGCGCGGACTCTAAGCTAGTAACCGTTACAAGCCGAGCTTTCTCCCCCAAACCTCAAAACTCCAGACATAAAAGTCTCATACCCAGGCTCTCAGAACATGCCTGCCTGCGGAATGGGGGGGGGGATCTTTACAGAGGTCACCCAGGTCAATTGAGGTCTCAGGGTGGTCCTCACCCAGTCTGTCTGAGGGAGACAGCCCAGACCCTGAACCCAGAAACCCCGTTAAAGATGCTTGAGGCCCTCAACAAGACAGACACACATCACGGGGTCCTGGGGAGGTGTCCCTCTCCTGCACTGACCTCCCAAGGGAAATACAGTCACGATGGACACACCAAGCGTTACACTGATGATGGGGAGAAGCCCAAATCCCTGTGGGTGCCACAGCCCCCAGGCCGCCTCCTAAAGTCCTGGGCAAATGTCAACACTGCCACCTGCTGATCTGAGCCTCACCCCCCTCCCTCCCTCGCCCCCTCTCCCCCTGCTTCCCAGCGGACAGCCCCAGCCTGAGGGAGCTGGGACCAGGACAGGAGAGGCCGCCACTGTGTGCACCTTCCTCGTCTGCCAAAGGTTCCCCAGTGAGCACCTGATCTTCCTTCCTTCCTTTCTTTCTTTTATTGGTTGTGGGGCTTGAACTCTGGGCCTGGGCGCTGTCCCTCAGCTCTTCAGCTCAAGGCGAGCACTCTACCACTTGAGCCATAGCACCACTTCCAGTTTTCTGGTGGTTTATTGGAGATAAGAGTCTCACAACTTTCCTGCCTGGGCTGGCTTTGAACCGTGATCCCCAGATCTCAGCCTCCTGAGTAGCTAGGATTACAGGCATGACCCAACAGCGTCCAGCTGAGCACCTAATGTTTCTACTTCCAGAAAATACACATCAAGCCCCACGCCTGGCAGAGAGCAGACACCTGGTCAATGCACGTCAGGTGTCAATGGCTGATGTGGTCTGAATTTGAAACATTGCTCAAAAGCCCATGGGTTAAGAGCTTGGTCCTGGGGTTGGTGCTGTGGGGCTTTAAGAGGTGGGGCTTAGGGAGAGGACTTTAGGTCATTGCAGAAGGAGCTGTTGAAGGACCCTCTCCCACCATGATGCTCTGCTTTACCATATGCCCAAAGCAACAAGACCAATGGACCAGAGACTCGGGCCTCCAAAACTGTGAGGCAAAATCAACATCTCCCTTTATAGAAAAGCTGATACTCCTCTGGTGCTTCACTGACAGAAATCTGACTGACGAAGAAGACGCTACAATTAAGATTTTGTCTGGACCTTCACTAAGCAGAAGCCAGGAGAGGTGAGGGGGAAACAGCTATCCACAGTGGCACCCTTGATGCCCGGCTCTCAGGCCTTGTTAATGAGATGGAGACTGAATAGGTAAAGACCTCAAAGATCTAAACATTGGTACCCGAAACCTAGTACCAGCTTACAACCTAGGGCAAAGCCAGCCACCTTTATCGACTGCCAGGGACAGGTACCCCGCTCAGGACACACCCACTGGGCTTGAGTGCAGGAGTCAGCACTGAAAAGCAAGAAGACACTTGGACGTGTCTTTGCTCTCCGCATCTCAACCAGCAGTCCCGGATGCTGAGGGCTTATAACCGGGAAACACCAGCCTCTCCAGAAAACCTCAGGTGACCCTGTCTGAGCCTCTGAGCCTCAGTTTCTTCACCTGTACAATGGGGCTGATGGCAACCCCCAACCTGGGAGGTGCTCATCAGGACCAGAAGCCAGCAAAGCCCCGAGTGCTCGGGACACACCCAGAGCAGCCCCTCTGCTCTCAGGCTGACCCGCAGGCCACCCTTGTGCTGACGGCTGTTTCTCGAGATTCCCTCCCCACCGTCAGCCCCGACTCCAATGGGCGCCAGTCCTCCCCACCCCCATCACGGTCGGGCACCTCCATCGCCGTGTCAGCTGATGGACCCCAGCATGGAGGAGGAGAGACGTCTCACACCCAGCTGGCTGAGCAGCTCTTGTCTCTCTGAGCCGGTTTCCCTTCTTCCCTATTTTTACCCAGGCTGCCAGGAGGCTCCAGAGAGCCATGGTTATAAAGTTCAGCCACTCACAGGCAACTCCACATGCCCCAGGATGACCAAGGCCTTGGCGGTGCCCTAGAGTCACCTTTGAAACGTGCAGAGCCCCGGCCCGCACAGGCGTTAGTTCTGCCACACCAGTCCACAGATGCTCTTCCTCCAGTGACCCGCGTGACCCTCGGCGATCAACGCCAGGCGAGCTCACCAGTCTCCACCCTGCTGACGGGTACGATGCGGATAGCTCCTCCGCAGCTCAGAGTGGTCGGGGAGCCTCCCCAAACCAGGGCGCCCGGGAGGACATGCACTGCTGCCTTCTACCCCACAGTAAGCCCCCAAAGACCCTGCAGGTCACACCCAGACCCACAGGGGAGCCCAGGCTGCAGCACATACATCTCCAAGCTCACGTGAAGGAAACAGGCCAAGTCCATCCCCCAAAGCAGGACAGCAGCTCCTCAGAACATCCCAGTAACCAGGATCACGAAAGGTGGGCACACAGGGCCTCCACACCCCTGAGCTGCCCAGAGCTGCATCCACAGCCCGGCTCTCTGAAAGTGCTCAGTGTTGGTGGATAGATGGGTGGGCGGAGTGAGCACAGCAAGTGGATGATCAGGTGGGTGGGTGGCTGAGCCGGGAAATAAGCAGGTGAGAAAACAGATAAATGGTGGCACAGATAGATAGATGAATGAAGCGATGGGTGAGAGGATACGGGGGCTGGACGGGGGCAGGGGGTGCGTGCATAGAGACATGGATGGATGGATGATTGACGGATCCATGATGCGTGGATAATGGGTGGATGGACACGTTGATAGATGATGATGACGGATGGTAGGTGGATGGGTAGAAAACTGGATGGATAAGTAGGTGGAGAGATAGATGGAGAGATAGATGGATGGATGGACAATAGGTGAATGGATAGATATATAGAGATGGATGGATGGACGGATGGATGGATGGCTGGGTGGATGGATGGATGGATGGACGGACGGATGGACAGATGGCTGGCTGGGTGGATGGTGAGAATGGACAGGTGAGCGGGAAGGATGGACCTCTCTGCCGACCTCACTGACTCTTCAGGGAGGCACAGCTGTCCTCCCCTCTGTGGCCCACAGACTTTGTCTTTAAGCCAGCCCAGAGAACTGGGGTTTGGAACCCATTTGACAAGGAAGCCAGGCAGGAAGAGGTAATAAACCAGCCAAATATAAATAGGGGGAGTGGGACACGGAAAGGGAGATGGAGGGCAGCAGAGCTGGGGAACCTGGTGAGAGAGCCAAGAGAGGGGAGAGGAGAGAGAGGGGAGAGAAGGCAGGGGAGGGGAGCTGAAGGGAAGGGAGGAGAGGGTAAGGGAGGGAAAGGGAAAGGAGGGGGAAAGAGAAGGAGCAGAGGGGAAGGGAAGGTAGGGAGAGAGAGGGGAGAGAAGGCAGGGGAAGGGAGCTGAAGGGAAGGGAGGAGAGGATAAGGGGAGAAAGGGAGGGGAAGGGAGAGGAGGGGAAGGGAAGGAAGGGGAGAGGAAGAGAAAGGAGGGGAAGGAAGGGGAAGGGAGGGAGGGAGGGGTAAGGAAGGGGGAGGGGAACTGAAGGGAAAGGAGGGGAGGGGAAGGGAGGGGAGGGGAAGGGAAGGGAGGGGAAGGGAGGGGAGGGGAAGGGAGGGGAGGGGAAGGGAGGGAAGGGGGCACAGCTGACCACAGAGGGCCTGCAGGGCTGGAGGACCCACAGCCCACGCTGCCTGCGGATCTCGGTCGGATCTGGAAGTCTCCGCAGGGCCGTTTTAGGAGGCTGTGTCAGGGACAGCAAGCATCCTGTCTCACGTTCACACCTACGCTGCAGATGAGGTGGCGTGGTATGGGGGGGGGGGGCTAGCATGGGGCTGAGACCTGTGAGGGGCTACGTCAGTGGGGGGCCAGACACGGGGCAGGGGTGTGTGTGTTGGCTCCTCACCTTTGCCAGTGGCCTGGGCCTTGTGCTCAGGGCACCATCAGCTGGACCCTCAGTTGTAACGACCAGCCTTGAACACCCCCTCGGCCCCCCCAGCTCCCCCCCAGACACGGCACCCTGCTGTCTGCGTGCACACGCAAGTGTGAAGAAGCCCGACACCGGCAAGGGGGGGGGCTCCACAGTGCCAGACCCTGCCGGGAAGGTTGGCCATCAGCACAGCAGTTAACTGCTGCAAATTATTCATAGTCAATTAGAAAAGGCCATTGTGGCAAACGGGATTTTATTAGCCAATCGGATGAGGTCTGCCAAGGAGCCTGGTAAGAGTCCCTGGAGTCCCCCCCTCCCTCCGTCCAGGCGCCCCCTCCCTGTGCCCCCCCCGCCTGCCCCTAGGGAGTACAGCTGTGTCTCCCCTAGATGCCCGGCTGCTGTGCTGTGCACTGGGAGGCACAAGCCCAGCCTGAACCTGCATTCAGACCGCCCTGCGTGCTGGGTTTGCCTGTCACCCCAGTGCCAGGCCCTGCCGAGCAATTGAGGTGCTTGGGGAAGCATCCAGACCCCAGCACCCGATGAGGAGGAGCAGGAGGACGGACTGGGCCTGGACTCCACCGTCTCCCGGGACATGGAGACCTAACCTCACCCCATCACCCTGCTCCTCCCACCCCCCCATGACCTGTGACCTTAAGGCCTCCCGGGGTCAGGGACAAATGCCTACAGAGCCCTCAGCAAGCCCAGGAGAGCATCCACTGGCCCTGCTCCCTGTGCCTCGGCCTCCCCGGCCAGCAATCCGGCCACCCCTCCCGGCCACCCGGACCGGCCCCTTGAGGGTCACACTGTTCCCCACAGGCATGTGGGCTTAGTCATTTCTGTTCCTCAAACCTCAGTTTCCTTTTATGTAGCGTGGGCTGACACAGCTGCCAGGCTGCCAGAACAGGCGGATACACGAATACAGAAAGAAGGTCATCCGGCGACGCCCAGCATGTTGCGTCCTTGCCCTGACTCGAGGCTCACAGAGCAGCCTCCTCCCACCAGGCCTTCTGCTAGGACGCCAGCAGGGAGGGAGGCCGGGGTCGCCCCAGGGCCTGCCCCAGGGTGCCCGAAAGGCCCCGCCTCACCCCGGGCCCACGAGGGACGATCAGTTAACTGCACTTGTCACCCGTCTTGGTTAGCGACTCGTGACCTCGGAAAGCCATGGCCTCCACACTGGCTGCGTGTCTGCTCGTCTCAGGAGTTCACGAGGAGCCGTCGGAGCACCGCGCTCTGCGGTGTTCATCACCAGTCTATTAGTGCAGACGCCACTGTAATGAATCGAAATTTACATCGTGCGTAATCTCATTAATTGTGTGATCACATGGAGTTTGACAGTTTTAATGCATTACTAAGGGAAAATAGTCTAATACATGACAGTAAAGATCTTATCAAGGTTAATTTGCCTTAAATTCTGCAGCTACAGACTTCTCCGTTTCCATTTGAGATAACGTGCTTTAACCGTGCTTTAACCGTGGGGAGCTTTGATCAGGAAGACCGAGTCTACACGCAGCCACGGGACCTCGCCTCTCAGGAGAGGACGGCTGAGTGCGGTATGCCGGCCTTTGCCGCTCTGCCGTTTGCCCCACATTGGGCAGCCATAAGCTCCTCCCGAGGCCCCAAGGCCCCAGCCACACCTACATTCTAGAAGGCCCCACGGAACCCCTGGTACCCAGTAGGTGCTTTTCATTCTTATCCAAAGCACACATATAGTAGGTCATCATAAATGAATGCAAGATACCCATGGAGAGACAGACAGACGGACAACTACATCACCAAATCAAACCCAGGGAGAAAGCGGGACTTGGGAAGGGACCTTGAGGGCTCCCAACCATGGAGGAGGAGGAGGAGGAGGAGGGAGGAGGAGGAGGAGGAGGAGGAGGAGGAGCAGCAGCAGCAGCAGCAGCAGCAGCAGCAGCTCCGTGCCCACCTCTCAGGGGGCAAAGACCATGTCCACACTCAGTTATATTCAAAAACACTCCAGTGCATCTGCTCCCATGCACTGAACTGTAAAACAGCCACTATTAATACCACATTCCCTAGGGACATGACCTAATTCTTTCAGTCAACAGACATTCACTACTATGCATGCGCAGGCCCTGGGCTCAGTGCTGGTCACAAAGAGCTGGGTAGGTGTTCCATATTCCCCGACCTCCTAGCGATCACAACCTGACATCGTGGATGCAATGACGGATGGGAGGACTCCTGGCTGGGGGACCAGGGCACCTGAGGTCTGGATGGGCCACAGTGGACAAGCAGTCATCAAGAAAGGCTGAAGGAAGAGCAAGGAGTCGGTCTTTTGGGGAGATGTAAGGTATATAAATGCATATGCACCCAACAACACAGCCCCCAAATACAAGAAGCAAAAATAGGAATCAAAAGGGGGAAAGACAACTTGACAATGACCACTAGAGATTTCAACTACCCTGTTCTCAGGGTGAGTGATGACAGAAGGTCAGTAAGGACGTAAGGCTAGAGCAGCATTGTAATCAAATTACAATTATCAAATATTCTACCCAATGACTGCCCAGTGCACATGAAACGTTCTCCTCCTAGCTGAGTCACAGGGTCTGATAAACATCATAGGCCTGAAATCATACAAAATACACTCTCTGACCAAAATAAATTAATAAGCAACCATGGAAGGAAATTTGGGGAAATCCCTAGTAGTTGAAAATAAACAACAGATCAAATAACCTAAAGATAAAAGAAGAAATCAAATGGAACACTGGGTAGTAGTATCATGAGCTGAATGAGAAACACATCATAATCCAAGGGGTGCAGCTAATGCAGTGCTAAGAGGAAAATATATAGCTCTACATGTCTATGTAAAATAGGAAGCCTAACCTCTAACTGATCCCCTACCTAACCCAGGAAGAAAACAGAGGGCGAATTACAAAGAGAGTAGAAAGAATAAATATCAGAGCGGAAAAACAGAACTGATGTCTGAAAAAACAATAGAGAGAAATCAGTGAAGACAAACGTTGGGTTTTTTGAGAAAAATCAAGAGAAATAGTAACTTTTTTGAGATAGAGATATACTATGGAAGAAGAGATGGCAGAGAAGAAAGAAGATGCTTTGTGTGGAAGTGAAGCCCCAGGAAGGGCACAGGGAAGACACCCCAGAAACTGGGGTGCTGGGGGAAGGGGAGGGGGCGGAGGGGAGGCTGGGTCTGCTGGAACACCGAGCAAAGAGCTTATGGGTGCGGTTGGTGTGCCTGAGCCCCACGCCTCGTGGCACATGTGAGCAATGACTTGGGGTTTGACCTCAGGACCTCCATTTTCTAAGTAGGCACTCCATCACTCAGCTATGGCTCCAAACCTGTTTTTCATTGGTTAATTTTAAGATAAGGCCTCACTTCCTGCCTGGACTGTGATCTGCCTGTTTTTTAGGCTTCCCAGTGCTGCTGATATCCCAAGCATGCACCACCATACTGAGCTTCCCTCCAGGGACCTTTCTGTCCAGAACCACGGTCCTCTCGCTCTCTGCCTCCTCCCATGGAGCTTAGGATGACAGGTGCACATCAGTGTGTCCAATTACGGAGTGAGAAGTGGTCTCACAAACTCTTCTGCTCCAGCTGGCCTCAAATCATGATCCTCCCATCCTCAGCCTCCCAAGGAGCTAAGGTTACAGGCATCAGCCACTCACACCTGACTCACTCCAGGTTTTAAGCAGAAAAGAAACACCATGGTGCTGAGTTTTTAAGGTCAGAGTGATTCCAAGATGAGAAACCAAGGCACGGAGATATATTGGGACTTGACTCCTACCAGGCCCCAACCAGCAGCATTGCTAGAGCTCAGACTCAGCCACAGCAGGACACAGGGGGGGCAACCACCTCACCCCCCCGCAGTCAACTCACCATACAATCACCCGTTTGCCAGCTGATGCAGCTGCTAGAGCTCCCGGCCCTTCCCTGCTGCCTGTGTAATTTCTCTACAAGAGGCACGGGAGCTCTCCTGCTGCTTGGAAACCATGTCTGACCTGCGCTTTGCACGTGTCCTGTCGATCTGCCGCACGCAGAGCAACTCAATCTTCCCTGTGCCACAACATCGTCAAGCTTATGACAGGCGCCTAGAAGACATAAATCCGGTCTCGGCTCTCAGGAGCAAGCTTACCAGCTCCAGAGCTTTACCCCGGTGAGCCGTGAGTGGTGTTTTTATCACAGATACAATTCCTGCCTCCACCCCATCCAACCCACCCTGCAAACACCCTCTCTCTCCGCCAGGAAGGGGGAAAAAACAGGCCACACTAGGGGTCCCCAAGAATGAGTGCCCATACCATCAGCCTCCTGCTGTGTGGACAGCTGGGGGCCCCTCCCGGAGCGCTGGACAGGCACAAGGCCTCCACGGCCTCCTGGTGGAGAGGACTGAGGGGCTGTGTGAGCTGTCTGGATGAGCCTGGTGGAGGAGGCAGGAGGAGGGCCGGGGCAAGGGTGAGGGGTGGGGCCAGGGGAGGGTGGGGCCAGGGGAGGGGCGGAGTCAGGGGAGGGTGGGGCCAGGGTGATGGGCGGGGCCAGGAGGAGGGGTGGGGCCAGGGTGAGGGGCGAGGCCAGGGGAGGGGTGGGGCCAGGGGGAGGGGCGGGGCCAGGGGAGGGGTGGGGCCAGGGGAGGGGCGGAGTCAGGGGAGGTTGGAGCCAGGGTGATGGGCGGGGCCAGGAGGAGGGGTGGGGCCAGGGTGAGGGGTGAGGCCAGGGGAGCGGTGGGGCCAGGGGGAGGGGCGGGGCCAGGGGAGGGGTGGGGCCAGGGGGAGGGGCGGAGTCAGGACAAGGAGCAGAGGGGCTTCCTTTAGTGCATTCAACCCCCTGGCCCAGTTTGGAATAGCAGTGTCTACATGAGAGTCCCACACCTCCTCTCCTCTTCCCTCTCTGCCCGTTGCATCCTCTCCTTCTCACTGCACCCATCCCGCAACATCTGGTGGTCTATTCTGTGGACCCAGACGTCAAGGTACATGGCTGTGATGAACAGCCCGCTGCGGATGCTGACTGTCCATCTAACCTTACCCTTCCAGCCAGCAGCCTCAGCAAAGGTCAGAGGTGCTGGCAGGCCGGCCAGCTTTCCCTCCTTTCTGGAAGGTTCCATGGGATAACCAGGACCCGGTCTCCTGGGAAGCTGGGACGCCCATGTGGATCACTGCTGAGGGGCGTGGGCAGAGGAGAGTGGGAACCAAGGGCCTGGACCCGCTGGTTACATCAGAACAGCCCTGTCTTCACCTGCATGGCCAGCTGGGTGTCAGGACTCACGGCCACTCACCCACTGCTCCTCTGCCCTGTCCCACTGCCCTGGGATCCCACTGCTGAGATCCAGAGCACACCTTCCCAGCGCATGCGTGAGGATGGAGCCCATCACACATGAGCCCCTGGGGGCCTGGAGCTCCCACTGCAGGCCACTGACTCCAGAGACCCCAGGACTCCTGCCTGCCATCCTGTGGCACGTGTGAACAGCAGGCACAGTGCTTGCACACCTCCTGTCTACCACATTCACCCAGCCCTGCAGACAGCCCCGCGGGCTGTGCCCTCCCTGGCCGGCAGTGTTTCCTCTCTGCTTCCAGAGGGGACATGAGACAGGCAGGTTCAGAAACCTGTATGTCAAGGGCTACCTGTGGAAAGAAGCCAGGCTGGGCTTTGAAGTCAGATGTCCACCCTCTGAGCCCAGGTCCTGGATCCCAGGCTGGGCACAGCAGAGCCAAGAGCCACCAGAGCACCCAGGCGCAACGCCCTCATGTCCAGACCCAGGGCTGTGTCTCAATGGGCAGGGCATGCAGGAAAAGCTGAGGCTCAGACGTGTGACCTGTTCTGCCTGCTGTCTCAGCTGAGCTGGAAGCAGACCCCAGCCTGTTCAAAGGCCAGATGTCCACTTCGTCACCACACCCTCTGCTCTCCAAGCCCAGACCACGGTCCTGCCCTCCCCACCACAGCCTAAGACGGCATGCTTGCAAACAGCACTGCCTCCTCTGGTGCTCTGCTCACAAGAACGCACACGTCCCCCACAGCTGGGGTGGGGAGTGCCCTTTACAGACCAGCCCCTGGCCCTTGGTTCCGGGTGTCCCGTGGGCCTCTCAGCCTGGGGAGTAACCTTGGCTGGCACCAGAGATGCGGGCATCGCCACCCTCAAGGCACCTGCCTCCTCCTTCCACCGTGGCGACTTCGATTTATGATGCTAGATATCCAATTAGCCCCTCTCTCTGCCCACAGCTCGAGGGTTAACAACCGTAATAATGATGGTCTGCATCCGCGGGCACTTGGTCTGCTCTGGCTATTCTTTAAGGCAGAGCATTTTATATGAAACTTTATAGGGGACACTTCATTACCCAGACTTCAGAATCCTATAAGAACCGCAGGGCAGCCAGAGTCCCTCAGAACCCTTTCCTAAGGATTAGCTCAGGAGTGTAGGAGTGAGTTGGGCTCTGGGGCCCTGCCAGAGACACCGCCACCTCTGATGTGACAGGACACAGGTGGGCCTGCAGACAGCCCCAGCAGCCCTCCCAAGGGAACGAAGAGCACCTAGTTGCCCAGTGGACTCACCCCGGCTGGTGCAGGATCGACAAGGCTGGGTGAAAAAGACTGGTGCGGGGAGGAGTCCTCAAAATCACAGAAAACACAAGGACAGCGGAGTAAACCAACTCCGGCCCCAGGAGCATGGGGCCAGAGTCAGTCCCGGAGCACAGACCGGGAGGCTGCGTCAGCTCAAGCACAGGTTTGGGGCCCAGCGCTTCATCAACTTTAGAAGGGGGCGTGGCCTTCACCCACTGGCTGCTTTAGAGAAAGGGCGTGGCCTTCACCCACTGGCTGCTTTAGAGAAAGGGCGTGGCCTTCCACTGGCTGCTTTAGAGAGGGGGGCGTGGCCTTCCACTGGATGCTTTAGAAGGGGGCGTGGCCTTCCACCACTGGCTGCCTTAGAAAAGGGGGCGTGGCCTTCCACTGGATGCTTTAGGAAGGGGGCGTGGCCTTCATCACTGACTGCTTTAGAAAGAGGGTGTGGCCCTGTCCTCCTGGTGAGTCTCTGGAAACCATGGGTAACTGCCCTGACAGTGGGCAGTGCTCAGACCCAGGGCCATGGGGCTACCCCCACCATCACCATCCTCCCTGAGAGCTGTGGCTCCTCTTTCTACCTGCCAGGGTGTGGGTGCTCTGCCATGATGGCCATCACCTCTGAGCGCCCAGACGGCATCCCCTGCTCCCTTCTCAGCTGTTGAACCCTGCTCTACCGTACAAGGAGGAAGAAAGGGGGGTTCTGACCAATCAGGGGCAGGCATGACCCCTTGCCCAACCAGAAGCCACTTGTGACACAGAACAGTAATCCCACCAAGCCTCTGGGTGTCTCTAAAGCGGGACACAGGCCCAGCCTTACAGGGTCAAGGGTGCTCCTGGGCTGCACCAGGACCCCCAGGAAGGCCTGGTTGTGCCCTTGCCCATCAGGAGCTAATGTCACCCAAACACATCCTCTATGTCCCCAGCAAGGACTCAGTGCCAGGGCCATGCAGGGCATGTCTGAAGATGGTGTCACAGCTAAGTACACTGCCTTCAGGACCCACCTGACGGAGGCTGACCACTATAGACCCTCCCCCACAGAGGCTGACCACCACAGACCTCCCCTACACAGACTGACCACCACAGACCCTCCGCCACAGAGGCTGACCACAGACCCTCCCACACACAGACTGACCACCACAGATCTCCCCACACAGACTGACCATCACAGACCTCCCCACAGAGGCTGACCATCACAGACTCTCCCCCACAGAGGTTGACCACTATAGATCTCCCCCACACAGCTGACCATCACAGATCTCCCCACACAGGCTGACCACTACAGACCCTCCCCCACACAGACTGACCATCACAGACCTCCCCACAAAGGCTGACCACCACAGACCTCCCCACAGAGGCTGACCATCACAGACCCTCCCCCACAGAGGCTGACCACCACAGATCTCCCCCACACAGCTGACCATCACAGATCTCCCCACAGAGGCTGACCACCACAGACCTCCCCCACAGAGGCTGACCATCACAGACCCTCCCCCACAGAGGCTGACCACCACAGACCTCCCACACACAGACTGACCATCACAGATCTCCCCACAGAGGCTGACCACCACAGACCTCCCCACACAGGCTGACCACTACAGACCCTCCCCCACACAGACTGACCATCACAGACCTCCCCACAGAGGCTGACCACCATAGACCTCCCCACACAGACTGACCATCACAGACCTTCCCACACAGCTGACCACCACAGATCTCCCCACACAGCTGACCACCACAGACCTCTCCACAGAGGCTGACCACCACAGACCTCCCCACACAGCTGACCATCACAGATCTCCCCACAGAGGCTGACCACCACAGACCTCCCCACACAGCTGACCATCACAGACCCTCCCCCACAGACTGACCACCACAGACCTCCCCACAGAGGCTGACCACCACAGACCTCCCCACAGAGGCTGACCATCACAGACCTCCCCACAGAGTCTGACCATCACAGACCTCCCCACAGAGTCTGACCACCACAGATGTGCCCCCGCACCAGGAGCCGCTGCCCTGGGGAAACCTGCCCAGCCCTGCCATGTGCAGAGGCCTGGTGTCCCTGCACGCTGGCACTGTGCCCAGCACAGGGCAGCACACAGCAGGTCTAATGAGGCTCTGAGTCCGCCGATGGTGACTCCCATGTGGGCACACATGCTGGGCTGCAGTCGGTGCCAGGACGGAGCCAGGCAGGCCACGGACCCGCGATGAGCCACAGAGCTTCTCGGAGCGTTTATTCTTTTCCAGACATGTCATCGTGCCACAGCCAAACAACAGAAGGCACCCCGGCACTCATCTCGGATACACAAAATGTGGTCGTGACACATTTAGGCTCCAAAGATGGTCACCTCCTCTTGCCTCTGACCTTCCTTCTGGGCCTTTCCACCATGATGCCTCTCCAGAAAGGTTGGTGCGCACGTGACAGCACGCTGCTCAGGAAAATCCGAAACGAAGACCGTCCAGGGAAACACACCAGGGAGAGGCAGGCTCAGCCCCCGCCCGGCAGGGGAGGACACGAGCAGGGCCTGCCCAGCTCGAGAGCCGGCACGGTGAGGCCATTCATCCCCAGACGTCCACCCCACTGGCGAGTGCCGGCGGAAATGGCCTCGCTAGCTCCTGGTTCTCCTCTTTTGGCTTGAACCGCGGCTTCTGAATCCATCTGCCTAGTCCCAGCCCGAGAACCTCAGAATGGGACCCCACTGGAGACGCTGATCTGGAAGGAAGGCAATGAATCCACAAGACTCACAGATGGCCGGCAGCCACAGAAGCTGGGGGGCCTGGGGCAGCCTCCAGAGAAAGCAGCCATCCCAACCTCCAACTCAGAAGACCTCCTGCTTCCGGAACTCTCAGGGAGTGTTTCTGTAGTGGAAGCACCCAGGCTGTGGAGCTCTTGTTTCCCAGCACTAGTTGACTGATACAACCCTCTGCTGGCACATTTTGGTCAGGAGTCTGAGTACCCACCTGCATGTATCCTTGGCTCGTAGTGACTGCCCTGTCAATCATCCTGTTGCCCCTCCCACCCCTGCCTCATTGAGCCTATCACTGTGGACACAGCAAATGACCGGGGACACCAAGCCACACGTTAAGACCCACAGAATGGGCCATTGTTGTGAGTTTACAGACTCAAAGACAGGCTCTCTGGCCACAGATGCAGCTGCCAGGCACGCCCTATCCCCCAGAAAACCTTCCAAGATGTTCAGCCATGCAGCAGCAGCTTTGAAGTAGGCCAGCAGGGCCAGAGGAATTGTAATCAATTATGGCAGTTGTCTGGTGCCCTGGCACTTGGGATTAATTAAATAGTTTCCAACTGTGATCGAGACACTGCATAAAGTATTTTTAGATTAATTTTTAGAGAGTAAATGAGAGCATTAGCATTTTATGTGCCGGCTGAGGGGTGGGGACCCGCGCACAGACAGAACAGGAGGCTGGGAGTGAATTGTGGGAGCCCCGGGGCGTGAGGGGAGTCCCGAGCCTCTGTCTTGGTGACTCTGGGCCTCAGTTCACCACGGGTACTGAGGGACCAAGAGCACAGCAGATGACCTTAGCTCATTCATTCATTCATTCACTCACTCCTTCACTAATTCAATCATTCAACCAAACGCTCATTCTCTCAATAATTCACTAAATCATTCATTCATTCACAAACTCATTCACTAACCCAATCATTCAGCTATTTACTCACTGGCTGATTCACACTCATTCACTCAATCATTCATTCACTCATTCCTCACATAGGCATTCATTTACTCCTCTGTTCATCTACTCATTCATGCACTCACTCAATCGTCACCTTGTAGTTGCAATAATCCTGTGCTTACAACCCAACCAGGACTCAATTCCAAGGTGAGGAGTTGCTTAAAGAACCCCATGCTTGGGGCTGGGAAGTTGGTTCAGTGGTACAGCGCTTACCTTGCATGCATGAGGCCCTGGGTTTGATTCCTCAGCACCACATAAGCAAAAAGAAAAAAGCCGGAAAGTGGCACTGTGGCTCAAGCGGTAGCCTTGAGCTGAAGAGATGAGGGACAGCGCCCAGGCCCAGAGTTCAGGCCCCATGACTGGACCCCCCCCCCAAAAAAAAGAACCCAAGCTTAGCCCTCAGAGGGCCGTGGCCAGGTGAGCTCTGAGCTCACAGGCAGGAGGAGGCACAGGCACACGTGTGAGCGCGCGCCAGTGTGCAGAACTACGGAGCTTCAGAGGCACGAGAGTGTGAGGGGAAAGGAGGTAATGGAAGGGGGCGTGATGGGGGCTGAGGGGCTTACTCCACGTGGAGCAGGATCTCCCCTGTGCTTGCTGGGGAGGCTGCTGGGATTCCAGATTGTACGACTTCACGCCAGTCACAGGGGACAAAGCTGACCATGGCTGCAAGTGCAGAGGGACTCCGACCACCTTCAAAAGCCTCGCCCCTGGTGGTGGCCGCAGGGCCCTGAGGCTGGCCGACTGCTCGCCTAGCCAGCACCCCGCTGCCTTTGGCTCTTGCAATAAAACCAGGCTTCCTGTGTCCTCAAGACATTCACGCTTGCAGCCCCTCCCCGTGCACCCTCTCCCTGCAGGGCCCGAGCTTCTGTGAGCATGAAGCCAAAGACCACCTTCTTAGAAGGCCACTCCTGTCCACCACCCCTGTCCCTCCCTGCACTGGCCACACTGGCCACTGTGAATCCCTGGGCCATTGAGTGCTTAATGCCCGTCACTAGCCCACACAGCAGCGGACTGGGACCGTCCCTCCTATCAGGGTTGGGGGGGGAGGAGTAAAACATCAACAAATGAAGTGTGGAATCACTCGGGCCCACATTCTGATTCTGCACTAAACGTCTGTCCTCCTGACACTTAGCTGTGAGTATCCACTGAACACCTGGTGCCTGTCCAGTCTCTTCTTGTGGCAGCCCTGCCAGCCTGCACTCCGTGCTGGGCAGCGAGGGTCAGGGCCCTATTGCTCAAGAGGACCTGAAGGTGCACATGTCCAGAGCACCCAGGAGCTAGACTCAAACCCAGTACAGCCCTAGGCTGACGGGGCCAAACGCACAGACCCCACCAGACTGTGTGCCTGGTCCACGGGACTGGGGCTCACACAAGTGCTGTGCCTCCTGACCCCATCCTGTGAGACCAGAGCCCTGCACCTGCCTGCTCGCTCTCGGCCCCTGTGGAAGACGGGAAGGAGTCAGGCATCAGCGGGGGCAGACTCACGACTCCCCCAGCCAGCCCTGGGGTCACCAAGCCACGTGCTGCAGACTCACCTCCCTGAAACAAACAGCCGCTTCCCAAAGCCCCAGCCAGGGCTCACAGGGCGTTGGGGGCTCCCCCGGGTGGGAGGCAGACACCAGAGCCCCAGGGGGAGACTAGCTCCTGAATAAAGCAGGCAGGCATCCTCCAGCCCAGCCTTCCCATCCCATCCTCCTCCAGCCCAGCCTTCCCATCCTCCAGCCCAGCCTTCGAGTCAGCATAAACCAGGACACAGAACGAGGCAAAGGCCGCGTGTCGGAGGGCCCCACGTCCACCCCACGCACAGTCCTGTGGGCAAGGATCCGGGTCACCAATGGGAGAGCCGGTGAGCTGACCAAGCCCTGCCAGGAGGGGGCAGAGCTGAGGCACACGCTCTCTGCAGGGTAAAGGTGGTGTTGCAGCGAACAGACCAGTGAGGGAACCCTCTCCCTCTCCCTCTCCCTCTCCCTCTCCCTCTCCATCTCCCTCTCCCTCTCCCTCTCCCTCTCTCTCCCTCTCTCTCTCCCTCTCTCTCTCTTCTTCTCCCCCCCCACACACACCCCAGGCAAGGCCTCAGCTGCCCTTCTGTATCCAGGGAGATGAGAAAGGGCGGGAGGACACCAGGGAGGAGAGGAAGGTGGCAGACAGATGGAGCCACAGAATCTGCTCTGTTTGAAGGCTCCCTGTCCGCACAGGAGAGTCCTTTCCCACACGAAGTGGACCCAAAGACAGCTGCAGACAGGACGTGGGGCTGCCCGGGAATGAGACACGCCCGTGCACGGAGGAGGCTTGGAATTTCTAGCACAGATGTGGGTCTGACCGAGGCACCGGACCCACTTCGGGCTGGGGGCTGCGGAAGCTTTGGGCTGGGGGCTGGGGAAGCCTCGGGCTGGGGGCTGCAGAAGCTTCGGGCTGGGGGCTGCGGAAGCCTCGGGCTGGGGGCTGGGGAAGCCTCGGGCTGGGGGCTGTGGAAGCGGAGCCTCTGTCCGCCGCTCTCCATACTCCCGCGGCTGCTGGGGTCAAGGCTGACGCTGCGGCCAGAGGCTGCGTCTCAGCCCCTCCCTTGCTCTCACCTCCTCACCTTCCGCAGAGCACCCCAATACTTCCTGCTCACCATCCCATCCCATGACCCCAGAGCCACCCTGCCAAGCCTGCCCGATGCCACCTCTTCCAGGAAGCCCTCATCCGCACAGCCACGAGGACAGCTCCCTCCTTCCGTCCCAGGCAGGAGAATCTCCCAGTGGTGCAGAGGGGGCGTGGCCAGCGGAAGGCAGGGGTCGCATTCCCGCTCTTGTGCCCCGGGCCCGGCCGCAGTGTGCACACTCTGAATCCCTTCTCTGTGGCTCTGCAGAGCCCAAGCCGTCTGGGCCCAGGACTCCCGGGTCTGAGACTCGTCCACCACTGCCCTGCCCCAAGTGCTCACCCATGCCGTGCCCACCTGGGTTGGACTGGGAGCAGGGGTGGGGGGGAGGCAGGAGGCAGGGAAAGCAGGAAGGCGAACTGGATGAGGCCCACGGGAGGAGGCAGGGAGGTCCCAGAAATGAAGGAGGAGAGACGAGCAGAATCGCACTTGGGAGCTCCTCACTCAAGCTGCACACCACAGGGAGCCCACCTGAGCCTCTACTGAGTCCCCCCCCCAGATGCGAACCCCCTCGACCCCCAGGGACCTGGGTGGTCCTACAGAGGTGAGGGAAGCCCAGGGACGTGGAGGAGGTCATTGGGGTGGGGGTGTTGTTCTGTGAGGGCCCCGGCAGAGACGTGCAGCCGTCCTGGCCCATCCCCCAGCCGGCTGGGCCAGGAGAGATGTTTTGACAGAAAGGAACACTTGACCGCAAGAGAAAGCGTCCCGCTGAAGGGATTCCGCCTGTTATTGCTTTCAGATGGTTGGAAACCAGCTCGGAGCCACGTGGTGAGACCTGGGCGTGGGGGTGGGGGCTCAGGGAGGCGTCGGGAGCAAGGGGCCCTCTTCGGGCCTCGGTCTCCCCTGCCTGAAACTCACAGGCGGCGCCAGGTCTCCAAGGCAAGGCCTACTAGGTGCAAAAACCCTGAGGAATCTAGGAGAGGGTCTCTCTCCCAGCCAGACCCCCTTGAGGAGGGGTTCCAGAAAGCTCCTTCAACATAGCTCACCCCACCCCAGGCCTGCACCAGGCCAGCCAGCACTCAGGAAGCCCGGCCCCACCTCCGAGCCGAGCGAAGGCCTCCCACAATTTACTTGGTAAGAGGGGGAGCAGCCGGCCGTGGACGAGCCGAGCGGGCCTTCCTTTATGTCGGAAGGGACGCAACTTGAGTTAGCAGCAGCCCTGGGGGTGGAGGGAGCGGACTCAGGAGGCAGGGTCGGGCGCACCGTCAGAGCCCAGTGAGCGAGACTCAGCCGCGCCCAAACGTCCTCCCGTCAGCCCCAACTACCTCATCCTTCTGTCTGTCCTTCAGCGATGGTGCCGTCAAGCGGCAATGTAAGGATGGGCCGGAGCCCATCCCTGCCCCTGCGCCCTCCCTGACCTCTGCCACGCTCTTTTGGCGTTGATCTGAACCAGCACGACCACCCCACTGCACAGATGTGGAAACTGTTCTGAAGGCCACGCAGAGCAGAAGGCAGGGGTGGGACGTAAGGGGTGCTCGACCCCCCCCACACCTCTGCGGACTTCTCCAGCACTTCCAGACCCTCCCGCCTCTCTCTGGAAGTGGCCCCGGTCAGCAGGGCCCGGGGAGGCCTCTGCGGGATGGGAGCTCGCTGGCCGAGGAGCCAAGATCAGGATAAAGCCCGTAGACAAGCCCCCACGCTGCCCGTGTCCCGCGGGGGCTTCGGCGCCACCCTGACCTGGCTGGAAGGTGCTAGAAGCTGGTGTGACAGTGCTCCCAGAGCTCCTTCAGCGAGGGAGGGAACAGGGGAAGGTCACTGCCGCGGCGGCAAGGACACAGGGAGCAGCTGGCTCTGTGCTCAGAAAGCACGGCGGCTCTCTCCCTCCGGGCCGAGGCTGGACGGGGGGGGGGGGCGGGGGGGGCGTCAGGCTTTAGAGATGGCACCCCAGTCTCACCCCCAGCCCTGCCCATCCCTTGATGTCGGCTCACCTGCCCCCTGGTCTCTCTGTGCCCCCTCTGATGACTGGGGCGCCCTGGACCAGCTGCCGCAGTCCCCAGGGGCTCATTAGCCCCAGGCTCGGGCCAACGCGCAGCACAGGGCTGTGAGCTGGAAGGGCCGCTCCAGGGGGCACCGGAAGCCCCCATCAGAGCCGCGCCTGCAGGAATGAAACCACTTCCAAGCCCCCCCCCCCCCGTGGCTGCTGGCTGAGGCCCCTCTCCCCCGCCTCTCAGGAGCTCCTGTCACCAACCCTCACCTGAGGCCCCGCCCGCCCCCAGCATCACAGACACCCAGTCCCTCACGCGCTGCACCTCCGCCCGCTGCCGCCCGCTCCTGGGCATCTCGGCAAGTGCCAGCCTGCCAGCTCTAGGCCAGGCAGCTGGGTTCAAGCTACAAGCGACTAACGTCCCTACCTAGTGGGCCCCACACGCGCCACACTGACCCCCCCAGCCTCCAGCTCAAAGAGGAGCCCCAGCACACCCCCTTGCTCCCCCTTTCCCTTCCTCCGCCAGCCTTCCTGTCCCTGGAACTCCAGCCTCAGCCCCCAGGGCAGGCACGGAAGACGCGTTCCCCAGCATAGATCAGCCCCGGGCAGGGGCAGCTCTGAGGCCTGGGCAGGGACCTTCCCTCCCACGCTGAGGGTCTGGGAGCCAGGCAAGTGCAGCCGTGACCTGAGCCGTGCGGGGAGGGCTGGCATGTATCTCCACACTCAGATTCTGACTTTCATCGTTCAACTGTCACTTCCCGTCTGAATCTCCCGGGTGCTGTGGCAGGAAGGAAGAGCCAGAGAGCTGGGGCCGAGTCCTGGCTCTGATCGTGTCCCCATCAGCAGGACGTGTCCGGCGCTGCTGGTCCCCCAGTCAGGTGTGCCTGGTAGTGGCCGGGCGGGAATCATCACGGAGAACACACACAGCCGTCTCTGGGCATAGCTACCCTGACCTGAAGTGGGCCTCCTAGTGGTAGGATGGATAACAGCCCCCAAAGATGACCTCATTCTAATGCCCAGAACCTGAGGGACCCCCAGAAATGGTGAATGAGCCTGGATGAGCTAGAGGGGCCACCGCCGTGGTGACAGCTCTTCCCGAGGGAATCACAGCGGGAGTGGGACACGGGACCACAATGCTGGGGTGAGGGAGGGTGCAGAAAGCAGGCGACCTCTGGGCGAGGGAAGCAGCCCGGCCACGCCTTGACTTGACGCAACTGCAGCCTCAGGAAGGACACGGCGACGCACCGTGTGGCGTCAGGCCACAGGGGCCCCGTGTGGCCGCAGCCACGGCACACTCACACTCCTCTAGGATGCTCCTCTCCTGAACAGCATTGGCAGAGATCTGGGGTCGCAAGATTTTGCAAAAGGAAGCCCTGTGTGACACGCGTTTCCAGGCCGGGCCGAACGTGGCCTTGGTGGGTCGGTAGAGTTCTTTCTCACAGCTGGCTCTGCCTGAAGCCCCTCCCAGCTTCTACAGGTCCTGGGGGGTTTTCTCAGCAGGCAAGCTGGGCACTGACCGGCACCGGGAACTGGCAGCCCAACACCGCCAAAGGTGATGGTGGCTGCCATTGCCTGGGGCTGTCATCCAGGATGACTCAGTTTACCCAGAGCGAATGGCCGCGCACCTGAGCGCGTAGGAGGCCAGGTGAAGGGGAGACAGGTGGGAGTAAGGCAGCCACAGTCGGGGAAGCCAGAGCAGCCGGAGTCCCCAGGAATGGGCCGGACCAGAAGGACCCTGTCCGGAGTCCCTGGGAAGCTGGGCTGCCCACACCCGGACCCAGACTTCTCCCAGGACTCTGAGGGCTCGCTCCCTGCAGCTGTGGGCCACCTGGGCGGCTGCCTGCCTGGGACAGCCTTGAGGACCTCACTCAGCTCCTGACACCAAAAACAGGGGCAAAGCCGGGCACCGGGGGCCCACGCCTCCCACCCAAGCTACTTGAGAGGCTGAGATGTGAGGATTGCGGTTCGAAGCCAACGCAGGCAAGAAAGTCCGTGAGACCCTTGTCTCCCAATGAAGCACCAGAAAGCTGGAAGTGGAGTTGTGGCTCTAATAGTGGAACGCCAGCTTTGAGTGAAAAAGCAGAGGGACAGCACGCAGACCTGAGTTCAAGCCCTAGCACCAACACACACACACACACACACACACACACACACACACACACACACACACACACACACACACACACAGAGCAAAGAAAATGGGGACTGGGAGGGGCCCAAGGCTCGCCACCCACCCGGGGCAAGGCAGGAAAGGCCCTGCATCCGCCTGTCACCCCAGCCCGTCAATGGGGCCCTTCACAAGCACGCGGGGGCGTGCTGGCCCCGTGCCAGCCCTGCCCGCCCCTCAGCTGACCTGCCCTCCAACCTCTGCCGGCCTGCGCTTCCTGCCCCGACACTGGACCCACAGAAACTGAACTGGCCTCTGGCCAGGGTCCAGGCCGGGCTCCTCCAGACTCCGCCGTCCCTGCCTGAGAAGAGTGATCACGGGTGACAAGGACAGCAGCCCGTGCTGCCCACGGGATTCGGGCTCCCAGGAGGCCCTGCTGCTGTGGCCCCCGCTGGGGGAGGCACTGGGAAGGGGCCCAGGGGTTTAGTGTCCACCCAGGGGAGGGAAGAGGTCCTCCCTGAGGGAGGGGACCTGCTTTAGAGGATGGTGCGCAGTCCGTGGAGGAGGTCCCCAGCCGGGTGACAGGCAGGCTCTCCTCCCCCCCCCCCCCCCCCCCCCCGTAGCGTACAACCCACAGAGGCCCGGACTTGATCAGCAGTTCCTGTCCACGTTCTGGTCCAGATTCCTGGACCCTGCGCTTGGTTGCAGGTACCCTACATGGAGAACCGCGGCCTCTCCCTACCCATAGCCAGCACCTAGGCTGGGCCTCCTGGGCCGTCAGAGCACGTGGATGGGACTTGGGGCCGGTCCTTGTGTCCCATGAGATCTGAGGCCCACACCCTGAGGAGGCGGAGGCGGTGTCCAGGACAGACCAGCGGGTGACCAGGGACACCTGGCTCCAGAGCTCCACATGCCACACCCAGGACTTTGGGGACCCCTGTGTGGACCCCACCGTTCTCCTCATGGGCTCAGAGCTCAGCCAGGTCCGGCCTGAGCAGGCCCCCTGTCCTGAAGCCCCCAGCACCTGCGTTGGCTTTGTGATGCAATCCAGAAGCTCCCAGAAGACAGCCCGGTCACCTGTCGCTGAGCCCGTCACTGCGGGTCCCTCTGTCTGGACCTTCCATGCTTCCCCAGGCCGTGGATATATCTGGCTATTTTTTCTTTTACCAAATGCCTCCTGTGAGAGGCTCTGTCCACTCCCCCTGACCCCTGGGTGCTTCTTCGCCAGCTCTGCCAGGCGGCCTGGTCCTCACCACCTGTGTGGAGGCTGGCTTCCACCTCTACCCGCCCCAGCACCCACAGCACGGTCAGGAGCACAGTGGGTGCCCAATAGAGGCCTGCAGAACAACGGTGGGACCCGCGTCCGGGAGCAAAGGAGCTCAGGGGAGAGGGGCGGGAAAGCTGACGGACCCTCTGACCCCGCCCAGCAAGCGGCTCCCCCACAGGACAGCCATCCACAGGTACTGGGAAACTGACCTCGTGGCTCACTGAAGCTGCTCCCCACCCAGCTCTGCTCATCCTGCCGAGGCCATGGGAGAAGCACTGCAGGATCTCAGAGATGCTCCTTCCAGAAAAGAAAACTGGCTAGTTCCTGCCATCCATCCACCCGTCCATCCATCCACCCATCCATCCATTCACCCGTGCATCCATCCACACATCCACACATCCACCCACCCATCCATCCATCCACTCACCCATCTATCTGTCCATCCACTCAACCATCCACCCACCCATCCATCCACCCATCCATCCATCCATCCACCCATCCGACCATCCACCCACCCATCCATCTGTCCATCCACTCAACCATCCACCCACCCATCCATCCATCCACTCACCCATCCATCTGTCCATCTACTCACCCATCCATCCATCCACCCATCCACCCATCCATCCATCCATCCACCCATCCATCCACCCATCCACCCATCCATCCATCCATCCACCCATCCACCCATCCATCCATCCATCCACCCACCATCTATCCATCCACCCACCCACCCACATATGCATACATACACACATACACCCATCCATACACCCATCCATAAATACACACATACATACACCATCCATTTGTCCATCTACCCATACATACATACACCCATCCATTCATCCATCTACCCATACATACATACATACATATATACATACACCCATCCACCCGTAAATCCATCTGTCCACCCATCCATCCACCCACCCATCCATCCATTCACCCGTGTATCCATCCACACATCCACATATCCACCCACCCATCCATCCATCCACTCACCCATCCATTTGTCCATCCACTCATCCATCCATCCATCCATCCATTCACCCATCCACCATCTATCCATCCACCCACCCACCCATATATGCATACATACATACATACATCCACCCATCCATCCACCCATCCATAAATACATACATACATACACCATCCATTTGTCCATCTACCCATACATACATACATACACCCATCCATCCATCCATCCACCCATACATACATACATACACCCATCCATCCATCCATCCACCCATACATACATACATACACCCATCCACCCATACATCCATCTGTCCACCCATCCATCCATCCACCCATCCATCCATCCATCCACCCATCCATCCATCCATCTGCCCATACATCCATATATCCATCTGTCCACCCATCCATCCATCCACCCATCCATCCATACATACATACATATATATATACGTACATATATACATCCACCCATACATATATACATATGTATATACATCTATATATACATTCTCTCATCCATCCAGTCATCCATCTATCCACTCCTCCATACATTTATTCACACATCTATCCATACATACATCCATACATCAATACATCCATCCATTCCTCCATCCACCTATCCACCCATCCAGCCACCCATCCATCTATCTGTCCATGAGTCCAACCATCTATCCACTTATCCATACATCTATACATCCATCCACCCACCCACCCATCCATCTATGCATCCATCTGTCCACCTATTCATCCATCCATCCATGAATCCTTCCATCCATCTATCCATCCTCCTGTCCATCCATCCATCCATCCATTCCCCCGTCTCCTGAACCTGTTACCTCAGTGGCAAGAAGCCCATTTCACAGAGGGGTCATGGGAAATCCTGGAGGTGAATCTGCAATCCAACCAGCAGGTGTGGAATCTACTCAGGCCTGAAATACTTTCACTTGGGCACGACGGGGGGGGGGGGGGGTGGGGGTGGTAAAAAGCTACCCAGCCTTGACCCTTATCCCTGCTCATCTCAGGACCCTCACCTGCACAGACCCCAGTGCAGTCAGGAGGCCCCAAAGGAGGGTGCTCAGTAGCATCCAAATGGCCTTCACGCTTGGCCTTCCCCTGCCAAGGGGGATGCTCCTCATTTAGGGACGGGGTCGATCCTTCCCCTCACTCCCACCTGCAGACAACAAGGACCCCTCCCAAGCCCAGCGGCTCAGCTTCAAGAAGACACTGGCTCTGGAGACACCAGCCGCGACCTGCGGTGCCCCTGGTGGGGAAGAGACAAGAGCGCCCTGCTGGAGGAGGGCGCCCCGGGCACGTTCCGCACCGGCCTCTGCTCCCCACACCCTTCCCTTGAGGCCACCTCTAAAAACAAGTGGAGCTGCTATCAGCTCAGTGGGGGAGGGGGAGAGACCTGTCACCTGGTCTGATGCCCCATGCGTGCATCTAGCCAGCCGGGCCAGGGGCCCCCAAGGATGAGTGCTGCCACTAAGACCCCCCCACACTCCCTTCTACCGCAGTAAAGATTCTTCAGGACTGAGCTCATGTCCCTAAGTGCCAGAGAAGTGAATCATGTCTCCTACTTGTCAGAGGACATTCTCTCATGATGGGGGGGGAGGGGGAAGGGGTGACGTGGTGAACAGTCCCCCCCCCAGCTGGCCCTGTCTGAGCAATGGAGCCGTCACCAGGCGATGAGTTTCCATCTCTGAATGCCTCTGCAGCCACCTGGCCATCCTGCAAGACAGCGGGTGGGAAAGGAGACAGAACCTGAACCATCTCACCAGGGACTCCACCGAGGCCGCCTGGCTTAGTGGAAAGGGAACGAGCTTTAGAGCCAGACTGCCTGGGTTTGAATCCCTGCCCTCCACCCACCGGCTGTGAATCTGCAGCTTCGCCTCCAGACCCTGAAGCAGCCGGGCTGGGAACAAGCAGCTTCCGGGAGAGCTGAGCCACAGGAGCACAGTGTGGACCCTGGGCCACAGGACCCGGGGACACGCCGTGGGCCCACGCCAGTCCCTGGCACTGTACTGGAGAATGTGTGGTGGCTTCTCTTCCTGCTTCTCAGAGGTGGAGATCAAGACTAGGGGAAATGAGCAGACGAGGCCCTACACCAGGGGAGGGGCCTTTAGCATCAGCCCCTGCTTTAGCCCTGGCTGTAGTCTTCTTGTGATCCAGGGACTACTGAGTCGTGGGGGCCCTGTCCCTCCTCCACGAGCGGGGCACAGCACCTGAGATCAAACCTCCCGGTCCGACACCCAGCCTCCCTGGAGCCAGGCAGATGAGCTCCTACAGTGAAGGGTGGCTTTCACCCCTCAAGTCTCCACCCAGGCCCACAAGCCACCTTCCAATCGAGCAAGCCGTGACCCTCCCAGCGGCCACCCACTTCTGGGGGTCCCTGCATGGGGGCTGGATTCATACTCCAGTTTGGATTCCTGCCCCCCCCCATGTGGTGCCCTTCCCTCGACTCTTTACTACATTAGCAGAGTATAGGTATACATTTAAGTAACCCATCCAAAGCTGTTTGTGGGAGGAAGCAGTTAGGAGAACCGAGTCATGCCCTGCCTCCCTGCTAAGTGATCAGCGTAGAATAAAGCACTATGTGTAAAGGCATTTCCCAGATGTTACACACCCAGCTCGCCTAGAATTACCAGCGCTCTGGAAAGGAGAACCAACGCAAGTGTGGCATTCAAGGTCAGGTGGAGGTCAGGAGCAGCCGAGTCCCAGGCTTCAGGGCAGGCAGGGTGATGCCACAGCTGGCTGGCACCCCACAGCCCCTGCAGGTCCCCGGGAATGTCAACCTTCCTTGTAGACCCTTAAAACGGGGCTTCCCCATCTGAACCCAGAACACAGGTCTGGCTTTGCAGAGCCTGTGACTAATGGCCCAGGGGCTGAGTCCTGAGGGGATGAACATGGGGGAGGGGGGGCAGTCCTCTTCCTCCCTCTCAGCATCCTGCAGCATTCACAATGAGCTCTGTGGCCATGGGACCAGGAAATGCCACAGCCACAGCCAGGGGACGTGTGGGGAGGGGAGGGGGGGACAGGACAGAGCCGGGCAGGGCAGTGTGTGGCGCGGAGGGCAGAGTGGAGCAGGCCCTGCTGAGCTGAGCTGAGCTGAGTTCAGCCTAGAGAAGGAGAGGGGACAGGGCTCACACCCAGGACAGAGGGTGTGGTTGGCAGGTGACAGGCTCTTCCCTGTCCCTGCTCCCACTTTGGGCCTGGGGCCCCTGTCCAGCCCTCCAAGGGCAGTGCTGGGTCTCCAGGTGCCAGGCCGGCAGAGGGGGCGTGGCCCCATCTCAAGCCTCTGGTCCCATCTAGCCTGTCTGATGGCAGAGGCGCTCTGTCTCACAGCTGGGAAGGACTAGGCCTGCTGGAAGGTAAGCCAGCCACAAATAAGTGCCTGGTCATCTTCAGTAGAGAGCAAACCGGGTCCAGGGAGCCATCAGGCCTGCGCCAGGAGATCTGACCCACCCCACGTCCCGGCCACCCAGGATCCCTGGGCCCGGGCCTGTGATACTCGACCACAGTGTCTCAAGTCCCCACCTTTGCTCCCCACCACTCCACGCTCCCTCCCGTTCTGGGCCTTGGAGGCACATCTGCCGAGGGAGATGGCCCTGTCCCCTGCCTCGTCCATCTGGTATCAGCACTAACTGTCACCCGTTAGGGCCACAAGAGCAGGGGCGGCCTGTGTCCCCCATGATGTCCCCAGTGCCCAGCAGGCCCCAGCACCCCCTCGGGATGACAGAACCCAGCGGCCATGGCTGGTGCACAGCCCTGTGCCCTTCCCCGGCTCGCTCAGAGGGGACACGGGCACGGGCTCCCAGGAGCTCAGAGTGAGCCGAGCCAACAGCGCCAGAGTCCTGGGCCCCGCCCGGCCCCCACTCCGGAAACAGCGGCTCGTCCAAATGTGTGGACGTGTTTGCGCTTCTCAGTTCCCCACGAGCGTATGTCAGCTGTCACTCCAGCCATCTGGCAACAGACTCACAGAGCCGCATCTTCCAAACAAAATGTCAAGTGCGCATCTTTCCAGCAGGTGCCATCGTATGCCACTGGCGACTTGAGCAGATCCGGCCTCCCTGTGCTCGGCCTCGCCCCCCGGGGCCGGCTGTCCATCTTTCAGAGCCACTTCTCTGCATCCTGACGAGGATGCGCCTGTGCCACACGCCGAGCCACGTCTCAGAGGAGCCAGGAAAAGCCACAGCCAGCGTGGGAAGGCGTGCTCCCTGCAGACTGGAAACCTCCTTCCTGGAAACCTCTAGCAAATGCTCTCTCTGATTACGGGCTTACTATTAACCACTGGGCTGGAGTTGCTTTTGAACTGGTGTGTGCATTTCTTTGTCTTTCTAAAAAGGGGCTGCTGATGATTGGTCAGTATCAAGACACCAGAATGTCAGCGTTGGCGAGAACCAGGAAGGTGACAGGACAGAGAGGAAGAAGCAGGTGGAGAGAAGCACTGGGGAAGAGTGGAGCCTGAACAAAGGCACACAGGCTCAGGCCAGGGCTAGGCAGCCATGACACTGTAAGTCACTTGCTGACACACAGCATCACAGGGTCACTAGGATTATCTTGATCTACAAAAGAGGCTAAAATTCTAGACATGGCTTTTTAAGACACTAGAATATGATGAGCCAGGAGCCGGTGGCTCACGCCTGTCATCCTAGCTACTCAGGAGGCTGAGATCTGAGGATCGCAGTTCAAAGCCAGCAGTCAGGAAAAGTCCGTGAGACTCTTCATCTCCAATAAACCAACAGAAAACCAGAAGTGGTGCTGTGGCTCAAGTGGTAGAGTGCTCGCCTTGAGCTGAAGAGCTGAGGGACAGTGTCCAGACCCAGAGTTCAAGCCCCACAACTGATTTAAAAAAAAAAAAAAAACTAGAAAATGCCACATTTAGAAGTGGAAGTGTAGCTCAAGAATAAAGCACCAGCCTTGAACAAAAAAAATCTAAGCAAGAGGGTAAAGCTGTGAGTTTGAGTCCCAGTACATACATACATACATACATACGTACGTACGTACATACATAGAAAATGTTGTATAAGCCAGAGGAGACAATCCAAAGGTCCAATATTGTTAGGCAACAAAACCCAAACTTAGCTCCATCCATGACCTGGCTGACCTGGAGCAGAACGAGCCCAAGAAAGGAAGAAGCTGGCCTCTTCCGGGCTCTTCCCAGATATCACTGCCTTCCCTTCTACAAGCAATGTCCAACATTCAGACAACAATCACAAGACACATTTTATTGTACCTGCCCCAAGCTGAAATACCCTGTGTCAAGTGTGCAAACACACACACATACACACACGCACAAACACACACATGCACAGGAACAACAGCGCCAGCTGTGACAGGCACAGGTCTGCAGAGCAGACCTGAGCGGAGCTCAGAGGCCAGGCCACGGCCGTGGATGTGACACTCCACAGAGGTCACACCACAGGGACAAACACGTTTGTTCAGCAGTTCCTGGAGGTGGAGATGGCCACAAAGGCACCAGGGAGCAGCAGAGCTGTTCTAGACCTTTCCATAAGCGGGCTGAAAGTCATAGTGTTGCACACCTAAAGTAGCATACCTTCCGGAAGACCAGGTCCACTGAGCAGACCTGGAGGGAAGGAAGAATGGCCAGCCTGGCTGTGGACGGCTGAGTGACCTCTGCCCAGAGCGAGGACCAGCCGTGGAGGTCACCCAGCCCTCCTCACACCCAGGGGAGGCTCCAGAGACATTTTACAGACAAATGAGGCCGAGGGAGCGGTGGGAGGCTAGGCTCGCCAGCACCAGCTGACGGCCGTGTGCGAGTCTGGATGTGCTGAGGGCAGGCGGGGCCTCACACCGGCACCTTCCGATGACATCCACGGGGCCCTCACACCGCACACTGTACAATGAGGACCCGCACCTCCCACGCGAAGTCTCTCTGTATCACCCCAGACCAGGCAGCCCGGGTACTCGGGTGGAATCAGCAAGCCCCTGCCTACGAGCAGCACCTGGACCCCAGTACGGCATTGGGGTTCACGGGTTACTGAGGCTACCCTGGGCTTCTGGGCTTCCCACACCAGAGTGCCCAGCAGGGGACCTCAAAGATGGGGACGGAAAGGTTAAGTTCCTTTCTGAGCTGAACCAGGAGCAAAACTGAGCGGGGAGCTGGGAGAGGGCGTGGGGGGAGGGGATCTGTCTGTCTAGATCGCGAAGTCAAAGTCAGCGCAGCCAGCTCTGACCTTTTGCTGCCTCGGCCCTGGCTCACGTCACCCTGGGGGGGTGGGGGGCAGGCTGGAGGCCGAGCCTCCACTGAGCCTCTACCCTGCTAGAGGGCTGCCTCCGGAGGGCCAAGCTCAGCTGTGCAGAAGTTCTCTCCTGGGGTCCCCGCTCCCCTCCCCCTGGGCTTGTCTAAACCAGGCTGTGAGGCAGAGTTGACTGAGTCCAAAGAGCCTTTCTGAAGCTGTTCCCACAGCTCGGTGGGGGAGGGACGAGGCCCTGCCTCTCACTGGGTCACCTAAGCGTAACTCTGAGGCCCCTCACCCCACTTTCCCATAGCAGCTCCCCAGGAAAGGGGCGTGGCCCACCCCAAAGCAGAGTCCAGCCACCAAGCCACCTGCCACTGGCTACACCTAAATCCTTGTGGCCAATGTGGGGGGTCCCTGTCCAGCATGGTGGTCTGGCATGTGTGGGGACATGGGGCGGGGAGGCAGGGCACAGCCTGTCACAGTGAGTTCCGGTCCTGACTCCCTGATCTACTGCTGAGAGGCACTCTGCCTTCGCGTAGGGAGACGGAAAGGGTCACGCTTCCTACCTCACCCTGGGGAGTGGACGCGGTGACTCTGGAAATCCTCGGCGGGGTCATGGGGCGTGCGGGCTATGGAGGATGCTGTTGGCAGGTCCTGCACGGCCCCGCTGGCTCCCTCCCCCGAGCCGTGTCCTCACAGGGTCACCCGATGGGATGAGGGTCACCCCGAGGACCTCATGACCCCTGCAAACACCTGTTTGCAAACACAGCCACGAGCCGAGGCCCAGGGTCGGCGCCTCATCCGTGGCTCGTGGGGAGCCCACCCCACCTGCCCGCACACCCCGGCACGCACGTCGCCGGAGCACGCTGTGGAGCTGCGCGGGCCAGGAGACGGTCTGGAGCCTCCGCGAGCCCCGCGCCTGGAGAGGCGGCTCTGGGGGGGCCGGGAAATGGCTTGGGGGACACTCGCATGCCACTGCCTCACAGCCGCCACAACCAAGGCCCTGGGTCACCACGATGCCCACAGTGTGCCAGGGAGACAGACGGAGGGTCACGGGAAGAGGAAGACCGAAGCAGAGGGGAGTCGGGAAGAGGAAGGAAGAAGCGGAGGGGAGTCGGGAAGAGGAAGGAAGAGCAGAGGGGAGTCGGGAAGAGGAAGGAAGAGCGGAGGGGAGTCGGGAAGAGGAAGGAAGAGCAGAGGGGAGTCGGGCTGTTGGATGTTAAGGGGCGCTGCTGGCCAGGATGGCCACGAGACACACAAAGCCGCTCACCACAGCCGCTGGCCACGCCCCAGCATCGAGTACCACACCACGCAAGGACGGGGACAGGTGTCTGCACTGGAGACGCTTCCGCCGTGGGGCCGTGGGGCGCGTGCCACCGGCCGTCCCCACGGCTGGCTCCTCACTAACTCCACGCTGGAGCTTGGTGCCCAGGCAGCCCCGGCGGCCCCAGGCATGTGGCCCTCTACGCCATCGCCATCACCCTCGGTCCCCAGCCTCCCGCTCCATCCCAGACACTCAGCGGCCTGTGACTCAAAGACCTCAGGGCGGCGGGGACCCTGCAGCTGAGCTTTGTTTCCTGGAGAGCTTCGGCCTCTGTGGGCCCCTGGGGAGTGTGGCAGGGGCCTCTACCCAATCTCTAGAGTGGCTGAGCAGGGGGCTGGGGGAATCCGAGTGCCTTCAGGACGTTCCATTCGAGAACACACAGGAGCCAAAGGAGCCTCTCATTCAGAGGCTCAGGAGGCTGAGCGCAACCTCTGACCCCAGAGCCTCCTTCCTTTCCCTGGGAAGCAGCTGTGAGCCCCCTGTCTACCGCACTTCCTCCACAGAGATCCGGGGGCAGGACTTCCTATAATGCATTCAGGGTGACCAAGAGCCACGCACGAACTCAGCCTTCGGGTCCTCGCTGCTCTCTTGTATGAACAGAATATGTCAGCACTCTTCCATAATTGATGACCCTTGTCATCCATAATAGCTAATAATAAGAGCTAACATTTTCTAAGCCAAGCACTTTCTATTCCTTATCTCATTTAACCCATGTAAAGTCTCGGGAAGGTTGGCTCACTTGTCCAGGGTCAGGGGACAAGTACTAACGAGGACATTGAGCAACAGCTCTCCCGAGACACACCAGGACTGCACTAAGCCGGGGTCTATAGTCATACATGGGTCCCAGAGTCATGCCAGGCACTGGGTCTGCCCTGGCATGCAGCCGATGCTCAACAGGAGCTTGCTGAACAGAGTCCGTTCTGAATCTTCCACATTTCAGCATGTAGCACAGTGTCAAGGATACTGGGGATGCTCCCAGTTAGTATTTGTTGATGGGAGGGGAAGATGAGATGTGCAGGAAGGAGAGAGGGTAGGACAAGATGATGGACGCATAAATGGGTGGTTAAGAGATGAATGCAGATGGATGATGGATGGATGGATGTTTGGGTAGCTGGGTGGATAGATAGATGATGGATATGGATGGATAGATGGGTTGATGATGATGGTTGATGGGTGGATGGGTAGATAATGGATGGATAAATAGATTGGATGGATAAATGGATGATGGATGGAGGGATGATGGATGGATAAATGGATTGGATGGATAAATGGATGATGGACGGATGGATGGATGATGGATGGAGGGATGATGGATGGATAAATGGATGATGGATGGAGGGATGATGGATGGATAAATGGGTGTTTGCTAGGCTGCTCCTCTAGACATGCGTAGCATCTGTAGCAAGTCCTTGGAGAAAGACACCGCGGACATAAATAACTAAAACAAGGGACTGAGGCCTCTAAGGGCACTGAGCAAATGAAGAGCCGGGGGTCTCAGAGACTAGAGAGAGTCTGCATGGAGATAAGAAAGGAGCTACAGACCTGAGCTCCTCAGGGCCCCCTGTGGTCCAGTCCCCATCCAGCCCAGAGAGACAGGTGTCTGCTGCTGGGCTGGCTTCCGGTCGCACTGCATGTCCCCTGACCAGAGCCTAAACATGAGCGGCATGGACAGAAGACAGGAACACTGACCACGTGCAGGTGCCGATGGTGGCTGACTTCGGTGACCTCACACTCGCAGCCATGGTGTCACTCTGTCACGGGCCCGCAGAGGCTGGCCTGAGCGCTGACCCTGGCTGCAAACCCTGGCGCCCGGCCGCAGGGAGGAGAGAGGCCCCCGAGCAGCGGCTGGGGCTCGGGCAGCTTGGTTTTCACACCAGCCCCCAAGGGGCCCAGAAAAATCAATTTACAGGATCTCTGGGACCCTGCCCACTCTCCACTTCACTGAGGACTGATCAACTGCATTATGAAAATCCATCACCTTCTCTGGCTGAGAGGCCGCGTAAACCCCGCGCCTGCGCTTCACGTACCGCCACCTGGTGCTCTACCCTCATGCCACGGAAGGCTCACGGGACAGCGTCTCCAGCCCAGCCTCTCCCAACCACCAGACTGGCTTGGTTGCTGGCCTTCCTGTCCCCGCAGAGCAGCCCTGATGGAAGGTCCAATCCCAGGCAGAGAGAGAGAGAGAGAGAGAGAGAGAGAGAGAGAGAGAGAGAGAGAGAGAGAGAGAGAGAGAAGGTAGGTTTGCCACTCAAAGCCCTCAAGGCTCCAGGGGATTGCTGTTGCTATCTAAGCCCTCCCCCAGATGTCACTGGAGGCTGTGGGGCAGGGGACTGGCGTCAGCTCGGGTCTGACAAGGTCATTTAGAATGACATGAGGTCAGGGCACCAGCAGGACACAGGCCCTGGATGTCCAGAGGTCTTCTGCCCACGGCGCCCGGGGCTCAGCCCGGTGGACCCAAGCGTCATTCCCGGGGCTTTGAAGCTCCATCTCAGAAGAAGAAACGGTTCCAAAACCTTAGCACAAGCTCAGTTCACACTCCAACGACTGTCCTGGCCTCCAGGGTCCCGTGTGAAACGAGGCCCCTCCGGCCCCAGCCACGCTGGCCGCTGACCACGACCCTGAGACCCTGCGAGCCCGAGAGCTTGGCCGGCTTGCCCGGTCAGGATGGATCCCTTCTGGGAAGGCCGTGCTTTCACAGGGCTTTGCGGGTGCTGTGGGATCCCCAAGTCCCACAGTGCTAGGAAACAAGACCCAAGTAGCAGGAGCCTACACCGCAGGGCCAGCGCGGCCCCAGTGCCCAGCTCACTGCAAACCCGGAGTGAGCCGCCCACCCCGAGCTGCCCCGCCAGAGAGGAATGCCCGCAGTCCCCCGCGCCACCGCCCACCCAGGCCCCCGGTGCTCCGGCCCAGCCACAACGCGGCTCCGGGGAGGCCCAGGGGAGGGCCGAGAGGCCGGGTGAGGAAGGGGCCCGGCCCTGGTGGCCCTCGCTCTCTGTGGGGGGCGCAGAGCCATTGGGGTTCAGGCGGGGGAACAGCCCGGGTTAGGACGAAGAAGCCATCCTGCCGGGGAGGGAGGAGGTCCTGTGGCGTGTGAAGGCCCACAGCGCCAAAGATGAGGGACAGAACTCACATCCCACCGGACACACACCTGTGCACACCATGAGCAGAGACACGCACGTGCGCACACACACACAGCTTCACAGCCGCCCCTGCCGGAGCTCTGCTCTCCTCCCTCGCTGTTTACAGAACAGTATCAACACCACCCACCCACAGCCATTTCCCTCTGACAGAAGATGCCAGAAACCATGAGAAGCCCAGCCCAGGAGAAAGGAGTGCCAGGAGAAAGGCCTTGGCCCGGTGGGTGTGGCGGTGGCTGAGCCCTGGTCCCTCGGAACTGGTCAGCCCCCACCCCCTGCCCCCAGGGCAGGGTTAGCCCGCTGCCCCTCGGGGCCACAGCCTTCCTGTCCACAGCCCTGGCATGGGTTCCCAAGAGAAGCGAGATGAGAAAGGACCGGAAGCTCCACACAGCCAGAGGGCTGTTTTTCTTCTTTTCTGGATGAATTGGTTATGGAAGAAACTTCCAGACTGCTTGGAAGTGAAAGAGGAAAGGGTCATGCATAGAATCTTCCGGAATCCCCTCCCGGGACCTGCGCAGGCACAGTGCCGCTTTTGTCTGGCTCTGAAAGCCTCTGTGGGGAGAAGAGGACGTGGTGGGCGGCAGCAAAGGTCTTCTCTAGGCACAGAGAGCTCGAGGACGCTCCCCTACCTCAGTTTCCCCCAACGCACAGCAACACCTGCAAGATCTGGGTCTCTCGAGCCAGCGGGGACCCCGACCGGCCCCCAGGCCTCCCCGAGGAGAGGAAACCTCTTCTTTATGGAAGAACTCACTGCATGCCCCACGCGAGCAGGCACCAGCCCACCGTAGTGCCCCTCCACCCCCTCCAGCCGCGGACAGCTTCCAGGGCCTGGCTCTGGCCTCTGACCCCGCCGGCCTCCTGGGAAGCATGAGGAGCTCAAGATGTGGGGACTGAAGGGGACTGCCGGGGTTCCCAGCCTCGCGGGAGCTGACTTGCCATGGGCTCAGCTCCCTTCCAGCCCTGCCTCAAAAGCCAAGCTGCTCTGAGCAGGCTCTGTCTGAATCAGGGATCCAGGCGATAAGACCCGGATGCATCCAGGCCCAGCCCAGGGACGCCTCTGTGCAGGTCTACCAGCCGTCTTCCATGTGTCCAAGAAGGTCACCAGGCCTTGAGGGGGGAGGGGGCAGCCCAGGGGGACTGCGCCCCACACGGGAGCCTCCAGCCAGGCCAGGCATACCCGCAGCCAGGAAACCCAGAGCACCCAGGCTCCAGACGCCGGGGCCTGGGAGGGCAGGTCCGCTTCCCCCTCCACCACCCTTGCCCACCCTGCGGTTCTCCCACAGAACACGGAGGGAGGAAGCCTTTGGGGAAGGCAGTACCCAACCCAAGGAGGCGCGCTCAGCTTCACGAAGTGAACAAGGCGGCTTTTCAATCGCGCCCAGAGAGCTGGGGTGTTGAGTGCTCTCCACGCAGCAGGAACAAGGAACAATGTGTCGTGCTGACTTTTGCTAAATTTACCATGATGTCCTCTGACCTCTGACCTTCAACCTCCCACGGCTCAGATCCCCGCCACCCACCAGGATCCATCTGCTTTCCGGAAGGTGTCTCCGTCTTCCCAGATGCAGGGGCAACGCTCTGAGGAAGAAAGGGGGTGAAGAGAGGAGGGTGCCCCTGGCTACTGAACGCAAAGGACATGTCACCTGGCACACAGCCACGCCAGCTGCCGCAGCCAGCTGACGGGCCTGTCCTCCAACCTCCACTCATGGGTCATTCCATGGCCATCCACCCAATGAGTGCACCGGATGGACTGATCGGAGAGAGGAAGACCCTTTCCCGCCGCGCCAGCCTCTTCCCTGGCCGCTCCCCTCCAGCTCTGAGGGGCACAGAGCAAGAGCGGGAGAGGGGGACACCAAGGAGGACAGACAGAGGGAGGCAGAGAGGAAGATTTACCCATGTGTCAACAGGGACCAGGCTGTCTGACAAGAAAGGGCTTGAGTGCATGAATGAGTGAGCACCTGCCCGGGAAAGAATGAGTGAATGAGCGGAAGACTGACTAATGAACTGGCGTGATGTCCCAGAACCGCCGCTGAGCCCCAACCACGGCGCGCACAACACACCACCCTCGGGGATCCTATAAGATCCCACATTCGGGGCTGAGCGGGAGGCGCCCGGCCGAGGTGCCGCTTCGCAGGGCACTGCCGGGCCAAGCCCCCGGGGAGTCGCCATCACTACGTGGATGGTGAGCCCGTGGGTTTAGGTGAGTTCTGTCGGGAATCCTCATGCAATAACTGACCGCCTACTGTATGCTTCTGCTCAAGGCTCTGGAAACAGAAAGCGGGCTGGCGAGCAGCTCACCGACAGAACAGGTCCCACTGCCCACGGTACTATGAGCCCCACGGCCCAGCAGGCTCACAGGGCTGGGAGACCCCCCCAGCACGCGTGGACCTTCGCTCCTCCCTTAGAGTCATGCTGAAGCCCGTGGCCGGAGGGGTGGGGAGGAAGCGTGAATGATGGATTGCGGAAGGGCAGAAAGCAGGAAAGAACAGTCCTCCGTCACCATCAGCTCGACAGAAGAGCGCAGAGAGCGCTCAGCACTGCGCTCCAGGCACAATTGAAAACACGCCTCATTCACTTCTCGAAGCTAGCACACCTCGTTGGGCTGGATACTGCCTGGCCCCTGGGAAGCCACTTCCCAGGTGCACCGTCCCCCCTCCCGACCCCGCCAGCTCCTTTTCGTAGAGTCCTCCAGGGACACACCTTTTGGAAAATCAAATTAGCTTTGCTTTTTATTGCCTGTCTGAGCCCTGTTATTTGCACATGGAAGGGCAGACTGCCACATTAACATCCCACGCTGGGGATTGCACAGCCAGGCCTGCCCCTCCCCCCACCCCCATCCCCCCCCCCCCAGCAGGCACACAGGCAGAGAATCCTGGGGGTGTGATTAAGGGAAACTTTGAAGTGCTAATCAGATGATGTTATCATGTTTATTGATGCTATAAAATGATATACAATATCCTGTGTGTGTGTGTGTGTGTGTGTGTGTGTGTGTGTGCTGGTCTCAGGGCCTGGGCACTGTCCCTGAGCTCTTTTGCTCAAGCCTAGCTCTCTACCACTTGAGCCACACCTCTACTTTTGGCACTATGGTGATTAATTGGAGATATGGGTCTCACTGACTTTCCTGACTGGGCCAGCTTCAAACCATGATTCTTAGATCTTGGCCTCTTGAGTAGCTAGTATTACAGGGGTGAGCCACCAGTACCCAGCACAGTGTTCTTATTCTAGTGTATAAGAAGATACAGGGATACAACCACAGAGAGAGAGAACACATGTTCACTGATTGTCTGGCACTGTTGCAGAAGCTGGCGCACAACAGTGAATCAGGGGACAGAATGACCTGACACTCACCAGCCAAAGGGCAAGTCGGGAAAAGATATGGCCAGCTCCAGCTGCAGTAAATGTCATGGAGAGAAGGAGGAGGAGGAGGAGAGGAGGAGGAGGAGGAGGAGGAGGAGGAGGAGGAGGAGGAGGAGGAGGAGGAGGAGGAGGAGGAGGAGGAGGAGGAGGAGAAGGAGGAGGGGAAGAGGAGGAGGAGGAGGAGAAGGGGAAGAGGAGGGGAGGACAAGGAGGAGGGAAGGAGGAAGAGGAGGAGGAGTGGGGGAAGAGGAGGAAGAGGAGGAGGAGGAGGGGGAAGAGGGGGAAGAGGGGAGGAGCCGCCTTGGGGCACAGAGCTGCCAGGGAGGGCTCTGTGTTGCATTTCGAATGGAGGTGGACAGGGAGGCCTCACAGAATGGAGGAGCATGAAACCTGCATGAGAGGCCGAGAGAAAGCCAGGCAGACATCTGGGTGCTGGAGGAGAGCTCTGGGCAGACAAAGTGGCAAGCATAAAGAACCTGAGGCCAAGCAGGCTCCACAAGATGACAGATGGGAGCCTGGGAAGGATGGGCTCTTCTTCGTGGGACGGGCCCACTGCACAGTGGCTGATGGTACAGGGCTTTGCTCCCGCACCCCGCAGGCCCCATGAGCTCAGAGGCCACCAGCTGCATCTCACCCCCTCTGCCCCTGGAAAACGTAGCTGTGGCCGGGAACGGGGCCAGCGGGGCAGTGAGGCCCCGCGCAGGCAGTGCGGGGACGCAGGCGGTGCAGGGACGCAGGCAGTGCGGGGACGCAGGCGGTGCAGGGACGCAGGGTGCCCACCGGGTGGCTGGGGGGTCAGCCTGTCCCAGGGGGGGCTGAGGCACGGCAAGGCCTCTGCCCTGCAGGGAGAGGGTCTGGCCCACCAGGCCCCGCGAAGCCCTGGAGTCAGGTGTCAGCCCAGCCGGAGTTCCTGCGAACTCTAGCCTCACCCTGCCGCTGGCCGCCCCTCAGCACCCCTCCCACCCACAGACCCACAAAGCATGGGCATGTGGGGCTCTGAGGCCCCTCATCCCAGGTGTTTGCTTAGCCGAGAGAGATCGCTGCTGCAACTCTGGAGCCTGTGTACAGCAGGTGCTAAGTGCCGGCTGGAAGAATGAGTGATGTGAAGCAAGAGACCCAACGCCAAGCCCTGGTCTGTGTTGTAGGTGGGCGTGGCCTCTCACCGTGGGCGTGGTCTCTTGCTGTGGGCGTGGCCTCTCACCATGGGCGTGGTCTCTTGCCATGGGCGTGGCCTCTCACCATGGGCGTGGCCTCTCACCATGGGCGTGGTCTCTTGCCATGGGCGTGGCCTCTCACCATGGGCGTGGTTCTCACCGTGGGGGGCGGGGCAAGGGCCCCCCACGCACATCTCCCCCAGGAAAGCCACACTTGCCACAAATACAGCTGTGTCCGCCAAACCCAGGGAGCACAGGTCCCCTCCGTCCTGACCTAACCAGGCTGGTGTCAAGTCAGCAACCCCCAAGGGGAAAACTCCGCTCACAGGACCCTGGCCCTGGCCTTGGCCTGGGAGAGGCTCTGGACCGAGCCCTGCCACCCAGCCGTACAGGGCTGCCCCAAAAGAACACAGCACCCTCAATTCCGGGCAGGGAGCCAGCGAGGTGAGCGCAGCCTGGGGGACCTGCGCCCCCCAGCCCCTTCCCCATCCACCTTCAGGAAGAAAGAACAGAGAAGGCCGCTGGCAGCATTAAATCCCCCAGGATTTGCCGCAGGTGCCTCAGCTTTGTGTTAGAAGGGAGAACTGCAGTGATCTCCAGCTATTCTTTGATGTTCCCAGCCAGCAGATGGTCTCTCTGAGAGACTTCCCTACTAATAGGAACACAGCGAAGTCGGAGCCACCAGAGGCCAGGCCTCGCGCACCCCTCCCCCTCCCACCCCGTCCCTCGCACTCTGGGGGACCTGGTTCTCCGCACAGATTCTTCATTTGGACCCAGCCTTGGGGCCACTCGGAGCTCCACTGGGCTCCAGCCGGGGCCTCTCCCCGCTGCTAGCTCCACTGCCCTGGGAGGCCACACGGAGGCCCAGGCCCAGGCCACCCACTAGGCTGAGACGGGCTCTACTCAGCCAGGGACTTTCTCCCCTCCCCCATCCCATCTGTCTCTTGCCATTCTAGAGCTTTCTGTCCCCATCTGGGAAATTGGGTGTCAGAGAGGGAGGGGCAAGGAGCCAGTGCAGCCCTGGGCTGACGCCCCTGCTAATCCTACAACTTGTACGACGCCATGACACGGGGGTCACTTTTAATTATCTTCCGCCTGGCACACGCAGAAGAGAACAAACATGGGAGGAGCTCTGACTTCCCCAGGGGCTGCCACAGCCGATTCCCTGGGGTCTCCACCTGGCGGCACGGCCTGGCCAGGGGAAGGGGGCCGCACCTGTGGGGGTGGGGGGCAAGGCCTGACAAGCTCGCGCCACCAGGCATTCCTGCTGGGGACGGGCAGTGGCCCCGGTGAAGAGGGAGGGGCAGACGGGGGTGTGGCTTCTTCCAGCCCGCTTCCGAGGGCCATTGGCCAATTCCTCCCATTTCCACTGACCATGGGAGGGGGAGGGGAGGCTCAAGCAAGGCCCTGCCCTGGGGAGGAAGGGCCCCCCCCCCGCAGAAGCCTGCTTTTGTCACCGAGTGCAGGGGACAAGCCCAGAGACAAGCCAGGGGGCATTCAGGAGAGGCATCCGTGGCCCCAGATTGTCTCAGTGGGGACGGGGTTGGTGGAGCCCCAGGACAGGACCAGGGCTCACAAGGTTGAAGCCGGCAGGCCGGGGGCTGGGCCAGGCTGTGGCTTCTCCAGGAGGCGCCGTGATGGTGGTGGTGTCACCAGCAGCGGCAGAGGGCAGGGAGGAGGGCATCACAGCCCGCAGGGCGGCCTTCCGCCAGAGGACGCTCTGTGGGTGTCCCGGCTGCGGGCCAGGTCCAGTGTTTGCACCCCCTTTGCTATAGTCCTAAAAGGCTGGAAGGAGCAGGTTTCCCATTGGACAGATGGGGAAACTGAACCTGTAACCACCCACCACCCCGCCAGCAGCCTGGCCACGTCTGAGCCCGCACCTGGCTGGCGCGGGGGGAGGGGGTGTCATGCGTCCCAGGGTGGTGATCCAGGCCACCAGGTCCCACCCAAGGCCTCTGGAGAGGAGGCAAAGCTCATTCGCTGCTAAAGCTGGGTCACTGACAGGGGCACACAGGAAATATGAGGCTCGCGGCTGACTCCATCAGAGAGGAATTGTGCCCCAGCATCCACCCCACAGAACAGGCACACCCCATCCTAAAGGTGGAGAGGGCTGCTGTTTCCATGGGCAGCTGGGGGCGGGGGGCAGGAGGACACTCTGGAACCACAGAGCCAAGGCCAGGTGGGTCTCCAGCAGGTGTCACTGGAGCCAGGAGAAAGGCTGGGCCCTGGGGTGGGCATGGGCACTGGGTCCCTCCAAGTAAAGCATTCTGCCCCTGGAAGCCCACGGCTGCTTCTCCATTCGGCACTGGCTTATTGTCTTTAGCTTAAAGTACTAACAGAGCACCTACTCTGTGCTGGACCCACTAGCTGGGTACGGCCGTGTGAAGATGAAGAATCTCCACGGTCCACGCCCCGCTGAGGACCACCGCAGAACACGATGTCCTCTCGTCCACGGTGGTAATGTGTGGGCAGCACGTAGTAGGGCTGTCCTGGGTGCCCACCACAGGGACAGAAAGAGCGGGTCTGTGCACTCCCCTCCACAGATCCTGGCCGGGGCCCTGGACCTCTGACTGCCCAGCCACAGGGTGGCTCCCGGCGCCCGTCCACGCCGCTCGCCCGGCTCTCCAGCCGACCCCGCCTCCCCACCCCATCGCCACGGCAGCGTGGCTCCCAGCCAGCGGCTCTTCATCCCCAGACAAAGCCTTAAAGCAAACCACCCGGCCGGCCGGCCAAGCTCAGGTTGCGGCCCGCAGCAGGCCTGGCTGGGAGGCTGATTATTCAAGAAAATCAGGCCTCCGCCATGTTCCTGAGCTTCATCAGGGCTGAGGCTTACAATGGGGGCATTGTGCTGGCATCCATGATGGCAGCTCCTCGGGGGAAAGGAGGGGAGAGGGAGGAGGCTGCAGCTGGAGGAGAGAGAAAGAAAAGGGAGGGCAGGAGGAGAAAGGGCAGGGAGAAAAGACAGGAGGAGGAGGGGGAGGAGGAGAGGGGAGGAGGGGGAGGGGAGAGGAGGAGGAGGGGGAGGGGGGAGGGGGAGGGGGAGGAGGAGGGGAAGAGGGAGGAGGGGGAGGGGGAGGGGGAGGAAGAGGAGGGGGAGGGGGGAGGAGGAGGGGGAGGGGGAGGAGGGGGAGGAGGAGGGGAAGAGGAGGAGGAGGGGGAGGGGGGAGGAGGAGGGGGAGGAGGAGGGGGAGGAGGAGGGGGAGGGGGGAGGAGGAGGGGGAGGGGGAGGGGGAGGGGGAGGAGGGGGAGGAGGAAGGAGTGTAGAAGAGAAAGAGAGGAGGGAGGGAGGAGGCAGAGAGGGGTACACCAGGAAGACAGGTCCAGGCAGCTACTCCTGGCCCCTCCCAGGGCAGAGAGGCTCTTCCCACCAGAACTTTCCATTCCATTCTCTCTGTTCATGGTTGACAGATTTGGTGATCCCCTCCCCCCTCCCCGCACTGCAGCAGCAGCTGTGACAGGCCTACCCAGGCCAAGAACACACGTGTGCAGTGTGCATGTTGGGGTCCCCGTCTCCCCATCTGCCGAGCAGTGGTGGCATCTCCGCTCCCCCAGGGCTCAGCACACGTGAGCCGTAGACGCAGGCTGATCAGTCGGCCACAGATCTCGGATACCTTTTTCTGCTTCCCGTGCCTCAGTTTCACCACCTGTAAGTCAGGGTAGCATGCGTTCCCTTCCCACAGCGGGGTCCAGAAGATGGGAAGGGGCGGCACACAGTAGGTGCTCAGGCTCCCCCTTCCCTCTAACTCCCTTCAGCCCACGTCCACCCCAGGCGGGCTGGCCCGGGCTGGCTTGCTGCCGCCCAGGAAGCTCTTCCTGGGGTCACAGCGGATGCTAACACTCATCTTTCTAGCACCAGGAAGCTCACGAAAGGCTCTCACAGAGACAGACAGCAACGGAAGGACAGACAGACAGATGGACAATGGAAGCAGTCATAGGAGGCAAGGTAGGAAGGTGGTGGGCCCACCTGGCTCTGGGCATGTCTAGGGAGGACACGGAGTGCTGGGGAGGATGTGGGCATGCGCCGGGAGGAGGCCGGGCACAGGTGGGGCCCAAGCCCTCACCCGTGAACCCCACAGATAACACAAGCTGGCGGGTGCAGTATCTAGCGTGCAGCAGCCCTTCGACCTGTGGAAGCATGGTGATCCTACAGACGCCATGGGTACTGCTCATGGACCACGGCTGAGTCCATGAGAAACGCAGGTCATGGCTCAGCAGGAGGAGCAGACGACGCCACCCTGGTCCAGTGGGGTCTCCGTGGGGAAGGTGGCGGCCACAGGCTACTACAAGAACCACGGGGGAACACGGGACCAGGCCACCCCTGCCCCGCAGCACAGCCCCGGACCCGGACGGTGTGAGGACGCGAAGAACAAGGGCAGGAGGCTGGATGGACTCTGCTTTCTCAGGTCCCCTGCCCTGCTGGCAGGGCACACAGCCTCCTTCCATATCGGTACACTTCAGCCCCCAGTCCTGGTGTTCAAGGCCCTCCCTCGGGGTCTGGTCCCAGCCCACCCATCCCTCCCCCTCCCAGTCCCTGCCCATTACCTACCAGAACACTCCTGCTTCTCCCAAGTCTCCCCGCGGAGGCCGGAGGCCGGGAGAGGGTGCACACAGAACCTCTGGGCCGGGGAGGCTCTGAATTCTCCCGGTGGGGCTCCTGCACCCCTGGGGAGTCCAGAGGGCATCACAAAGCCAGAGGGAGACGGCAACCGCGCAGACGCATGGACAGGCCTTCGGCGGAAAGGAAAACCCTGGTAGGTCTGCTCTGAGCGTGACCTGCTGCGTGGGCACTCGGCACTGTAACCAAAACCGGCCAACGCAGGTGTGCGCAGGCTCAGCCAAAGAAAGCCTCCCGACCCGCCAGAATCTGAAATGCCCTTCCGCAGTCCCCCCGCACCCATCAACTCCCACCAAGGCCCCCTTCCAGAACCATCTTCGGAGACAGCACGCCAACTGTGGAAACAATACATTCACAACAGCGGAGGAAGAGTCACGCGCCTTCTACAAAGCCGCATGATGGAAACCTGAGCCGGGATCAAAGGCCCAGGGCAGCCTGGACCATGGAGGGATCAGCGGGGGACGAAGCGGAGCTTGGAGAGACCCCCGCGCCACGCCCATGCCACCGACGCCTCCACAGAGAGGGTGAGGGGACATTCGCCGGCCACCAGCCGCGGCCAGCTGCGCAGACCAGCCTCTTTCCTGCCTCTCTGCGGTTTCTAATGAGCGTGGCCTAGTTTTCATTTTTAATTAATAAGTCTCTCTGGGAAATAACCACCACACTGCACACCGACAACCTTCACGACAGGGCACGGGCCCCGTGCCAACTCCTCTTCATCAATGCAGGGAGAGTCGGGGATCCAGGCTGGCACCCCACCCTGTCTTCTGAGCAGGAAGCCACTGATGGTGCCAGTCGCACCCAGGGCCCACGCACGCGCCTCTGTGGCTTCCACGCCGCCAGGGCCTCCAGAACCTGAAGGGGTCAACAGAAGGGGTGTGCCCAGCACCATTTTCTCCCATGTTTCCCACACAGGGGTCACACTGACAGGTCCACACCGACCCTGGACGACCCGGCAGCCTTCGCCAGGGAGTCTGCGTGACGTCACGGCCCTGCCTTTCTCCCTCGGCTCCAGAGCACTGAGGCAGCGCGGCCTGGCCAGGCTCGGGGCGGGGCGGGTGGGCAGTCAGTGGCTCTTCTCTGCTCACACTCAAGACCAAGGCTGACAGCCAAGACCCAGGGCCTGCTCAGCACGCACGCGGCCAGGCAGGGCTGCCTCGCGGTGGGCAGGGTCATGACCTCGGCTGACCTGTGGGCTGTGTCCTCGCCGCCCCTCACAGTGTGTATGGCCAGCTGTGGTTGGGCCCAGCCTCAATGAGAAGGGTTGTAGGAGGCCAGGCCCGGGCCCACGGGGGTGACCCACTGCTTCTCCTGGCGCCCCTCAGCACTGTCAGGGGAGAGGAAGCAGATCTAATCCGTGCTTAAACATCGCCCTCACCCCAAATTACAATGGTGCCCAGAGAGAAAAGGAGGGGAAGGTGAATGGGTCCCCACTGCTGAGGCAGGATGGGAGTCCCCGTCCGCTGAGCGCAGCCAGGAGAAACGCAGGAATCGAGACCCAGGTCTGAAACCCCGGGCTTCCCGGGGGTGGGGCCTGGCTGCCAGCCCACCCTCTCCTCCAAAACTAACCATTTTGAGTGGTTCGTAGGAACACCGCCGCGCCGGGCACCGGTGCTCACACTGGAATCCCAGCTACTCAGGAGGCTGAGCTCTGTCCCCGACGCCAAGCTGGCTCCGTTTCCAACTGCATCTGTCTGCCACAGCCATTCTGGGGGGTCCGGTCGTGGGCCTGAACTCTGGGCCTAGGCACTGTCTCTCAGCTCTTCAGCTCAAGGCTAGCGCTCTACCACTTGAGCCACAGTGCCACTTTCGGCTTTTTTCTTTTCGCTGATGTGGTGCTGAGGAATCGAACCCAGGGCCTCATGCATGCAAGGCAAGCGCACTACCACTGAGCCACCTTCCCAGCCCCTGCCACAGCCATTCTGAACGAGGCCTTGCTCCCAGCCCGGTCGGCCGCCGGCTAGCTAGCCTCCCTCCTATCCATGCGCTTGCATCTGTTCCTCATCTTCTGAAGTATTCCTAAGTACGCCCGGAGATCACATCAGGAGATACCAGCCGATGCTCTTTAGAACGCGGTGTCTGCTGCCCACTCCAGCCGCTGACAGTGCACTCCAAAGAGCCAGCGAGAGGCAGCCGCGGTCCATACCACGCTGGCCTGGGGCTCATCGGACGGAAGCACCAGCCCTCAGGGGTGCACCGGCTAGGACGGGGGGTGGGGAAGAACTAGAGCAGGGACGTGGGGACACTTGTCCACACGTCCACACCGACCGCCCCCCCCCAGGCTCTGTGGGAGCTCGGCTTGGGCCTGCTTGAGATCTGGATTCGCAGGTGCCTCTCCAGACGTCCACCTCCAGCAGTCCCCGGGCCCCAGCTCACTGCGTGGGGCACTCACTCCTCCCAGCAGGACCAGCTCTCTGGAATGTGCTAGAAGGTTTGGCCTCCAAGTAAGCCTGCCTGTACAGAGCTGAGTGATTTAGGGCAGGCCCTGGCTTGTGCCCTGGGCTCCAGAACTTCTTATGTGACTGGCACACCACGCCAGGCCCGGGCCTGACATCCATCACCCCATTCCTCATGACCCCGCGTCCTCAGCGCGGACCTGATGTCCATCACCCCATTCCTCATGACCCCGCGTCCTCAGTGCAGGCCTGACATCCATCACCCCATTCCTCATGACCCCGCGTCCTCAGCGCAGGTCTGACGTCTATCACCCCATTCCTCATGACCCCACGTCCTCAGCGCGGACCTGACGTCCATCACCCCATTCCTCATGACCCCGCGTCCTCAGCGCGGACCTGACGTCCATCACCCCCACCTCATGTCCCCTCCTCGGTCTCACAGGCTCTCAGCTCTGCAGTCACGGTGTGGCTCAGAATCAATCCCATGCCTGGGCAGGGATGAGATCATGATGCCATAATCAATGCCATTCCTCGGTGTGAATAAAATAATCAGGAGATCTGGAACGCACCCAAGAATTGTTAAATCAGCCGTGCACCTGTGGCTCACACATTCAGTCCTGGCTACTCAAGTCCTCAAGAACTGAGGACTGAGGTTTGGAGCCAGCCTGAGCAGGAAAACCTTGGGATACTCTTATTTGTACTTAACTATCAAAAAGCTGGAAGTGGAGGTGTAGCTCAAGCAGTAGAGTACCAGCGTTAAGTGGAGAAGCTAAGGGATAGCACCCAGGCCCTGAGTTGAAGCCCCAATATTGATACACACACACACACACACACACACACACACACACACACACACACACGATTTTTAAATCAGATGAAATACAGTCTTTGACATTTTTAAAACCTGCCGACGGGAGAGCTTTCTTTTCTTGCTGACTTCCAGCCCCAGTTCATGCAGATAAGCTCCACTCTGTGATTACTGCTGTCTGTCTGGTGGTAATGAGCATGGAGGCCTTGAAATTAGACTTGGAGCCCAGTGCCATGGGGCCTGCCTGCCTGTGAGTCCAGCTACTTGGGTCGCAGGAGGAGGAGGATCACAGTGTGAAGCTGGCCTGCCCCCTCCACCTTTAAAGAAGCACAAGACCCTACCTGAGAGAATAACTAAAGTAAGATGAGGTGGGCTGTGGCTCAGGCGGTAGGGTGCAAGCTCTGAGGCCCTGAGTTCAAATCTCCGTGCCACAGACAGATCAGAGGGGCCCGCAGCGGCAGCAGGGAGTTGGGCTGTAAGGAGCTGTGCGGTCACGTTACTGACGACAACTTCAGAAAGCTGGGTCCTCCTGCCTCCGTCCCTTCGTACAGGCTCCTGTGCATCCAGGGGAACAGTCTAACTCACCTGTGAGACCTCAGGCTACTCACGCACTTGGGTCTCATTCACCGAGCTCCTATCACAGGCCAGAGCCCCAGCCGGGGGCCCAGCACACAACACAGGCAGAGTCCTGCCCCTGTGGGTTTCGAGTTTGAGAGCAAAACCATCAGACCAGGTCTGTAGATATTAGATAGTGCCGGGCCCAGTGGCTCATGCCTGTTGTCCTAGCTACTCAGGAGGCTGAGATCTGAGGATCAGTTTGAAGCCAGCCCAGGCAGAAGAGCCCCCGTGAGACTCGTACCTCCAATGAATCACCAGAAAACTCAAAGTGGCACTGTGGCTCAAAGTAGTAGAGTGCTCGCCTTGAGCATAAAAAAACAACAACAACAACAAAGAGCTTAGGGACAGTGCCCAGGCTCTGAGTTCAAGCCCCACAACCGACCAAAAAAGAAAACACAAGTAAGTGCTGTGAGAAGGGAGCACGGGAAGGGGGGCTTCAGAGTAGCGGAGGGAGTGGGGGAACCCCTGTAGAACAGGGGTGCACACAGACCTGGACGGCAAGGGGAGCCTGTGTCTGTGCGGACGTGCCCCAGGCCTGGGGAGCAGAAGGCGCCATGGTTGATGGTTCGAGGAGAATGGGCGGGGGGGGGAGGGGGAGATGGAGAGGAAGAGGAGAGGAATCCAGAGGGGCAGAGCAGGGCCTCAGGGCTTGGGAGCTGCTGAGCCACGGGGCTTCCTCTGAGAGGACAGGGAGTCCCGGGAAAAATCATAGTATTTTCTCCCTTGATGTCCTCCCAGGACCCGAGTCTTTGTATTCACTCCACATTTAGTAAGCACCCCGCAGGAGAAAGAGAGCTATTTTGGGGTTCACCTCCTTGGCAAAGGCTTGGGGAACCATGAGATCCAGAAAGGATCCTTTCTTAGCAAAAGACACGTTTTAATTCCAGGATGAGCGTTCTAAGCAACAATTTTCTTAGCAACAATTAGTTCCAGACGCCACTTTAAAAATATCCAACTCCAGGCGATATGGGGGCAGAGCTGTCACTGAGGGGGGGCAAAGAACTGGAAAGTTCTACCATCCTGGGCGGGTGGTGCCTTGCACACACCCAAACAGGCCTCACAGCAGCCGCCCCCAGCCGGGAATGCAGACCCAACACCGAGCCGCTCCCCGCCTGCCCGTCACAGGCTGCACAGACCCAGCCGGGCTCCGCTGCCGGGGAGGGAGGGACGTGAAGGACACACTGTTGCTCTGTGTGGCTCGGCTGTGTGCTCAGCCTGGAGCTGTCCATGCAGGGGGGGTGCCGGCCACATCACAGGCTCTGACCAGCCTAAGGCAGGGTCCTCGGCCAGCTTCTGGGCAGGAAGGTCACTGCGAAGGCGCTCAGAGCCGAGCCTTCTGCTCACCACCCGGCTCACTCCCACCTGGTCTCCTGGGCCACTCAGTCTCTCTTCCCAGTGTCCACTAAAGGTGGGCTTAGGACACCTAACCTTCAAAAACATCTACTCCTCTCCGGGGAGCTGGGGAGGCAGACCCCACATCCAGCTGGAAGAGCTCTTAAGCAGCTCCACTCGGGCAGCCCAAGGCCCAGTAAGTGTGTTTGGTGCAAAGCACTGGAAAGAAGCGACCACCCTGAGTTCAACTCCCTGACCTCAGTGTGGGGTCAGCATCAGAGTAATGAATGCCAGAGGAACAGCGCAGGTTTTCGAGATTTCAGGGAAGGGAGACACCTGCCCATTTCTAACAATCCAGCCATCCCTCCCCGAGCAAGCCATCTTCCCACTCACGGGGAAAGTCAGCTGGTGCCTTAAATATTTACAGGGAAACCACCAAGGATTCTATGGAGCAACGGGGTTACATGGGGGCCCAGGGTGGCACAGAACCAGGTCTACACAGAGCCTGGTCTTCCCAGGAACTCCTGCCAGCCATGCCCTTCACCAGTCACTCCAACAACCAGCCATGCCCACATAGTGTCGGCCACGCTCACACATACTCTGCTATGCCCTCAAACAGCCCGTTCCACAGGAACCTCCCTGGTGCCCACATAGTCTGCCACACCCAGTGTTCCACAGGTATGGATGGGCAAATGGATAGACCAGTGGATGGATGATGCATTGATGGGTAGATGGAGGATGAATGGAAATGTAGATAGATGGAGAAATAGATGGTGGGTGGAAGGGTCAGTAGGTGGATGTGTAGTGGACTAATGGGTAGATGGATGTCCCCCTCAGCCAGTATAATCAGAGGATAGATAGATGAATAGAGGATAGATAGAATGAGTGAAAGATTGGATGAGTAGATGGATGGATGGGTGGGTGGATGGGTAGTTGGATGGATGGGTGGATGGGTGGGTGGTTAGGTGGATGGATGGGTGGATGGATGGGTGGGTAGATGAATGGGTGGATGGGTGGATGGGTGGATGGGTGGATGGATGGATGGGTGGATGGGTAGGTAGATGGGTTGATGGGTGGAAGGTTGGGTGGGTGGATGGATGGGTGGATGGATTCGTGGGTGAGTGGGTGGGTGGAAGGTTGGGTGGGGGGATGAGTGGGGGGATAGATGGGTGAGTGGATGGGTGGGTGGATGGGTAGATGGATGGGTGGAAGGGTGGGTGGATGGAATGAGAGAGGAGGAGGAGGAGGAGGAGGGAGGCATAGCAGCATCTGCTGTTATCCTGCCAATACAAACTCCAGAGTGCTGTGTGTGTTTAAACGCAAGCTGGGGGCCTGAGAGGAGCTTCTGGAGGAGGCAGCCTCTGCGATGCTCCCTGGAAGCTGGGCACGGGCTGGCTGGGTGGAAATGGAAGGTCTGGAGACATCCTGTTTCTGTGGGGCCACCTCTCCCAGCTGTGATGACCCCATCTTATAAAGCTAATTTCCACACGTGCTACTCCCAGACCCCCCCCCCAGCTCACTCTAAGCTGTTTTGTATACACATGCAATGTATTTATCAATAGTGTTTGGGTTTTGGTCGGATAAAATGTGAACTGCACTTCATACATAATGCAAACTCCCCACCCCACACGAATCAACTGCCTTGGTGGGCTCACCAACGGCTTTATAAAGCCAGGAGGAAGCCCCCAGACGGCACTCGCTGGTGGGGGACTGCCCCCAGAGAGCCAGCACCTCTCGCACCCCCAGGGCGCACTGGGTCAAGGTGGGTTCAGGATCAAGGACAGTTTTTTTCTCTTTTTGTTATTGCTCCATCCAGTGCCTGTGTCGGTGTTTGAGGAGCCTGGGTCCTGACTCCCTGCATTTGAATAAATCAATTGCCTCTTCCTTAATAACAGAATGTATTAGACACAGATAGATACAACGGATCATTCCAGGAACTCATTTGCAAGTCAGAGCTCTTGGAGGATTGTTTATGGAGAAGATCGGGTGTTTCATAAATCTGGGTGGAGAGGAAGGAGGGAGTAAAGAACAAGGCAGGAAATAAATTTCCATGGCACAATTTGCATTCCATAAATACAGTCTCACAATTGGGCCACCAGACTGTCCACGACAGACCAGCCCCGCACTTCCGAATGAAGCCACACGGCTGACCAGGACACACACAGGGCTCTGACGGTGCCCTTGGGGGGTGGGGAAGGGGGCTGCCTGCACAGACTCACGCCTGCCCTGCCTCCAAGCTCACCGCCGAAGCACCCTGCCAAAGATCACCAGCCCTCTGGCCCCTGCCGGCTGGATCAGAGACCTGCTGGTAGAAATTCAGTGTTGGGAACGGAACAGATGACATTGCCCAACTCCACACCATTCTCAAGGAACAGAGTGTAAGAGAAAGCCCCGGATGAACGGCCAGCGGCAGTGTCCTGTAAATGCTCACAAAGGCTCTAATTCATGGGAACACTGTTCAAGTTAATAGAGCTCTTCAACACAGGACTGGTCAGAGCCTTGAAAAGATGCTGGGTAAAGCCAGGCACCAGTGGCTCACGCCTGTCATCCTAGCTATTCAGGAGGCTGAGATCTGAAGATCCAGGTTCAAAGCCAGCCTGGGTAGGAACATCCGTGAGACTCTCATCTCCAATAAACCACCAGAAAACAGGAAGTGGCACCGTGGCTCAAGTGGTAGAGTGCTTGCCTTGAGCTGAAGAGCTGAGGAACAGCGCCCAGGCCCAGAGCTCAAGACCCATGACCAACCAAAAAAAAAAAAAAAAGCCCAAGACCCGCTGTTCCCCAGAACCCCCTGGGGAAATGCTGCCGAAGGCTGCGTGGGGTGGACAGGAAGGTGTCTGGCTCCTGAGAATCGGCCCTGAATGCCATGGAGGATTCTGGGGCTAAGCAGCCAGGGAGCTCACCCCTGCACAACCTACGGGCTCAGCACACAGGCTCAGCTTAACCCTGCACAGCCAGTGAGCACAGCACACGGGCTCAGCTTAACCCTGCACAGCTAGCAGCTGGGCAGCACATGGGCTGGGCTTCACCCCTGCACAGCCAGCGGGCACAGCGGGCTTGGCCGCTCCCTCCTGCTCTGGCATGGGCCACTGGCTGGAGGGCAACAGAAGTTCTGCAGATTATCTATCTCCCCACTGCCTTGCAAACCAGAGGCCACACCCAACCCCACACCCATGCCCATGGCAGGCGCCCTGGCCGGGGCTCTGCTGTCACACAGGGGCAGTGCGGTGGCAAGGGCCTCCCTGCCCCAAGCCTGCTCTATGCGCCACCCCTGCCCTGGTCCTCCCTGAGTCTGGCCAGTGGAGGCCGTGGGCGGATGGGGGCTTCCCCACACCGCCCCGCCGGCGGTGCCCCTCCTCCGTGGATCCGCCAGCCTCTTGCCTGTCGGGCTGGCACCGCGACGGCTTTGCTGCACACCTGTTCTTTCCGTGTCCGGGGCAAAGGCAGGGGTCCCGTCCCATTCCACCTCGCAGTCCCGTCCCCCAGCCCCCCAGCTGCGCCCTGGGCTGTGCGGCCCTGCCTGGCCTGGGGCTCAGTCCAGGTCCAGAGGTCCTTCTGGAAGCCCAGCCCAGGCCTGCCATGGAGCCCGATGGGGTGCGGCCCTCCGGGCCGGGTCCCCTCCCTCACCACCGCTCTCGGGGAACTTGGGTCTCCAGGGTGGGTGAGTGGTGCCTGCCTTCTCTAAAGAGCCTGTGCAGGGGTGAAGCTGAGCCCTGTGCTGTGCCCGGCCGGCGGGCTGTGCCATGTGTAGCGAGGTGCCCGCCGTGAGTCATGGTGGGGGGAGCGCGGGCCCAGTGCTGATGCTGCTCACTCCTTGCTCAAAGGCACAGTGGTCTTCGGTGGTCGCGTGGCCCATCAGTGCTTCCATTACCCCTAGGCGAGGAGCTCGAGATTCCCGGCGGGTGATGGCCTGATGAGCCACCCCTCAAGGGGGAACAGGACCAGAGTGGAAGGCGGCTCAGGCTTCGGCGAGGCTCCTTCCCACAGCAGAGCCACGGCGTGGCTCCGCGCCCCGCAGCTCCGCCGCCGCCCCCCCCCCCAGGGTGACGGTGAGGACACGCGGTCTGCACAGGCTCGCCGCACAGGCAAGGACCCCAGCGCACCACCCCAGGCCGCAGCGGGTTCCGTCAGCCCGGGAGGAATGTTTGGGAGGAACCGCGCTGTCCCTCGTCTCAATAATTTCCTCTCTGGAGCGTTCCTCTGCCAAGGCAGATAATGATTTCATTACCCAGAAGCAGTAAACCTCCGGTACGCGAGGAATGCAGAGAGGAAATGTGCGGGCATGTGCGGGCTCGCGGGCTCCACGGCCCCACCAGCCCCGCCGAGGCCCCGTGTCTGTACGCAGGCCACGCACGTGTGTCCTCCACATCTCCGGCCACGCAGTGAGAACGTCACTAAGAGCGGAGCGGGGTCTGCGGGCCGTGGGCGGGTCCGGCCACCTCCGCTGGGACCAGCGCCGCTGGCACGCCTCTGGCTGGCAGGCAAGCCCGCACAAAGGCGCACACAGGAGGGCCACGCACAGCAGGGACGCACACAGTAGGTGTTCGGTGACTGCTTGAGTTCTCTGGGCATCTCCTGCGACACTGGGAGCAGCCGTTACGGGACTCAGCCGAGCACCCAGCGGCCGTGCACCTGGCCCAGGCCATCCCCGACCTGACCTCCTCCAGAAGCCTTCCTTGATTGCGGCCTGCACCGAAGGCCCGGCTCGCGGGGCCTGACGTGGGACTGTGCCTCTCAGGGACCCAGCTTGCTCCTCGGGATACGGGGCCCCCTCACAGACCCCCCCCCGCCGTGAGGCACTGTCACACCACATGCCTCTCCACAGAGACATCCTGAGCCCCGTCCACGCTTCACCGAGCCACAGGCCCACGCCACGCACCGCAGAACCTTTAGGGTTCGTGATTCGCGGCCTCGTGACCCCGGAATGGGTTCACCCACGAGGGTCCTGCTCCCCGCGGCTCCACCATGCCGGAGCTGACTGCCGTCCTCCAGAGATGACCCTCCACCCTCCTCCAGTGAGCTCGGGGGTGCAGCTGAGCACCCCTGCCCCGGGGCTCCTCCTGCCGGCCTCGGGGCCTGTCCCCAACAGCTGCTGGCTCTGAGCGACCAGACCCAGACACACGGATTCCCACGCCCTTCTCCCCAACTGCCCGGCTGGCAGAGGGGCAGGGGCACGGCGGCGGGCAGGCCTCCGCCCCCAGCCCCGCCGAGCTGCATGTGAACACTGCCGGTTCCTCCCAAAAGCTCCGGAACAAAGACGGGGGTGGGGAGTAGGAGGGGGGGACGGGATGATGGGGTACGAGGTGGGGGGAGGGGGACAGAGGGGCTGTGTTGGCTGCCACCTAATTGTGGGGAGAGGATTTCCCCTCGTGTTTCAACAAGGCGGGGGCGGAGGGCGGGGGTTCATGGGCTCCCTCACGGGGCCTTCGGGGCTCAAAGCCAGGGTACAGGGCCAGCCTCTCCCCTGCAGTGCCCGTCCCCCACCCCTTCTCCTCACCCCTAGGAACTCAGGGCTCTGAAAAGGCCTGGCAGGCCGCAGCACCCTGTGTTCATTAACATCCGGCCTGGCATGCTCCCAGCAGAGACTGCCAGCGGACACAGCTCTGGGGATAGATAAGCCGGGCCTATCTATCCATCTATCTATCTACCTACCTATCTATCTATCTATCTATCTATCTATCTATCTATCTATCTATCTATCTATCTATCTATCTATCTACCTATCTACCTACCTACCTATCTATCCATCTATCTATCTATCTACCTATCTATCTATCTATCTATCTATCTATCTATCTATCTCTATCTACCTACCTACCTATCTATCTTCTGTCTTTGTATCATCTATCTACCTATCTTCTATCAGTCTATCATCTATCTGTCTGTCTGTCTATCTGGGCTGGAAGAGTAGGAAACTGGCACTCAGCGTCCCCAGGCTGAAGGCCTTTGACAGTGGGGCCAGGGAAGCCACCAGCTCCGGGAGAAAAGCTCTCCGCTCCTCCAGAGCCCTGCCCCGGCCTTGGAAAGCAGGGAAACAGAGGCAGGGCCCACCAGGCACCTCTACACCAGAGAGGCCCGTTTCCTCTAGCCACAGATCCCACCAGACGCCCACTGCTTACCGGCGCTGGCAGCACCAGGTCTCGGGCAGGGCCATGGTGGGTGCCTTGGGTGTGGTAAGGCCCCTGCGTGCCAGGACTGAAGAGCCAGGACGTGCCGACACCACCGCTAACTGCACAAGGCCAGCCAGCTATGGCTCAGGTGGTGGGAGACGAAGCTCCCGGCAGGGCTGGGGAGCCCAGCGGGTGGGGACTGGGGCAGGTGTGGAAAGCCTAGAGGAACTGGGCCGTCTGTCCAGAAAGATAGACAGTGAGGCAGGCTGGAGCAGGTGAGATCTGGAGAGGAGACGGGGCGGGGGGCGGGGGGAACGGGGGGATGGAGGTGCCTGGAGAGTCGGGTTGAGTCAGGAGTCTCAGGGCCTCCCAGATCCAGAGAGGAGCAGCCTGCGCCCTCCCTCAAGTATCAGCCATGGAGTGGGCAGAGGGCCTGGAAGAAGTGGCCTGGTGGTCGGGGCCCAGGGCCTTGGGGGAGGGGAAGGGGGCGCTGAAGACAATTCGTGATGGAACACACAAGGGAGACCTTCCAGTGGATGCCAGGTGGTCCACCGGCTCCACAGAGTAGATGCTAGGCTGGTCCACCGGCACCACAGCCTCCCTGGTACCCAGATAGTGCCGCCGAGCCCGGCTGCAGTCTGAGCCACCTTTTCCTGCAGGCAGCCGGGCCTGGTGTGGGGGACAGGGCCCACAGGCCCAGGGCGGCACGCGGGCGACCAAGTCAGGGCACACAGACTCCCATCTGCCCTCATTCACTCAGCACGGCAGGAGTGCACGTGCAGAGGTAGGTTCTAGAATGACGGAGGAAGACAAAGCAATCGCCCAGCGAGTGGGGTGTGGGGTGGGGACCACGGGGCCAGGCCAGCACTGATGACATCCCCTCCCACCCCAGCCCCTGTGTCCATTCAAGTTGTTCTCCAATCAACCCACAGTGGGAGGGCGGGAAGGGTGGGGCCTGACGGGCCACCCCTGGGTCTTCATGTCTGTTCCAGGGCCTGCTCAAGATACATGCTCAGTAAAAATGGAGTGAAGAACAGTCCTCATCCCCTTGAAGGTGGCAGGAAAATCATAATGGGGCCTGCAAGACCTGCAGAGGAAGCCATGGTAGACCAGATGTCCCTACTACAGGACACTGAGTTAGATCTACTAGGGTTCATAGAGGGGGAAATTTGACTACAAAACTGGCTACTCCAGGCAAGCCCTCCCAGCTGGCTGTGAGCGACCTCCCTACACAGACACGGAGCAGGGCCTGGGGAGTGGTGCGGGCGCACGGGCTGAGCTGGGGCTTCTCCTGGGGTATGTCAGGCCTCTAGGGGCTCAAGGGCCCTTTCTGTTTCCAGCTACCAGGAGAGGCTTGAACTGCCAGTCCTCCCCCATCCAGTCCTCACCCCCGTCCCACAGAAAGAACAGAGAGGCTGGGGCAGCAGCCCAAGGGGGCCTGGGCCTGCAAATTAAAATGCAAGAGACCTGGCGAGATTTAGCATTTCAGACAAGCAACCGATCCATCCATCCTAGGTGTGAGCGTGCCCCAGGTGTGGATGAATTTGAATTGCAAATAAACAGCAAATGATTTCTTCGCATAAGCCTTTCCCCAGGTAATGCTTGGCCACACTTATCCTAGAAATGATTGGCCGTTTATCTGAAAGTTCTCCATCTCACGATTACCCTGGATTTTATCTGCTAGCCTCCAGGCACGGGGGGGGGGGGGGGGGGGGAGGGGGGGATGGGGGCGCTGTGCCAGGGCGGTGAGGACAGACAGCGCCAGCGCCAGAGCCCACCTGCAGGAACGGGAATGGGGCAGAGGGGTGCGGCAGGCCCCGGAAGACAAGCACCCTGACCTCCATCGCTCCAGCCTGGGAGTTCCTGGAAAATTACCCTTCATTCCAACCGACACCTGTGGCACACAGTCACCTAGCAAACAACGGGTCCCAGGGCTCCACCACGTAGCCAGCCGGCGGGGCCTTCGCCAAGAAGATGAGAGGTGATTGCGGGGAGCTGGGAGGCTGGGCTCCCCTTTCCTCCTTCCAGAGCAGGTGGGCCGCGCTTGCCAGCCAGGCCACAGGCGTTTGGCTCCGGGGACAAGGTGCAGAGCCACGTAGCCTCTGAATGCCTGTGGCCTGTGGCCTGCAACCTGTGACCTGTGACCTGTGACCTGTGCTGTGGCCCTCCCTGCTCTTGGAAGGAGCTCACAGTGCTGTATCTCTGAGCCCACAACAACCTGTGGGGATGCCACCATCTCCACAACACAGCCCCCGGAGGCCCAGCATATGGAGGCCACTCATGTCCCCACACCCAGGAGTAAACCTGAGCCCAGACTCCCACGAGTGAGTGCCCACAGCTCCCCCACCCCGGCCCCAGCCTTCTCAGCAAGGCCGCCAGGCCAGCAGGCCCCGTCCTCTTCACAAATTCCTGAGCTTTAATCTTCAAACACAAAGGAATCAAAGCATTGTTCCTTGGCTCTTGCGCTCCTCTTCCTAGCATCCACAGAGAACAAAGTAGTCTTTTCAGAACTTTGTCAGCCAGAACCATGCATTCTCAGCAAAAGGAGGCAGCAGGCACGGGAGACGCTCCTGGAGGCCCCTCCCACCTCGGGTCACACCCTTACATCCCTGCCAGGTCCAGTCAGCAGCCTGGGGTCCATGTCCAGAAGGACACAGCGTCAGGAAGACTCGGGGGAAGAGCACAGGGAAGCAATGGAGAACCAGGGAAAGCACAGGCCTGGGGCCTATGGAAGGGCCCACAGGTCCAGGCAGGTAATGGAGAGATGTGGGGGTCTGGGGGTCTATGGCAGGGTGCTCATGGCCGATCTGAAGGGCCACCCCAGTCTCCGCGTGTAGCCCCTGTGAGGGAGGAAAATGAGTCCCTTATACCGACAGCTGCATTCCAGGTGCCAAGAAACAGTCCACAGAGGGCAGAGGACTGTCCCCATGTCCCCAGGCAGAGGACATGGGGACAAGAAGGAGGAAGAGACTTCTAACATGGCTCTTGTTGAGCCTCTCAAATGCAGACGCCCCGCTGAGGCCCGGAGCAGGAGCCCTGGTCTCCGCCAAGCCCGATGTGGGCACGGGTCATGCCAATCTCAGCAGCCAGAGCCAGCAGGTCTCCGCCAAGAAGGAGAGGGTGCAGCAGGCACAGGTGTGGGGTCCCGGGACACACAGTGTGGATGGGCTCGCCCACAGGAGCACTGGGACAGACAGAGCCAGGCTGTGCAGGAAGCACCAAGCCGGTGACCGGGAGCAGGGGGTTCAACTCCACCCAGCACCCAGCATGGAGTCTAGGCCCCTAGTAGTCAGGCCCCTCAAGTGCACAGGCTTGGGACACTGCTCCAAGCCCAACTTCCACCCCCAAGCATGTGAGAGACCCGCTCACGCCTGAGAGCAACCAAGCTGCGCGGGGATGACAGCGCCACAGTGTGGTCATGAGGGGAACTGTCACACTCCAGCAACACACACACACACACACACACACACACACACACACACACTTATTGTTGTTGTTGTTATTGTTGTTATTTTTTAATAACACCTAAGACCACCCACCTCAACTTGGACCCCACATCCGGCCTCCCTCTACTTCCAGAGCCCCCTCCAATTACTCCTGATTGAGTCTGGTTTCCCTAGGTCCCAGCATCTAGTGTTAACAATGTCACGGTTTATTTTTATAAGTGCATCTGCCACGCCCAGCAGCTGCACCACAGTGCTTGAGTTTGCCTCCGAATGCAGTCTCTTCACTGCGAGTTTCATAGAATTTTGCCTCCTCACTGCCAGAGATTTTACAGAGCAGTTTGTGGCAGGAAAGGCAGCTCTCCGCTGGCCCAGCATCCGGACCCGTCAGCTCCCCACGGGTCCACCCAACCCTGCAGTCCTGGTAAGATCTTATGACTGTTCTCTTTCCCTAACTAGACCTCTCACATAGAACAGAAACACATTTCAAGCCCCCCATGGTGGAGCACACCTGTAATGCCAGCTCTCAAGAGAAGGAAGTAGGAGAATCTACAGACGTGTCAAAAAAAACAAACAACAAAATCAACACATTTTGGATGGATGCACCGTAAACCATTCTACAGAAAAGGGCAGGTGGGGGGCAAAGAGAAGGAGCCAGCCCCCCGTCCCACGTGCTCCACCTGGCTTCTGAGGTGGGCGGGGCTGGGGCTCTGGATGCCTAGGTCCGCGCTGGGCGCCCCTCCCCACACCTGTGCCCCCACGGTGGCTCTACCCGCTCCTGGCTGCAGCTTCAGAGCTGCGGATGTGGGTGCAGTCCTCCTGAGAGGAGCTGCTGCACACAGCTGAGCCCAGGCACCACCAGAAGACTCTTCTAGAAAGACGGGCAGTGGAAGAGAATGCCTTTTTCCCAATAACAGAAGGAAAATTGCTTGAAGTAGGAATCCCTTTGGGTCAGGAGCTCGCGCGGACTGGGTGAAAAGCCGTCTATTTTTATTGCAGTCGGTTTTGTTCAAGTTAGATTTACTAAATAAGAAGATGAAGATTGCTCGTGCGATCGGCCGCTGGTCGGAAACTTCACGTTTCTATTTCGGTTCCTAGCTGGACTCAAGGTCTCTAATGCCTAACTCCGAGGTCTCTGCCAAGGACTAAAAATAGGCATTGGTGACATGTGTCAGCCCCAGGGACCCCAGTCCCAGGATGGCTGGCCCGGCTGGGCCTCACCACGCCAGGGTGGCCCTGACCCTGCTCAAGCGGTGAGCACGCGCACGCGCGTACACTCTCTCACACACACACACACACAGCCAAGTCTCCATCTAGAAAATAACAGAAGCTTCTTCCTCCCACAAGTGAGTCTGTACTAAATGTCTACACTCGACTAAGGGACTGCTCATGAAACTACTGAACACCAGTGAAAGTGAGGGGCTGGGAATCTTCACCCCAATCCTCCCTCACCTAGGCCATCTCTTCCACTGCCCCAGCCCCTGGCGGCTAGACCACTGCACTTCCAGACCCCTCGCTCACCACCCTCTGCCAACAGACACCCATACACCACACACACACCAGCGAGCAGGCCTGCCTCAGGGCCTTTGAACCTACTGGTCTGTTCTCAAGAATCTGGCCCAGATTCTCCCATGGCTCCTTCTGTCATCTCCCTCGCAGCATTTCTCAGAGTGCCCTCAGTGAGATCCCCCTACCTACCAAAAATGCCAACTCCTGCCGTTTCCAGAGAGTTCGCCCCCAGCCCCACCCCGGGAAGTGGTCCCTTGTTGGGAGCTAAGGACCAGCTGTGGGCTCAGCTGGCCTGCGCTGAGGAGAACAGGAGCCGGGGCAGGCGGAGCAGGCTCTGGGAACGGCTGCCACCCCGGGGGCTTGTCGCTGCTGCCACGTCCTGGAGAGGTGGCTGAGGCCCCACAGGCAGGGGTGAGACAGCACCTCACCCAGCCCACACACGTCTGGGTCTGCTGACAGTCTGCCCGGCTAAGACCCTCCCCCCATCCCCCCCCCCGGCCTGCGGCGCCCCTGCCCACAGAGGAGACCGGCCGCTCACAGCAGACATCTCCACCGAGGCAGCGGCCGCGGGCACAGGCCGGGCCCCAGTGCCAAGGGCTCGGAGGGAAACGTGGGAGGCGAGCGTGAGTCTAAAGGTCAAAAACCCACGAGGCCCAACGGAACAGCGAACGCAGAGCCCGGGGCTGCGGAGGGGATGACAAGAGTCACCACCATCCCGCGGCCCGCGCGGCGACACAGTCAAACTGCACGACTCGCTCTACTCAGTGCCCACGGCGCCAGCTCCACGCACACGGGGACGGGCCGGGGCACACGGGGACAGGTCGGGGCACACGGGGGGGAACGGGACAGGGGACGGGCCGGGGCACACGGGGGACAGACCAGGGGGCAGGCCGGGCCACACGGGGGGACGGGACAGGGGACGGGCCGGGGCACACGGGGGACGGGCCACACGGGGGGACGGGACAGGGGACGGGCTGGGGCACACGGGGGGATGGGACGGGGCACATGGGGACGGGCCAGGGCACACGGGGGACGGGCCGGGGCACACGGGGGACAGGCTGGGGCACACAGGGGACAGGCTGGGGCACACGGGGGGAACGGGACAGGGGACGGGCCGGGGCACACAGGGGACAGGCCGGGGCACACGGGGGACGGGCCGGGGCACACAGGGGGATGGGCCAGGGCACAGGGGGACGAGCCGGGGCACACGGGGGACGGGCCAGGGCACACGGGGACGGGCCGGGGCACACGGGGGACGGGCCGGGGCACACGGGGGACGGGCCAGGGCACATAGGGGACGGGCCAGGGCACACGGGGGACAAGCCATGGCACACGGGGGATGGGCCAGGGCACACGGGGACGGGCCGGGGCACACAGGGGGATGGGACAGGGGCCTCCCCAGGTAGAACAGGCCCCTCCAGGACAGCTGAGCCAGGCCTCACCTCTGCCTCCCGGGCGGGGTCGCCCAGCCCACAGCCATGGAAGGCCTGGGAAAACCACGTGCTCAGCAGCTGCAAGTAGGACTGGAAATTCAGCCCAGCTAGGAGCTCCTTCCACAGGGAAGCGCAAGAAAGCCAGCCACAATGTGCTAAGCACCCAAACGGCCCTTGGCCAACACAGGGTCCCCCGCCCCTGCCACAGGCCCAAGTCTGCTACCAAGTCCTTGGGGTGTCCATCCAGAGTGCCCGCTCCCGAGAGGGCGCAGGGACGCAGGCCAGGCCAGGGGAGGGCAGCCGCGGGCATCAGAAAGGGCAACATGCACAGGATCGAGATCCCGTGTCCATATTTGTGTGCATCACTGCACTCCACAGACCGCCATACTCTGACAGAGAGAGACGGAGACAGAGACAGAGACAGAGAGACAGAGAGTGAGACAGAGACAGAGAGAGAGAGGGAGACAGAGACAGAGAGGGAGACAGAGAGGGAGACAGAGACAGAGAGAGATAGAGAGGGAGATAGAGACAGAGACAGAGACAGAGACAGAGAGACAGAGACAGAGAGGGAGACAGAGACAGAGAGACAGAAACAGAGAAACAGAGACAGAGAGACAGAGACAGAGAAGGAGACAGAGAGGGAGACAGAGAGACAGAGAGGGAGACAGAGACAGAGAGAGACAAGGACAAAGAGACAGAGAGGGAGACAGAGATAGACAGAGACAGAGAGAGATAGAGAGGGAGATAGAGAGGGAGATAGAGACAGAGACAGAGACAGAGAGACAGAGACAGAGAGGGAGACAGAGACAGAGAGGGAGGGAGAGAGGGAGGGAGGGAGGGAGGGAGGGAGGGAGGGAGGCCGTGTGGTGTTGCTTAATTCATCACTTATTTCTATACCAATCTGGAGACAAAACAGTGATAGAAACACTAGGGGAGGTGTGTGGGTGAGGTCCCACAAACACCCCAAGTACACCTCAGTGCTCGGAGACCCCAGCACAGGGGTGGGGGGAGGGGGGAGGGGGCCAGGCGGCTACAGAAACCACACAGGGGCAAGAGCCGTGGAAAACCTGATGCAGGTCTCTGCAGGTAGAACTTTCTAGAACTGAGGAGGGGGGTGGCAGACCCATCGGCCTGGCCCCTCTGTGCCAGAAAGCAGCCCTGCCCACTTAAGAGAATGCTGGAGCACCATGCTCAGAAACGATGTCTACAATCACAGGCCGCCTCACCGTCCGGCTCGGCGCGGGGTTACCAGCGGCGGGTCCCCCTCCCTGCCTCCCTCTGTGATGCCTCATGGCTCTGCCGTGTGCCAGGCTTGCATGAGGTACTGCGGGGTGCAGAAAGCAAGGATGAGCCCCCCCACCGTGTCCCCAGCTCCTTGCCCAGGCCGAGGCCACACCAGCACCAACCCGTGCCCGGCCTCCTTGAAGGGGACCTGACCTGTCTCCTCCCCCAAGCCGATTCTGCTCCTGGAGGCCCCGGCGGGGGCCCAGCACCACACTGCGCCTCCCCCATCCAAGCCCAAAGCCACAACATGAAGCCAAGCTTTGGACTGAGGCCTCGAGCCTGGGCCGGTGGTGGCTGTGGTTTCGCTCTGAACACTTCCAATAAGCTCCTTCTAGAAGCACCACACAAAGCTCGACTATTCTTTTCTTCTGCTGCCCGTACTGAGGCCTTGAGCTCTTCCTTGGCTTTTTTGCTCAAGGGTGGTGCTTTACCACTTGAGCAGCACCTCTACATCCGGCGTTTTGCTGGTTGATTCATAGGTGACCAAAGTCTCTCCATGCTGTGTGTCTGTCTGGCATCAGACCCTCAGGCCTGAGCCACTGGCGCGCAGCCGGGCACGCTCCTCATCGCAACCCCCATTTCCATTTCCTGGCATGGTTGGGGTGTCAGGGACATGCGGGGGGGGGTGCCAGAGGGTATCAGATGAAGTTGAGGGGCCTCCAATGGCGGGGTGTGAAGGGCAGGTCTGCCCAAAGCGCCTCCCATGTGACTCAGCCCGTGGCAGGGGGGCTCGCCCAGCCATGCCACCTAAATCAGACCCCTGGCTAGGTGCCGGTGGCAGGTGTCCTAAAGCCAATGAGAGAATGGGAGCCGGAATCCAGAACACCGGCCCCGGCTGGCCCGCAGATCTCAGAATCACCATGGCCCCAAGCCTGGCCCTGGCCCTATGTCTGACAGAGGCAGAGCGAGACACGTGTCTGTGTGCAGATGGAAAAAAACTAAATCTAAACCCCAGACAACCACGGGTCATCCGCTGTGTCCGTGAGGGACGTCCCCGCCAAAACCAGGAGCACACATGCATGCGCTCCGCTCCTGTGCACACAAGCGGGGGGGGGGGGGGTGGGCATTGAACTTGCAAGTCAGACCCAGCCAGACGTGAACTACGGCAACTAACAGCCAAGCAGGGCTACTCCGCCACCAGCACAAGAAGCACAGCACGGCCGGCCTTGAGGAAGACAACGGGTGGACCAGCCCAGCATCTCCAAGCAGAACCCAGACGCCGTTGAGTGACTAATGGGTGGGCAGGGGGCGGACGGGGGGTGATGTGGGGGTGGGTCATGTCGGGGCCCACACACTCAGAATGACACTCACTGCCAAATTTCATAGCTGGGCGCTGGTGGCTCACGCCTGTAATCCCAGCTACTCAGAAGTCTGAGAACTTGAGGATCCAGGTACAAAGCCAATCTGGGCAATAAAGTCCATGAGTCTCATCTCCAATTAACCAGCAAAAAAAGCTGGAAGTAGAGCTGTGGCTCAAGCGGTAGGAGTAGCCTTGAGAGAAAAACAAAAACAAAGTATGAGGTCCTGAGTTCAAGCCCTAGGACCCACACACAACAAGCACTAACACAAGAAAATGTGTGGATTGTTTACTTCTGGAATTTTTCATTTTGTTTTCCACTCAGTTACCCGTTTCCACGGGAACTAAGCCACACAGGCCGCAACACAGGAGAGGCAGGCACAGGCAAGGTCCAGGGCACAGCGGCAGATACACTCCAGGAAAGGCCCCCAAATGACCACAAGCCAGCAAGCTTTGATGCCAGGGTGGCCCTGGAGGCATGGGGATGTGGGGGAGAGGCTCACGGACATGGGGGAGAGGGGCAGGGAGGGGGCAGGAGGTGAGCAGGAAGTCAGGCCCTAGGCAGGAAGTGGCAGGGCTGGGCGGGTCTTCCCAGCCTTCACCCCACCTTCCTGTGGGTCACCCCTAGTAGACGCACAGGGACCAGGTTGGGTTCCCTGTCCTCGGCGCGCTGCTCACCAGGATGGCCTCCTGAGAGGAGATCCCAGAGGGACCGCGGCTACCTATAATTAACATCGATGGAAAGCCGAGCCCCAGGAAAACAGACAGACCACGTCCCAGACTAACAATCCACAAGCGGTTTCTGTTATTAATGGTGCGGTCTCCGCCATGGCTTCCACCTGACACGGATTTCTGCCCCAGTTGCCAGGACCGTTCTCGGGGGACAGGACGTGAAGGCCACCAGGGCCCGTTCGCAGGGTGCAGCAGCAGCTCCACAGAATTACGGCGTCTCTTGTGTCTAACGTACCGGCAGTTCTGGTCCAGTCCCAGGACTGCAAACTCCCAAGGAGATTCTAGAAGGCTCCGCTTTCTGGAAGGCTTTATCACCAGCTCAGCCACCCTGGCCATTCATGCCAGGGGAAGGAACTGGGCCCGAGAGGTCACCATCTTCCCGGGGTCGCTCTGGAGACAGCCTGAGTCCTGTCACCCTCATTCACACATCCGTTCAAGACCCCAGCTCTGGGTCCTGGTTCTAGGACACGAGCCACTCTACACACAAGCCAGCCTGTGTGCAAGCCAGCCCACGCACGAGCCAGCCCACACGCAAGCCAGCCCACACGCAAGCCAGCCCACACACGAGCCAGCTCACGCACGAGCCAGCCCACACACAAGCCAGCCCATGCACCAGCCAGCCCGCACACAAGCCAGCCCACACACAAGCCAGCCTACGCACGAGCCACTCCACACACGAGCCAGCCCATGTACAAGCCAGCCCACGTGGCTGCTCTGCCTCGGTACCTAACAGTTGTGTCTTTTTCCTCGCTCCTTTTGTGTTGCTACACACACGCACACACACACACACACCAATGTGTAGCCTGAGCAGAGGCCGCGGGCTCGCACACCTGTGTGGCAGGTGGCAGCCTCCCTGCCCCTCCCTCCCAGTCAGACATGCTCAATAAATATTTGCTGGCAGGACGCATCGCTTCCAAGGAGCCGAGAGCTTGGTCTTACTCGAGAACAGGTGGGCGCGGGGCCGCAAGCGGGCCGCTGTCCCGAGGAGCCACAGGTGGAGGCTGGGTGGAGAAGCCCGAAGCCCGCAGGCCAGGCCAGTCATAGAACAGACACACGTACACACCTTTCTAGGCAAGGGGTGTCAGCACCAGGCCCCAAGTTTGAATCCAAGTGCCCCTTTCTTTTGGGGGTCACCAGAACTGCAGCCCATCCACCCCACTGCCATGGGAGCTCACTAGGGACAAAAGGGAGGCAGGGTTGAGCAGCTAGGAGGCGAGAAGGAATGTTCCAGCAATGTCTCTGCAGAGGCAAGGACCTGCCAGGGCTGGCAGGAGGAGGCCAGGAGGGGGAGGGAGGGCGACCGGGCCTCGGGGCCAACTTGCTGCTCCGCCCACCAGCCTGTCCAGCCAGGACTCTAAGCTGTGACGTCAGCCCAGCCTGTCCGGCCAGGACTCTAAGCTAACCCATGACGTCAGTCCGGCCAGCCCTGCAGACACACTGAGGCTCGCTTCTGGCCCCCAGGACTGGGAGAAACTCAATCTACTGCTTCCCACTACCCCATTCTGTGGTGTGCTTTAGCCAGCGGGAGAAGCCAAGGCCACGGTCACAGGCGCGAGGAACCGCCTGTGGCCACCAGGAGCCCGGGGCCCCTGTGGGGTCAGCTGAGCTGGGTGGCCGCTCCTCTGAGGACCACGCAAGCTTCCTGCCCCTCACCCTGTTTCCCAGCACTGGTCCTGGGATGAAGGCAAAGCACAGACCCCTGGGCTACATACCCTCCCTGAAGCTCCCCGACCACGTCCGGCCTTGGCTTGGCTTCACTGGCCTCCTCGCTCTTCAGAGACTAGACCTGCTGTGCAGGCGCCACTCAGGGCGGACCTCCTAGCCCTGCGGGACACCCCACGAATTGGGAGAGCCAGTGGGTGTCCCAGGACCTCTCCTTGGAGACCCTGCATGTACTGGGTGCCCACGTGGTGTCTGCTGAACGGTCCTGCACCTCCCACCCTCCCGCTGTCCCCTGGCAAGCAGAGGCTGGCTTCCTTCTAGAAGGTTCCAGGAGTCCTATCTGGGACTGACCGCCTCACATTCTTCTCAACACCAGTTGCCACTATGGCACTGAAGGCCGGAGGCACCCAAAGTCACCTCCCAGACCACTTGGCGGCAAAGGAGACAAGCCCACCCGAGCACTGGCAGGAAAGGAAGGTCAGGGGTCAGGGAAGGCCCGGACGGCCCGCCAGGCTCTGCAGCTGGCAGGTGGGGCCTGCGGTGGCCAGGCCAGCTCCCGCCTCGGAGCAGTGCCCAGTGACAACCACGAGGGAACTCCTGCACACAGCCAGCGGGGACGCTTGTGGCAGTTATACAGGAAGCATTCATTACCTACTCACTCCATTAAAAAAACATGACTAGCGGGGCGCCGGTGGCTCACGCCTGCCATCCCAGCGACTCAGGAGGCTGAGATCCAAGGGTCACGGTTCAAAGCCAGCCCAGGCAGTAAAGTCCGTGAGACTCTTATCTTCAATAAACCACTAGAAAACGGGACGTGGCGCTGTGGCTCAAGCGGTAGAGTGCTCGCCTTGAGCTTAAGAGATGAGGGATAGGGCCCAGGCCCAGAGTTCAAGCCCCACCACCGACAAAAAACAAAACAAAAACAACCCATGAGCCCCTCCTCTTCCAGATGGAGAGAACGAATGGGATTAAGGCCTGAGGGATCAAGAGCCTTCATAGCCACTCACCACTTCCTTTCCTGAAGGATGACCCTCTCCCCCCCCTCACGCCCTCCCCCCTTACAGATCTGCCGCAGTCCAGTGTCGCTGCCCACCTGCCCGGACTCCTTTCTAGATTCTTCCCAGGCCCAACACAGCTAGCCCCACCCCACCCCAGCCCTGCCTTCATCCTTGCAGTGCTCTCTCCTCTTCTCCCCACCATCTCTAGAAGCTTCCAGATTTCTCCATGCAGGCAGTTCTGGGGAATTTCTCCCCCTGCAGTAGAATGAGGATTCAAAGTCAGAATTTATTGCTTTAAGAAAAAAAAAAAGTGAAGAAATGTGAAATTTCCAGAACAAAGGAGTCTGATGCCGTGACTCAGCTCTGCCCTTTACCACGGAGGCTGAGGAACAGCGTGGCAGAGCGGCGCGGCCTGGCTCCGGAAGCCCCGGGGGCCCCGCGGCCTGGCTGACCACCACCCTCGGAGAGCTTCGCGGCGTGGGCTGCAGACGCTGCCGAGGGTGAGCGGGGTCGGGCGCTCAGACGCCTCCCGGGAACACGGGAAGCCAGTGCCAGACTGTGCCAGGCTCAGGGCCCAAAGCCTAGATCCTATCACACGTGGCCACGGTGCCTTCCAAGGTGGGCACCACCACCCCGAGTGGCCAGCCACGAGCCAGCCATCAGGGGTCATTCATCAAGATCAAGCGCAGGGACGTGTGTCCTTGGCAGACAGTGGGCGAGCACCAGAGATGCCCAGGGCCCCCCCCACCTGGAGACCGGCCACAAATAACCCCTTCCTGCCACCAGCTCATGACCACCTGCCCCTGGCATCGCCCACGCCCTGCACTGGGCTAAAGCCTCGGACCAGGTTACCTCCCTGCTCCATGAGCGAATGGACCACTACAAGGACTCTGCTTGCTAATGCTGTCCAGGCCAAATTCAAGTTCAGCCAAGCCCTAGGTGTGGCCAATACTTGGTAAGCTCATCTGTAGCCATCCCCGTCTGGTCGGGCCTGATCATGACCTGCGGTGTGGAGTCCAGCCCAGACAACAGACAAGAAAAACCGGACCGGGGCCAGGCTCAGAACTCACAGATTAGCGCCTGTGGGGGCGAGGCTCAGCAGCAGGGCCCAGGAACTCCGCCCAGTATGGCTGCAGACGAACCCCGGGAAGCCAAGCCCCAGAACATTCTGCAGGAGGGACTCACCTCAGCACCACACTGGCCAGCTGGCCTCAGCCCAAGTCCACTCAGGGGAGGCTCAGGGCCCTAAGAGGTGGGCACTGCGCCGGGCCTCTGGGCAGAGTCCCTGGGTCTCCCCTTCCTCCACCCCAATCCCACTGCAATGGCGGGACCTGGGGCAGCTCCACCCAGGGACAGCGTCGGACCCCCAAGAGGGAGCCGGTCACCACAGAAGCCCAGTGCGACGTGAGAGCAAGTGCTCCCAGATGTGCCTGGCCCCGGAGCCAGGGTGACGGGGTGGGTGGGTGACGGGGTGGGTGGGTGACGGGGTGGGTGATGGGTGGGTGGGTGACGGGGTGGGTGACAGGGTGGGTGACAGGGTGGGTGGGTGACGGGGTGGGTGACGGGGTGGGTAGGTGATGGGGTGGGTGACAGGGTGGGTGACAGGGTGGGTGGGTGACGGGGTGGGTGGGTGATGGGGTGGGTGACGGGGTGGGTGATGGGGTGGGTGGGTGACGGGGTGGGTGGGTGATGGGGTGGGTGGGTGATGAGGTGGGTGGGTGACAGGGTGGGTGAGTGACAGGGTGGGTGATGGGGTGGGTGACAGGGTGGGTGATGGGGTGGGTGGGTGACGGGGTGGGTGGGTGACGGGGTGGGTAGGTGATGGGGTGGGTGACGGGGTGGGTGACGGGGTGGGTGGGTGACTGGGTGGGTGACTGGGTGGGTGATGGGGTGGGTGACGGGGTGGGTGATGGGGTGGGTGGGTGACGGGGTGGGTGGGTGATGGGTGGGTGGGTGATGAGGTGGGTGGGTGACAGGGTGGGTGATGGGGTGGGTGACGGGGTGGGTGGGTGATTGGGTGGGTGGGTGATGGGGTGGGTGAGCAGGTGGCATCTGAGGGGCCCTGGCTGCCCAGCAGGCGAGACAGGCTGTAGGCCACAGCAAGGCCTGGTCAGTCTTCTTACTGGCCAAATGATGGAAGAGAAGGCCGAGGCCAGCAGCTTGCACAACCAGGCCACAGAGCAGAAAGGTTAACTCTACGGGGGATGGACAGTGGGCCGTGGTGACAAGGCCAGCCAGGGCTAGGGGCACAGGCAGGGCCGGGGAGGGCACAGAACCACTCTCTGTGCTTAGAAGATTCCAGGCCAGGTCCCAGCACAGGCTGCTCCCTGCAGGGCCTGCCAGGGGACCAGAGCCAGGGCCCGTAGCACCTGAGCGCAATCATCCTCCTGGCACCAGGGAGAGTGAGGGAGGTGCTGGCAAGGGGGGCGTGCGCAAGGGGGGCGCGGGCTGGGGGTCGCGGGCTAGGGATGTGCGGGCAAGGGGGTCGCGGGCAAGGGGGGCACGGGCAAGGGGGGCGCGGGCTGGGGGGCGCGGGTAAGCGGGGCACGGGCAAGCGAGGCACGGGCAAGGGGAACGTAGACAAGGTCCTGCAAGATTCCCTCCAGCTCCCAGGCGCCAATGCCTCTCACCCCTCAGGCCATGTCAGCCACGGGGGCCTGGGCACCACTGGTACACGGCAGGTCTGGTCCAGTGAGCAGAGCGGATGCCCCTCTCCCGGGGGGCAGGAACAAGGCTGCAGAACAGAACTGCAGCGTGGCAGTTCCAGACCTTCTGGGAGGGGGCAGGGAGTGGCACTACTGACCATGGCTCGGTATCTGCTGGCAGGAGCTGGACAAGAGGACAAGGGGTGGGTGTAGCAGCTCCCACATGAGAAGCAGGGAAGCCTTGCCCAAGACAAAGGCTTATGAATATTCATCTATGCTAATGCATCCATTCTGGAACCCCGGTTTACCCCCCCCATCCCCATGGTGGGTGACCCGCCATCATCCCCAGGCCTGTGAGACTGAGTCACACAGACCTCAGACTTTGGTTCCTCGGTGCTCAAGAGCCTGGCAACCAGAGGGAGGGCAGAAGAGCAGCACTGTCCCCTCCCCTTCCTGCCAAGGCCCCCACATGACAATGGCCCCCACTTCCTGTGGGAACAGGAAGTGTCCTGGCTTCCTGGAAAAGCGGGGATCTCATGAACCCTAAAGACAGGGGGCCACTCTGCCCTTCCCCCCACCCCAAAAGGCAGAGCCCAGGCGGGCAGCAGGGCCAGGGAGCGGGCAGCAGGCCCCCAGGGCCACTGCCGCACCCCGCCAGGCCTGCACCGTGGTTTCCCGGTCCCTGCGTGGCCTGGGGCGAGATGGAAGGAAGTTCTGAGGAGGTAACATTCCAGGCAATCATTCATATCGAGAAACTTGTGAAAAACCAGATGTCAACCAGAGAGACTGTTTTACGAGCAGGCTCGGAGATGAATGTTTCATGAAGAACGCTGGCCTTTGTGTTACTTCAGCAAACGACGCCAGAAAGGGAAGAAAAATGCTACCACCTGCAACCATCTTCTTTTTTAAAAAGACAGCACGTTTTGAGTGTCGCATCCCCCGCAGCCAAGGCCTTTCCTCTGACAGGCCAGGGACATCATCGGCCTTGTCAGATGAGGAAACTGAGGAAGAGCGGGCAGGGCACTTCCCATGGCAGATCTCGACAGGCAGGCAGAACTCTGGCCACAGAGCACACATCTGTTGGGCCCTGGCAGGCCCGAGCAGTCCCGCTGACTCCCCCGGCTCCCAGCCCGGGCTGAGGCAGGGGGCGGGGGCTGAAGGAGGGGGCAGGCAACCCCAAACCTTCCCCAATACGGACGCCTTGTCAGCTTTTCCCAAAGAACACGTTGGTTTGTGGGCACCCAGATGGGCACAAAGGTCATTTGAGGGCTTCCCAAAGTATCTCAAAGGTATCAGAGACTGGTTATCCACTGGTGGCTCATGCCTGTAATCCCAGCTACTCAGGAGGCTGAGATCCGAGGAGGATCCAGATTCAAAGCCCACCTTGGCAGGAAAGTCCGTGAGATACTTATCCCTAATTAGCCAACAAAACGTCAGAACTGGAGCTGTGGCTCAAGGGTTGGCACACACAGCCCTCAGTTTAACACAAAAGCTAAGGCACAGTGCCCAGGCCTTGAATTCAAGCCCCAGGAGTGGCAGAGAAAGAAAACTGGTTTTTCTTCCAAAGCTGGTCCAGAGGAAGTACTCTCTTAGTGTAGGACTGGGGAGGGAGGAGCAAGCCTCTCATCCAAAGGCCCAACCCTCTGCTGAGCCCTGCTCACCAAAGAAGCCGTCTGCCGCACGGCCTCTGCCAGCCATCTCTGTTGAAGGCTGGGCAGACCTGCCCCCCCCTGCCCCCCAGTGTTTGCTTTTCGCTCTACTCTCTGTAAGCCAGCTGACACTGAGAACAGGGACACTGTGTCAACACGCCAGCCTCACTCTGGAGCCGGGATTTTCTCACCGCTGAGCACCTGGCTCCACCTGGCTCAGGATAAGGCAGGGCCCGGGGCGTGGAGGGCACTGAGCACATGCCCAGCCTCCAGGGCCCGCTGCAGGCCGCCCTGCCCCCGCCGGCCCTCCGGCACGGGCTCCTCGGGCGGGCAGCGGGCCTCAGCCTCTCCAGCTCTGTCCCGTCTGCCTCACCGTCCTGGGTGGAGGCTAATTCGTGTTTTGAAGGACCTCCATGGAGCAGGCAACTGACCAGAGATGCCAGCCTGTCGCTCATGGGGCGTGTGGCAGGTCATCCGTCCCCGACTCCCTCGCCGGGCTGGAAGGGGACAGGGCCACCGAGCGGGGGAGGAGGGTGTCAGCAGTCTCCCCCCGCTCCTACTCCACCGGTCCCTAAGTCACCAGACATTCACGAAGCACCGACAGTGTGTCGCCCAGGGGGACCAGCAGGGAACACAAGGCCCTCAGGAGATGAGACAGGGCCAAGGCCAAGGTGGGGGTGGCGGGGCAGAGGGGTCACACTGGCAGGGCCCCCTGTCCCCTCCCGTCTACCAGCCATGTCCTGCCACACCACTGTTATTTGTGCGCGTTTCTGTGTCTCCGCTGGCCTTTCTGGGGCCTGTGAATTTAGATGGAGAAACAATGACCTCTTGATTGTCCAAATACAACCGAGCTGTCCTTTTATTATGAAAGGGGCCCCTAAGTCACAATGGGGTTTAGAACTGGGACCGCCAGTGCCACCGAGACCGCGGTGTCTCCCGGGAGACCCAGCTGCCATTGGCCTTGACACCCCACGGCACTCCCCGGCTCCCCCCGCGGCCGGCGGCGCGGCCAAGAAACCAGGTCAGCACTTGGAGACTTCGCTGCTGAACTGGTGTGCTTCACACTCACGAGTCTCATGCTAAATCCAAAGGCACCTTCCAAGAAAGTTCTAGGGGCTTCTCCAGAGGTGGGGTGGGTGAGGATCTACGGCACAGAGATCTAACCCCCCCCCATGGCAGGCTGGGGAGACCCCGGCTCCCAGCAAACGCCCTATGAGCATCCTGGATCCCCTGACCCCCGGGGCACCCCCCTCTGAGCTGACACACATCAGGTCCTAGGAGTTACTTGGATCCCAGGATCAAAATAAACACCCCAAAGCCCAACTCAGCCATCAAATGATAAATCAGAAAACAAATCTGGACGGGTTGAGCAGTATTGATGGGCATAAATTGAGAAAAACACAGGGTTTTTATTGAGTGCTTCATTTTTATGGAGTGAAAATTGAATCCCTGAACTGGTCAATGCACAAGTCGATAGGGAAAGGGCCGCGGAACAGGAACAGGGGAGAACGGGCTGGAACTGGACATGCGCATGGCTGGCCGGACGATGCCTGGGGACAGCAACCCCTCGGGTGACAGGTGTGGGCACGCGAGGCAGAATTCAGAGGACATGGGAGTGAAACAGGACATACCCACTCGTGGCAACGCCATACCCTCTCCTGGGCTGTGAATGAGCCCCACCCCCACCCCCACCCCCACCCCCCACCCCACCCCCACCCCCCACCCCACCCCACCCCCACCCCCCCACCCCAAACCCCACCCCCACCCCCCACCCCCCCCACCCCCGCACAGCCCTGCCTCTGGCTTCCCCTGGGGATCACAGCCCTGCCACGCCCAGCAAGTGGACAGAACTCCAGACTAACATGGGAGCCATTTCTGCTGTGGCTCAAACCTCAGGCTAACTTTAAAATTAAACACAGGGTGATGGTATGAAGTAGCCATCCCATTTCTGGGTACACAGCCAAAAGAATTCCAACCAGGAACCTGACCTACAGGCAGTGTTCATGGCAGCCAAAGGGAGGTGGAAACAACTGGCGTGGCCGTCATCAGGTGAACGGGTAAGCAAAGTGCCCGTGTGCCCTCCTGGGGAACTATACAGCCTTGAAAAGGAAAGTACCACGTGGGTGAGGTTTGAGGACATTAGGCATTTAACCACAAGCCAGTCCTCGAAGAACAAATGTGGTGGCTGGCATGTGCTCCCCAGAGCTGCCAAGGGCAGAGGCAGAGAGCAAGCCAGAGATTCCCAGGGGTGGCGGAGGGAGCGTGCGTTGGATGACGGTCATTTAGGGGAACACCATGGGGAAGTGTGGAGAGCGATGGTGTGGACACACAGCTGCTGTGCCTAACGCCACTGAAGTATGCATTTAAAACAGTCACACCCAGCGCGGTGGCTCCCACCTTTCATTCTAGCTACTCAAGAAACATCTGAGGATGGTGGTCCAAATCCAGCCTGGGCTGAAAGGTCCATGAGACCCTTATCTCCAATTAAAAGTGGAGCTGCGGCTCAAGTGGTAGAATATCAACTTTGGGTAAAAAAGCCAAGGGACAGCACAAGGTCCCGAGTTCAAGTCCCAGGACCAGCATACACCACATACACACACACACACACACACACACACACACACACACACAGTGTTAAACTTTGTTATTTATATTTACCACGAGTTAAATAATAAGAATAACAATATTCTCATACTAAAAACATGCACTTGAGCTCAAGAACAGACAGACAAATCAGGACTCGGGTCCTTCTTGCTGGCTGTGGCCGGGCGTGGGTTGTTCTGATCTGAGAGGGTCTCCTTGGGACTGCCTCGGCGCGGCGCCGCTGGCCGGGCAGTGGGTGTGCTAGCGGAAGCTGTGGTTATTAATTTTCTACATCATAGGGGATGTGACTGGGGGTCGCGTTGGGCAGATGCCGCCCTGGGTGGAGCCCCAGCAGGACCAGCTTCTCCTCTGACGCCTGTGCAGAAAGCTCACAAACGGCTCCTGAAGCGAAACTGACCTGAGGAGAAGCTGCACAAACCCCGCCTGACCCTCTTCTTACACTCCTTTGAACTTTATTTTATATCCGGGCATCAGGAAACGGCAGAGCACAAGAGATGGGCAGAGTTTGAGTCAAGGCAAGCTAAACAGTGGAGCAAATTATCTGCTCTTGCAAGAAAATTACTAAGGAAGAAGAGTGCTGTTATTTTAAGACCTTGGAGCTGGTGTGAGGAGAAACTAATTAAATGATTGTGCTTTTCTGTGCAAATACAGTAAGTGACTGCAAGCTAAATGCCAAACGAGAAGGAATTTTTCCACCTCAAAAGAATATGGACGGTTTTCTGTCTGGGTCTGGGCACTGTCCCTGATCTTTTTTCGCTCACGGATAGAGCTCTTCCACTTCCCACTTTGTGGTGAAGAGTCCCGGGGATCTTTCTGTGCAGGCTGGCTTCGAGGAGCGATCCTCAGATCTCAGCTCCAGAGTAGATAGGATTGCAGAAGCATGCCACCGGTGCCTGCCAGCGCCCAACTAAATACTGGAGTTTCTGTTTCTCCACTTCCGGTTTTCCCGGGCTGGCTCTCACTCCCTATTTGATGTTAAAAATGACAAGGGCGGCCTGTCTGGAGTCAGGGTGAGCAGCTCTCCATATTGTCCACAGCAGGCCTGAAGCAAGGTGCTGGACAGGGATGGGGGGGAAGGGGAGAGGTGGGGTGCAGGCCATGTCCATCAGAATAACAAAAGACGTGGGTATGGGTACTTCACACCCAGAATCCAGCTTACCTCCACACAGCTCCTCACTCCTTCCTTTAATCCCCATTCCCCTGTCTACGAACCAAACACACATACACTAACATGTGTGTATGGGGATCACAGGGCTGCCGCTCCTGTTACAGATGGGGAAACTGAGGCCCAAGAAAGACTGGGAACGTGGGTATCGAGCACGTCTGAGCAGAGACAGGCAGAGGAGCGGCCGCTGTGCGCTGGCAGGAGAGGAGTGGAGGCCGAGAAGGCTGCGGTGTTGGGTGAGAGTCATGAGCAGCACCTCGGAGCCCGCCGGCACCGGGGCACATCAGCGCCTCGTCCCCCTGCAGTCCCTGGAGACCAGGTGCTGGCAGTCCCTGCAGAGCCTGGAGCAAGCGCTGACTCCAGAGCCCACACCACGGCCCCTGCACACACAGCTGACACACGTCCTGTTACAGCCAGGCCCCGGCCAGAGCCGGCATGCACACACACATGCAAGGCATGTACACGTGCCCACGCATGGACACACTCGCATGCATGCACATAGACATATGCATGGCACACACAGACATGCACACTCATGTCCAACACATTCACGTACAGGTGTACATGCATGTGCAGATGCACATGGGTACACATGTGCACACATATGCGCACATATACACATGGATACACTCACGCACGCACACATACACAATGCACATAGACACATACACAGCGTGCTCACTGCCCCAGCTTCCTCCCTCAGGCTTCTGTTCATCTGCCTCATGGGGTACACATGCACCCTCAAATTCCAGTCTCCAGGCCACAGGCCTTCCTGCTGCGAACTCAGCCTCCCTCCATGCAGCCTCCGCCCTCCACCTCCTCCCGCCCCACAGCCCAGGCCCCGCCTCCCATGGGGCTCCTCCCACCCCTCTTGTCCTTCCCACTGAGAGCCAGGTCCAGCTTCTCACCCTGATCCCAGCTTCTTAGAAGAGACTGTATTTTAAATAGGTGATTACCTTTCAATGAGGTCATTGCCGTAAACTTATTCCATGTAACTGGAGTCTTTGTAAGAAGAGTGGTTGGGGCGGGGAAGGTGGCTCAGTGGTAGCGTGTTTGCCTAGCATGCATGAAGCCCCAGGTTCCATTCCTCAGCACCACATACACAGAAAAAGCCAGAAGCGGCGCTGTGGCTCCAATGGTAGAGTGCTAGCCTTGAACAAAAGCTCAGGGACAGCGCCAAGGCCCTGAGTTCAAGCCCCAGAACCAGCAAAAGAAGAGAAGGGGGAGGAAGGGAAGGAGGAGGGGGGGAGAGAAAGGAGGGGCAGGAGGAGAAGGAGGTCGGGATAAGACACGCAGAAGGACTGTGGAAACGCTGCCAGCCAGGGGCAGAGAAGCCAGCCCTGCCCACAGCTAGAACTCGAGACTCCCAGCCTCCCGGAAGGAGACTGCCACCCTGCCATCCGGCACACGAACGCACCTGCTCAGGCAGGGGCCATGCTGACCTCCCAGGGCAACTGGGCTGGGCTGCCAGAGGAGGACCTGCCTTTACTCTTGATATTTTTGCTTTGGTGGTACTGGAGTTTGAACCCAGGAACTCTCGATTGCTAAGCAGGCACTCTAGTGCTGAACCACACCCCCAGCCCTCCTTTTTGCTAGTTGGGAATCTCTGACTTTTTGGGGAGGGGGGGATAGTGTTATGGGCCAGGCTTAGACTGTGATCCTCTTTTAGCCATGCCTCCAGAAAAACTTTGACTTCAGATGTAAACTACTATGCCCAGCTCACTAGTTAAGACCCAGTCCGGCCCCAACCACCGTCTCAGCCTCCTGGGTTATGGATATGAGCCACCTCATCTGGCTGCCCTGACCTTCTAACGCAGAGAACCAGGTTTCAGAAGCTCTTAGGACCTGCAGTGCTCGCGCTCAGTTTACGCACATAGGCATTAATAGGGGCTCATCAAGACCCCCAAGCAGAAGATTGCTCATCATGGAGGTCTCTGCACGTGACCCCCTCCACATGCTAGGTGTGGAGGAGGTGGGCCAGGCAGAAGAGGGGGACAGGCAGGAGGAAACAGAACTGAGGGGACAAAGCTAGCTTCATGAAGCTGGGGTCCACATCCAAGGCTGATCAAGACTGAAGTTCAAGGATCTCCAGGGAAGGAGCCCGGGCGGGTGGTGCTTAAAATAGGCCGAATCAGAGCATTCCGATTCCTGGGCTGGGGCAGACATTTTTGCATCCCGGTTATAGGGACCGGTGACCCCAGAGGCAGAGACCAGTGCGGCGATGGACACCCACGGGCCGGGGGGGCACCCGGAGATGCAAGCCCTGGCGCTGTGTGTGCACTGCCCACTCCGGGGGCCGTAAAAAGGGATGGAGGTTGGTTTCAATGAGACATTAATCCTACATATAACAAGCGGTTGCCGCAGCTAGAAGTCAGACAGGCAATGTTTGAACTTCCAAGCGAGTCCCAGCCCCTCTCCATGGGAGCAGGAAGAACGGAGCTGTGGTGAGGAAAACGCACCTATGTTCCCGGGCTGCGGCGGGGGACTGTCTTAGAAGCAGCTTGAATCCTGCCGCTCCTTCTAGTGGAAGGTGCTCAGACGCCATTAGTCACAGTCCGTCCCCACTCAATGCTGTGTGCGTCTGTGCCTGTCCTGAGGCTTGAAGGCAAAGCTGGGCCTGTCCCTGAGCTTTCTCACCCCAGGCTGGGGCTGCGCCACTGGGGCCACAGCTCCACTTCTGGCTGTTTTTGCTGGCTCATTGGAGATAAGAGCCTCAGACTTGCCTCTCCAGGCTGGCTTTGAACCGCTGTCCTCAGATCTCAGTCTCCTTTGTAACTCGGATAGGTGGGAGTCACAGGTGCGCAGCAGCACTCGGAGATCTCCTTGGCCAAGTAGACACCCACCCTTGATAATCCCAGACTGCCGTGGGCGGGGCCTGTGCCCCCAGAAGCTTCTGTCTAGTTGCTTGGACTTCTCTCCCCTACTTGGCAGGGAAGCTGGTGTAGCCCTGCCCTCACCCCTGCTCACTGCCCAACAGCCAGCACTCATCTGCCAGCAACCAGGCTACAAGACCACCCGCTGAGGCCAGCCACGCCCCCACAGGCATGGCCACCGAGAACAGGTTCCTTCCAGACCCCCGAGGCCTCAGCCCGCCAGCCAGTCCCCTGCCTCAACTCTCTGAGAAGCTCCTCCAGGCCCCCGGGGCTCAGAATGGGATGCTGGAGGCAGCGTGGTCCCCCTCCCCCCAGCCCCCGATGCTGAGGGACAGAGGGGCAGGAAGAGGCTTGCTGGAGGACCTGCCTCAGCAGACTGCTTTGGCTAGGTCCAGAGCCACGGGATCGACTCTCCCTGTTTATTTGGTCGGAGTTGTCAGTTTCCAGGTTTCCTTCCAGCCAGCAGGGAATGTGAACAGGATTTGTCCTCGAGTTCGGGCCAGTGGGGAAAGGCTGGCCGGCTGCACAGCTGGGTCTGGCCCCTTGTCAAATGCAGATGGAGAGCTGACCCAGGCCCTCAGGAGAGGGGCACCCCCCCCAGAGCGCTGACCGCTCCCTGCGGGCTCACCACGACCGGGGATCGGCTCTGCCCTGAGGGATGCCGGTCCACATGGAGATGCCACAAATGACCCAGGACCTGAGGGGGGACCTGGGCCCTGCAGGCCACCAGCCACTGGGGAGGGGACACCGCGCTCCAGGCCCACCACGCGTCCACACAGCACAAACGGAAGCGAGGTACCGGGTGGCCCCTGAGAACTCGGGGAGCCAGGAGGAGGTGGGGTCAGCCAGAGGGCATGGAGAAGATCGGCTAAGAGAAGTGAAGGCCACTTCATCTCTCCTCCTCTCCCCCCCCAATCAGAGTGGACCCCACCCCTTCGCCTACACTGGCAGACCCGGGACCCCAGAGTGACCGTTGGCCCTGGCTCAGTCTAAGGCTGGCGTGTGAGTTCACACTCACACATGTACACACTCATGCACACTCACGGACACTCACACTCACACATGCATACTCGCACTCATGCACACCCACACATGCACACTCATGTGCACTCACACACTCACTCATGCACACTCACACGCATGCACACACTCAGGCACACTCACACTAACTCATGCACGTTCATACACTCATGCACACTCACACACATGCACACTCACGTGCACACACTCATGCACTCACACACTGATGCACTCACACTCATGCACACATTCATGCACTCACACACTCATGCACACACACATGCACCAACACTCGCATAAACACACTCACTCATACAACTCATGCACACGGCACTCACACACGCACTCATACACACCCACAGGCTCACACTCACGGGCACTCTGGCACACTCGCGCGCGCACACACACACTGCGAGGGAGCCCCCAGCCCCCCGGGGCTCGGCGCGGGGACCCCGTGCCCCGCCAGGCCGCCGGGTCGCACGGACCCCGGCGCGGCGGAGGGCGGACCGAGCCGGCGGCGGGCGCGCAGGTCGTGGGGAGGCCGGGCCGGGCGGCCGGGCCGGTGACTTACGCCGCTGCTCTCCCCGGTCCAGTGCACCATCGCCTGGTTGTGCGTCGCGTCCCCCTTGAGCACGAACGAGGAGCTGACCAGCGAGACCTGCGCCCGCGAGGCCCCCGCCGCCGCCGCCCGCGCGGGGCGCCCCCGGCCCGGAGCGGGGACGCGGGGCGCGGGACTCGCGCCGTCCGGGCGGCCGCGGGGCGGGCTCGGCGGGCCCCGGGTGACCCGCGCGGGGGCCCCCGGGCGCCCGGGCTCGGCCGGCAGCGGCGGCGGCAGCAGCAGCGGCAGCAGCAGCAGCAGGAGCGGCCGCGCGCGGGGCCGGGGCCGGGGCGGCGGCGGCGGGGCCCCGGGGCGGCGGGCTCGGGCGGCGGGGCCCGGGTGCGCCATGGTCGCCGAGGAGCGGCGGCGCGGGGCGTCCGGGCCGGGGCGGCGGCGGCGGCGGCGGCGGGGAGAGCGCGAGGGCGCGGGGAGCGCGGGCGGGCGGGCGGAGCGCAGAGAAAGGAGCGGGCGAGGGGCGGGCGGAGGAGGGACGAGCGCCGCCGCGCAGCCCGAACGCCCCGCCGGGGCCGCAGCGCCACCTGCCGCCCGCGCGCCGGCAAGGCCGCCGGCCGCCCCGCCCGCCCCGCCCGCCGCGGCACCTGCTGGGCCCGAGCGAGAATCAGGGTGACCCCGGCCGGCGGCTACTCAGGAGGCTGAGATCTGAGGATCACGGTTCAAAGCCAGTCCGGGCAGCAAAGTCCAAGAGACTCTTTATCTCCAATAAACCACCAGAAAGCCAGAAGTGGCGCTGTGGCTCAAGCTGTAGAGCACTTGTCTTGAGCTGAAGAGCTGAGGGACAGCGCCCAGGCCCAGAGTTCAAGTTCAGAGATCAATGAAATAATAAAACAAAGACCCGGTGTCCCGAGCTGACAGAGGGGAGAGGCAGCAAGTGACGTGGTTACCCCACCACCACCACAGCCAGCACGGCCGTGGAGACAGCAGGCCGGGTCCGGCATCTCCAGGGGGCTCCGACCCGCACACACACATTCTGCTGCAGGAGTGGGGTGCTGGGCAGCCTGGCCGGACGCACCCCGGTGGATGTGGAGTCAAGGGCCCACCTGCCTGTTTCTGTTCACTGGCAAAGGAAGGTCTCTGGGTTCCCCTGGGACGTGCCCAGCTGGCCCTGGGGACACACACATGGGCAGGGCCAGGGTCCAGGCCAGCCCTGACCCTTGGGCTGAGCCAGGGCTCACCCACCCATCCCCCACTTCCCCAGAGGAGCCGGAGTGGGGTCCGGTGGGCCCAGCTGTTCCCGAGAGACAGCCAGGGCAGAGGTCAAAGCCCTCAACACCAGCATTTGGGAAAGACTGCAGAGTTGGGCCCCAGAAAGTCTACCCAACAGCAAACACCTTACCGGGGTCCCCTGGACCCCAGCTCTTCTTCCCATGGGATGTGTACCAGCTCCCTGACCCCGGGTATAAATCCCCAACCTGTCAGGATCAGAGGAAGGGAGACCGAGGAAAGGAGGCCGGGTGGCTGTGGGAATACCTGGTCCAGCCAGGGAGTCAAAGGGAGCTGGAAAGGGAAGGGGGCAGGGCCTGGGGAGGGGTCAGCCCCCTCCAGCCTAAATGGTAGAGACTCCTGCCCCTGAAACTATACCCCCAGCCCCGTGTGCATTGCAGGGGGCTCTTTGACAGCTATGGTCTCTTTCAGCATCTAGTGGTGTTGCTGTGTTTTGGTTTTACATCTGAAAGTCGATTACTGAGCGCCAACTATGTGCTTGGGCTGGAAAGAAGATGGCTATCTTCTTCATCGGGGACCATCTGTCCCCCCGGGGCTAGGCTGTGAAGCATGGGCTGTGCCCGTCTATAGTAGAAGCGACAAAGCAGACCCGTGCACATGGGAGGCCGACCCTGCCCCTGCCCCTCCAATCCCAGTGGAGCTCTGCGTCACCACACCGCTTGTCCTCCAGAGGAGGTGGGGGGTCTCAGGACCCCACCCCAGAGGCTCAGATCTACACCGTCCAGCTAGCCGGGGAGCCTCGAGGGAGGAGCAGAGCCAGCCTGCACCCCAGATGGCAGCATGACTCACCAGGGCTTTCCAGAACGATCTGCCACCTGTGCTGAATGCTACATGCATTTGGAAGCGGAGGCTCGTTCCTCCCTCTGGGAGTACGGAGCCCCGCGCTCTTGCCACCTGCACAGACCTTTAGGGCATGCAGACATGGGGCACTGGGACAGGGTGACGAGAGGACCCCAGGGCTGCAGGGCCCCTGTCCAGCGTGAAAGCCACATTCAGCCACCGGCCAGCACCCCCAGAAAGCAAGCTGCCTGCTGACGGGCCGTGGAGCGCTCTGGGAGCAGGGGGGATGCTGGGAAGTGTGGAGGGAGCCATAGCAGGGACTCTGCGGTGTCGGGTCGGGGGCAGGGGGGCTGCCTGTCCGGCGGAGGAGCCGCCTGGAGACACTGTCTGGCCTGCTTTGCGTTCGCGGGCGGATGGGCCGTGGCTGGCATGTTGTAGGCAGGGGAGCGGGATTATTGGCATGTTTACAGCCGCCGGCTGCCACCACAGTTGAAGGAAGCCACTTGGGGATTCCTCCCAAGGTTCAAAGAAACACTGTGGTAGCCAGGAACCCCACAGGGACCATCACCCCACTTCCAGACGCCTCCCATTTCTTGGCACTTGTAGTAAAACGCATCAGGGACCTGGGGACCCAGAAGCAAGAGAAAGAATTGAAAAGTGTGGACAGCGAGGACAGCAGGCCGGGCTGCTCCAGGCATGGCGTCCCACCTGCCCAGGAGGAGGAAAGGGGGGCTGTCCCCAGAGACCTCAGTGGTGACGCAGAGCCCACTGAGACCACCAGAGGCTCTGCACACACCTGGCGTGACATCAGTGCACAGGTGAGACCTGCAGGCCCGAGGCCAGGCCACCTGCATGTGCTGGTACTCAGCCCCCAGCACCCAGTCCAATGCCAGGCTCTCAGACTCAGCCCCCAGCACCCAGTCCAATGCCAGGCTCTCTTTCAGTACTGACATCTAAGATGCTCAGCCCCAGCCACCCTCCTCACCCACTCTAATCGGCTCTACACTGAATCACTCCTGCTCTCTGCTCTTAGGGATCTCTGAGTCTGATGGAGGAGGCAAACAAACCCACAGACATGGGCGCCAAGAAGGGCGTGCCCACAGGAGTTATCCAGGAACCTAGAGGAACTATCTGGGGAGAAAGGGAAACAGAGCAGCATCAGTCCTGGTAACAGTATGGCAAGAAGCACCCATGGGCCAGGCAGGGTTGAGGCGAAAGAGCTCACTGGGCTCAGGGCACCGGCAGACAGATGGGACAGATGGCCACGCGGGAATGGGCACGTCCTGTCTGTCAGGGAAGGAGTCCAGTGGTGATCAACGTGCCCTCCCAGCCCGAAGCAGCCGCTGGGCTGGGGCTTGGGGTCTGTCTGTGTGCTGTGGGGAGAAGGGGGTTGGGGAAGGAATAGATTTAAAGGCCCAGTGCTCAGTAGCACCCCAACAAATGATGCCTTTTGTGGCAGATGAGTGGGGACCCCGCTGGATCCCAGCACAAACCTTTAGTCTGCAAAGACACACTTCCCGACTGCTCCCCTCCAGAAACGAGGGAGACACTGTGTCTTCCCAACACTCAATCAGACCTCTTGCTCATGAAAAGCCCCTCCTCGAGTATTCACAGTCTCTCGTGATCATATATCAACTTATCTTTACTAATGTGACAAAGCCTCACTTGTGAGTCTCCCCCCCAAAACCCTGTAAAAAATAAAGTAAAATAAAAATAATTAAAACAACAAAACCAGAAGCCATTCTTACTGGAAGACACCTGCGGGACTCCGGACTCCAGCGAGAGGAGGAGGAGGGCTTGGGAGACCTCGCCCTTGCCTTGCCCTCGGCTTCCACCTCCACCAAGAGGAAGCCTGCGGGCCACACCGGCACAACAAGGCTGCCACCGCCCACAGAGCTGTCCCCCTTGACCTTCAGCAAACAAGCAGGAAGAGGGGACGGCTCCGAGCGGGCGGGATGGGGACAGGATCTCCTTGTCAGTTGTCAGGGGCAACACAGCAAGGCCGTGGGGACATGGGTTGGAACTGCAGCTTGGACCAGAAGCCAAAGGGTGATGTGCAACAGACCAGACCATGCTCCCACCCCACAGGCTTCTGCTGTGTGTGCATTCGGGCATATAATTTGTTGTTGTTGTTGTGCCAGTCCTGGGTCCTGAACTCAGGGCCTGGGCGCTGCCCCTAAGCTCCGGTGGTATATAATTATAACACAGGGAGGAGGAGGAGGAGGAGAAACAGGGGGAGGGGGAGGAGGGAAGATCACATCTGGAGCAAGAAAGCTGAAGAGACCAAGTCTCAGGGTCCCTTCCTAGGACAGCCCCTAAGGATGAAGCCACGCCCCCTAAGGCCCTCCTACCTGCCACACCTCTCAAGGCTCCACCTCTCAGGGACCAAGCCTCCAATCCCCATGGAGCACTATTAAACCCCACCCAGCCACCCTGGAGAAGACAAGGGTCCCAGAGACTCCACAACCTGTGGGAGCCAAACCAGGGCATGCTTCTGCAAGCCGGCCTCCCACGGACCATGGCAGAGTAGGTCCGGGCAGCCCGGGGACAGACAGACAGACAGACACGGAGGACCACACCCGACACAGAGGTGCACACGGCACAGCGGCGCATGCACAAGTCTGCAGTCCAGCTACCAAGTGCCCCCAGGGCATGGGCACGGCCACTCACAGGCAAACTCTTCCGGATGCCAGGGCTGGCAGCCAGGCCTGCACCCACTGGGCCGGCAGCGGCCATCCTGCCCTCCTCCCTCTGCTGGAAGAGAGGCACCCAGCATGCACCTCTCCCCACCTCACCCAGCATGCACCTCTCCCCACCTCACCCAGCATGCACCTCTCCCCTCATCTAGCTCATCTCTCCCCACCTCACCCAGCATGCACCTCTCCCCACCTCCAGCAGTCACACTTTTCTAACTCTCCCCACCCAGCCATGGGTTCTGGGTCTCAGTTTCCCCATCCATAAATTGAGAGGATGGAGGCCAGGCAGGGCAGTAAAATGCCAGCTACTTGGGAGGCAGAGATCAGAAAAACTGCAGTTCAAAGCCAGCCCAGACCTTCCCCTCCCCCTCCAAAACAAGTGGTGAGACACAGCTCAACAAATGAGCTTGGCATGGGGAACTGACTATCACCCCAGCCTTGCAGGTGCAAAGTCCAGTTCTGGACAGTAACAAGAGACCTTATCTGAAAGAACAAAGAAAGCAAAAAGGGCTGGGGTGTGGTTCAAGTATAGAGAACCTGCCGAGGATGGGCTCCCTTACGTCCCCCAGAGAATGCCCTTAGTCCAGGAGGCTCTGCATGATGCACCCAGCACGCCAGGAGGGGCAGCTGACTTTATCCCTGTTAGAGTCACGTGACATTGGCATATCAAGCACTGAACATTTCTGCAGCTGAAAAACCTATTCAGCTCTGATTAACTCCAAGGTTTTCCCCAACTTTTTGACCCAAAGTGCTGGGGTCCAAGGGAAGTGCATTTGCATGTGAGTGAGGAGTCAAGGCCCTGTGGGAGCAAAACAGAGCGAGGGGCACAGGTGCAGAGCTGCAGGCGCCGCCCACACGCTGAGCGTGGGCAGGGGGAGGGCAGGGGGAGGAGCTGCAGCTCTCCAGTGCTCAAGTGCTGTGCTTTATGCTGAGGTTGAAGAGAACCTTCTAGAGGTTATCAGGAGAAGGAATGAAAGCCAGGCACTGGTGGTGCACACCTGTCATCCAGATACTCAGGAGACTGAGACCTGAGGATCACAGTTCGAAGCCAGTCCAGGCAGGAAAGTCCATGAGACTCATCTCCACCTAACCAGCAAAAAGTCAGAGGTGGAACTGTGGATCAAGTGGTAGAGCACCAGCCTTGAGCAAAAATAAATAATATAGAATGGGAGAAGGGTTGATCTGGCCAGCTTTGTGTTTAGTAGAGTTTGTGCTAGCATCTGCTAAAGAAGGCTGGGGGAAAGCTGGGCGCCAGTGGCTCACACCTGTCATCCTAGCTACTCAGGGGGCTGAGATCTGAGGATCGTAGTTCAAAGCCAGCCCCAGCAGGAAAATCTGTGAGATGCTTATCTCCAATAAACCACTAGAAAACCGGAAGTGGAGCTGTGGCTCAAACGGTAGAGCGCTAGCCTTGAGCTGAAGAGCTGAGGGACAGTGCCAAGCCCGGAGTTCAAGCCTCAGGATCAACAAAAAAAAAAGAAGAAGAAGAAGAAGAAGTCTGGGAGAGGAGGGAGAGCAGAGGGAGAGGGGGGGAGAAGGCTGTGGGAGAATTGGGGAGAAGGCTGGGGGAGGAGGAGGGAGGGCAGAGGGAGAGGGGGGAGAAGGCTGTGGGAGGATTGGGGAGAAGGCTGGGGGAGGAGGAGGGAGGGCAGAGGGAGAGGGGGAGAGAAGGCTAGGGGAGGAGAGAGGGGGAAAGCTGGAAGAGAGAGCTAGGGGAGGAGAGAGAGCAGAGGGAGGGGAGAGAGTTGGGGGAGGAGGGGGAGGAGAGAGAGAAGGTAGAGTGGGGGAGGGAGGATTGCAATGAGAGGAGGAAGAGGGAGGAAAGGGGGGAGAAAGTAGGAGGAGGGGAGAGAGCAGAGGTGGGCAGAGCTGGGAGGGGGAGGAAAGAGGAGGGGAGGAGGGGAGGGAGGGAGGAGGGGAGGGGGAAGGAAGGGCAGAGCAGGGAAGAGGGGAGAGAGGAAGTGGAGAGTGGGGGAGAGGGAGGAAAGGGGGAAGGGGAGAGAGCTGGCAATGTGGTAAACTCAGTCTCCAGAGGATGACTCAAGATTTAGTCCCCAAAAAACCCTCTTGTTTCCAAATACCCGATGATTTGTTTTCATATAGACAAAGCATCCAGATCTTTCGCTGATTTCCCAGTCTCCATATGGTGCCTAGGAGTTGCACAGGCAGCGAGAAGCTACCGGAAGGTTTTACACCCTCTGTGTAGACACTGTCCTAGTGGAGGCTGAGAGATTTGGGGTTCGGGCTCCCTGGAGGAAGGTTTCCAAAGCCCTCCACTTCAGAGGCTTCTGGAAAGAGGCCTCCCAGGATTCCTTGTCCTCAAGATTCCGCTCAGAAATCAACATTTTCATTGCCAAATATTGACTATGGACTTGACATTTCATTTAAATTCTTCACACGTTGGAGAATTCTCAAAAATGAAATTTTGGTTGAAGATCATGGTTTGAAGAATTTCACTCAGCATTTTCCTTGGAGAGAGTGACTGCCTTCCCCAAGACCAGCAGCGAAGCATGGGCCCTGCTCCAAACCGGTTCCTGCAAGGCCCTCTTCGGATGCAAAAGCCACCCCAGTCTGACATGATAGGGGGCACGGGACAGGGTCGGGTTCTGTCCACCACTGTATTCCTAGAGGCACACTCAGGGCTGAGAGCAGAGTGGACACTCAGACAGCATTTACTGAGTGAGTGGATGCATGCATGCATGGATGGATATAGATGGATGGAAATATAAATACATGGGTGGGTACATGTAAATAATGATATATGGGTTGATGAACTGATAGGTGATGAGTGATGGGTAGATGGATAAGTAGATCGGTAGGTAGGTAGACAGACAGATAGATGATAGATGGATAGATGGATGATGGATGGATAAATGGATGGATGGATAGATGGATGGATATGGGAGTGGGCAGACTGAAGTGCCTGTTACACTGAAAGCTTCTAGATCTTTGCTTCTAAACTACAATGCCTTGTATGACCAGCAGCATACTAGAAGGGAAAGAGGACTGGATTCCTAAAATCTAATAAACATGCCCAGTAAGACCACATGATAAAATACTAATGTGGCAAATCAACTGTACTTTTGTATGCCAGCAACAATCTACAAATGAAATTGAGGAAACTGTTCATGGCTGGGCACGAAAGGCTCACACCCGTAATTCTAGCTACTTGGGAGGCTGAGCTAGCTAACATTGAAAAAGTTTGAAAGACTGCTTTTCAACAGAGCTGGGCTCTCTAGTGTACCTCTTAGCTTAGCTATATAGGCTGGAAAGTTAAAACAGGTGGATCACAGCCCCACCCGTCAGCCCACATCAGCAGTAACAAAGACGAGACACTGAGTATGGCTGATGAGAACTGACCACAGCTCAGCCATCAGGACAAGTTTTGTTTTAAGTTAAGATGTATCTGGAGTAACATAGTATCTTTCTCTTACCTAAAAAGTGACATGTTGTTACTGGTCCCATGTCACAAGTAGGCTACTCAAGAGAAATAAAACAGACATCCCTAGATGTCTGTGCAAATCCTAGTAAGTCATTCACAATAGCCCCAAACTGGAACCAATCCACATGTCCATCAATGCAGGAATGGAACATGGAGGCCCTCCTAGAGATTGGAGGAATGGAAACACTGTGGCGCTGGTAGAGATGGAGGAAGGAAACACTTGCAGACAGTGAAGAACGATATATTAATTTAAAAATGGAGGGGCTGGGAAGGTGGCTCAGTGGTAGAGCGCTTGCCTTGCATGCATGAGGCCCTGGGTTCGATTCCTCAGCACCACATAAGCAAAAAGAAAAAAGCCGGAAGTGGCGCTGTGGCTCAAGTGGTAGAGCGCTAGCCTTGTGCTGAAGTTCTGAGGGACAGCGCCCAGGCCCAGAGTTCAGCCCCCACAACCGGACCCAAAAAGTAAATAAATAAATAAGAAATAAAAATGGAATAACTGATCTATGCTGGTAGTCACTGAACCAAGTAAAATCAACACAGACACCAACTGCAACCAATGGTAAAATTCCATCTATTTAAAGTGTCCAAGGGGCTGGGGGTTTAGCCCAGCGGAAGGGCGCCCGCCTGGTGTGCCCAAGGCCCTGGGTTTGGTTCTCAGCCCTGGTTAAAAAAATAAATAAATAAATAAAATTAAAAAAAATAAAGTGTCCAGCAAAGGCAAATTTATGGAGACAGCACACGGGGCACAGGGCCGCGGCCTGCGTGGGAACGGGGCGGGTAATGATATGCTCTACAACTGGCTTGCACCCGGGATGCACAAATCTATAAAATTTCTAAAAACCATTGAAGGAGATACTGCAAATGGGCGGATTTTATGGTGTGTAAGTTATGCCTCAATAAAGCTGGGTCTTTTTTGAAGACAGAAATGGGCTTCGGGGCTTCATCGCTCATTTAGCCGCCAGCCCGGTGTGTCTGCGCTGTGCGTGTGTCTGGCACGGTCCTGCCCCCGGCCGAGTACACTAACAGACCAGCGGCCCGGGCTGGCTGCCGCCTTCCTGCCTGTAGGCTCAGGTCAGGGAAGTGAGAGCTGTTTGCTTGCTTGCTTGTCGGGGTGCAGGCTGGTGCTCTACCACACAAGCCATGCCTCCAGTTCCTTTTTACTTTCATTGCTTTCAAGGGAGGATCTTACCTTAAGCACAGGCCAGCTGGGCTGTCATCTCCTACTGGAGATGACAGGAGCACACCAGCCAGCGCCAACATGACAGGTATGTGCTACTGCACCAATGATGGGTTGAAATGGATTCTCATGAATATTTATGTTCTACATTTCCAGATAGAAAAGCAGCCTGGAGGGGTAAGCCACGTGGGGACAGAGGCAGAGACGGGAAGACTGGATGGCAGCAGATGCCAGGGAGAGGCCCGAACCGATTCTCGAAGCCACAGAAGGACCCATTTCTGCCCACACCTTGACGCCACACTTCTGTCTCCTGAACTTGGGCAGAATATTTCTGTTATTTTCATCTGCTCAGCTGTGATCCTTTGCTATGGTGGCCAGAAAAGAGGACAGGGCCTGTGCTCAGTTCGCGCAGCTCAGGACCCACCCCACATGCGCTAGGCACAAGCTGATTCTGAGGAGCCGGGTGCGTGTTTGAACCCAAGCCCCGGTGTCTCTTGGATTCATGAACTAGAGCGCCCTTCCTGAGGCAGCAAACATGTTTGATAGATGGTTTGATCTTTTCTAGAAAGTCAGATATTTTACCAGTGGACCCTGTCTGCGCGGCCTCTGCTGCCCTTTCTTTACAGCAAGCGCACTACTCCTTTTATAAGAGGCTCTTGTCACCAGAGCAAAATGACAACCAGCAGAAAGGCCACTTGGAATGAATCTACTCAGAGGAGAACACAGGGGCAAACACAGGAGGGCAGGCACAGGGGACAGGGGCAGCAGGCTGCGGCCCAGAATCAAACAGAGAGGAGCCAGTGACTCATACCTGTAATCCTACTCAGGAGGCTTAGATCTAGAGAACTGCAGTTCAAAGCCAGCCCAGGCAGGAAAGTCCAAAACAATCAATAAAAAGCCAGGAAAGAAATGTGGTTCAAGTGTTAAAGCACCAGCTAAGAGAACAAGCCAAACAAGCACAGGGCCTTGAGTTTGACCCCCAACACCACCAAAAAACAACAATAAGGGTGATTAGTTCTAAGTTATATGCGGTTTTTAGTGTGTTTTATTTTTTATTTTTTATTTTTTTGCCGGTCGTGGGGCTTGAACTCTGGGCCTGGGCACTGTCCCTGCGCTCTTCAGCTCAAGGCTAGCACTCTACCACTTGAGCCACAGCGCCACTTCCAGTTTTCCAGTGGTTTATTGGAGATAAAAGTCTCACGGACTTTCCTGCCCAGGCTGGCTTTGCATGGTGATCCTCAGATCTCAGCCTCCTGAGTAGCTAGGATGACAGGCATGAGCCACCAGCACCTGGCTCGTATGTTTTATTTTTTTGTGCCAGTCCTGGGGCTTGAACTCAGGGCCTAGGCACTATTCCTGAGCTTTTTATTCACTTGAGGCTGGCTCTCTACCATTTGAGCCACAGCTCCACTTCTGACTTTTTGGTGGTTAATTGAAGGGAAGAGTTTCATAGACTGTTCTGCCCAGGCTGAATGCAACCCTCAATCCTCAGATCTCAGCCTCCTGCAGAGCTAGGATTCATGGTGTGAGCCCAGTGCCTAGCAGTTATGCATATTTCTATTTTTTTAGGCAATGGTTTACCTCCTCTCCCTTCACCTCCTCCCACCTCTGCTTCCTGCTTTCCTCCTCTGAGGCCTCGTGTCTATTAGTCAGTCTCTGGTGAAAACATAGCCTAGAAGGCAACTGAAGAGAGGAAGGACTTTTCCTTTTGGCTCATGAGTCCAGACAGCAGAGCTGCTTGCCTCAAGCAGCCAGGAAGCAGAGAACAGCAATAGGAAGTGGCCAGGAAGCAGAGGGGATCAAGAAGGAAGCCGAGAGAAGGGACAGGAAGCACACAGGGAACAGACACACCCTTCGGGGGACACCCCCCCATAAAGCCCCACCTTCCCCAGTACCCGTCCCCCCCTCCACAGCCCCCCCCCCCCGCAGTGATTTTCCTCTGCAGTCAGGGGCGATTTTCCCTGCTGGTTTTTTTTTCCCTCTCAAATCGATTAAATCAAATATGGTTTGGATGGAGAGCAGGGTGGCTGCAGCCAGGAGCGTTGGTTCCAGCAGTTACTCCAGGCTCCGGCCAGGAGACCTCGCCTCACCCTGACCGCCAGACGATCGAAATGCATTCATACAGGAAGTTCAAAGCTCCTCTCTTGATTTAGACCCTAAGGAAAATACCACAGAGGAGAATGAGCTTCTCCACTCAAGTAGCACTTGATGCCTGATCTGACTGGATGAACTCTTTTGAGTGGGTGGCTTTGCTCTGCTGCCTGTGATAAAGGCAGCAATCACGCGCAGTTCCATGGTGTGTTCTCTCCACGGTGGAGGATCCCCAGTCCACGCTGGAGAGCAGCGTTCAGGGCAAGGCAGGGCGAGCACAGGGCCCCGGCGGCTGACCACTGGAGGAGAAAACCAGCACCTTTCAAGCCACAGAGAATGCAATTCCCAGGGCCCCCAAAGCCCGGGGACAAATGGGTCAGAAGCTGTTTGGGATGCTAGTTGGAGGGAGGGTATGCTTTTGTCTCTGGAGCAGCAGCGAGCAGATGAGGGATGGGGCCTGGGATGGGGCCTCAGTGGGCCATGGAGATGCACCCAGCTTGGGCCCGCGGCCAGCCCAGTTCCTGCACCCCCTGATCACAGGCCACGGGAGCCTGCCTCTGTGTGAGAACAGCTCTACAGATCTGCCCCTTCCTGTGACTCAGTTTCTCTCCTACAAAATGGGATTGGAAGTCATCTGGTGCTCCTTGGCAGTGCTCACATGTGCAAGACAGAAAGTGAGCAGCGGAAAGTGGCGCTGTGGCTCAAGTGGTGGAGCGCCCACCTTGAGCTGAAGAGCTGAGGGACAGCGCCCAGGCCCAGAGTTCAAGCCCCAAGACTGATAAAAAAAGAAAGACAAGAAAAGAAGAGAAAGAAAGAAAGAAAGAAAGAAAGAAAGAAAGAAAGAAAGAAAGAAAGAAAGAAAGAAAGAAAGAAAGAAAGAAAGAAAGAAAGAAAGAAAGAAGGCGAGCAAGCAGCTGGTGAGCTGGTGCCAGGCGGGGGAGACGGAGCTGGCGCCACGGTGCTTTCTGAGGCCACGAACTCACGTTTTAAAACGGCCCAGATGCGAATCTGTGTGTTGTGGAATTTCGTTGCGCATATCTCCAAACCTGGAGAGCGTGACTGAAATGTGTCCAGTGGCGCGAAGCCACGGGGAGCCCAAGCACACCATGCATTGGAAGCCGGGCGGCAGACACCTGGCCTGAGCCGCACACTGCTGGAAACCAAGGCTGGAAGCAGGCACAGACAGCTGCTGGAGTCCAGGGCACTGAGATCGGGGATTCTCCCCCACGGGCCCCACCACGAGCCCTGGGAGGCCGCGCCCTGAGAACACACAGCTGGTGAGCACAGAGCTGGAGCAGCCAGCCTCCCCAGCCTCCAGCCCACAGCCTCCCTGGCCTCCAGCCCACAGCCTCCCCGGCCTCAGCCCACAGCCTCTCTGGGCTCTAGGTCATGTCTACACTTAGGCAAATGCAGAGTGATCCCTGTATCACCAGCAGGGGGCCTCTGGCTCTGATTTCATCTGCGTGTGTGATGTGTTTGAAGCTGGGCACTGCAGCCGCTCACACCAGTCGTCTAGCTAGGCAGGAGGCTGAGATACAAGGATTGTTGCTTGAAGCCAGCCTGGGCAGGAGAGTCCGTGACACTCTCATCTCCAATAAGCAACTCAGAAAAAAGCCAGAAGTGGTGCTATGGCTCAAGTGGTAGAGCACTAGCCTCGAGCAGAGAGAGGCTCAGGAACAGCGCCTAGACCCTGAGTTCAAACCCCAGGACCAAAAAAAAGAGTGTTTGAACAGAAACATTCTATTCACATAAGGTCACGAGGTCAGATTCAATAACGCCAAAATGTGGTGACAGGTCGCCTTTGGCATTTACAAGGATGATATTCAGCTGCTGACTTATTTAGTCTTCAGAATTGCTCCTGAAGGAACATACGGCCCATTTTAGAGGCAGGAGCTGGTGAACGTGAGGTTCTCCCACGTGAACTCCACGGGACCCCGGGGCCTCACTTGAGACTCAGCTCTCCCCAGCCAGTACAGCTGCGGGCTGGCTCTCCTGTGAGCATGCACAGCCTTGTCCTCCAGCTCTGGGCCTCCATCAGACCCTCACACCACCCGGCCTCCTCCAGACCCTCACACCACCCGGCCTCCTCCAGACCCTCACACCACCCGGCCTCCTCCAGACCCTCACACCATCTCGGCCTCCTCGAGACCCTCACACCACCCGGCCTCCTCCAGACCCTCACACCACGCCAGCCTCCTCCAGACCCTCACACCATCTCGGCCTCCTCCAGACCCTCACACCATCCCGGTCTCCTCTAGACCCTCATGCCATGCCAGCCTCCTCCAGACCCTCACACCACCCGGCCTCCTCCAGACCCTCACACCACGCTAGCCTCCTCCAGACCCTCACCCCATCTCGGCCTCCTCCAGACCCTCACACCACCCGGCCTCCTCCAGACCCTCACGCCATGCCAGCCTCCTCTAGACCCTCATGCCATGCCAGCCTCCTCCAGACCCTCACACCACGCTGACCTCCTCCAGACCCTCACATCATGCCGGCCTCTATCAGACTCTCACATCATGCCGGCCTCTATCAGACCCTCACACCATCCCGGCCTCCTCCAGACCCTCACACCATCCCGGCCTCCTCTAGACCCTCATGCCACGCCAGCCTCCTCCAGACCCTCACATCATGCCGGCCTCCATCAGACCCTCACACCATCCCGGCCTCCTCTAGACCCTCATGCCACGCCAGCCTCCTCCAGACCTTCACATCATGCCAGCCTCTATCAGACCCTCACACCATCCCGGCCTCCTCCAGACCCTCACACCATCCCGGCCTCCTCCAGACCCTCATGCCATGCCGGCCTCCATCAGACCCTCACACCATACTGGCCTCCTCCAGACCATGCCACGCCGGTCTCCACCAAACCTTCACACTGGTGCCAGGCCAGCAATGGTTCCCTCTGTCACTGTGAACACAGCACAGGGACATGTGTGGCTCTACCACCTCCAAACCAACCCTGAGAGATGGAGGAAGGGAGGGCTGAGGGGAGGGAGGGAGGAGGGAAGGGAGGGAGAAAGACAGGAAAGAAGAACAAGGGAGAGAGATGGAAGGAGAAAGGGAAGGAGGAAGGGAGGGAAGGAGGAAGGGAGAGGGGAGGGAGAGAGAGACAGAGGGAAGAAGGGGGGAGGAGAGAAGGAGGAGGAAGCCAGGAGTGGGGCGGGGGGGGGCAAGCATGATCAGCACACTGAGCAGGGCAGCCCCAGCCTGGGTCCCCGGCTCTGCACAGAGCTGCGCTGCCCTGGCCACCCCGCCGCCGTCAGCGGGACAAGGCGCGCTCCCAGGCCTGTACCCCTGCGCCACCCGCGGGGGTGTCTGGTGTGGCCTCTCTAGCCCACGTTTCCTGAGCCCCGGCCCAAGGGTGGCAGCAGGGCCACGCGTGTCCGCAGCGCCCCCCCCGTGCTGTCCACCCCCCCCCACTGCCCGCTCTCAGGCCGGGAAGCCTGCAGAGCAGTGGCGGTGCTGGGCAGTCTGGGGGTGGCGCTGCCCCCTCGCTCCCAGCCTTCCCACGGGTGAACCTCCTTTTTACCACAGCAGAACCCACGGGTGACAGAGCATAGCTCCACGTGACAGCCCACGCAGGGCCTCCTCAGCCTCCGCTATCTGCCCTCACCTCCCCGGCCCGGCACGCAGGGGGAGGAGTAAGGGGGAAAACGCTGAGCTCAGGGGGTGGAGGGGGCAGAGGAGGAGCAGAGCCGCCCTGCCTCCAGCCTCCGGCCTCCTGCCAAGGTATTCCATCCTGGGGGGGAGGGGCGGGCAGGGCGGGTGTGAGCTGGCGTTGTGAACCACGCATATAGACAGAAAGTGAGCACGGGGGCATTGCCAATGGTGAAGATGTTCTACAGTCATCTTCGGAGGTGTCTGCCTCTGTCTATGAGTGCACTAAAAGCCACAGGATTGTGTACTTTAAAATGGTGGGTTGTGTGTAAATTGTATCTCAGTGAAATAGGGTTTATTTGCAAAAATGTTTCAAGAAAAGAAAGATGTAAATCATGGATGTCAGCTAGAAAAGAAAATCCAGGTAGAAACTAACATAAACACAAAAGGAGGAAAAACAAGAAATACACAAGGTAGAAAACTGAAAACCAGCCAGGTACTGGTGATAATGGCTGTAATCCTAGCTACTCAGGAGGCTGATCCTTGAGGATCAAGGCTCAAAGCCTGCTCACTCAGGAAAGGCTGTGAGACTCTTATCTCCAAGTAACCAGCAAAAAGCCAGAGTGGATCTGAGGCTCAAGTGATAGAGTGCCAGCCTTGAGGGAAGGTACTAACTACTACTACTACTAACAATAATAATAGAAACCCTCATCTGAACACCACAGTGAAAACTGAGGAACTCAGAAGCTGGTTCTTTGAGATGGTCAACAACACTCTTAAACTTGACTTCAACTACTAGGGGAAGAAAAGCAAACGCACACTTCCAAGATCAGGAGTGACAGAGGACATGGTCATAGAGCCTACAGGTCTTTCTGGAAGCACTCAAGCCACAGACAACCCATGAAAAGCATTTTGGTTGGCCCAGAGCTGCACAGACTCAGGAAGAAGTGAAAGGTCGACGGGCTGACACAGCTTCACTTTGTTTTACGAAATTAAGCACTCCTGTGGACGGCTCAGGCCGCTGATCCAGGCAGGAGAGCGTTTTTCTGCCTACCGCCATTGGGTATTTGTAAGATCATCTGCATGCCACAGAAAATGACCCACCCAGGCAGCCACAGGCGGCAGACGAGGGGGCTGGGCCTGTCCCCTCGTGCACAGCCGCTTTTGGGGGCCTCCCGTGGCGCCCTGGCGCGCATCCCACCCTGTGTCCAGAATCACATGCGCTGGGGCTGAAGACAGGCTTTCCACTGACCTCAGTGCCCCCTCGCTGTTACAAAATGCTGGACAGAGAAATCAAAAAAAGGAAGGTTTGTTTGGCTTACGATTTGGGAGGTTTCAGTCCACAGTCACGTGACGCTGTTGCTCTTGGCCCACAACCAGACAGGACATCGGGGCAGCAGGCTGCGCTGAAGACACTGCAGTCCAAGGAGGGCTAGAAGCAGAGAGAGAAGAGGAGGGGCCTGGGACCCAGGCTCCCCTTCAAGGCACACCCCCAATGACCTAACTTCCTCCCACTGCCCCACCTCTTAATGGCCCACGGCCCTGTAACCACCACCCGGTTGACAAGCCTTCAAAAGATGCCCTTGGGGTCCTTCCCACATGTGCCATTACACGGTCCCTTCTGATGATGTTTCTGCTCCAGTCTGCCTCCACGCCAGGGCTCTGGATGATTTAGGACAGGATGCCAGAACTGGCCACGTGGTTCAGGGGCTGTGGCAGGGCCTGTGGTTCTAATTTGCACTTAGGGGAGAGTGGGCACACCTGGAGTCCATGTGAGTCCGTCCCCCCCCCAAGCGTTCTCTGAGGGCACTGGCCACGGAGGAGGGCGGGACTGGGGTGGGACTTGAGGCTTTGCACAGATGCTGCGGGGAGGGGCTGGGGGGTGGGGAGTGGGAGGAACGTGCATGAGGGGCTCACCAGCACCCTCGGCAGCTGTCATGGGGCTTTGGGGGCGTGAGAAGTGGTGAGGCTACTGTGCCTAGACAAGGGAGGCTCCTCCCCCCCTCCCCTTCCCCTCCTCCTCTCCCTCTCCTTCCATTCCTCTTCTTCCTCCCTCCCCCTCCCCTCCTTTTTCTACTCCTCCTCTTCCCCCCTCCTCCTCCCCCTCCCCCTTCCTCTTCCTCCTCTTCCTTTCCCCTCTTCCTCCTCCGCCCCCTTCCTCTCTCAGTCCCAGAGTGCAGGTCTGGGAGCCGCAGGGCCGCTTCCTCTGAGGGCTGGGGGGGGCTCCTGCTCAGTGGCGGCAGCGGCGGTGGCTGGTGGTGGTGGCGGTGGCTGGTGGTGGTGGTGGCTGCGTCTGGGGCTCCCTGGGGCTCTGCATCAGGCACAGTGGCCTGGGGCCTGGTCCCCGTGCTGGCCGCCCCCTTCTCCACGCTCAGGGAGGATTTCACTCACTCTGTTAGCGCAGTGAAGGCCAGCTCTGACCAAGGTCTAATTAAGACAACCCTCGCGCCAGGTCCAGACCCACTGGTGGTAGATTTACCTTGCAGCTGCACCAGCTACCTTACCATTCCTTGTTTCTTCTTTTTAACCCAGGGCCTCACACTTGCTTGGCAGACGGTCTGTGGCCGAGCCATGCCTCCAGCCCTTTTCTTTTTTACATTGGTTATTTTGAAGGGGAGTCTTATTTCCTGCCCAGGCATGCTCCAGGACCTCAGGCCTAGTTGCGTTTCCTACTTTGGCTGGGATGACAGGTGTGTGCATCTACCCACATGCACAATACATGCACAACGAGGATACACACACACACAGTAGAGACGCAGACATACACATGCATGATAGACAAACACATGCACAGAGACACCATACACACACATAAATACACCTAGACATATGCAATGACACATGTAGAAAATGCAGTCTGGTTGTTAAAGGGACTGCTCATTAAAAGTGAGCCACACACTTCATGTCATGACAACACAAAAGGAGTGGTAGGACATCTCAGGAACTGGCCAGACCAGCCCCACCGCAGGCTCCAGGGTGTAAAGGGTTAAACGCATCTGAGTTTAAGCTGGGAGCCGCCTGGGCATGGTTCTGCACCGCTGATCTCCCAGACATGCAGAAGGCCAGGTTTCAGGTGGTGGAGGCTTCCACTCAGTTTGCAAAGGAAGGCCGGGGAGGCGGGGCAGCGTGTGAGGAGGATGGTGAATCCACAGATCAGCCCGGGGAGAGCCTCACGTGAAGCGTGAAGGTAAAAAGCCAGAGCCACAGGAGAGGCCGGGACGCTGGCTGTTGGGCAGTGGGCCGGCCTGGAGGGAGGCTCCGTAGGCTGCGAGGAGGGAGGCCCGGGCTGGGGAGGCCGCGGGTGAGCTGCCAGGTTTCGTGTCCATCCCGCTGATGTGGTCCAGGCCTGCCTTCCTGTCCTCGTCCTCCCTTTCCGAGTGGAAGTGCTCCCTGGGGAGTGTGGTATCTCAGAGGTCACACCCCGCAGCACAGAGTGAGTCCGGGGTCACGGAAGACGTGGGTTTGAGTTCCTGAACCACATGGAAATGGTTGACTTGGAGACTCACAGAGAAGACGGGATGAAGTTTGCGTCATGGTCTGCCCAGAGCTTTCTGGGGCCCGGGGTGGAGTGCAATGGTCCAGAATGACGTGTGTGGGCACCGCACTGAGTCAGACTGCAGGGCTTCGGCATGAGTGGAGTCGCAGAACTACAGCGCGACCGGCAGGTGGCAGAGCAGAGCAGGTCCCGGGGCGACCTCTGCCTGGCCCTGGCTGTGGTCCCCGGCTGCTCTCCACCCCCCCCACCCCCCCACCCCCCCACCCCCGCCGCCACGCGCTCACTCGGAGCAAATATTCCTCTCTCAAGTGATTCCTGTCCGGGAAGAAGCCACGCCGTGAACAAGAGCTGGTAATTGGTTTTAAAGGTCAGGCTGCAGCTCCGTGGCATGCCAGCGGGCATTCTCTGATGAACACGCTTTTTCTCAGAGCCAGGCACAGTGAAGGCAGAGAGGTGGTGGTCCAGAGGTGCCCAAGAGTCTTCCAGAGCTAGAAGAAAATTCGCTGATCAAAGCTGAGTGGCCTGGGCCAAGTGAAACAGAGCCACGGTGACCACAGACGTCCAGTTAAAACAAGACGTGGATCGCAACCTCCAGAGAAAACTCCAAATAGAGCCACTATTGCAGCCTAGATGGCTGCATTCATTTGCATTCCTTGTTCTTGCTGCTGTGTTGCTTTGAGACAAACTCCCACCTTGTAGCTCCAGCTAGTTTCAGCCTCCCAAGAGTCGGGTTTACAGGTATGCACCACCACATGCAGCCTTGTACAACACCACCTTAGTAGAAAAGACCAAGCAACTCTAGCTGGGAGTCAGTGGCTCACACCTGTAACCCTGGCTACTCAGGAAAGGCTGTGAGACTCACATCTCCAATAAAACACCAGAAAAATGGAAGTGGCGCTGTGGCTCAAGTGGTAGAGCGCTAGCCTTGAGCTGAAGAGCTGAGGGACAGCGCCCAGGCCCAGAGTTCAGGCCCCATGAGCAACAAAAATTTTTTTAAAGGAAAAAAAATTTTTTAAGGAAGGAAAAAAAGACAAAGCAACTCTGAAGTCTGACTCACACACGGATGATTCCATGTTCTGAATCACTTCTGAAACCTCAAATGACTCCATGTATCAGCTAGCTGCTACTGCCACCGCCTGACAAACATCCCAACTTAGCCCAAGAGAACAATCAACGTCCCACTGACTTTTGGTTACCGTCATTTTCCTTTCAAACATCGGTGATTTCACACTGTGGTTTTAACTTGCATTTTGCTCATGGCCAGTGAAATGGAATGCTTCTCATGGTTTGGTTTTGTTTCTTGCCTGTCTTCCCATGAAGTTGTCTGCTTTCCTTAAGGAACTCTAATTCTCTGGACAGAAGTTCTTTTCTAGGACTACAGAAAGCTAGCTAGACAGATGTAATGAACTCTCCCTCAAACTCTTGAGTTCCTTCCACCCTCCTTGGTGGTATTTGTTCATGAATAAGAGTTCTTATTTTCAATACAGGCCCATTTACCAGTGTCTTACTTTATGATTAGAATTTGTGAAGCATAATCAAGTTTAGAAAAGCTTTGTTTGTTCCAGGGTCGCAAAGATGTCCCCCTCTGTTCCAGAGAGCTCACTTTCTCTTCCACACTTAGGTCTGCGGGCCACACAGTAGCACTTCCCATACTGTGTGAGGTGGGGCTTTTCCCAGAAGCACTTGTGGCTTTCTATTATTTTCTTGATGCATTCTGCATTCTGGATTGTGGGAAGTCATTTTGAGCTCATCACATCAGTAATTTACACATGCGCACGTCTACTAGTATGCATGCACAAGAATTGGAGGGCACAACCCATCTGCTAAGCCTGCTGAGAAAACAGACCATGAGCTGTGGGAAGACCCACCATGTGCACAGACCAGAGTCTGTTTCTGGTTATGTGAAGGAACAAGTGAAACGCAATGCCTGTGAAGGTGGGCTCTCTCTCTCTCACACACACACACACTCAACAGGTGCTCACAGCAAGACAGCAGCCCTGATGGAAGAGGGAGGCTGTCCTTAGGGAGGAGCTGTGCAGGTTTCTCACTATGTACAGCATGCATCAAAAGAACACTGAGTGTGAACAGCGGGTATATGCCCTGTAATAAAAATGGAGCACCATGGAAAACCCCAGAGAAAATAAAAATTGCCCTGATGCGGCCACCTTCTGCCTCCTTCCCATGACTAAATGCTCCCTCATAAACATCGGCTCCTCCAATTTGCCCCACGGCCCACTGTGGGATTTCTGCCCACGGCTCTGTTGAGTCTGGGCCCTGGAGACACAGAGCACCGTGGTAGGAGAGTCTGCCTTGGTGGGCCTCCCTCTCGCTGCCCCCCTCCATTGGGACCACCAACGGAGGGGCCGGAGCACGCAGGTGAGACTGTGCCCCTCAGCCAACCTATTTGGAAATACCACCAAACTCCACTCTACAGAGGTCGAGATTCACTGTCACGTGTGCTCGGTGTGGCAGCTTGTTTCTGCCTTTGTTATCACTGAAACGGCTCTGAAAAATGAATAGGCACATTGTGTTCTAATAAAACTTTATTGATCAACACAGATGATGGTGTGCTCAGGTCAGACCTACCAGATGACCTGAATCTGATGGTTTACTGACTGGCAACTGTAACATCAAGTCAAAATCCTTGCTCCGTGGCACCTAGGTTAGTGTCTGATTGGACAGTGGGCAGAAGGGGAGATGGAGTTCATCTTTACAGTTTTGTCTCCCACACCTATGAAACCCTATATCCCTAGTTTGCTTACCTCAAAAGTTCAGTGAAAGAGGTGGGCACTAGCCTGTCATCCTCGCTACTCAGGAGGCTGAGCTCTGAGGATGGAGGTTTGAAGCCAGCCTGGGCAGGAAAGTCTGTGAGACTCTCATTTCCAATAAACTACACAGAAAAAGACAGAAATGGTGCTCTGGCTCTAACGGTAGGGTGCTAACCTTGTGCATAAAAAGGCTAAGGGACAGCGCCCAGGCCCCAAGTTCAAGTCTCAGGACTGGTAAAAAGAAGAAAAAGAAAAAGTTCAAGGAAAGTATGAGGATCACCTGCAGCTCCAGGCAGCTACACGCAGGTGAGCGTGCTGGCTTCAGCCCTGGCACACGCACACACACCGCTGGGCCTGGCTTCAGCCCTGGCACACGCACACACACCGCTGGGCCTGGCTTCAGCCCTGGCACATGCACACACTGCTCAGCCTGGCTTTGACTCTGACACGCGCGCACACACACACACACTGCTCAGCCTGACTTCAGCCCTGACACATGCACGCACACACTGCTCAGCCTGACTTCAGCCCTGACACACGCACACACACACACCGCTGGGCCTGGCTTCAGCCCTGACACCCCTGCCCACACACCGCTGGGCCTGGCTTCGGCCCTGACACATGCACACACACACTGCTCAGCCTGGCTTTGACCCTGACACGCGCACACACACTGCTCAGCCTGACTTCAGCTCTGACACATGCATACAATGTGGGGCTGGCTTCGGCGCTGACACGCGCACACACTGCTCAGCCTGGCTTCCGCGCTGACAGGCGCGCGCACACACACGGCTGGGCCTGGCTTCGGCCCTGACACACGCACACACACCGCTGGGCCTGGCTTCGGCCCTGACACACGCACACACACCGCTGGGCCTGGCTTTGGCGCTGACACGCGCACACACACCGCTGGGCCTGGCTTCGGCCCTGACACACGCGCACACACACCCTCCGGCCTGGCTGTGGCCGAGCCTCCCGGAGCCCCCAGTCCGATCCGCGCCGGGCACACACCCGCCCGGCAGTGCGAGCACCAGGCCCAGACCGGCATCTGCGGAGCCATTTCCGCGGAGGGCAACACGCCGCTCCGTCGGCCCGCGCGGAGCTGGCTCTCCCCGACCCCCGCTCCACGCGCCTCCCGCCCCGGAGGCCCCGTGCCGGCCGCCGGCGCGAGCTCGCACAGACGGCGCGGTCCGGACTGGCGCTCGCGCGGGGGGGGGGGGGCCCGCAGGCCCCAGGCCTCCCCTCGGGGAGCGGAGGGGCCCGGAGGCGGCTCCGTGTTCAGTTCCCGAAGTGGCCGCCGGGTGGCAGCACTTGCGGGCCGCTTCGAGGTGGCCACCGGACGTGGGCTGGGTGGGTCAGGGCCTCGCTGCGGGGAAGACCGGCCCGGCGCAGGACTCAGCGGCTGCAACTCCACTCACTCATCTCTGGCCCATCTGACGCCCTGGGGGTCCCTCTTCCGAACCCCTCAACACGCGACGAGCACGTCCATAGCCCGGGGCAACGCGGCCGCGCCTCGCTCCCTCCCTCCCTTCGACGCCTCAGTCCGCACGTTCTATCCCGCGTGGCCACGCAGGCCACGCCCCCAAGCACACCGGGCACGCCTCCAGAACCTCTCTATCCATTGGCTCTTCCCTGACCTCGTCCCGCCCACAAGGACGCGCCTCCCCCTGTTCCCTTCACCTCTCACCTCACCGCCCGGGCTCCCTGAGGCCGGAGACTCCGCCCCCGGAGGGAAGGGGGCGTGTACTTCGTTGTGATTCGCATATATTAGCGACCATTGCCCGTCCATCACGGAAAACGTGATCCTGGATTGGCCAAGGAGAAGCAGCGGGAGGGACAGCGGGAGGGACGGCGGCAGGCGTGCCCGCGCACGCACAGTGCGTGCGCACGGACGGCGGCAGCGGCGGTGGTGATGGCGGCTCGGTGCGTCCGGGCGGCGCGGCGCAGCCTCCCGGCTCTGTCGTTGTCTCTCAGGTAAGGGCGCGTCCTCAGGAAGGCCGCCTCCGTTTCCCGCCCGGCGCTTCGGGCCTCAGCCTCCTCGGCGCGGGCCGCGGGCCTCCCCGGGGCTCCGTCCTGGACCCGCTTCTCTCGCCGCAGGACGCGGGCCGCGCGGGCCCCCTCTCCGGAGCCCGCGCCCCGGGGTCCGCTGCGTGCCCGGCTGCGCCCGCGCGGCCGGCTCGGGGCGCGGGGCCGGAGGCGCATGGCCGCCCGGACCGGAAGCGCGGGCCGCGGGGCGCCGCGGGCGGGGGCCCGGCCAGGGTCACGCCGCGAGGCCGAGCGCCGCCGGGCGTGGCCCGGGCGGTCGGGCCCGGGGAAATTCCGTGTGCCGGGGGGGGGGGGGGAACGGCCCCGTCCGCCCCGCCGGCTCCCGGGCGTTCCCCTTCTAACCCGGGTCCCACCTCAGAAGCGAGCCCGGCGCGGCCTGGGACGTCCACCGGGGGCGGCGGGGAGCCGCACGGGGCCGGAGAGCGGCGCGAGCCCCGGCCCACGGCCACTGCGAGCAGCGCGCCCCCAGCACCCGCGTCCCAAGGCCTTTCGCTCTGGCCGTTTGTAAGCGCGGTTGGTCGGCAGGAGCGGTCAGCCTGGCCGAGGGCGGCGGCCTAGCTCTCCGCGTGCCCCGTGCGTCCCTCTCCACGCCTTGCCCCGCTCCCAGAGCCTCTGGCCAAGCGGAGCCCAGCTGGTGGCAGACGGAAGGCGGTGACTGCCCCGGCGAGGGGACAAACCACCAAAGTGACCGTGTCATATAAGTTGTTGCTCCCTCGTGGTAGCAGAGCACACCGAAGTGCAAACGAAGATGAGGGGCTTCTGTGTATCTTCATAAACAGGATCACTCCTGGGTACTCCTTGTGTGGCATAAATGAAGGTGGTCAGTGGAGCAAGTGGCCTGCCCACGGACATCGCAGCCATCCGCTGGCACACAATGTGTGCGTGACGAAATTGGAGATTTTTCTCTCGAGCCTGTCCCCATGAGGCATGAGTGTGTTTTTTAAGTTGCCTTTCTTGACAAAGCACTCAGAAGGCATCCAGAAGATGGCTACTGAGCTCATATCTTTAGGAGTCGGACAGTTTCCAGATTCTGGGAGCAGCAGTCAGTCCTCTCACTGAACATCAAGTTTCAGCATTAGTTGGGTGGTATATAAATATGTGTGCTCCGTGTACTGATCCCTTTTCTTTAATTCAACAAGTTTTCTTAAAGCTGGGAAGAAAGTTGAATGTAGTAGATCCTAATTGGACACCTGATGAAGACAAGTGGGTTTTAAGATTGTAAGTCACCGAAGACTTTGAGACTTGATGCTCTTGTGTAGATGAGATAGATAATACCTTAAATCATTCCTAGGGCTCATTCTAGAGCACTTTGTACTTCTCCTGTACACAGCACATGTTCCTGACTCTGCACCTTGGTCCAAACCATTGCCTTTCCTGGAGTAAATCTCTGCCTCCCTCTCGACACAAACGCTCCCTGTTCTACAAAGCCCTCTGTGGGTCGTGGCACAGCGGACACACCAGCCACCCCAGCACCTTGCATCAGAAGGCTGATGCAGGAGGATTGTTCATAGCCGTCCATGTGTCTAGGCTGTGTCTCTAAATAAGTAGGTCCCCAGGCTTCCCCATTTCCCTCCTAACAGCCTCACACTTGCTAAGCAGGCACTCTACCAATTGAGACACCTCATCAGTTCCTTTTTTTTTTTTTTTTTGGTCAGTCATGGGGCTTGAACTCTGGGCCTGGGTGCTGTCCCTCAGCTCTTCAGCTCAAGACGAGTGCTCTACCGCTTGAGCCACAGTGCCACTTCCAGTTTTCGAGTGCTTTATGGGAGATAAGTCTCATGGACTTTTCTGCCCGGGCTGGCTTTGAACCGCGATCCTCAGACCTCAGCCTCCTGAGTAGCTAGGATGACAGGCATGAGCCACCGGTGCCCAGCACCTCTCCAGTTCTTTACTGGTTTATTTTTTGGATAAGATCTCCCACTTTTCACTGTGGCTGGTCTAGCTTAAGATGTCTTCTTGCAAAAGCCAGAAGTGGCACTGTGGCTCAAGTGGTTAGAGTGCTAGCCTTGAGCTGAAGAGCTGAGGGACAGCGCCCAGGCCAAGTTCAGGCTTCATGACCAGAGGAAAAAAAAAAGATGTCTTCTTGCTAGCTTTTACCAGAGTTAGCCTCACACTGCTATCTTCCTGATCTCCACCTCGCAACTTGTTGTGATTACAGGCATGGGTCATTGTGCCCAGCCAGCAGTTTGCCTTTTTTGCATGATGGTGAATACTTTGTGGGAAGGATCTCTCCTGGTCTGCCCTTGTTAGCCATGCAACTAGTGGCTCTACCTCTGTCCAGTTGGGTGACTTGTTTGTATGAGGGTCACAGTATGTTTACACAGCCTGTTTACACAGCCTGTTGGTCCAGCCTGCTGCAGGGAGGGCAGGGCTGCTGGCACCGCCTCCTGTGGGCTGTTGTTGACCAGAACCATTAGGGGCAGGTGTGCTTCAGTGCAGTAGATACAATGTATACAATAGATACAATGTATATGATTTGTCCCTTTACTGGTGAAAGCCTTTCTCTCCCAAGCCAGTCCCTATTTGCTTGACTCTTAAGTTTCTAAAATGTCTTGGGATCACATGCCAACAAGCAGTCTGCTTGTGCGATGATCGCATGCCAACAAGCAGTCTGCGTGTGCAAGTGCATGCCAACAAGCAGTCCATGTGTGGAGTGACGCGTGACTTTCTGCAGGCCCTCTCCTCGGTGGTTGTGCACAGCCACAAAGCAGAAGAACAGTGGTCAGAACCTGGAGGATGACAGTGGCCACAGCGAACAGAAGACAGAGCCACCGTCCACAGACAGGATTCTTCTGGACGAGAAGGTGAAGCTGGAAGAGCAGCTGAGAGAGACAACGGTGAGGCCGGGCGAGGGAGCGAGGGAGCGAGGCCCAGGCCGAGGCCGGGCGAGGGAGCGAGGCCGAGGCCGGGCGAGGGAGCGAGGCCGGGGCCGGGGCCGGGCGAGGGAGCGAGGCCGGGGCCGGGCTCCTGGTGTAGAGTCTGCTCGCACCTTGTATTACTGTGGTCTTCTCCAGGGAGGAGAGCTCGGTACAGCCGGGGACTTGGAGGAGCTGGGTGGAGTTGGGAGGAGGGTGGCCCGCAGTCATCATCGGGGAAGTGGGAGGTGGCACTGAGCCAGCCCTGAAGGTTGAAGTCAGTGCCCTGCATCGTGCGTGCTGGCGCTGGCCCGGCCCCAGCCGGGGCCCCACTGTGACAGAGGGAACGGAAGCAGGAAGGTGGGGTGTCCCAGGCGGCCAGGCAGTGGACCGGGAAGGGGTGCTGACAGCTGCTTAGACTGAGAGTGGGAGCTGCTGGAGGTGTCACGCAGCTGACTTTCACGGGGGCCCCTCAGGAAATGGGGTGCCTGGTCCTAGGGTCCCAGGATTGTTAAACTGTTTGAGTCCCCACAGAGCCTCCCTGGCAGCCCCAAGGGTCCCAGAGGGTCATTTGTGGGGCACTGGCTGCCCTGCACTGGGACGACGGCCTGTGGGGTGCTGGCCCTGAGTTAGGAGTGTGGGCCCTTCCTGGGCTGGCGAGTCATCACGGGAGGAGCACGCCAGGGGAGCACGGGGCGGGCTGCCGCAGGACGCTGGTGCGCACGCTGTTAAGCTATCTTGGCTGACCTGAAATCCCAAAAGTAATGACAGGTTGCATGTGTATTTTGGCTTGGGGTTTATTACAGAATCATCTTTCAGTCAGGGTGGCTTTCTTAAGACAGTTTTCCACTTTTAATTCATATACATTTTTCTTTCCTTAGGAAAAATACAAACGAGCCTTGGCAGATACCGAGAACTTACGGCAGAGGAGTCAAAAGCTGGTGGAGGAAGCCAAGTTATATGGTAACTCGTGGGAATGCTGTCGGTGCTGGGCGGGCCGGGCAGGGCCTGGGACAAGCAGCCGTGTTCCCCGGCTGTGATGTGTGCAAACCGCCTTCTCTGGCTGGCTCTAGGCATCCAGGGCTTCTGCAAGGACCTGCTGGAAGTGGCTGACATTCTGGAGAAGGCCACCCAGAGTGTCCCAAAGGAAGAGATCCGAGATGACAACCCGCACCTCAAGAGCCTGTACGAGGGGCTGGTGATGACGGAAGTGCAGATTCAGAAGGTGTTCACGAAGCACGGCCTGCTCAGGCTGGACCCCGCCGGAGCCAAGTTTGACCCTTACGAACATGAGGCCTTGTTCCACACGCCGGTGGAGGGAAAAGAGCCGGGCACGGTGGCGCTGGTTAGCAAGGTCGGGTACAAGCTGCATGGGCGCACCCTGAGGCCCGCCCTGGTGGGGGTGGTGAAGGCAGCATAGCCACCTCGCAGCTTCTGGACTTTTCCAGCACTTGCTGTAACTTCCTAGTTTTCATCAGCGCCCGTGTCTCACCTTTGCCCGGCCTTGTCAGGAAGCCGGAGTCAGCTGCGTCGGCACGTGGGAGCTGGTCACTGGCTCTTAGCAGCACGTGTTATCATAGGCTTCCACAGGCTTGCAGAGAGGCCGAGGGACTTGTGGAGTGCCGTGGGTAATGCTGTATCCGCTCAGCTTGGGTGATTGCAAAGCATTCTAACAAATAAAAAGGTCTTGGGGAGTTGTGTTTGGCTGCGCGGTGAGCACATGCCGCGTCCTCCACGGCTCTCCTGCATCTGCAGTGCTGTGCTGGCTCCTCTGAAGGGAAGGAAGGCCGGAGGCGGACGTGCTTGTCAGTTAAAGCTTAGGACTAGCATGCTGGAGGCCGAGGCAAGAGGACCTTGACTCCAGACCAGCGTGGGCTAAATACGTAACAAGACTCTCAAACAAAAATAATTAGGTGCAGTGGCTTACTCCTGTAATCCCAGCTATTGAGGAGACTGCAGTTGGGAGGATCATGGTTCAAGGCCAGCCCAGACAAAAGATATTCTTCCCTCATCCCCATTAATTACAGTAGTTGGGCAAAGGTAGGAAGACTAGAGTTTTAGGTCCCAAGCAAAATCCCAAGACCTTATTTTAAGAAAAAGAGGACAAAAAACAGGTAGAGGAGATATAGTTGAAATGATAAGAGTCTGCTTAATAGCAAGTGTGAGTCCTGGAGTTGAAATCCCAGTATCTCCCCCCACCCCACCCCCAAACAAACAAAAAGAGCTTGTGACCTTTGAGAAGAGTAGGCGCTAAAAAATGAACACTGCTAACGTTTCATATTGCCAATAACTGAATTTGGCAAACTCAGTTCCTGTTTCCAGTTTTGTTCATCCCAATGTTTAAGTCTGTATTCAATACTTAAAACCTCAAGGTGCAATCCTTGTTACGATGGACCTCCTTGAAATAGGAAAATTACATGCCTGGAATACTCTCAGTGTTACTGAGTCGGGTTTTGTTGAAGAGGATTAAAAGCCCAGTGTTTATTTTCCTACCTCATGGTGATGGTTTCTTGTCCTTCAGTGGACTGTGAGTCCCTTAGGCACGTGGCTGAGGGCCCGGTGTGCTGCTCGGAGGGCAGAGCGGCCCTCCAGCAGGGACAGGCATCCTGGGCCAGGGCCCAGCTGACTGGGAGCTCTTCTTAGTCTAAAGGCTGTTCTCATTTATATGGCTCTCTAAGGCCTAGTAAAAGCTGAGTGAGGCCAGACGCCTGTGACCCTAGCACTCAGGAGGCTGAGAGCTGAAGACAGTGGTTCAGAGCCAACCCAGGCAGGAAAATCCACGACTCTCATCTCCAATTAACCACCAGAAAATCAAAAGTGGCTCCAAGTGGTAGAGCACTAGTGCTAGCCTTGAGCAAGAGCTCAGGGACAGTGCCTAGGCCCTGAGTTCAAGCCCTATTACCTACTAAAAGGAAAGAAACAGCTGAGTGATTAGCTAAGCTATTTAGGAGGCTGAGGCCCACAGGACCGCAACTCCAAGCTGGCCTGAGGTGCAGGGTCCAGGAGACGCCCATCTCCAGTTAACAGAATGCTATGGTGGAAGCATGGCTCAGGTGGTATAGTAAAAAAGAATGGTGTGTGACCTATTACTATTATCAACAGAGGTAACCTACTGTTTGGTGGGATGCAGCAATGCGCCATTTACTTCACAGCAGAGATGGGGAATGAGCCAGACATGGCGGTGCCCAGGTGTAATTCTAACTACTTGGAGGTGTGGACATCATGGTTCTAGGCCACTCAAGCAAACGTCCAAAACAGAAAGAACCTGGGCTTGTGGCTCCAGGGGCAGGGCAGGCCCACTCAGCCCTGCATCCCTGGACTCCTCACCAATGGTTTAACCTGTGGCAGACCAAAAGTCCACACCTGTACTGAGCATGGACAGTCACAGGGCTGCCTCACACAAGCCGGGCTGGGCTGGGCTGCCCCTGAGTCCCACCCACAGCTGGCTACAGGCTTGTCATTGGTTTTTAAATAGTCTTACCTGGTATCTCACAAGGCCCCTAGCGATTGGTGTAGCAGGGGAACATGGGCTTCTGTGCATGTGTCCTTTTCCATAAGGGGCTTGAGCTGAGACTTGTACCCTCTTGAGGGACAACTGCATGTACACATGGCAGAGCTATTTCATGGAGTTCAGTTATCCACTGTCGCCGTGAGCAAGAACATGTCAGGTTCACACACATTCCTACCACCAATCACACTTGCTGACAGTGTGCTAGTCAAGCATTGGAAAGCTGCAGGCCTGCGCTGGGCTGAGCTGTTCAGTGTGGACAGCCAGAACCCGAGACCTGAAGTGGCCCACTCCCAGGGCTGGGCTGGCCTGCAAGCGTTTTCTGCCTAGCAGAAAGCTGGTGTGACAGCGTGGTGCGCTTGCCGGCCAGGGCGGGTGCTGACTGCAAGGCTGGCGGAGCAGGAGGAAGAAGCCGTCACACATTTCCCAACGTGTTTAATATGTAAAAGGATAATAAAAAACGGTAGTCAGAGTTGCAATTTTTAATACATTCTCGGAATGTTCGCCTCCCAGAGCATTATTTCAAAGAACTGAAGAATTACCTAACTTTTTGATTCAAAGACAGTTAAATTCAAAAAGACCTAGTTCCACAGGGTATGCTAGTTAACGCACTGTGAGAATTAAATACAGACAAGTCAGGCTGTAGCTAACAGTAGAGCAAGGACTAATGTGACAGAAATAGCTAGAGCAGATGGAAGAAGAGGCAACCAATCCTAAAATTACTTTTCCCTTGTAACAGCATATTAAAACTTCAACATAAATTATACATTCATTATGGCATTTAGAAACCATCAGAGACATGCACATGACAGGCTGCTGAGCAGAGTCTCATCTTCCGGCCCTGGGTCCAGACCACACATTGACAGGGATCCTCTGCTTTCCACACTTTCAATAGAGGTCTGGCTGTCATTTTATATAAAAATAAGACGAAACATAAAGCCTCACCAAACCAGGACCCTCATGTTAAAAAAACAACAAAAGAAAACGCATCACTACAACTAAAGCCGTGGCTCTCAAACTTGAACTTTCACCTTAGCTACATGGAGAGCCTGCCAACAGCTTGCACTCCAGGGGCCTCATTCTGCCTCTCTAACAAGCGCCCAGGAGCCCACTTTGAGAACCACACAAACCAGTCTGGCCGGCAGGGGACAGTGTGGAGGCCATACTGCTGGGCTGCTGGCTGGGCCTGGCGGACAGCTGGGCAGACTTGGCCAGCCCACAGTGTACCTACAACTAAAGCCATGTTCAGTGTACTTCGTGTTGAAAAGCTGACCCTAGGGGACGGGATGTAAGGTGAAAAGGCACGGAGTCAAGTCATCCTTGGAATGAGGTTTGGGTTTTTTGCTGTTTTTCCTATTTTCTTTAAAATCACTGTAAGGTCAAGCCCAAACATTCTGGGAGGTAAACAGGCTCTTGTACCTATGGGACGGGGTGGGGCGGGGCGGGGCGCGGGGGGGGGGGGGGGGGGAGGGAGGGGCAGGATAAGCTTCGCGGAGCTGGAGGTGGGGTGGGGTCTGTGGTCACTCCAGGACTCTAAAGCAGGGTCTGGGCATGAGAACCCTGAGCAGCGGGAAGACAAACGCCTTCCTCAGGTTTAGGAAGGTACCATGTACGACCTTAAAGGGAGCCCAGAAACGAGCTTTCCAGTTGGGCTGAGAAGCTGTTTCTGGGTTTGTTTCACAACAGTGAACAGAAGCAGCACCGGGCTCCAAGGCACAGCCAGTGCTCCCCACACTCACCAGAGCCCCTGGAGCTGACCCTGGCCCTGCCCAGCTAGCAGCTGGTAGGCACGGCCATGCCCTGGACCATCTGCTTAGCCAGGTAGCACGGTCCTATGTACAACTGGGCTGAAAATCCTGAGGGAGCCGACACCCAGGCTTGGAGCCCCGGGCGTCAGCCTTGCCTTGTAAAGCAGGGTCTATTGGCCTAAGACGTCCTACAGGTGCAGCGGCCCCGTGACAACCCTGTGTCCCTTCCCCGAGCGCTTTGCCTTCCCAGGGACAAGGATGCAAGAAGGCATGGAGGGCCGGCGGGCCGTGCTGCACGAGGCAGGGAAACCCCAGGCTCACTGTGCCAACGAGGGGTTCTTCCTCTTCAGGGGCGCAGCGCCAGCGGGTCTGGTGGTGGTCTCGGGCCTCCACAGCGGAGAGCTCTGGGCATGGCCTGCCTCCAGGTAAAGTGCTGCGTGCCGGGGCTGTGTTGGGGTGTCAGCTGGGGCAGCAGTGGGCTCAGAAAAGGGGCGCCAACAGCAACTTGCCTGAGAAGAGCTTGTGTCACCAGGGCAGAGCTGATGGTGGGCAGCCCAGGCCCTGGCACCCACCGCACTCTCGCTTCTAGACCTGAAGGAAGGAAGGCTCACCCAAAAGAAGGCCAGCATCCGCCCCGTCCGCCCTCTGCCCACGGAACACACAAGGCAGTTCGTCACCTTAAAGGATACTTTTAGGACGAAGTTAAAATAGACACGCATTTGTCTCCCCCGTGATCCAATGTGAGACTGTTGCTATTGCTTCTTTCAGAGGATGGAGAGAGAGCATCAATACCTTGACACCAGAGGCCGGGGAGGGCGAAAGTGCGCCCCCAGCCCCGGGTGGGCGACTCGCAGCGGCTCCAGCGGCGCCCTGGCCTCAGGAGGCGTCCCTGGCTATCCACCCGCTTTCCGTGAGGAAGTTCAGAATCCTCTTCTTGAGGACCTTGTCCAGGTAGCTGGGGAGGCGGCTTTTGGAGGGCACGCCCTGCCGCTTCTGCAGGTGGTCTTTGATGATGATGGTCTTCACCGTCACGTAGCGCGCGGGGCTCAAGTTCAAAGAGCTGCACAGCACCTTCTCACGGTCGGACAACAGCTCGAACCCAGGGAGGTTCTCGATGGCTGCAAACTCGCCATCCTTGCCGTCCTCCTTCCCCCTCTTGGAGCCGGCCATGTTTTTGTTCTCCTTCCTCCGCTCCCGCTTGTGCCTGGCGGCCTCGTACTCGGCCGACTCCTCCATCTTGGTGATCCCGTTCCGCCGGTAGCGCTGCAGCTCTCGGATTTTGGCTCGGAGCATCTTCTCCTTGTGCATGTTCTCAAACAGGTCGTCAAACTCCTTGCACGACATGAACTGGTAGAGCGGCCGCAGCTTCAGCCGCAGCTCCTTCTCCTCCTTGGTGATCTTGCGCTTGGGCGCCCTCTCCTTCTCCTTCCGCTCCTTCCCCAGGAAGGCGGGCACCAGGTTGTAGTCGCGGGCGATGTTCTTGCGGCGCTGGCGCTCCTTCAGCTTGCGCACGTACATGTCCACGTGGGCGCGCTTGAGCTCGATCTCCACGTCATCGTCGTCGTAGTTCACCGAGAGCCCGCTGATGAGCGTCTCCGCGTCCTGGTCGTACTCGATCTCGTAGTCGTCCCGCAGTGGCATGTAGCCCAGCTGCTGCTGCTCTGCCACCGAGATGTCCAGCGGAGGCAGCGGTGTGGTGAGGCTGGGCGAGAGAGGCCCTCCGCTGGGGCAGGTGTGGTCGGTCACGCGGTTGGGGATGGTGTCGGGGATGCAGGCCTTGCCCAGGTTCCCGTGGATGTACATGCTCACATAGTGCTCCATCACTTCCTGCGGGGTCCGGGAAGCACCGACGTGCGCGGCCATGTCTTCCTACAACAACAAAGGCCGAGCGTCATGAACAAGGAGCAAAGTGCCCCACAGCCTGCCGAGGAGGACGGCGGGCAGCGCGGAAGGCAGCGGGCGGCGCGGAGCAGCGGCTCTGTCCGCCCTGGGTGGCAGGAGCCGACCCAGACCCCGAGCAGTGCCGCGCGGTGCGGCGCGGTGCGGTGCGGCGCTCCGTCCTGCTACCTCCCATCTGTGCGGAACTGGGCCCACTGCCAACTGTCCTCAGCACGGGACACAGGGACACGGGTGGGCCGAGGATGCCCCAACGCCTCTTTGAGGCTCGTCTCTGGGGCAAGGCCGTGGCCCAGGGCTGATCAGGAAGAGCCCCGCCCGTGCCGCTCGCCTCGGAGAGGGGCAGCCGGTCCCTCGCTGCGCTGTCTGCAGGTGATGGCAGCTCACAGCTTTGGGGGACGGGGTCCTCATTTATGACACATTCCACACCTAAGAAGGCAGCGGCAACCCCGCCGTGGCTGGCGGCATGCACCCCTGCCGGCTATTAAAGGGAGGAAACCTAAAGCTCCCTCAATCTTTTCCTTCCACCAAGTGGCCTCTTCCTTAACACAACCACGAAAGCCACTTCAGAAGCAACTGCCCCAAACGCGCCCTCACTCACCCGCCCCCCAGCGCCCCAGGGAGGGACAGGCTGGCTGTCCCCCAGCCCGTGACCCGCGCCGCTCCTCGGCCAGCAGCCGGCCGTGCCGGGAGGGGGCGCGGGCCCCATGCCAGGTCCTCCGCCCAGGCTCTCTGGGGCCAGGCGCAGGCACGCAGGCAGGGCTGCTCCCACCAACTGCGGGGTGTGGCGCAACGTGGGAACGCAGGGCAGCCAAGCCCGAGGCCAGGCCTCCCTGGGAATCATCAGGAACAAAATAAAACTTACAGGACTCCTGTCGAGAATGGCACTATGAGCGCCGCGTCTATTGCTTTTATTTGCTCAGTAAACATCTGACCCACACAAAACACCAGTCACAGCCACCTCTGGCTGGGGACGGTTCACCTTGGAGACCCAGGCTGGCAGGGGCCTCAGCCTCAGACCCTCAGACCCCAGGCCCTTTGCTTCCCAGCACAGGAAGAGGCTGCAGTCGGTGAGGCCAGGCCCAGGGCTCCGCTAGCGCAGCAGCCGCGGGCGAGGCAGAAGCTGTGGCCTCACTCCAATTCCCCGAGTCACAGACGCAGCCAGGAGAAGAACCCACGGACCTGGCGAACACCGCAGCCCCTCCACTCCCCTCTCCAGGTGAGCCGCTCACAGGGTATCTGCCAGAGCCGTTTAGCGCCTTCATTGAGCACGGCCCACCAGGCCAGGCCTTCGAGCTATTCCGCAGAGCCCGCTCACAGCCCTGAGCCGCAGCCCCGGCACACAGCCCGGCCTGCCGCTGCCGCCGCCGCCCGCACTGCTGTGCCAGGCTCCAGGCTTCCAGGGCTGGCTCTGCCCCTTTGGCTGTGTGACCTGGGCACACTGCGAGGCTCTGTGCCCTGCTCCTCAGCTGAAGTCCTGGGAAGGAGGAGCCACTCCAGCTCATGCCAGCACGCACATGGCCTGGGCACAAGCCGGAAATGTGCTCCAATCAGCAACCCTGCCACCAGCTGCCAGCCTCCATCCACCACACGCGCACCCTGGAAGACCCAGGTCCTCCAGGAAGCCTTCAATGTGCCCTCAGCTCCATCCACGCCTCTCCCTCCCAGGCTTCTCATTCTTTGTCCTTGTGGATTTTGTGAGGACGCAATTAAAATAAAAATGCCAAGGCCAACACGCACCACCAGCCTGGGTGGGTGCAGGGTACTGCTCCATTTCACGGTGAGGAGAAGCAGCGGCCAGGTAGGCATTAATGCTGTAACCACAGACGAGGCCCCGCCCCGATGTGAAGAAGGGCCGTGGAGCAAGCACCTGAACCTCCTGCCCTGGCTCCACAGCCTCCCGCCCACGTGGGTGGCGCTCTACAGCACACGCAACACGCTGTGCCCACGCTGCCACCCGGGGCTCCACGCCTGTCCTCCATGAGCATCAAGGGCGCGGGGACAGCGAGGCACAAGAGAGGATAAAGCCGGGCTTCCTTCCCTCGGTGGTGTGGGTCTGCGCTGTCTCCACATCACTACATCTTTGTTTCTTCAAATGAATGAGCCTCAAAAGGGACAGATGCCAAAGAAGGCTACCTCTCCTGGAAGCTACTGGAAGCAGCTGGCCCCTGACTGGCCAGCAGCCAGGGAGGAGGGGCAGGAAATAAAGTCCACTGCAAACATTCTAAAGGACAGGAGAGAGCCTCTCTCCTAAGGGACAAGGAAATCCCTTTTCTAGCTTTCTACCAAAGCAACACCAGCGGAATCTGGCTGAGACCCAAGCACCCCGTGTTCAAAGCAGCACTGTTCACGGTAGAGGAGATGGCCACTATCGGGGGATGGGATGAGGTGCATGCACACAGTGGAATACTATAAAGCCATTAAAACAAAACGCTGACACCTGCTACAACATGGGTGAATCTGGAGGACATTGCGCTGAAATGAGCCACACGAAGTCTAATGCTGCAGGATTCAGCTCAGAGACAGAAAGGAGGGTGGGGTTGCCAGGGGCTGGGAGAGGAGGATGGGGAGGTCTTGTTGAATGAAGACAGAAATCAAGTGTGGCTCAGTGGTAAAAGCACCATCACACAAGCACCTGAACTCCAACCTCAGTGCCACCAAAGAAATTATTAGTACTTAGTGCACCTGCACTGTACCAGTAAAATATTCTATGTCATACAGAGTTTACCCCAATGAAAACAATCCAGTGTCTTAAACAGAAAATAACAGAGGTGTGTCAAGGGCACATGTGTGTGTCCTGCCACAGTGTCTCCTTAAGAGGGCCCTAGCCAGCGGCACACACTACCTGGATGGTGCTAGAAACAGGCTTTGCGCTTTCCGCAGACTGGCAACTCCCAGATGCAGGTGTGTGGGCCTCATCGCTGCTTAGCATGAGCCTCCCGGGCTCTCACAGCGCGGCCTGTTTGTTCCGTGTTCCGTAGCACCCACAGTCCTCATGGCAAGACACGAGGGCAGGCCGTCCAGCCCGCGGCCAGCACGAGAGCCTTCTGCCTGGTGACAAGTGGAGGGGGCGGCTCCGCTGGTGCCAGCAGTGGCCCAGTGCACCATGGAGTCAGGCTTGGGCCCAGACTCACGTCTGGTTTCGCAGGTGTTCCAACATTGGTAAAGGTGAGGCGTCTGCCCAGGGAGTAGGAGACACGAGCAGGAAGGAAGTCGGCGCCAGCCCTACCTGCTGAGGTAGGTAGTGCCAACCGTGAGCTCACACAGCCTCAGCCGCCCTCTCTGTCACCCTCCCCCACCGGCGGCCCCCAACTCTGGTCTTCCACTTTGGGTCAGCTAGCTTCCGCCGTGCTCCCCAATACACCAGACTCCCCTTCTTCCCCACTGCCTTTGTTCCTGCACAGCCTTCTGAGCCCCCACTGGGGGCCAGGGGCCCCTCGCACCTGCAGGGTCACGAAGCCGTCATGCCAGCAGGGTCTCACCGTGGGGGCCAGCATGCAGTGAGTGCCGAGCAAGCACTGAGGATGGACGAAGGCTCAGCGCCACGACCTGCGTACCACGCAGCACCGGCCCGCAGATGCCAGCTGTCATGTGGAAAGGCAAGACCACTGCCCCCACTGACACCCACCGGCCTCCACCCCGCAGACCCAGGCGAGAGGCCCCGCACTGCTGCTTTTCTACCCATCTCTCCCGCACCGCTGAGCACTGGCCCTCCTGGCCACCCTGCACGGCAGATGGCCTCAACTCCTCCCCAGTGACAATCCCATGTCTCTGGAGCCAAGGGAAACCTGCAGGCCCCTGTTGGTGTTCTTGTGTTCCACAGACCCCTTGGAACACTGGCTGCCTAAATGTCTCCAGCACCCCCCAACAGGCCTGGGATCACTTGACTACTGGCCAGGGTCCCCCGTCCTCTTGCTGCCAAAAGTGCAGGCACACCAGTGCCAGGCCCTGGCAAGGCTGCCCATCCCCAAACCCTCCCGCTACTTAAACAGCAACATGCTGCTCCCTCCAGGCCCCAGGTCTCGGTGCCAGGCCCCAGCAATGCCCCCTCCCCACTTGGTCTCCCACAGGAAGCTGTACCTCCCCAAGGCCGTCCCTCACCAGCAGCCATCTGAAGCTGGAAGGGAACAGTCTCCCTCTATACTGCTGTCCTCAAAGCCCCGCTGCCTCTTCCCACCGTCCAGGCTTCCCAGCGCATGCGCCCACCCAGTGATCTTCTCCCACTGAGCCTCAGCAGAACACCTTCCCCGCCTCCCACTCCAGCTGCAGCAGCGAGCTGCTGGCCTCCGACCTGGACTACTTCATGTTCTCATTTGGTGGGTAGGCCCACACTCGGTCACACAGGCCTGCAATGGATCCTGGTTCTGTCACGTGCAAAGCTATGGGATCCGGGACGAGAGCTTAGATTCAGCTGTATGCTAAGAGCAGCAGGCCACCCACAGGGCCGCCGTGCCACATCAAGTACTCACACAATGGACACAGGACCCCAGAGTACACCCTCAGTGTGCCAGTATCAGGGCACCTGCTCAGAATGGACCAGAGCCACGCTGTAGTGCCTTGAATCAAAAAGAAAACCCAGAGGGAAAGCAAGGGGCCCAAGATGGCCAGGTGCCTCTCCTCCAGGGCCCTCTCTGCGGGCTGTTAGTAACGTTCACAATCAAGGCGAGGCTGTGGTTTTGGGGTGGCGATGGTGCCGGCGGGTAGGTAAGAAGTCAGGAGAATGAAGATTGCAGGGTGGTCGATGGGGGCCATCCAGGGCCACAGACTGGCCCGGAAGGCTGGCCACTGCTTGAAGAGAAGATGAAGGCAGCGCGGGGCCTGGCACAGAGGCAGGGGAGGGGCGAAGGGAACGGGAGGCAGGGTCCCGGCGTCCCCGGGGAGGGTCCCGGACTGCTTCCCTACTTCCAAGCAAGTCTGCCTGCCACAGACCCCAGGCCCGCGGGGCCCCGGCGGGCTCCGCTTCCCCTCGCGGTGAGGCGCGGGCGGCAGCTCCGAGGCCCCCACAACCGCCCGCTCTCCTCTCCCCCTCGGCGGGCCCCGCACGGACCCAGCGGGGACACATCAGCCCGGCCGGGTCCCGTCCCTCGCGAGCGGAGCCCAGGCCCAGCGCCTCCTCCCGCAGGGCCCCGCGGGCCCCGGAGGGGCGGACGCCCAGGCCCGCGGCCTCCACCGCCTCGGCGCCCCGGCCCAGGCCGGTCCTCCCGCCGGGAGCCGCCCGGGAGCCGAGCCGGGCCACCTGCGGCTGGCCCGGGGCCAGGGGTCAGGGGTCGGAGGTCAGCGGGCGCGCTCCGCCCCCGCCCGCCCGGCCCGGGGCCCCGCGCCCGCCCCGCACTCGCCCGGCCGCCCGCGCTCACCCAGTTGCCGAAGCCGAACTGCTCGATGGCGTCCAGCAGCAGCTGCTCCTCGCGGCTGGTCCAGCCGCCCTCGGCCTCGGGCCCCCAGAGCGTGAAGCGGCCGCCGTCCACCAGCTGGTAGCCGTGGTAGCGGCGGTGGTGGCCGATCTCGGCGCCGGCCGAGAAGCACTCGGGGCACAGCTCGATGTCCTGGCACTCGGTGCAGCGGAAGCGCAGCGGGCTCACCTCGGCCAGGCAGTACACGCAGTACTTCTTACCGAGCTCCGCCATCTTTCCCCGCTCGCCCGCCGCCCGGCCCGCCGCCGCCGCCGCCGCCGCCGCCGCCGCCGCGCCCCCGGCCGTCAGCGCCCCGCCGCTCGCCGGGCCCGCCGCGCCCGCGCCGCCGTCCGCCGCCGCCGCCACGGCCACCCCCGCCCAGGCGCCGCCGGAGCCGGCCTGCCGGGCCGCGTCCCGCCTCAGCACGCAGGCGCCCTCCGGCCCGGCCCGGCCGCCGCCGCCGCCAGCGCCGCCGCCGCCGCCGCCGCCGCCGCCGCCGCCGTCGCTCCGCCGCATCGCGCAGGCGCCGTCAGCGCGTCCCCGCCCGGGGGCCCGGCCTGCCGCTCTGCGCCTGCGCGGTACGCCCGCGCCGGCCGCCGGGCCAGCCGGGGTAGCCTCATCGCTCCGCCCCAGGCCTGGCAGAAGGCCACGCTCGGGCCGGAAGTCAAGCCGGAGGGCCACGCCTCCTGAGCGCGAGCCGGCGCCAGCGTCCAATCATCCTCGCCTGTCGCCCGATGGTCTCTCCCTATTGGTCCATCTATTTCCGGCAGGCGGGGAGAAGGGGGCCGGGCGTCGGGGCGAGCGCCTGGCCAATCGCGGGGCCTACCGTGCGCGCCCCTGGTTGCCCCGGGAAACCTAACAGCTCGCAGCCGCGACCGGCGGACATGGACGGGGACGAGCGCTCGGAGCCCTCGGAGGACGGAAGCGAAGATGGAGAGAGCCTGGACACGACCAGGATGTCTGAAAACCAGTTCCTGGATGAGTCCGTGGAGCCCGAGACCGAGCCAGGGTGGGAGCTGGAGGCGGGCGCGGAGGAGTTGGAGACGGCCGAGATAGAGGCTTGGGAGAGGGCCGTCGCCGAGGACCAGCCCGAGGAGGCCGAGAGAAGCCCGGCGGCCTCCGAGGCCCCGAGCGGGGACAGGTCGGCCGAAGCCCAGGAGGAGGAGCCGGCCGAGTCCGACTGGGAGGTAGCCGAGGCGGAGGAGCCGGCGGCGGCGCGGAGGAAGGAGACGGGCGCGTTCCCCCGGGGCTCGCTGCCGCTGACCACCATCGCCGAGGAGGCCGCTGCGGAGCGGCCCCGGAGGGGCGGGGAGGAGGAGGAGGAGGCGGCGGCGGCGGCGGCGGCGGAGGAGGAGGAGGAGGAGAAGGGAGCGGGAGCGGCGGCGAAGGGCCGGGGCAGCGAGCCCAGGGAGGGCCGGGGCCCCGACGGGGGCGCGGGGGACAGGGCCGAGGGAAGCCGGGAGGCGCTGCCGCCGTCGGGCCGGATGGACGACGAGGAGTGGTCGGAGGAGGTGAAGAAGCAGCAGGAGCAGCAGCTGCGCCGCGAGCTCCTGGACCAGTACCACCTGCTGCTGATGGAGCGGAACCGCTACCGGCGCTACAACGCCTACCTGCAGCACCGGATCTGCGAGTCGCTGCGCAAGAAGAAGGGGCTGGAGGCGGCCGAGACGCCCGAGCGCGCGGCCGAGCCCGAGGCCCCCGAGAAGGAGCAGGCCTACCTGCACTACCTGGCCATCCTGGAGGAGCTGAGGAAGCAGGAGGTGGACGACCTGGAGTGGTACCACCAGGAGCTGGGCCAGCTGAAGCAGCAGTGCCAGGAGAAGCAGGCCCGGGTGGAGAAGGAGTGGCGCCGCTTCCAGGCCCTCAAGAAGCAGGTGGTGATGCAGGTGATGGGCAGCTGCCGACTGCGCGGCGGGCGCCAGGCCGCCCTGCGGGAAGTGGAGCAGACCCAGGCGCTGGAGGACAAGAAGGAGAAGGAGATGAGCGCCGTGCGGCTGGAGAACGTGCAGCTGAAGCAGAGCCTGGTGCACTTCCAGACCAGGATGAGGGCTCAGGAGGACCTGTCGGAGGGCCTGCTGCTCATCGACTTCGAGCAGCTCAAGATCGAGAACCAGACCTTCAACGAGAAGGTGGAGGAGCGCAACGAGGAGCTCTCCAAGCTGCGCAACAAGGTGACCAACAACGTGCAGACCATCACCCACGTGAAGGAGAAGCTGCACTACGTGGACATGGAGAACGCCTGCAAAAAGATGCAGCTGATGGAGATCGAGTCTCAGGTGTCCCTCGGGAGGGACATCCTGACCAGGACCAAGCAGGCCCGTGACAGCCTGCGGATGGACAACATCAAGCTCTATCAGAAGAGCGGGCTTCTGGGTAAGGAGTCGCTCCTCCGGGATTTGGAGGTAAAGGTGGACAAGACCGCGGTGCTGAGCCAGCGCCTGGAGTCCCTGAAGCGCCACCACACGGGGCTCATGCTGTCCTGCAAAGGTGTGAAGCAGAAGATCCGGGAGGCCAAGGCCTTCCTCCCCTCCTGACCCCAGGGCAGGAGGGCGGGCAGGGCAGAGCCCCCGCCCGCTCAGCACACTGTCGGCTCCCCTCCGCGCACGCGCGCTCTACTTGCTGCTGCTCTCTTCAGAAGCCCATGGTACTTGGGATGGACACCTATTTTTGAATCTCATCGGGGTTCAGCTTCCAGATCAGGGCTGAGCACAAAAATTGGGCTAGCAAAATATGTGATTAAGCAAAAACTGGTCTAGACAGGACCAGTGACTGACTTCTCACAGTACACAGTCAGCTGTCCTCACGCTGAGCAAGTCTGTCATTTCAAGCACCTAATCGAAAGCAGCACTGTCCCGGTATCTGGAAGGAGCCTTCAGTCTCACCAATGGGCAGCATTTAGAAAAATTCCTCTGCAATAAGCCATTAACTTCTCTTTGGACTTATTAAACTATGTAGAATCACTGTCGCAGTCAGCAGCTCACTAATTCCCCGAATCTTGTATCATACAGGACTACTTTCTAGGGTAATGTAGAACAATCCCAGGAAAGGAGAGATGAGCAAGAAAGGGGCTGACATTCTATCTTTCCAGTCACAGGGCTCTCAACTAGTTTCTGTGCTTAGAAGATGCTCCCGTGTTGACTGACTGCCTTGCGTGGCTTTTTTTTTTTTTTTTTTTTTTTTGGTCAATCGTGGGGCTTGAACTCTGGGCTTGGGCACTGTCCCTGTGCTCTTCAGCTCAAGGTAAGCACTCTACCGCTTGAGCCACAGCACCATTTCTGGTTTTCTAGTGGTTTATTGGAGATGAGTCTCACAGACTTTCCTGCCTGACTGGCTTTGAACTGTGACCCTCAGATCTCAGCCTCCTGAGTAGCTAGGATTACAGGCGTGAGCCACCTGTGCCCAGTTCCTTGTGTGACTTTTCCAGTTAGGTCTGGAGGGGGGGTGGCGGGGGGGGGAGTTAAGAGAATTCTAGACCCTGGGCATTCTGTTTGCAAGGTCACACTGCTATTCTACCTATAGCCACTGGTTCTCTACTCCTACCCCTCTTCCTGCACTACGTGCACCCCACTCAGACAAGAGCCTAGGAGGGGGGCTGTGGGGCCTGGTGGCTACCACACCGGTTGTAGGGTTAGGGCATTAATCGAATACCAGTCTAATACCATTAATCTAATACCATTTTCTGAATGTCTGCTGTGTGCCACTCACTGATCAGCGCCTATATTATATTAAAAAATAATTGCAAGCTGGGCGCTGGTGGCTCTTCCTTGTAATCCTAGCTGCTCAGGAGGCTGAGATATGAGGATCGCAGTTCAAAGCCAGCCCGAGCAGGAAAGTCCATGAAACTCCATGAAACTCTTATCCTCCAATAAACACTCAGAAAACCGGAAGTGGCTCTATAGCTCAAGTGGTAGAGTGCTCGCCTTGAGCTGAAGAGCTGAGGGACAGTGCTCAGGCTCAGAGTTCAAGCCCTATAACCGACAAAAAATAATTGCAGGGGGCTGGGAAGGTGGCTCAATAGTACAGGGCTTGCTTTGCATGCATGAGGCCCTGGGTTCGATTCCTCAGCACCAGATAAACAGAAGAAGCCGGAAGTGGCGCTGTAGCTCAAATGGTAGAGCGCTCACCTTGAGCTGAAGAGCTGAGGGACAGCGCCCAGGCCCAGAGTTCAGGCCCCATGACTGATAAAAATAAATAATTGCAGGAAGAGAAGGATGAAATGCCAGGAGTAAGTGGGTAGCACAGCAGAACAGGGAAGGTAGTTACCATCACTTCCGGCAAAGACCCCTCTGCCCCCGCAAACCCTGGAACTAGGGTTTTTGCTGTGAGTGAAGCAGAGAGGCCATGGGTACTATCGCAGACGCGTCCACCATGCCAGAGACTGGACCCAGACACATTTGAGGCAAACATTATATGAAACTAGATCTTTGCTTTTATTTTTCCCAAAATTAACACATTTCATCAGTAAAAGATCATTTGGGGTGACAGCACATTTGAGATTTTTAAATTTTGCAAGTGCAAGTTCACCTGCAGCCAGAACGTGGTTTTGCCACTAGGCTCGTATGCTGTCCACAATATCAGGGTTAATGCCTGTCTGTGGCGAGTGCGCAGAGCCATGGAGCTGTGCCAGGACCACGGTGGCTCCAGCCTTTGAAAGCAGCTTCTTGGTTTTTTTTTTTATTTAAATGACTAAATATGTGCATACTTTAATGATTGTATGCACACGTGCATACATATACACACCCCACAGTCCTGGCACTTTAACTCAGGGTCTGGGCACTGTCCTTGACCAAGTTTGGTCAAGGCTAGGGCTCTACCACTTGAGCCACAGCTCTACTTCCAGCTTTTTGTTGGTTGATTAGTGATAGAGTCTGATGGTCTTCCTGCCCAGGCTGGCTTTGAACTGCGATCCTCAGATCTCAGCCTCCTGAGTAGGATTTACAGCCTCCTGAGTAGGATTTACAGGCGTGAGCCAAGACCGCCCAGCATGTGTAGGGGTTTTTTGAGGCAGGGTCTTGCTATGTCTGCCTGGTCTTGAACTTGATATACTCCTGTCTCCCAGGTGCTGGGACTATGGACATATACTTGTCATACCCAGTTCATTTTTTAAATTCACAACTTTTGGCATGTAAGACATAAAGTTTCCACGGGAAAGGCCTGAGTCTAGCTGCCTGTGGAAATGTTCTAGGTTTTTATGGTGCAGTTCTTTTCAAACTCTTGGCTTTTAAGATTAATCTTTACAAGTCACCAGGCTGTGGCTAAGACCTTGTTTTAAGCTTTGGTTACAGAAAAAGACGATGAGGCTTAGAGAACTTAGAGAAAGTTTTCCAATGGCTGGCTGGAAGTGTGGTTTCTTTCTGGGTTTCTCCCAAGTGCTCTAGATCAGGGGCAAAAGGCTTCAGAAGCAATGTCTAAAGACAAACGAGGAGGCTCTGGGGCCAGAGCGACGATCCCAAGTACACGGCTGGCTCATTCTGTTGTGATGTCGCGGGAGAAGGCCGTTCCCCCTGCGAGGCCTGGGCACACAGGGAAAGGAGGCTCTGGCAGCTGGTCCAGGGAGGTGAGGCTTTGTGTAGCCCCACCCAGGGGAGCCAGCTGGTTGCAGGGGCAGAGGGCAGTGCTGGCAGAGCAGACAGGAGCCATGTGGTGCTGAGGCCTCTCCAATAGCCAGGCCATTTCCCAACTTCCTAGGCAGGCAAGGGACTAAGTAAATAACATCAGCAAATACTTGAGTTCCTATCTGGGACCTGAAAAGCAAATCTATTCCCTCCCCAAATCCAAATTCTCCATGTATTGATGTGAGCTCACCTGACACCTGGCCCTGGGCTCAAAGGCTGCCCTCTGCTGGCCAGGCCCCTCCCAGGGGGAGGAGCAGCTGGGAGCTGCCGCTGTCCCCCCTCATTCAAGCGAGTGCTTTGCTCTCACTGTGCCTCTGTGGCAGGCTCACCTACCAAGTGCTCGCACCGGGGCAGGGTGTCTGGGTCTCCCCGTGGCCCATTAGCCGAGCGCCTACGCACGGGACACTGGGAGGTAGCACCAGGCTGCACACCGGGTCCTGCACCTGGGAAGAGATCAGAACTGCAGCAAGGCTCCGAGCAAACGTGACCCCTAGAGGGCTGCTGGAGCCGGCATCTGGGCGCGGCGGGGGCCCCAGGCCTGTGGTGAGAAACAGCAACTTGTGTGTCACACGGCAGGAGAACCGCCGTAGCGCTTCCACGGAATGATGTGCACCAGCGCCAGATGCAGCGCCTGTGGCGAGCGCGCGTCCACCTCTCAGCACGACTGCTGTCAACCCTGCTGTCACCGCACCTCAGCCCACGATGACAATGCAGTCAGGGGATCTGCAGCGGGGCTGGGCATCAAACTACTGTGGCTCTGTGCAAAGACCTCCAGCACTGTCCACAGGTGACGGGAGGGCACTCTTCCAAGCTCATTCCACTGAGTAGTGAGGGCCGAGTCGTGAACACTCGGTCTCATAGGAACTAGCCCACAGCTGGCACAGAACCTACATGCCTGCAGACCCGGTGGAAGGCTGGGGGGGTGGGGGGGGGAGGGCAGGGAGAAGGAGGAGGGAGTCTAAAGCTGCAAGCAAGCCAGACTAAGGAGAGGTGCCCAGCTTGGAGGGGGCACTGAACCCTCAAATCCCAGGCCTAAGCTACCATAACTGCCATACACACACATACATATGTATGTATATATGGATATATTATTTTTGCTGGTCACGGGACTTGAACTCTGGGCCTGGGCACTGTCCCTCAGCTCTTCAGCTCAAGGCTAGCGCTCTACCACTTGAGCCACAGCACCACTTCTGGCTTTTTCTGCTTATGTGGTGCTGAGGAATTGAACCCAGGGCCTCATGCATGCGAGGCAAGCGCTCTACCACTGAGCCACCTTCCCAGCCCCACAGCCCTATATTTTTGATGAACAAATCCAGGAAGCAAATTTTTATATATTCAAGCATTATAATAGAATCGAATTTTGGCCATAAAATCCAAAGAATTTTAACTAGAAACCAACAGTGAGCATAAGTAACAATTTTACATGACTTTTATTTAATAAAACCACATATTTACAATTCAAAAAGTCCTACTTTGAAACACATTACTAAATAAAATTAAAGGTGACCTGTACAAGCAATGAAAACATGATGCGTAGCAAGGGTTACCGACAGTTTTCTATCAATAAGGTGTTCAAAATAGTCAAAAACTGAGCAGTTAAAAAAGTACCTTGGACGTGAATGCTGTTTCCCCAGCAGAGCTGCGGCATGGCGGCCTCGAGTCTGAAACTCAGGAGAGGTGCAGGCTCCCTTGGGTGCCCCGTGGGGTCCCGCTCACCTACACAGTGTCGACAACGCACAGGAGTATGACGCTGCGTTCGCCAGAGGCCGGCGGCACCTCCGGAGGGGCCGAGCGCCCGGTGGCCGCGCCGCGCCACGCCACGCCACGCCGCGGTTCCCTGAGCATGCGGGAAGAGCTGTCTGCACCTGGGTGCAGCCAGGAGTCTGGTTAAAAAATGTCACGATGCCCACGCTTAGGTCAAATGGGTGAGGCATGGTGAGCACTGGGTTGTGAGCACTCGGGAGTTTCACAACAGCCTTCCCAACAGACTGCCCAAGGCCCTTGTCACCCACCTGTGCAAATGAAGGATGATCGTTATGTACAGTAAGAAAATATATACATCTTTTAAAGAACAGAACGTCCACATTGTGGACCAAAACTAAGTAGGTCTGGGGGGAAGGCCAGCCCAGGGCTGGACAGTCCACTTCCCACAGGCTGCGGGGCCTGGGCTACATTCAACATCTTGATGTCTGGAATGGCTGGGTCTGGAGGCCACTGGCTGCTGGCCACGACAGCGCCTCCTCCAAGAGGTCAGGCGAGGCCAGCCGTGGAAGGCTGAGGCAGAAAGCAGTGCCCACGGTGCCCTGCAGTCCCCTGGGACAGCCCAGGTGAGAATGTGGGGGAAAGGGGACACCAAGAGCAAGGGCACATGGCAGAATGGGATGGAGGCTTGAAGAGGGCCCGGCTGCCACCCCCAGCGAGGGCGGACGAGCAGAACCTCACAGGCCCGTGGCAGCAGACCCGCTCTCCCCGCTGCTCGCGCACCACCAGAACCGCTCAGGGCTCCTGACATGAGGGGCTGGCTCAGGGGAGGGGGCTCATGGACAGCGTGGACGGCTGGAACGCAAGCCACACACGTCCTTGCGGCCTGAGTCTTCCGCTCTGGCCTATCAGTTCACAAAAATGACAAGGAAAGCTAGAACAAAAAAAACTCACCGATGAACTTGGGGAACTCGGGGGAGGGGCTGGTGCCGGGCACTGAGGACGCTAAGGCCGCCCGGCTGTCAGAGAAGCCGCTCGGTCCTTGGACCAGCACGCACGCGAAGACCCTCAGAAGCCAAACGTGTGTGGCCACTGCCACTCAGGACTAACCGGGCCGTCTGTGAGACAAAGGCAGAGGGGGCCACTGCGAGAGCAAGGAGCGGCCCACGGCTGCCTCCACACGGCAGGCGTGGCGTCCTCTAGCCTCTGCTCCAAGGCTGCCCCAGCCCCTGGGCCTGCCTCTGTTGCTGTGGCTCGGCGGCGCGGGGAGCGGAGCGGCCTCTGGCACGGGCACCGAGGGCGCACCTGCAGCCTTCCTGCTGTGATTGGTCAAGGCAACATGGTCAAATGTCAACACGAAGGTCCAGCAGGTCCCCAGGAGCTCATGAGCACCCCAGCAAGCAGCCTTAGAGGGCCCATCTTCCTTTCTGCTGTCTTTGGTGGGTAGATTTTTAAAAACAGGACTTCCAGTTCTGGAAAGATTCTCTCCATACCTACACCAGCAATTCCTTTCTTATCCAAAACAGGAGCCAATAGCATCTCCGAGGCTCCCCAGGAACATTCCTCGTGCGTCTTGGCTGAGAGAGACGGTAATGTTCGTCCAGGCGCTTGGCATGGCAGCTTTACAACGTGACTTGTGCTGGAGGAACGCGAGGGAGGGGACGGCCACCGCCCCGTCTTTGCCCCATATGGGGACCGTGGTGGCTGGCCTCCGCTGGTGCCAGGCCACAGTCCACAGAGCCACTTAAGGCGAGGCCCGGGCTGAATGCTTTGAATGCTGTTTGATTTAGTTTGTTTTTTAATTCTTTGAACGCCGTTTGGTTTTGTTTAAGGCCAACTCCAGCATCGGGACTCTGACAGGCAAACAGCCTGCTTTCCTGTGGCCAGTGTCAGTGTGAAAAATCACAGGTCTGCTTGGAGACCTGCCTTGCGCAGAGAGCGGGGCCTGCGCAGGCTCAGTGTCGGAGGGACGGGCTTCCTTTCTCCATCTCCCGGCTGTCTTTCTGTAGTGCAGCCAGCACCTAGAATCAAGGACAAGGTGGCTGGGGTGAACCTGCCAGGGGCCGCGGGCACAGCGTCTGCTACTCAATACTCACAACATCTGCGCCAAGGACCAGCAGCCCCTCCTGGCCAGTCCCTGGCCAACCCCGCTCTCTGCCCTCTGGGCCTCCTACCTGCATCCAGGTATCTTTCTAACACACCATCTCTGGGCAATCTGCACCCATTTCCACCGGCCAGAGCCAGCGTCGGAGCAGGGGGGTGAGGTGAGGCCTGCGGCTCTCCAGGCCAGCCCTCCCCCCTCCTGCGCCTTCTGCACTGTGAGCCTACAGTGCACGCCTAGCAGGGCTGGACAGATGCCGGCTCTCCCGAATCACCTTCCTGCCCCCTGGCTCCTCACTCTGCTTCCCCTGAGCTTGCACAGCCGTGCTCAACACGACTTATTCTGTGGTATTTATGCTAGTGCTGGGGCTGGAACCCAGGGCCTCCCAAACAAGCTCCATTTTTTCACTCACGGCTGGTGCTCTACCACTTGAGCAATGCCTCCAGTTCTGGCTTTTCTGGTTATTTGGAGATAAGAGTCAAGGATTTGTCTGCCCCTGGCTGGCTCTAAACTGTGATCCTCAGATCTTGGCCTCGCGAGTAGCAAGGATTCCCAGTGAGCCACCAGCACTTGGCTGTTAACTTTTATTTGAAAATCAGATTCTACTACATGAGATTGATTGCCTAACAACAGCAGCAGAGTCACAGGCCCGAGGGGGCCCATGGGAGGGGGTGAGGCCCCAGCCACCGTCTTTAGGCCCACACCGAGGACCCTGAAACACAGCCAGACAAGCTTGGCAAGGGCAAACCTACAGAAGCAACCTCCGCCGTGCAATGCTCACCTGCCTGGGCAGCCTACACTACCATCCCGAATGATCAGAGGCGAAACAGACGCGTGGCGCGTGGGTCTCAAATAAGCTGTATGAAAGGAGTAACCACAGATAAAAGTCCCCCTCCACCTCTGAGTAAATAGGACCACCAACACTGACTTTATTTCTTTTTTCTGTGCCAGCACTGGGGCTTGAACTAAGGGCCTGGGTACTATCCCTTATCTTTTCCACTCAACACTGGCACTTTACCATTAGAACCATTGCTATACTTCCAGCCCTTTTCTTCGGGGATGGGGGGGGGGGAGGGGCGGAGATGTTAATTGGAGAGTCTCACAGACTTTCCTGGCTGGGCTGACTTCTAGATCCTCAGAGCTGAGCTTTCTGAGTTGCTAGGGTTACAGGGGTGAGCTACCAGTGCCTAGCTATCATTGACTACTTTGAAGGAGCTCACCAGTATCTCAGACTCAAGCACAGATCTAATAGGAATGCCACTGGCCACAGTTCTCCACGACGGAGCTGTGCGAGCCTGTCATTCTACTGAAAATCACGAAATGTAGCACAGGCTGCCTCTCTTCTGATCCCTGAAACACAAGCAGCAGCATGGTAAGGTCCAGGGTTAATGCTTCCGTCTGCACGTTAGCGCACTGGTGTGCACGTGTGCCGTAGATACGGGCGGGCTAGAGGAGCCTCAGGAACAGAGCTCCCTCCCTTAGAAGGCACCGGGGAAGGAAGCAGTGGGAAGACCCAGACCTGTGACCAGGAGGAGAGGCCTGGCTTTCTCTCTTGACTTCAGAAAACCACTCTAAGCCACGAGCCCGGAAGATGGCCTCCCCCGGAGGCCTGTGAGCTCCATGCTCTGCCGCTGCCATCCTGACATGCTGGAGCCCGGGGAGCCAGGGCCCAGGCCTCCGCTCACACTGCGCCTTTGTTAGTTACCGAGCGGCACTCTCTCCGCCAGCCCTGCTCATCCTGCGTGCTGCAAATGACTTACTGAAACACAATCCTCCCTTTGGCGGATGCGCTTCAATGATTCCCAGCTCTCCACAGAGACGTACAGAGCTCACCAACAGTCAACTGAGAGCGCCTTTGTAGCCCAAGAAGAAAGCTCTGTCCCTTTGGCCACCATGGCCTCCTCCTGCCACCTTCCTCCTCACCCGCGGCTCAGGGGACCATCCATGCCCTCCCGTCTCCCCACAAGCGCCTGTGTAGGTGTGTGTGAATGGACGCACTCAGTGCCCGGGCCTGGCTGTTCTCAAAGAGCATGCCCATTCAAGGGCACATGGCAGCCTACCATTCCTGTTAGTGAACTCAGCTTATTTAGTAATTCAGAAACTCCAGGCTCAGGCTCGAAAGCCGGGGGAATATCTGCGGGGCCACAGCAGCATTTGTTCTCCCAACAGCCCCCGGGAGGAATGGAGCCACCAGCTAGATGAGGCACTGTGCACGGGACAGGAGGGGCAGACGGGAGGTCAGGTGCGAAAGGGAAACCTCTGGTTAAGCATGAGGCCCTGGATTATATGCCTTAGCAGGTGAAGTGTACGGTATGTACACATACCACGGTGTGCAGATTCAGTGAAGCTGCAGAAAAACACAGCCTGCCCAGAGATCAAAGAACTGTAACCTGACTGCACAGGAAGTAATCTTGCCAACAAACTTCGACTCGAGGAAGGAGTTTGGTCAATCGGCAGGACTGCAGAGGCGCCCAGGAGCAACCACCACAGGGAGCCGGGGAAGCGGGAAAGGCTGGGGACAAAGAGCCCCCTTCTTCCACAAGCAAAGGGGGCCACGGAGGGAAGGCCGCGGAAGAACGTGTGCTCTACGATGACTGAAAGATCTTTCACCCACACGATACATGGACCTCATTTGGATCCTGATTCAAATAAAATGCATTAATGACACCTGAGACAATCAGAAGCATAAAAGCTCTGGGTCTGATGACAGGGAGGGCTTGTACTGGAGACAGCAGCGCAGTTATGCATGGTTTGGAGAGACAGTCACACACCCATGACACACTGCTAGGGCTCCCGCTTCTGGTCACAGGAGACTTGAGCAGAAGTTGGGGACAGCTGAACTGTGAATCATAGTTACTGCACAGTATCCCTACTCTTACTTAATTTTGCATGTATTTTACATCATCTTCCTCCTCCTCCTCCTCCTCCTCCTTTTTGTGGGTTGTTGAACTCTGGACCTGGGTGCTGTCCCTGAGCTCTTCAGCTCAAGGCAAGTGCTCTACCACTTGAACCACAGTGCCACTTCGGTTTTCTGGTGGTTTATTGGAGGTAAGAGTCCTACAAATTTCCCTCCAGGCTGGCTTTGAACTGTGATCCTCAGATCTCAGCCTCCTGAGTAGCTAGGATTACAGGTGTGAGCCACCAGTGCCCGGCTATTTTATACCTTCTTATTAATAAACAAGTTCAATCATCAGGCTTTGTTGGCTCATGCTTGTAATCCTACCTACAGAGGAGGTGAAGACTGGAAGAATTCTGGCTTTAGGCCAGCCCAAGCCGTTTTTGAGACCCCACATCAATTATGGTGGTCATTCCTGTCATCCCAGCCACATGAGAAGCATAAATAGGAAGATCACTGTCTAGAGTGGCCTAGGCATAAGTTTGAGACATTATCTGAAAAATTACTATAGCAGAAAGGGCTAGGGGTATGGTGTCTGCATAGCAATCTAAGGTTTGTAGTTCAAACCCTAGTACTAGAAAAAAACATAATAAATGAAGGAAGGGGAGAAAGGAAGGAAAGAAGAAAGGAAGGAGATAAGGAAGAGAGAAGGGAGGGAGGGAGGGAGGGAGGGAGGGAGGGAGGGAGGGAGGGAGGGGAACTGTCAAGAATAGGCACAGAAGGGCTGGGAAGGTGGCTCAGTGGTAGAGCGCTTGCCTTGCATGCATGAGGCCCTGAGTTCGATTCCTCAGCACCACATAAAAAAAAAAAGCCAGAAGTAGCACTGTGGCTCAAGTGGTAGAGCGCTAGCCTTGAGCTGAAGAGCTGAGGGACAGCGCCCAGGCCCAGAGTTCAGGCCCCACGACTGGACCAAAAAAAAAAAAGAATAGGCACAGATTGGCATACATAGAAAATCATCAGCCTCCTCAGCTACTGACTGAGGATAACTGAGCACCACCAAGCATCAAGAACCATGGTTGTCGTTGAACTTTTCAGTGTGCTAAAATGTGGAGCCAGACAATACTGTGAGACCTCTGAGAAGCATGGGGAAGAATGGAGACGCAGGTCCAGACTGGAGCCGCTCAGTCACTGCGGCTGCCAGGAAGGAGACAAGGGGCGGGCGCTGGGCTTCGCCTAGGGATCATCGCCTCTCTGGGCTTCCTGAAACGGGCCAATCCCAGCCACTTCCCCAAGTACAGAGCCTGCCTCAGGCACAGTCCAGGCAGGGCAGCCGGCCGGCCCTGCTGTCCGCCCCTGCAGGACTGTGATTCACCATATGGCTTCTAGTATGCAGAGAAGATGACAGCTCAGCTCTGAGGCTCCCGATGCCGCTGCGGGCGGACGGCTTTCCCCCCTGTACCCTCCAGCTAGCAGCCCGCACAAGACACACGGCCCCGCGCACCCCTGGGGGGAAGGAGCAGGAGACCCACGCACCTGCGCCCACTTCTTGTTGCGACTCTGCATCTGGATGGCGGCGATCGCCGCGAACACCTCCTCCGCAGGCAGGTCCTCGGGCAGCCTTGTCAGGAACTGGGCGCTGTGGATGAAGTCCATCCTGGCCAGGATGTCCTCGAACAGCTTCAGGATGCCCAGGGCTGCGCGGAAGAGAAACTCCTCCCCGTCCCGGCAGAACACGTCCCACACGCGGCAGGCCAGGTCCAGGGGCAGGGACTTGCTGTACAGGGTGAAGATCCTGCGGGGAGGCGGGCGGGCGGGTTTGAGGTCCCGAGGGAGCGCTGTTCTCAGGCGACCCGGGGGGATGTGTGAGCGCAGCCCTGTGCAGACTGCCGGCTGTGCACCAGCACCGGACACCGCTGCATGCGCTCACCTCTGACGGACACCTGCCAGGCTCCTGCTGGGTAGGGCCAGGAGCTGCACATGCCTCGCGCGGCCCGGCATCTGCCCAGGAGCCAGGGTGGCCCCTGAGTCCTAGCCTAGTAACTCCCTCTGGGTAGGAGTCAGCAAGGAAGCAAAGTAAAATTTGCCAGTTTTGGTTTGGTTTGAGACAAGATCCAGGCTGCCATGCTGCCTCAGTGGTCTGAGTACTGGGATTAAACGCACGTTCCACCACGCCCAGCCTTCCTAGTAGAGATGAGTATTCCCTTAAGGATTATGACATTACCAGCAGGCTATCCAGCAACCCTTTCTAACCTGCTCGGGCCCAAGGAAGACATAGGAGGCCTCATAGTTGCCCCGTCCAGGGGTCCCCTCCAAGGGACCGCTGGACGCACAGTCCTCCCCGAGCTCCTGCCACGCCGGTGCTCATCACAGTGCATCGGCTGGGTTTGTGCATCACTTGCACCCCTGCCCCTCAGGGCCTTGTCCTGAATCCAGCAGTCTTAGTGAATAAGTTCCCGCTCTGCTATAGGAGTCACTGGTGCCGCCTCACCACCAGCACCGCCTCACTGTGAGTGGCAGCTCCCAGCAGCTCCCCGTCCCCGGCCAATCCTTCTGGCAGTGGCTTCCCTACAGCCCTCAGCCTTCCTCGCTGGCTCTTCCAGAGTTGGCACTGAGCTCTGATGCACCTGACTTCAGGTGCAGGGCTCAGCTAAGGGCTGACCCGGCCAGGAGTTACTGCCCCTAACCCCTCCCTGTGTGCCTCCTGGCCTGCTCTGTGCGGCCTACTGTGACCGACAGGATTTCCCTGCAGGCCTCTGCACTGGGCCCAAGCCTGCACACAAGTACAAAGCCAGGCAGGAGCACTCCACACTGTCCTCAGTGCAAACCTTCCAGGAAGGCGCACTGCACAGGTCACCCGGCCATGTAACCGTGCAGCGACCAAACCCGGACCACCGGGTGCCCCAGGCTGTGCAAGGCACTGCAGAAACAACCATGAGCCCAGATGAGGACCTGGCTTGTCTCATTTTACTGAGGTTCAGAGCCTGCAGACGGATGATACATCCCAAGACCCCGAAGGTGGCCTCTAATAGGTGAACATGATTTAAAGCCACCTGTGATGCTGTTACACCACATACTCGCAAGGCAGACCACAGCCACAGGCCCAGGACAAGCCCCTGACAAGTCCTCAGCCTGGGTTTCTTCATAGTTCAAAACCAGAAACTGTCATCATTTGGCCTAAAATGTATGGTTCAAGAAAGTTCAGAGCCGGGTGCCGGTGGCTCACGCCTGTAATCCTAGCTACTCAGGATGCTGAGATCTGAGGATCTTGGTTCAAAGTCAGCCTGGACAAGAAAGTCTGTGAGACCCTTATCTGCAATTAACCACTCAGAAAACCAGAAGTGGTGCTGTGACTCAAGTGATAGAGTGCTAGCCTTGAGCTGAAGAGCTCAGGGACAGCGCCCAGGGCCAGAGTTCAAGACTCATGACAGATTTAAAAAAAAAAAAAAGAAGAAGAAGAAGAAAAAGTTTAGAGAGATCTTGTGTTGACATCAGACTGGGCTCTCAAGCCTAGAAAGGGACCCCCCAGGATCAGATGTGCCCCAGCCTGGGCACTGGCCACCCACAGGCCAACCCTAAGCCACAGAAGTGCTTCGCAAGTCTCTGACCGCATCAGGAGCATGAAGTGGATACCACGGAATAGGGCTGGTGCCGGAGAGGGGAGGGCTCCCTTCATCTGTGTGCTGCAACTGGGCTGAGGCACAGCCTGCCAGGCCCTGCTGGGGAGAGAGGCTCCATTCAGCAGTAGCTGTTCTGGCCCGGGACCTCTCACATGCCATGGGAGTACAGCTCATGCACACAACACTCAAGGCAGGACCCAGCCCACGCAGACACTGGGAGGGGAGCTGCAGGGGCCGCCTCTCTTGCAGACATGGGACACCTGCTTCCAGACACTGTTTCCCAGGCACCTACCTCTAGGCGAGGCCCGAGCAAACCTTTTCCCTCCTCCAAAGGCCTCTCAGCACCCACTAGAGCCTGGACTACTGCAGACCCTTAGCAAACATCAAGTGTGGTGTCTCAAGCCATAATCCTAGCCATTGGGGGGGGAGGGTTTGATCAGGGGATCATAGTTCAAGGCTAGCTGGCCACAAAGTATATGACTCTATCTCAACCAATGGCTAGCTACTGTGACGTGAGCCTGTCATCGGGGAAGCGCAAATAGGAGCTCACAGTCTAGGCCAGCCTGTGTATCTATAGTGAGACCCTACCTTGAAAATAACCACCACAAAAAGAGGCTGGAGATGCAGGTCAAGCGGTACAGTGCCTGCCTGCAAGCAAATGTTTAGGCTAAGCTCTGCCCCTGTCACACACGTCCCGTTCCCACAGGGCCATACACCGGCAAGTCAGGTGAAAAAGGTTCAAGATACTATTGGCCTTCAACAGAACCCGAACGCTCCAGCAGGGCAGTGCTCAGCAGGTGGCGTAACGGCCAGAGCCCTGGGCTGGCCGCCATCTCTGACGTCCCCCGCACCTTCCTCCAGTGCTGGGTTCTAAGCCTTAGGAATCCAAGGGGTCAGGGTTCACGGTCAAGTAAGTAGTATAGAGTCAGGCTGGGTGTGGTGGCTCCTGCCTATAATCCCAGTTGGGTGAGAGGCAGAGGTTGGTGCACTACAGTCCAAAGTCGAGCAGGACAATAGTGTAAGACTCTATCTGAACAATAAACTGAAGGGCAATGTCCTTGAATTCAAACCCTAGTGCTGACAGGGCAAGACAATGTAAAATGGTTGCCAGGGGGTGCCTGTGAGCTAAACCCTCATCCGGGTACACTGCCCTAGAACAGCCCAGAGTCTGGCCGAGCACCCCACCTTCAGCCGGGGCCTGCTGCTCAGCGCCTCCTCTGCCGCAGCCTGCAGTTGGGCTCCACCTCTACCTAGCGCTTGTCCGCAGCTTGGCAGAGAAGCCGGAAGGATCTCAGGTGAAGACGGGAGCACCTGGAATGTTCTGAACGCTCTGCAGCGCTGCACTATCAGGGGATCGGACCGTTCTTGGACGACGCTTGGACTTTATCTTCAAGAGGCTTCTTGCCTCCTGAGGAGAGCGAGGTGAAAGCCCAAGCCAGCCAGCGACTCTGGCCTCCCCACCGTGGCTCTGTTTGCTCTGAGTTAGTGCTGAAATCCAGAAAACTCTCTCAGGATGCGGCCGCTCTGAAAAGCCAGTCGTCAGGGTCATCACAGGAGAAAGCAGCAGGGAGGACTTCCCACCCTCACCAAGATCACGAGACAGCGTGGGAGACGCTGGGCGTGGTCAAGGCCACGGGGACCCTGAGACACGTCCACCGTGTGCCCACGGCACGCACACATCTCCAGACACACCGGGGAGTAGCAGCACCCACTTTCTCAGCAGCAACAACCGCTCCGCACAAAGACATGCCTGGTCCACAGCACAGAATCTCCACAGCCTCTTATTCATGTGTCAGGGGGCTTCTACAGAGCCCCCAAAGCACCGCAAAACCAAAGTCCAAAGCCCAATCTGTTGTCTGTGCTTGTGGTCCCAGCTGCGGCCCCAGCAATCCCTCGCTGGCCAACGTCTGAGTGAACCAAGATCCTCGGGCAAGTCCACACGGCGTCCCTGGACCTGCCCATGCCGCCACTGCCCACTCACCGCCTGCTTCTGCTTCCCCTCCTTGGTCTCTGTGCCTACTAGGCTGCTTGAAACTCACCTGGGCCCCACACAAGCCATCATCCCCCACAGCCCTAAGCCCTGCCGAGCCCTCAGCAAGGCTCCTGACACCCGTGTGGCCTGCCCTCCCAGACCCCCTCTGACAACCTCGGCCCACCTCCACCCACCCCAGCCCAGCCACCATCACCCCTGCCAACCCTCGAGGCCTCGTGCTGCTTCTTACCCATCCACCTGCTCAAGTCCCACGTCCCCTCATGGACTCTGGTCCCCTTCCCTCCCTCTGGACTTGTGTCCATTCCCAGACAGCACCCGGGCCTACTGGACAGCACAGTGCCTGCGGCACACACCTCGTCCACACACAGCCTCGGCTGGCCGGCAGGTTGTGTCCTGCTCATCACCCACCCTGAGCCCCAGGTGGGCAGGGCAGGAGGCAGGAGAACAGAGAGCGCCTTGCAGGAGGCGCAGAGGGAGGGGCAGGGAGGACCAACAGAGCCGGAGGACGAGAAAACACTCTAAAAACTATGGAAACTCAGGCTTACCAATCAATTAGGTAGATGTCTGGAGTCAAGTTGTTCTTCTTGAAATGCGCAAAAAGTTTTGGCAAGTTTTCTTCAAAGAAAACCTCAAATGCAGCAAAATAAGTCAACATCTAGGAAGATAATGTGAAATACACGAATGAGGTAATTAATCAGCCCAAGTTTCCCATCAACCGAAGTCAGGATACTTCCTTTACACCTTTAGACTCAACCACTGCTTCTGGCGGGGAGCTGCGCATTGGAATGCTGATCCACTGGGGGCGCGTGCAGCCCGCTTGTAATAAACACCATGCCCACCCCGACATCTGGTTATTCCTTCAGTTTCTAGAAAGGGAAGCTGAAGCTGGCTAAGCACCGGTGCGGGGCAGTGCTGGGACCTGAACTGGGGCCTGTCCCAGGGCAGGGTGGCAGGCTCACACTCACCCACAGCCAGCTGCCAGCCCCTAGCGCTCCCAGCAGGAAGGCAGGCTGGAGTCTGAGGGAAGCCAAGCACTCCAGGTCAATGTGTGGGCCATGGAGGGGGGCCGGGAGGGGGGCTCCCCGCTGAAGGGGAGCACCTGCACCCAGGGGGGCCAGGGCAGTGGCACGGCTCACCCCCACCCGTTGTGTACACAGACAGATCACTCATCTTCATGAAGGGCTGCACTATGGACGAGTAGTCTGTGTCCCCCCCCCCCCCAGGAACAGGCACCAACGTGACTGCTGCAGCGGCTGGAGAGGAGGTTGGCGTGAGGCTGGCGTGTGAGCACTGGCCTGGGTCACTGTGCCACGGGAGGAACCTGCCCCAGCCAGACTCACTCGAGCTCCCAATTCTGCCTTCTCCTTAAAAAAAAAGCAACTAAAGTAACTAAGGACAGTTTTTTGTTGGGTTTGCTGATGCTAAGGCTTCAACTCAGAGCCTAGGCTCTATCCCTTAGCGTTTTCACCCAAGGCTTGTGTGACTTTTGCTGGTTTATTGGAGATAAGAGTGCTGCCAGGCAGGACGGAGTGTCTCCTGTGAGACCTCCTGCCAGGCAGGACTTTAATTCCCGGTCTGCGTCCCAGTCCCCTCGGCTCCACTCTAGCCTGCTGACTGGGCAGTGGCCGGCTCTGCGTAATGCCTTGTCTGTAACTGGAACTCTCTCAGATAGATTCCTACAGGCAGAGCTGTGTGCCAGTGCTGCCTACAGCTTCTGAAACATAACGTCACATCCCCGTCCCACGCAGCCCTGCTACCTCACACTCTGCTTACGGCCACAGTTAGGCTGCAGTTTCTGAGAGGGGACCCTCGCAGTCCTGAGGTCACGGGGGGGGGGAGGAAGCACCCCCCAGCTGAGGGAAACTATTCGATCGCTTGGGTCCTAAGATGGTAACTATGGGAAAACCAGGGCTATGTGGTTTAAAAGCTGATAGAGCCATTGAATTGGAGGCTCTAGAAAGAGCAAAGGCTGAGGAACTACAGCAGCCTTGACCTCGGCTCCTCCCCACTCCTGAGGCCTGAGAGCAGTCACCCCCCCTCCAACCCCTGAGTTTCCTTGTCCATCTGGACCACTCTAGAACTCAGCTACAGAGCGTGTGGGGCCGTCCCAGGGCAGAGACCATGGACAGCAGCTCACTAAGCAAGCTGCGGCCTTCAAACAAAGGCAAAGGCGCACAGTCCTCATCCTTTAGCCTGCGCTTGAGCTGAGTTCTGACACCGTGTGTGCTGCTGCTTTAATTGACAGGGCCTGAGTCAACTCCAGTGCTAGCGTTCCTGACGTGCAGCACCTGTGGCTGCAGAGCTGCCCTCCTCCTCCCTAGTAAAGAGCAGTCTACAGAAGCACTGTCTTTCTCCAGAATGCACCGACACGCTCATCCACATGGCGACTGACCACGTGCTTCCATACTGAAGTTCAATACAGCATCCAAAATAACCCTCTACCTTACAGAGGGCTCCAAATACGTCTTTGTGGAAGAAAACCACGCAGTCTCCCCTGAAAAGACAGAATGACCCCAGGGCGTGCACACAGAACATACTCACAAGGCTATGGTCCACTCGGAAAAACGCCATTTGACAAGGTTTATTCAAAAGATTAGAAAAAGCAATAAAGGCATCTGCAGTATCTAGGTTCAAGATCAACACTGCGGCTATAAAGGACATACCCTGAACCTGAGGGAGGAGAGAAAGGCATGTTAACCAAAGCCGACACAAGATCAGGGCGGTGCTTTCATTCATCCAACACCCACACTACCAGGCCCACAGCCATCCCTCCCCCCCCTCCCCCCAAGGCTCAGCTGCCAGCCATCAATTCCAACCGAGCACTGCTCCATCCCTGCTCTGCTCTCCCCGGCCACACCCCTGTGGAAAACCACAGCCCAAACCGGCTAGGCCCTCTGCACTTGAGACACGTGCTGCAAACGCTGCATCTTGGTGTTTAATGCATGCACATACATCTGTTCGGCCACAGAAGGGTGGTTACTGCTAAAGGCTTTGCTGATTTAATGTTGGGGAAAATGCATGCACAACGTGATGTCACTTCCCGTGACGGCACGATGATGCAGGTCAGCCGAGCCAGCCCTGTGACTGTGAGGAAATGGAGTCTCCCAGGAGACGCTCCGTGCTCCTTAACATTGGGCCTGACGTCGGAGGCGAACAGGAGCTGGGCAACATTTTGACCTTCTTTGTAGATGATACCATTATACAATATTGAAAAAATGTCACTTACATAGCCCACATCTGGTCGGTAGCAAGTGTAAGCGCCCAAAATACTGTGCAACATGTCATGATACGGACCACCCTAGAAGGAGCGACAGCAAACAACACATGCATGAGGACAGTTAGTCTCCAAAGGCATCCCTGCTATGGCTGCAGCCACCGCGGCCGCCACCGGCTACCACTACTGGGAGGAACCTGCCAAGCACCATGCCAGCAGCTCTGTATGTATTAGGCAGTGTAATAAATTATCTCCAAGTGAAGAGGCGCCTTGGGAGAAAGCTGGCCGGTCAGCTAGGTGTGAGCCTAGGTCAGGGCTCTGCCTGCTCAGACCCCACATTCCCATGCTCCCCATGGGCCTTTCCGCCTCCCTTCCCCCACCTCTGTTTCCTTGGCATCTTTCTGCATGACAGGCTCAGAGGGCACACAGATTCTGTTTCTGTTCTTTTGTCAGTCGTGGGGCTTGGAACTCTGGGCCTGGCACTGTCCCTCAGCTCTTCAGCTCAAGGCTAGCGCTCTACCACTTGAGCCACAGTACCACTTCTGGTTTTCTGGTGGTTCATTGGAGATAAGAGTTTTATGGACTTTTCTGCTCGGGCTGGTTTTGAACCGCGATCCTCAGATCTCAGCCTCCTGAGTAGCTAGGATGACAGGTGTGAGCCACCAGTGCCCGGCTACAGCTTCTGTTTTGTTTTAGACATCCTCCCAGGTCTCCAGCCCTCCAACATTTCCATTTATTCCTAAAATGCTTCCAAAAGAACAGATGTGATTTTCCCACCTAATCAAGCACAGAAGAAAACCCAGAGCCACACCACGCTGTCAGCATGCTAGAAGATGCTACCTAGGGACTAGCTGGGCCAAATCAAACACCTACTGTCCACATCGACCTCATGCTTGTTGAGCATGGATACAGGCATTCTGGGAGGGGGACTGGAAGTCATCCCACAGGTGACCTGGTGCTTATAAAGGAACACAGGGACCAGACTAGTGTATCTGAGGTATAGAAAAGCCAAGTGAGAGAAAAGATACTTCCAAATCACAGGCAGACGAGAGAGGAAAAAACAGCAAGAGTGAAAGACCACTAACCTAGAGTCAGGAGTAAGGGCAGTGGTAGAACAGACCACCAACCCACAGCCTGGAGGGGTGGGTGTTAGAGCCACCAACCTAGTACCAGGAGTGGGGCGGTAGAGCCAGTTGCCAACCTGGAGCCTGAAGTGGCTACCACCAGGTGAATCTGGCCCACGACTAAGGGGAAGAAGGGTACTGATCATTTCTTGATGCTCAATGTCTTGATGGAAGGGATTTTCCACCACTCTAACTGGTGTAAGCAGACCCAGCTCCTCACTCTAAATGCCCCCAACTTACTACAGACACCTCATTCCTTTGGAGCCCTAAGATTGAGTATGACTGACTCCATATGAGTGAGTCAATATGAGACGGAAAAAGCCTCATGCAAAGGGATTTGGAAAGATAAGAGGCAATCCCGCCACCTCCACCAACCCCAAAAGGACCCCAGAGTGCCTGCCCCGCATCGGAGCCTACCCTCTGCTTCTCGAGGGGCTGCCTGGGAGCCCTCCAGCCAGCAGTTGAGAGCTCAGTCTCAGGACACGGTCCAGCAGCAACCTCCAGAATGGAGGTCGGGAGCTCGGCTTCTGCAGGGCCTTTGCAGGCTCTGAGGGCTCCATGACTCTTGGGCAGGGGGCGGTCACAAGGACCCCAGAACCATGCCTATCACACAGCAGGAATATTTGGGTAGAGCCGCCCAGCTGTCATCTGAGTCCCTCTTACTGTCCCCCCCATGTCTGAGCACCTTACAGGCCCTTCATCTCTGGCTGGATTCAGCTGTCTTGTGGTTTCGTGTTCACAAGGTACGTAACATTTAAACAGCACCAGCGGAGCAGTGCTGTGTCACCTGCTGCCAGCCTCTCCTGAGGCTGCCACCCTCAATCCTAGTCACAGATAAGCAAACTAAGGCTGTAAAGCTAGCAGGGAGGAAGGCAAGCTGAGATTCAAACCCAGATCTGTCTGAGATCAAAAGGAAAACCCATTTATCAAGCCACATGTTGAGGCCCCTCCAGGGCTGATGAGGAGGGACAAAAATCTCTCCATGTGGGGCGGGGGAGGCTCAGGAAGAGAAAGTCTTTCCTCCCTGAGAGTAGCTGGGAGCAACTTTGAGACTAGGGGACTCCGAAGCATGGCTTGGTCTGAGGCCTAAGGAAGTGAATGGCCTGTGTAGGGAAAGACATCAGAAGTCAGTCTCTGTAAGGAAGTCTGGGAAGCAGGCTGCCCAGCAGAGGCAACCACTGCTTAAAGCTAGGGCCAGACCTCCAGGTAGCTTTGTAGTCTTCTCTTCTGCAATGATTCCTGAAAAACCAAAAACCAAATGTTTGCAGCTGGGTTAGAACACAGAAGGAAGAGCGTAAAAGCACCCAGGAGGTACCCTGGGTGCTCACCTTACAGAGCGCTAGACCTGGACACAGTGAAAGCAGAATACCCCAGCTGGGGACCGGTGGCTCGCGCCTATAACCCTAGCTCTACTCAGGAGGCTGAGATTTGAGGATCAAGGTTCAAAGCTAACCTAGGTAGGGAGATCCATGAGACTCTTAACCATCAGAAAACCAAAAGTGGGGCTATAGCTCTAAGTGGTAGAGCACTAGCCTTGAGCAAGAGCTCCAGGCCTTGAGATCAAGCCACATGACCAACGATAACAAAAAAGCCAGAAGTGGAGTTGTGGCTCAAGTGGTAGAACACCAGCCTTGAGCAAAAAAACCAAGGGACAGGACCTGGAAGGAAGGAATACACAGCTCCCATAGGCAGGGAGCAAATGGGAAGAGGGAGTAATGCAGAACCAAGACACCATAACCAGGATGTGGCACCTTCTCGGCACACAGGCTGTTATACCACCTTCTAAAGGCAGCATCTGACAGCAACATCCACAGCACTCTAAGTAAAGCACCTCCTGTCCTTCCTTCCTGTGGCTCAGGCCATGATGCCAGCCCCATGTCAGCCCCCAGAGCTCTGCCTCAAGTGCTCTCAGTGCCGGTCCTGCACCCACAGCTGCTTCCCACTCTCAGCAGAGCAGGCTCTCCATGGGGGCTATGCTGACTGACCTGAGCCCTCTCTGCTCATTCTTCGCAGGGAATTCCCTGACCACTGTGGTCCCATGCTCCTGACCTGTTCTGCTTCTCCCTGCATGTTTTGCATTCCCTGTTAGACCACAGTAAACCTAGCCCAAGCACCTCCCAGTGGAGGACGGTGCTTCCCTGGCGCTGTCAACAACCAGATCCCTGCAAAACATGTCTAGACTTGGGTCAGACCTGTGTGTTCATTCAGCAATCACTGAATCTACTAGCCCTCTTTAGTCCATCTCTTAGCAGTAAGCTGTGGGGTAGCAGGGCACACTAGTCAGACTGGACATTCCAAGACTGCTCTAGGGAAAGGAAGTGAGTGGAGGCAGGCAGGAGGCAGGAGGCAGGAGAAAGGAGGAAGGCTGCTATAGTACCCCACAATGACAAGATTCTCATGTGAGAGAAGGTAGAGAGCGCATAGAAGGGACAGAGTAGAGGCTCTGGAACACAGCTAGCAATACACTAGTTCTGATTGCAGAGGGATCAAGGCAGACTCTTGGTGGATGACCACTGGCTCAAACTGAAGGTCTGCTCTGCTAGGACTCTAAAACCTCCTGCTGGCAGCCTGGGCTGTGCTCAGTGGCCCACAGGGAGCCTCCTCTTGTTCCCAATGCCATCCAAAGAGATGTCATCTCCGCCCTGAGGCCTATAGCTGGCTTCTACCCCAATGGCGTCCATGCTCTAGACCAGCAGCTTAGAAACCACTCCCCATGGAGTATGAGGCTGTAAGACCTCCTTTCCCCTGGTTTGCTGCCCTGGCCCCTGTGAGACCACATCTGATGGCTTTGCTGAGCACACGGACCCTTCTGCACCACAGCACAGGACAGAATCAGCCATTCAAGCAGAGGTACTGCCACCACACCACTTGCAAAGGACCCCGTTACACTGACTTCACGTCCAAAAGAACAGCAGTACTATCCACCCTACTCTCCCCAAACTACCCTGCAAACCTGATTACAAATCCATGCAGCTCCACTGAAGAACTGTAGACAAATACACTTGCAACATACCACTACCACTTACTTGCTGGAAGATGCAGAGATTAGGGAATGTTCTAGAAATGTCCAGTTTAATAAGCTCCAGACTGGCCTCTCTGTCTGCTGCAGAAAACCCGGCATCTGTGAGAAGATGGAGAGTAGCGACACTGCTTGGAGCACACATGGGACTAGGCCTATCGCGGTCCAAAAGTTTTGCTTCGGTTAGGAGGAACAGTACAAGAGCACTACTGTGCAACACGATGGTTAATTATGCATATTGTATTCCCCAAAATGCTAGGCAAATGGACGCACTCAACATAAAATTGTAACCATGCAAGGTAATATATATGTTAATTAGCTAGATTTCCTCATCCCACATGTACATATGCTTCCAAACATGATGAATGCAAGAGACACTTATATTGTCACCAACAAATAAAACGGAATAAAAATGAAAGCAGAGAGCTGAGTGCTGTCATCCTAACTACTTAGGAGGCTGAAGATCTGAGGATTGTGGTTTGAAGCCAGCCTGGACAGGAAAGTCCATGAGACTCTTATCTCCAATTAACCACCAGAAAACAGAAGTGGAACTGTGGCTCAAAGTGGCAAAGTGTTAGCCTGGTGTAGCATTTCTAACATGCATGACTAGCCCATTGTTTTACATTTCTTTGACTTCCAACAGCACATAGGGCAGTATTTTAAAAACCCTCAGAAAGCCGATTTCTTGACCAGCAGACATGGTCATTCTTGTGCCTGGTGTCGGGGCCTCCCTGCCTCTCAGGAGCAGGCTCAATGATCCAGGCACCAGGCTACCCTATTGAGAATGGCCTTCCCAGAAATGGTAGTGGCTATGAGCTGACCTCCTGTGTGTTAGAGCACAAACCTCGGACAGGGGGTGGGTTCTGTTGTTCAATTCCCTTTCAAAACAAACCTTCCCATGAGGCACCATAGGAGTCCACCCTACAGTTATGCAAGTTTTGCTTGGGGGGGGGCTAACTGCGAGGGGTTAACTGCCCATGTCTGCAGCACCGAGTCTCCCTGTGGTCTGTACCTTCACTCTCCACTTCTGAACCTCCTGTGCTGAGGGACCGCCACCGCTCCTTGGCCCGGGCCAGACAGATGTCAAAGAGTTCTGGAAGAAAAACCAGAGAGTGAGTCTCCTATTAGCATCTGTCCCCAGAACCCCAAAGAATACATAACTATTTCCTTCAAACATAGGAGACTTGAACAACTCCTCCTGACTCAGCCTGCAAGTCCTTTTTATTACTGAGAGACACAGGCACACACAGAGAAAGAATACACATGCAGCCGGGCATGGTCTTCTTGACATAGCCCATCCACAGTACGGTGCTCTGATTCACTGGGCTGGGTAATGCCTCTCCCAGGATACGAGGGCTCTTTCTCACCTGTGTCTACAGCCAATAGCCCCAGACGGAGTCAGAGCAAATGAGGTGTATCTGGCTGACAGAGGTGGGGCAGGCAGAGGAGGCAGCAGCAGCAGTGTCTGGTTTCCAAGTCCTAATTCTAATTCAATCCTGAATGCTGTAATCCCCAAAGACAACAGCCTCTAAAATCCTAAACCATGTAATTCTCTAAGAAAAAGATTTAAAAACTTCTTTGAAGACATGTATATTTTTAAGAGAATTTAGTTTAGAAATGCATAAAAACAACAAAATACTTTAAGGCCACTATATAATGAAGTAGGCAGAAATGTTTTTGTAAGCATACTCAGGAGTCCTAAGGGCAGCCACGTGAGTATGACACATAGAAGCAGATGAACAATGTTCATACAGAAATCCACTGAGAAGTGAAATGCATAACACACTGAGCTCTGTAATTCAAACACGGAGGCAGACTGCCTGAGCCTTTTGACAAAGATTAAAAATCAAGGTGGGCCCAGAGCTGGTGGGACATGTCTACAATCCTAGCTTCTCAGGAGGGTGAGATCTGAGGATGCAGCTTCAAAGCCAGCCTAAACAGGAATATCCATGAGACATTCAGCTCCAATTTACCACCAAAAAGCCAAAAGTGGAGCTGTGGCTCTAGTAGCCACTAGACTGCTAGCCGTAAGCAAAAAAGCTAAAGAACAGCACCTAGGCCCTGAGTTCAAGCCCCAGTACTGGCACTAAAAGGACATGCCATGCTACCTTCTTGGCAGACTTCCTACTCTTGCTACTGAAGTGAGGCAGGGGTAAGGAATGCCCAAGACATAGAGCTGGCAGAGAGAAGCATCAGTCAGTCTGGGAATCTCTGCCATCTGTAGAATCCACTTTCCAGCTACTCTTCTAAACAGTGGCTTGCGAACAGTTCAGTGACCCATGCTTACAAGCCACGTCCTGTGCTGCTTTTTTTTTTTTTGGTCAGTCATGGGGCTTGAACTCTGGGCCTGCTCAAGACGAGCACTCTATCACTTGAGCCATAGTGCAACTTCCAGTTTTCTGAGTGGTTTATTAGAGATAAGAGTCTCACAGACTTTCTTACCCCAGCTGGCTTTGAACCATGATTCTCAGATCGCAGTCTCCTGAGTATGTAGGTTTACAGGCGTGAGCCACCAGCACGGGCTCCTGTGCTGCTTTTTACTAGACCCATCTCCCAGGCCACAGGGGCTTCCAGTGCCCCTGATCTTGATGCTGCCCAGCTCCCAGATGTCCTGGCCACTAGAGACCACGAGCTAATCACTGAGATATGAAGTGAAGCTACCCAAAAATGTTCACTTTATTTTTTTCCTTTAACTTTTGAAAAATGAAGTAGAGTACATCTGCCTTCAGGGCCAACCCCGCTATTTTATTACAGTGTAATGCAAATTCCAGTACACTATTAAAAGCCACTAGGTAAAAATCTTGATGAATGGCCCCATCTACCTTGCAAAATCTGAGCCAGCCTGCGGTGGCAGGAGGGCACGGTTACGGAATGTAACTTCCTGTCATCATAACACAAAAGCCAAGGGTTCATGGAACAATTGTGGCATCCTGAGCTGGTGGGGGCAGCAGGGAGGACCTCCGTGTGCCCCAGCTTCCAGGAGGTAACCTGTGCTGCTATTTGGTAGGTGGATATAAAGGGCTGTGTGGCCTGTGACCACCAGGGATCTTTGTTCCAAGTGAAGAACTTGACCCTGGGAGGCACAGAGGCTGGTGGTCTCAGGGCAAAGCTAGCCAAAGTGTCAGGGCTAACGCCTCACATAGGAGGTGCCTGCCTCACTGGCAAGGCCACTGGCATGTACCACGCCAAGGGTTATTATACCTTCTTCCCACACCCCTAACTCCAATTCAAAGCACCAGCCTGACTTGCACAGAATTTTTTGTTGCTGTTGTTGTTTTGTGGATTATGGGGCTTGAACTCTGGGCCTGGGCGCTGTCCCTCAGCTGAAGGCTAGCGCTCCACCACTTGAGCCACAGTGCCACTTCCAGTTTTCTGGTGGCTTATTGGAGTTTCACAGCTTTTCCTGCCTGTGCTGGCTTTGAACCGTGATCCTCAGATCTCAGCCTCCTGAGTAGCTAGGATTACAGGCGTGAGCCACTGGCGCCCAGATAGGAGTAACGTTTTAAAAGTCCTACTAGTTTCAGTTTCACTAAGTTTCCAATGACACAACCACAAACAGGGCAAACTGCGGTGCTCTCAAATCAGAATTCATACTTCAGAATCCTCCAGGTCTGGAATGGGAACCCGGGTTCCTCCCATACTGGGATAAAGTACCTAACTCTTCCAGGATGGTAAAGTGTCTCCAGAGGAAAACTAGGTCATCAAGACCTGCCCAGAAGGGTCACACTCAGTGCCACGTAAGAGATAAAAGGAAGGAATGGGAGATGAGCCGCGGCACTCAGCAATCAGACCCCCAGATCACTGTCGGAAGCTAGTGCAGAGAGGCGGTGAGGCTGGGGTCAGGGAGGCCCCACAAGGTGCCCAGTGCCTGCCATGTGCAGGGAACTGGGGTGGGCACTGGTGTCAGAGCCAATCGTCAGACAGTGGAGACGGCTAATCACTCAGACATAGCTTAGAGGAAGGTTCAGACAAATCAGCTGCCCAGCCAGACCCACTAGATAACAGTGCAGCAAAGGCTTTCATTTAAATAAAATCAACCCAGACATCAGTGAGAACCAAAAATTAAGCACAGATGCAGCAGTTCTGCACCTAACAGCCAATTTGCACAGGCAGGGTTGTTGATCAGAGCCTAGAAATTCTTTAAGAACACAGACCAAAATGAGTACTTTAGCCACTTCTGCAGTAGTCACCTGAGGGTGATTTTTAAATCATACTTTCACACCATCCGTGTCATACTTTGTCGTGTGTAAAAGCCCTAAAGATAAGTTCTGGCAGGTACGGATTTGGCCAGAAAAGGTGCTTTGAGGCTGCAGACTGCCCAGACCTCCCTTCTCAGATGGCCAATCACCACCCACCCCTCAGCTATGCTACTCAACAAGTCAGGGATAATCAAACCATTGGGATGCAAACAGCAACCTGACTAAAGCCAGAAGGTACAAGCTATTCTGCCCCAGACTGGAAGGCTTTCACTGGCACAGGAGGGAGAGCAAGAAGGTGGGCCAGCCGGCCCTCAGCTCAGCTTCAGCAGGAAGGAACAGGAGAAAGCAGCTGCTCCCATGCCTGAGCTCCAAGCTCAGTCTGTGAGCTCCCGTGGCCTTGGGACACCCAGATCCCTGCCCAGCACTTGGGCCCACCTGAGATTCACACGTCTGAGCTTCAGAAGTGAATCGGGGCATGCACACTGGGCACAGAGCACACAGTGACTGACAGCATGAGAACCCCAAGCGTGACACTCCAGCCCAGTACCACAAGGACATCAGCCCTAGAGTGATATGCCGTCCACCCCGTCCCAGGCTCATGCCCACATGCCCCGCCAAGTCCTCATCAGGACTCTGATGAGGGTTCACGTTGGAGCCCCCAGCCCCCCCATCCTGCTTTGTTCAGGACATCTGCCCTGGCCTCTCAGCCAAGTGAGACATCACAGTGCACCCACCTCCCAACTGCCCTTCTTAAAGATGCAGCTTCCTGGCAATGCTGTCTCTAAGGGACCAACAAGGACACAGAGGTTTCCCCTGGGCCTCAAACCTCGCAGGCCACTCACCGTGGGTGATGTTCAACTCATTGCCAATGGCCAAGCTCCAGACTTTGCCTCTCACACTTGGTGGGATTCCCTGCCACCACAGATCTCGAACTTTCCTAGAGCACCACCTGGAGAGAATAGGAACATGGTTTCTGAGTTTGTTCTCTGTGATGAAAGGCTTGTCATGCCTCATGCCATTAGGGCTGAAAACACAGCAGCCTGGCCCTCAGGGAGCTCGCCATCTGGGTTGTCCCGCAAACCAGCAGGCTCGCCACCTCACAGAACCAAGTGCAGAGTGATGACTAGCAGAGCTCACACACATGAAGGACAGGGTCACACCTGAACCCTAGGGATCTGAGGATCGTGATTAGAAGCTAGCCCAAGCAGGAAAGTTCATGAGACCCTCCAATTAACCACCAAAAATTCAGAAGTAGAGCTATGGCTCAAGTGGTAGAACACTAGCTTTGAGCAAAGAAGTTCAGGGATAGCACCCAGGTCCTTAGTTCAAGTCCCAGGACCAGTGAGCATGCGCACGTGTATGTATGCGCACACACGCGCATAAACCTGTAGGACTGCAAACAGCTGGATGTGGGCAAGGAGGGTCAGATGGCTCTGCTGAAGAGCTAGAAGTGGAAGGGAGGCCCCCAGGGGTTTTTCAGGGCAGCCCTCAGGGACAGGAAGGGACAGCCACACACTATATAGTTCATCTCACCCTGAAGGTAGGGCACACTTACTAACTGGGTACATTCTAATGGCGCCATCGTCCCTCACACTGATCACAATGAACACACCCTGCCAAAAGACTGGCTGAGGGCACAGGCGCCAGCCCCACATGTCCTCCTGAGCCCAGCTCGGCTGTGAGAGGCAGCCCGGAAGCTGTCAGAGTGCATCCTGACTCCACCAGACCTGTGGATGTGCAGCAGCTTGCTTCTCCTCTCCCTCTGAACTCCAGAAGCTAAGCCGGCCCCTCCCTCAAGGCTGCAACACGTAGTACATGGGTAGAGCACAAAGCACCCTGCATTGTGCCCGGCACTGGATGGCAGCTATTGCATGTGCCTCCAGACCTCACCCTCCTGGGCAGGGTAGGAAAGAAGGGGCCACACACATCCTGCAAGGCCTGAGAACCTCTGCTTTGACTACATGGCCTTGTTTCAGAAAAAGCATTCAAGGTTTGCTGGCAGTATCCAGCCTCTGAGGGACACTATCGAGAAAAGCAAGTGTGTTTCCCCAGCAGAGACCTCAATAGGGCTGTCTGGTCCCTTTGTGACACCCCGTGATTGTAAGGAATCCCAAGCACTGTGCCAAGAGGGACAAGAGTGAGGGACCCCTGCTCCCCATGGCCTCTCCATGGACCTGGCACTGCTACCTCCACACTGGCCTCTCCATGCTGACCAACAGGAGGAAAATGTAAGGTCCAGCTGGCCCTCAGAAGTGAGGATGCCACAGCGGCAGCAGACCCCACCGTGTGTGCCCCGCACTGACCGGGGGGCCACATCAAAGACAGCCCAGAGTCCACCCTCAGAGAGAAGCAGTGGAGCACACAGCCTCCACACCCCAGGGTGGTCTTCCACAGCTTAGACCAGGGCGGGGACAGGAAAGTCCTTCCTGGGGAGACTGAGCCCTCCAGAACAAAGAGGAGTCGGCAGGGTGAAGTGGTCCAGGACCAGATCAATTGTAGGCACAGGAAACAGTGCAATCAATGGAGTAGAAAAGGAAGGAGGCGGGACTGTCATCTCACTAAGCTAAGCTAGAGTTTTTATACGGAGAACCACACCAAGCCACTGAAATGGGAAGTAGGGGGTACGCAGGTGTGGGTTACAAAGTCAGTACAGGCTACTGAGCAGATGAATGGAAGGAGCCGTCACAGCAGCAGGCACCGTGTGGCTGGGCCAAAGCAACTGAGGCCAGTGGCCCACAGCTCAGCAGCGCTGCGCAGCTGCAGCTTACATGGTGTCCCAGTTGGGCAGGATCTCATTATTCCACGTAAGCACAGCGTTCCCGATGCTCTCTTCCACTCGGCATCGTTCCTCCAGCTGCTTTTTCCTCCGCTGGGCTTCTTTAAGTTCTAGAAACCACAGCAAAAAAAAAAAAAAAAAAAAAGAGAAAACATCCATTAACCAGTACCCACCACATTCAAGCCAAAAGATTTCTCTCAAGGGCTGGGACGGTGGCTCAGTGGTAGAGCGCTTGCCTTGCATGCCTGAGGCCCTGGGTTCGATTCCTCAGCACCACAATTGCAAAAAGAAAAAAGCCGGAAGTGGTGCTATGGCTCAAGTGGTAGAGCGCTGGCCTTGAGCTGAAGAACTGAGGGACAGCGCCCAGGCCCAGAGTTCAGGCCCCATGACTGGACCCCCCCCCCCACACACACACACACAAAATTTCTCTCAAAAGAGTCAAGCTGCAAACACCAGGAAACCATGTAGAAGCAAAGCAAATGTTAGCTCCCAAGCTCACTGCACAGCCATGGAAATACCTTCTTTATTCACTTATTTACTTAGTTTGAGACAGGGTCTCACTGTACAGTCCAGGGCTCACGCTGGAGCTCTGTAGCCTCAGGCTCCTGAGAGCTGGCCTGATAGGCATGCACCACCACACCCAGTCCCTCAGGGATTTTAGAATACTAGCTCCATCCATCTGTTAGTGTTTTAATTATATAGTTTATTTTGATTTCATTTTTTGAGTGCTGACTCTGGGACTTGAACTAAGGATCTGGGCATGGTTCCTGAACTTTTGTGCTCAAAGCTAATGCTCTACCACTTGAGCCATAGCTCTACTTCTGGCTTTTTGGTAATTAACTGGAAACGAAGAGTTCATGGACTTTCCTTCTGGACTGGCTTTGAACCACGATCCTCCTCAGATCTTAGTTTCCTGAACAGTTAAGATTACAGCCATAAGCCACCAGTACCCACCTAGTGTTTTAATCATAACATAGGCACAGAGAAGTATATAAATACTAACATGATCCAATTTACACAAAATAGTGAAGCCCATGAAGCTGTCCCAACCTAAGCAAGGCACGTCTCCAGAAACCCTTCTAGAGGTGTCATCTGGCTCTACTCTTCCCAAGGTGACCTCTAGGCTAAGCTCATTCCTAACAGCTCCTAATGGCTTGCGCATCTCTCCTATATAGCAGGAGTACTCAATTTACACACACTAGAGCAAACGCTGCATTCCACATCCCAATTCAACCAACTGCACATGGGAAATATGGGGTGGCGGGGTGGGGGGCGGGGGGTGGGGGGAGACACAGACACACATCACATTTTCTTTTTCTTTTTTTCGGGTCCGGTCATGGGGCCTGAACTCTGGGCCTGGGCGCTGTCCCTCAGCTCTTCAGCTCAAGCCTAGCGCTCTACCACTTGAGCCACAGTGCCACTTCTTGCTTTTTTCTTTTTGCAAATGTAGTGCTGAGAAATCAAACCCAGGGCCTCAGGCATTCAAGGCAAGCGCTCTACCACTGAGCCACCTTCCCAGCCCACACATCACATTTTCTTGTCATTAGTTCCTAAATAATACACAGAACAACCACACCAAGCCCTGAGGAGAGGCATTCGGTGATCAGAGACAACTCCAAGTCCATGGAGGACGTGTGGCTCTGACACAAATGTATCTTACACAGGAGACTTGGGCACCAGAGTCCAGGACCCACAGGGGCAATGAATTTTAGCCCATAGACACAAGAGGGACAACTGTATTTCTCTTGTTGTCTTTTTGGTGGTGGTCCTAAGGCTGGAACTCAGGGCCTCATTTTCTCGCTTGGCTTTTTTGGTCAAGGGGGACAGTCTACCACTTGAGCCACAGCTGCACTTCTAGCTTTTTGCTAGTTAACTGGAGATGTGTCTCATAGACTTTCCTGTTCAGGCTGGCTTTGAACCATGATTCTCTGATCTCAGCCTCTTGAGTGGCTAAGATTAGATATGAACCACCAATGTCCTGCTACATTTTCTTTTTGAGGCAAAATATACACTACATAGAATTAAACTACTTCAGCTAGGCAGTTCATTAAGCACAGTAACATTGCCAAGCCACCATCACTACCATCCAGCTCCAGAACCTTCTCATCTGCCACATAATTGAACCTTGCCCCTCCCCCAGTGCCTGGCAACTCATGATCTATTTAAAAAAAAATCTCTGTGAATGTGACAGCTCCAGGGGCTCATTATCAGTCGGATAAGACAGTATTTGTCCTTTTTTTTGGGGGGGGGTCCGGTCATGGGGCCTGAACTCTGGGCCTGGATGCTGTCCCTCAGCTCTTCAGCTCAAGGCTAGTGCTCTAACACTTGAGCCACAGCGCCACTTCCGGCTTTTTTCTTTTTGCTTATGTGGTGCTGAGGAATCGAACCCAGGGCCTCAAGCATGCAAGGCAAGCGCTCTACCACTGAGCCAACTTCCCAGCCCCAGTATTTGTCCTTTTATAACTGGCTTATTTCACTTATGATGATCTCCTCAAAGGCTCACTCCTGGGTAAGTAGTAGGTGTCAAATTTCTTTCCTTAACCTATTACATTTTAAGTGTCTATAGAGGTTTTTAGGTATTATGAGGGCCGAATTCTTTCCTTATAGAGCCCCTATTCTTGTGTGAGCTTTTAGTGTTTCTACCTTGCTACCAGACACAGGTAGGAGAACATTCTTTTTTTTTTTTTTTGAATGGGAAAACCATACATTTTAAAGCATTAAACCAAACACTGGGCAAAGTCGAAGCTCTGTAGCTCCAAAAGCAAAAGACAACAGCTCAAGGCAGAGAGGGATGCCTACAGTACCTCGTTTTTTGGCCTGCACCACCATTTCTTCATACTGTTGCCTGTGCTTCTGCGCTTCTTCAGCTGGTTTTGCCGGGAGATTGCTTAACAGGAAAGAAAGGGTTTTCCACATTAGAAATATATAGATATAGATACAGATATAGACATAGATATATACATATATATATATATATATAAAAGAGCCTGAGAAAAAAATATCTGAAGCATTATTTATAAAAGAGTGCAAAAGCTAAAGATCACAACCTCAAATTATTTTTTAAATATACAGTTCTTTTATAAACTGAGAAGTACCATTTTACAAAAGAAAAATGCTCACTATAAGAACAACTAAATTAACAGGCACTGGTGGCTCATGTCCATAATACCAGTTATTCAAGAGGCTGAGATACGAGACTCACAGTCCGAAGCCAATGTGGGCATGAAAGTCTATGAGACTCCTAATTCCACTAAACTACCCAAAATGCCAGAAGTTGAGCTCTGGCTCAAGTGGTAGAGCACTAGCCTTGAGGGAAAAAAAAAAGCTCTAGGACAGAGTACAGGCCTTGAGGTCAAGCCTCAGGATTAGCACACAAAATACATACATACATACAACTAAACTATAAAGATTAAGAAAAAATAACAAAGCCAGTACCCGTGGCTCACACCTGTAATCCTAGCTACTCAGGAGGCTGAGATTTGAGGATCATGGTTCAAAGCCAGCCTGGGCAAGAAAGTCTGTGAGACTCTTTTTTTTTTTTGTCGGTTGTGGGGCTTGAACTCTGGGCCTGGGCGCTGTCCCTCAGCTCTTCAGCTCAAGGCGAGCGCTCTACCACTTGAGCTACAGCGCCACTTCCGGTTTTCTGGTGGTTTATTGGAGACAGGAGTCTCATGGTCTTTCCTGCCTGGGCTGGCTTTGAACCACGATCCTCAGATCTCAGCCTCCTGAGTAGCTAGGATGACAGGCGTGAGCCACCAGCGCCCGGCTCTGTGAGACTCTTATCTCCAATAAACCATTCAGAAAACCAGAAGTGGCATTGTGGCTCAAGTGCCCAGGCCCAGAGTTCAGGCCCCACGACTGACAAAAAAAAACAAACAAATAAAAAACAATTACCTATAATATAATAAGCAATTATTTGGTATTTCTCACTCTATTGTCTTAAAAAAAATTTTGTGTCTGAACCTCAGAGCATGACTAGGCTCTCTGGTTGGGCTCAGCTTTGGTTTGGAGTTGGGTTTCTTTGTTTTGGTCCTAGTACAGTTTGAACCCAGAGCCCAGAGCTTGCTCAGTAGGTACCTTATCACCGGAGCCACAACCAGAGCTGTATTAATCTGGCCAGTTGTTTTGTTTTTGTCGGTCGTGGGGTCTAACCTCTGGGCCTGGGCACTGTCCCTCAGCTCTTCAGCTCAAGGCAAGCACTCTACCACTAGAACCACAGCACTACTTCCAGCTTTTTCAGTTTATGTGGTGCTGAGGAATGGAACCCAGGACCTTATGCATGCGAGGCAAGCACTCTACCACTGAGCCACCTTCTCAGCCCCTCTGGCTAGTTTTTTTTTAAAGACTGAGCTTAAAGCTGGGTGCGAACGGTTCAGGCCTGTTATCCTAGCTACTTAGGAGGCTCAGATCTGAGGATGACGGTTCAATGCAAGCCTGGGCAGGAAAAGTCCAAGAGACTCTTATCTCCAATTAATCCACAGAAAACCAAGAGTGAAGCTGTGGTTCAAAGTGGTAGAGTGCTAGCCTTGAGTAAAAGACCTCAGGGACAGTGCCCAGGCCATGAATCCAGGCCCCACAACCAACAAAAAATAAAAATAAAAATAAATACATACATGAGTTTAGCTCTGTAGTTCATTTGCTTTACTATTTATATACATCGTTTTAATCATTCTGGGCATCCCATTAATAGCTACAAAAGGCACACCCCCTCTTAAGTGGCTGTGGACTTTAGGGAAGGGCAGTGGTGCCTGGCCTGCATCTGCCCACATCCACATACCACAGCCAGGACCCACGTTCCCTGGGAGACTATGAGCCCTGGTGCCTGAGAAGCAGGCCCGCCACCAGCACCGAAAGGAGGCGCCAGCCAGCCGCATCCCACACTGATGGCCCTGTTTCCATGACACGGTACCATCCTGACTTTCAGTCCTCTGCGCCAGGATCTCCCCACATCCACTTCCATGACCCAAGAACTAACAGTAGGAGACACACTTACTCTTTAGACTTCACCTGTTTTAAATGTTAGAGGTGGACAGGGGCCTTAGAGATTAACTAGCTTGATGTTTTTCCAGCCTTCTTGCTCTCTCCTTCTTGATCAAAGAACCTCCTATTCCAACACAATGTTCTAAGGAAACTGAGTAAATAGAAAGAGATTGTCTATGACCTGGTGAAGTGGAGCAAATGATGTCCATATCACACAGTGGACACATGGGTCCACAGGGCCCAGCCTGTAATTAGCCACAGCCTGCTCACTGTGACCCCAAGAACCCCACAGGCCAGTGCAGGAAGTGCCCTTCGATACCAAGGCATTCCCAAAACACCTCTTCAAGCTGGGTGCCTGTAATCTCGGGAGGCTGGGGTCTGAGGATCACAGTTCAAAGCCAGCCAGGGCAGGAAAAGTCCATAAGATTCTTATTTCCACAAAAAAAACTGGAAGTAGCGCTGTGACTCAAGTGTTAAGAGTGCTTGCCTTGAGCTGAAGAGCTGAGGGGCAACACCCAGGCCGAGTTCAAGCCCCACGACCAACCAAAAAAAAAACCCCACTTCTTCAGCATCTGCTGCCCAGGGACTCCAGAGATCACAACCAGTCTCACATGTATAGTAGCTACTTAAGTATTTCTAAATGACAAACAAAAAGAGAAACTTCCTGAGTGGAAATGCCTGGAAAAACTTGAGTGCTGGGGGCAGTTATGCCAATGGGCCACATGATCTCATTAGAGAAGACATACTGATGTGGGCAGTGGCGGCGGGGGGAGGGGGAGGGCAGGGGGACAGTAATATGGCCACTCTCCTTCCCTCTCTGGACCCCGCTCTTCTCCAGTGAAAAGGACTGGCGAGTTGCCTTGTCTCCTGAGGCAGATGGCACACAGATTTCCAGAGACTCACGCAGGTCTGTCCTCGAGGATGAGTGCGGTGGTGGAAAGCGGCTCAAAGTCCAAGTTCTTCCTCACATTTTGCTTTGGGGAGGGTGGCCTGATTGGGCTTCCAGCCTTGTCTTCATGTTCCTAGGACAAAGAAACCACCGTGACTCTGGGCCCAGCCAGTTCTTTTTTACATGAGGTTCTTCCAAAAGCAAGAATGATGCTTTGTAAGTTAACTCTGAGGATAACGCACTGGAAATCTTTCCTGCTAGTCAGAGGGAGAAACTGCTGCCCACAGGGGCCTAACGGCTCTCGGTGGGACCCAGGACTTTCCCCTCTGAGTCTTACATGTTCCCAAGTTGGGGAAGCTACAAGGTCTCTCCATCACACAGCCCTGTACAAGGACCCACCAACTCTGATGCGGGATCTCAAGGCCTCTGTGTGAGAGGTGCTGCTTTCTGTCTTCAGGACACTAACTTTTTAGTGATGGTTATAAAGGCCACCGGGACTCCCTCACTCCAAATCACCATCAACTGCTGCTTATCAATGTGTCAGTTTCTGAGTACAGTGCATCTTGATCAACGCCACCACTTCCATCCTTCTCCCCCATCCCTCCCAACCCCAGCCACTCAGGCTACCTGATTCAATTTCACATATGTACTTTGAAAGTATTCCCATATTCACCCACACTTCCTCTCTCCATTCACCTGCTCTCCTCTTCTTTTCTCCCCCGGCCCCCCAACTCATGATGTAGTTTCCTGGCATTCATTCTGTTAAACTATTAGTTGTTTGAAGGAGTTACAGCACCACAATCTTGCCCTGTATGTACTGTAGTTTTAAGGTGTTTATGTATATGCATATAGCCCTGTATATGTTTTCATGTGTATATGAGCTCTACTTGCCACTGTGTAAATCATTTTGCCATGCTCTGGAAATCTAAAGGCCTCCATTCCTACTGAGTCACTAATTTGATCCGTGGACTACAACCACCAAAGCTTAGTCACATCTGGTGACCCACATTCCAAACACCCAGACAGAAGGGTGAAGGTGTGTGTGCCCGTGCTTACACACCCTTTGCTCCCTGAAATATCAAACACCATGTGTGCTTGCGCACAAGGCTCTCAGAACCACCCCTTCAAGGGAACATAATCTAGTTGGGAAAATAGGGCAAACAAACTCGGAGTAAACCCTAGCTCTCAACTCCCCTCCAGGAGACAGCAGAAATGATTGTCAAGCAGAAATTATTGTGAGCTGGATTTTGTTGACATTTGTTGTCATGAGTGATGCTCCTGGTAAAATTATTTCACAAGTAATTTTTCTCTCAGCTAGACGGGCCTACTGAAGCTTCTAAAAAGTAGAAAGGAAAAAAAAAATAGATTTCCTCTAAACACCAAGGCTGTGAGAAGCAAGTGGGTGGGACAGTTTCTGTTTACCTGGATGCACAAGGCTAGAGGTCACACCCTAGACTCCCGGTTTACAGTGCTTCCTCGGAGGTACTGAAATCACCCCCCCTTACCTGAGACATGGAGAATATGCATTAGCTCATGGACCCAAACGTCTGAGAGGATCTACCTTGTGCCAGCCACAAGTACCCAAAAGTCAAAATTTTCAACATTACGGGAAAACTATCAAATATGTGTGAGGAGAAAGAGTCAGACAAGGCCTGAGACAAATATCTCATTAAGTGCTATTTATCTGATGAGCCTGGCCTACTGAATGGTGTGCCAAGGCCAAAGACCTTGTGTTAAAAGTCAGACGTCCTAGTATTTGGAAGATTTTCCCTTTGCTTCTACTCCATGCGGGCCTGGCCTTTCTCCCAGACCTGCATAAGACAGAAGAAGACAATTGGTGCCAAACACTAATCATGGAGCACTGCAAAGTCTGCAAGCAGCAGATAAGAAAGGTAGGGACAAAGGAAGTGGGTGCCTTGACCACGGCCAGAACACCACACCTCAACCGTCAGGGCTTCTTGTTCATCATCAGCAATGGCAAGGCCTCACACACAGCACTGGGGAGAATCTGAGGGACCGGACAGCACCACCCCACCACCCAGAATGGATTACGTAGATCCAGAGAGGTCAGTGACTCACTCTGCAGGTGGGCAGAGAAGCTGGGTCAGATGCCAATCACTGGGTTCTCTGGCCACATGCCACCAACATGGACAGGAAATAATCTCATCATGCACAGCTTCAGGAAAGCTTTCAACCCTGAATGAAGCTTGTAATGCTGAGGTAAGTACACCGAGTATGTGGGGGCCAAATAGCGTGTTTGGCTCACAGTGACTCAGGATTACAAGGCCAGAGAGGCGCGGCTGGTCCCAACCTGAAGTCCCAGGTGGCATTTCAAATCCCAGATGGTGTTCCCAAATACAAATGGGATGCCTTTGAGAACAGTCACAGTCCTGGCCCAAACCTACTTCTCCTCCCATGGCCTTCTAGGTTTCCAGTCAGCTCATTGTCCAACCAGACACACCAAATCTAGGCTCAAGAAAAGGAAGTTGCGGCTGGGAAGGTGGCTCAGTGGTAGAGCGCTTGCCTTGCATGCATGAGGCCCTGGGTTCGATTCCTCAGCACCACATAAGCAAAAAGAAAAAAGCCGGAAGTGGTGCTGTAGCTCAAGTGGTAGAGCGCTAGCCTTGAGCTGAAGAGCTAAGGGACAGCGCCCAGGACCAGAGTTCAGGCCCCAGGACCAGACCCCCCCCAAAAAAAGAAAAGGAAGTTGCTCTAAGGGTCCTGGGAAGATAAATGCCCTAGGGAAGCAGCACTCACCTGTGAACTTTCAGCATAGGTGCTGCACATGACACAGCAGAGTGCTAAGGCTTTGGGAGCCCTGGCTTTCAGCTTCAGCAAGCCATGCCTCCACCTTCTTGCTATAACTGGCAGTGACTGTGACTACCACAGCGGTGGCTGACTAGAAACACACACACTAGACAGCTGGATACCTCCTGAAGACCTCAGCCCTCTCTGGAAACCAGGGGAGAATCGGTGGATTCTCCATCTCAGTGTAGCTTCCTCTGCATCCAGTCAGGTCAAGGGGCATGACCTGAGTAACACTGCTCTTCACTGCTAGACTAACTGCAGCCCACAGGCCCATCAGTAACATAAATCAACCAGTCCACCCTGGGCACCCTTACAGAGGAGATTTCAGGATTCTTCAGAGTCCTGGTGTGACTGAGCTTCATGGACATGAAAGGACTTCTACAAATGAGCTAATAAGTGGAGTGCACACTGCAGAAGCCATATGTTTCAGGTGTGTACCAGGCAAGATCTGCACACTAACCTCAATTGCTGAGCTTTGTAACCTTCTCAAACTGTCTAACTTAGATTCAGAAGTAGCGTGAATTGATGGCACCACTGCTAATGCAAGACCACACCTGGCTAATGCAGCAGCGATGGAGAAGTTATGGTGTGTGGTGAATGAGCAGGTTCCGGGGAAGAGCAGCAGGAAGCAAGGTACTTGAGCAGGGCCTCAGCTCCAGACCGGGGCCATAAGCAAAGCAGATGCGGCAGGAGGAAGAGGAAGGGGACCATGCAGAAAGGAGGAAGCTCATATGTGAATAAGCCACATGAGGCCAAGCTCTTTTGTGAAACCCTTAGTCCCCAGCCTCGTAGAGCATCCAGGAAAGACACGAGAAATGAAGGAAGGACAAACAACAGGCAGTAGGAGACTGCAGGGGACCAGGGAAGCATCCCAGAAAGGTTTCCATCTGAGCAAAGAAGCTATAGGTGGGAGTCTGGATACAAGCCTCTGACCGCACGGGCGGTGGCCTGGGGGTGGGCGGAGGTAAGAGGGAGACCTAGGCTCCCCCTAGGGAGCTCGCCTGTGGATGAGCAAGGAGGGCGCTGAGCCAGTTCTCCTACACAGGATGGTCTCAGCCAGCTGTGGGGACAGCAGCTGGGACAGCCCCGGGAGAGAGACACAGCCAGGCTAGATGCAGGGAAACTATGACCTTGGATTAAAATATGTCAGAAAAGACCAAAAATAAAAAAATACAGGGACTTGACTCAATAGACACTTGTGTTAAGGGGGGAAAACTGGTTTCTTAAACTAGGAAAGAAAACCTTCTAGACAGAAAGACAAGAGAAATTACCAGTACCACTCAGAACTGGAGTGTTACACACAGTCAAACACACAGGTGACCTGGCAGGCGGAGCCTGTCTGGGACAGGCAGCCGTCCCCTGTAGTACCCCGGAGTGTGAGACGAACTGTCGGTGGTCAGCCCCAGGACCCAGGTGGCCTGCAGGGGAGCGGAGCGTGCAGGAAGAACCACCCCTCCCAGCCTGCCTCCCTGACCTGTTGAAGGTGAGGATTAGAGGAGAAGGCCTGTGGCCCCAGCAGGTACCCTGGATTGACAATGGCAGAAACGTGGTTGCCTGATTTTCACAATATTTGAGACACGGGTGCGGGCATAGCATAGTTGGCTTCACACACAGCCCTTTGTGACAGGCAAGCGTCTGGGAGCTGTTCTGTCATTCGGGCGCCTGGCCTGGCCTCTGCGCTCGCAGCCCGCTCCTGGGCGCGCTGCCCTCCGCCGGGGGCCTCTACCTAAGCCCCCAGCGCTCTGGGAAGGGGCTCTCCCAGGCACCCGCAGGGTCCCGCACCCTCGGGAGAGCTCAAAGGTCAAATCGCTACAGAGCCCGGAACGCACGAGCGGGTGAACGGCGCTGAATGCGCTGGGTCTCGGCAGCCGGCGGGCTGCGGTCTCCGGGGCGCAGCCGCAGCGCTGCCTCCGGCCGGGGCCCCGGCCCCCCGCACAAGGGGCCGGGAGCCGGGCACCGCGGGTCCATGGACCGAGGGCCGTGGACCGGGCGGTGGACCGGGGGGCCGGGGACGGGGAGGCCGGGGACCGGGGGACCGGGGGGCCGGGGACCAGGAGGCCGGGGACCGGGGACCGAGGACCGGGGGGCCGGGGACCGGGGGGACCGTGGACCGGGGGGCCGGGGACCGGGGGGACCGTGGACCGGGGGGCCGGGGACCGGGAGGCCGGGGACCGGGGACGGTGGACCGGGGACCGAGGACCGGGAGGCCGGGGACCGGGGGGACCGTGGACTGGGAGGCCCGGGGCCCGGGGGGCCGGGGACCGGGAGGCCGGGGACCGTGGGGCCGGGAACCGGGGACGGTGGACCGGGGACCGAGGACCGGGAGGCCGGGGACCGGGGGGACCGTGGACTGGGAGGTCGGGGACCGGGGGGACCGTGGACCGGGAGGCCGGGGACCGGGGGGACAATGGACCGTGGACCGGGAGGCCGGGGACCGAGGGGACCGTGGACCGGGAGGCCGGGGACCGGGGGGCCGTGGCGCCGGGGGCAGAAAGGACGAAGGATGTGCCCGCTGAGCACCGACCCTGGAGGAAAACCCCGCGGGCGGCAGGCGCCGGGCCGGGCCGGCCGGGACGTGCGCACACCTGCGCCCCGCGCGCGCGGGGCCGCGGAGCCCGGGCCCGGCCCGGGACCCCGACCCGGGGACTCACCATGAACGCCGGGCCTCAGAGGCGCGCGGCCGGCGGCTCCATGCCCAGCAGCGGAGGCCGGGCTCCCTCCGGCCTCGGACCGAGGACGCCGTCGCACCCGAGCTCGCACTCGCGGGCGGGGCGGCAGGCCGCTCAATCGCCGCCGACGCGCCGATCCGCCCTTGCGGTAGCTCGGCGCTCCGGGCCTCACGGCGGCCTGGAGGCGGGACCTCAAGGGGGCGGGGCCCTGTGACACGCAGCCCCGCCCACAGTCCCTAGGCCCCGCCTCCAGCCCCGCCCCTCGCAGGCCCGGCTCTGGGAGCCCGGCCCTCCCCACCACTCGGCCGCCCAGAGGGGCGGCGGCCACCCGGCTCCGCCCCCCAGGCCCCAGCCGGATTGTCAAGGTTAGCTTAAATCCGCTTCAAGACGCCAGCCCGGGTCCCTTGTGGGCAGCAGGCGGGACGAGCATCCCTTCCACGGTACGGTTAGCTTGGGACCACGTGGGGACGTGGGGACACACACACGCGCACACGCACACGCACATGCCCCGCACAGAGCTCACTGCAGTGCTTGCCTAGGGCTGACTGGGAAGGGCCGGAACAAACGTGGGGTGGGGATGCTCTCTTGAGATGCATTTATCACAACAGGCTACAAAACATACTTGCATTTCTTTGGTCTTTTCGAAAGTGTGTAGAAGGGCCAAAATTCTCTCCGGGGTGCCCAGCGTGAACCCATGTGGCACCAAGTTGCGCCAGGCTCTCTGTCCTCTGGGCCTCAACCGAGCTGGATTTCCAGCTACCAAATCCACCACGGAAGTTCCCTCACTCCATCAGAAGATAAAAATCAAGGACAACGACGGATGACTGTGCAGCTGTGAACGCAAAATGCTGTGGCCATTTGGGGGATGTGTGCCAGTTTCTGCCTGGCTGCTAAGAGCTACCCAGGAGAACCGTTTCCACAAAAAGACTTGCAGGCAAAACCCAAACCCTAAAAACAACGTAAAATGTCCACAACTGAGGACTGTATAAACCGCATTACAACAGCAAAGGGAAGAAACACAATGATACCTCTGCTACACAGGGCGAACGTCAAGAACACTACAGTAAGTGCACCAAGGACAGTCACAGGGCCCCATCTATGAAATTTCTTCCAATGGTCAATTTTCAGCTTGATGACCCAGTGCTCATACCTGTAAGCCTACCTACTCAGGCTTGAGGTCTGAGGATCACAGTTTGAAGCCAGCCCTGGTAGGAAAGTCTATGAGACGCTTATCTCCAGTTAACCACCACAAAAAGCCAGAAGTGGAGCTGTGGCTCAAATGGTAGAGCACTAGCCTTAAGCAAAAAAAAAATCTCAAGGACACCATCCAGATCCTGAGTTCAAGCTTACAGCCAATACCAAAAAAAAAAAAAAAAAAAAAAAAAAAAGGTACATCTCCAGATGCCTGCAAACAGGCATGAAGTCTATGATAGAAGTTTGGGGTAGCTGGGCACCGGCGGCTCACACCTGTCATCCTAGCTACTCAGGAGGCTGAGATCTGAGGATCGAAGTTCAAAGCCAGCCTGGGCAGGAAACTCCGTGAAACTCTTATCTCCAATAAACCACTAGAAAAAAACCAGAAGTGGTGCTGTGGCTCAAGCAGTAGAGCACTAGCTTTGAGCTGAAGAGCTGAGGGACAATGCCCAAGCCCAAAGTTCAAGCCCCACGACCAAAAAACGAAAGTACTGATTGTAATGTGAACACCCGTATACATATATTAAGAACCAATGAGTAGGTTTTACGGTATCTTAATTAGAATTCAATAGACATCTTTAAAAAGCAATAGGATTAAACCAGAAATTGAGCCTGGCCAGCAGGAATAAGGAAGGTCTTGTTAGAAAAAGTATCTAGGGCTGTGTAGCTCGGTGACAAGAATGCTTGCCTATGGGCTGGGAAGTTGGCTCAGCGGTAGAGCACTTGCCTTGCATGCATGAGGCCCTGGGTTCAATTCCTCAGCACCACATAAGCAAAAAGAAAAAAGCCGGAAGTGGCGCTGTGGCTCAAGCGCTAACCCTGAGCTAAAGAGCTGAGGGACAGTGCCCAGGCCCAGAGTTCAGGCCCCCGACTGGACCCCCCCCAAAAAAAAGAATGCTTGCCTAGCATGCATGAGGCCCTGGGTTCAATCCCCAATACCATCACCACCACCATCACCAAAAAATAATCATGCATTAATACACCTGAGGAAAGGAACATGACTAGGTAGCAATGCTAGTTTGTACTTTACGCTGAAGAGCTGTTCTGAGGCATTCGATGTACAGTGCACCTTCCAAATGGCTGGTGCTTTAGCAACGGACAAGTGCAATGAGAACGGTGACATGTCACCACTGTCCACCCAAGGGGTGCTAATCCATGTGTGTATTCAATCCATTGTCCTTTGAGCTCTTGCCAGGGCTTGGAAGCAATGTCAGGAGGCTGAGTGGCAGTTTTCAGTTTTCACCTCCACTGCATCCTTACAAACACTCCTGCCTTCCTCTCAGCCACAGCCAGGCCCTGAGCCTCTCTCCCAGCACTAGACCCCAGGTTCCTGGCTGCACTCACTGCGGTCGCTGACTATAAAACCTCAGAGTGGGCTGAAGGCCTGGTGAGGCACAGCGGGGGAGGTGCTCAAGCACCCGTGGAATCAGCGTGGAATCAGCGTGTCGTATGAATCTGTTCTGCCTGCCTGTCTTCTGCCTGCCTGCCTTCTACCCAGCAAGCCATCAGAGTGCTCGGCCTGAGGAACCAAGAGGAAGATAATCCCTGCCCTGAATCACTCACAGAGCAGCAAAGAGACCGTGTTGCTGCTGTCTGGAGGCTCGGTGGCTTACAGGGACAGGGAGGTTAGGGAGGGGGGCCCAGTGGGCACCTGGCTAGCCTGGAAGGTGAATGATGCCTTTCTGGAAATAAAGCCCAGCCTTCAGAGACAGGAGCACATCGCATCATCTGGATCCATTATCAGGATCCCCATCCCAACACCTAGTGCTCCATGCGTTCCAAGTTATCCAATGTGAGCCAGCATAAGGAGTTCACAGATTCACTACAGTTAAACATAGGAGAGATGAGCCTTCACTATGTGATAAATAGCAGTAAGCCATGTTTCCCAAGACATATATATGCCTCTTCCGCCTCCTCTGGCAGGCTGTACCCTGCAGCTGCTACTTGAACAACAGTTGCTAACTTGTATTTTAGAATTGAGCACTGGTTACAAAATCTTAACTACACATTACACCATGTGATGACAGGTTGGTTTTTCCTAATTTTGAAACATAAAGAAGTCATCAAAAGAGATTCCCTCCTCCTTGGACTGCACATCTATCTTACTCCACAAAAGAATTTTCACCAAGCACTGTGGCTCATGCTTGGAATCCTAGCTACTCAGGAGGCTGAGAACTGAGGGTGCGGTTTAAAGCCAGCCTTGGTGGGAAATCCTTGTCTGCCCCATTACCTGGTACACTTTCTCTTTCTCCACTAAGCACCATGTCAGCTGTAGCTGCTCTCTATCTATACCTGTTCTCTGCCAGGTGGAGAACGTCCTCTTTTTTTTTTTTTACTTTGCTGAGTTAAAAAAAAAAAAAAAGAAATAAACACTGAATTTTACCATCTGCATTTTCTGCTTCAACTGACAGATGTGCTACTCTTTAGATCAGTAATGACTTTCAAATGGGGAGCTGGCCTTGCTTTCCCAGGACACACAGCATTGAGCCCATGTATTGCTTTTGTTCTTTTTCTTTTCTTTCCTTTTTTTTTGGTCATGGGGTTTGAACTCAGGATCTGGGTATGTCCCTGAGCTCTTTCGCTCAAGGCTAGCGCTCTACCACTTTGAGCCACAGCACCACTTCCAGTTTTCTGGTGGTTTATTGGAGATAAGTTGGTTAATTGGGATAGGCTGGCTTTGAACCATGATCTTCAGATCTCAGCCTCCTGAGTAGCTAGGGACTACAGGCCACTGGCACCCAGCTGCTTTTGTTCTTTTTAAACAAAATCTTGGATCCCATCTACTATGTTGAGGCTGTGAATAAGTGTCTTCACATTTGTCTTTCTGGTACTGAGTTTGTCTTCCTTTGCCGACAGGGTAACACTGGCCTCATAAAATGAGTCATGAAGTATTCTCTCCTCTTCTAAACTCCTCTTCAGAATTTATCAGTAAAAGCAGGTAGGGCTGGACACACACACACACACACACACACACACACACACACACACACACACACACACACACACACACACACACACACACACACACACACACACACACACACACACACACACACACACACACACACACACACACACACACACACACACACACACACACACACACACACACACACAAAATGTGAGAGAGAATGTGTGCATGCATGTGTGCCTGTCCTGAGTACTGTCCCTTAGCTTTTTCTGCTCAGGCTGGTGCTGCTCTACCACGTGAGCCACAGCTTCACTTTTGGTTTTTTAGTGGTTAACTGGGGATAAGAGTCTCAGACTTGGGGCTGGGAAGGTGGCTCAGTGGTAGAGCGCTTGCCTTGCATGCCTGAGGCCCTGGGTTCAATTCCTCAGTACCACATAAGCAGAAAAAAAAAAGCCGGAAGTGGCGCTGTGGCTCAAGTGGTAGAGCGCTAGCCTTGAGCTGAAGAGCTGAGGGACAGTGCCCAGGCCCAGAGTTCAGGCCCCACAACCGGACACCCCCCACCCACCCCCGCCAAAAAAAAAAAAAAAAAGAGTCTCAGACTTCCCTGTCCTGGATGGCTCTGAACTGCGATCCTAAGATCCCAGACTCCTGAATAACTAGGATTCTAGGCAGGAGCCACCAGCGCTCAGCTTATCATTTCCTTTTTTTTAATAACTACAGGATGACTCAAGTTATCTTATACCTTTTTGATGACTTCTGGGATTTCTAATTTTCAAAGAAATGGACAACCTCATCTAAGTTATCTACGTACACAGTTATGCAGAATATAGTATTGTCCTTGTACTTTTTATTTCTTTCTACTTACTATTTTAATCCTTTTGCTTCACTTTACTTTGTCAATTTAGCTACAGTTTGATGAGGATACACAACTTTTAAAGAATCAGCTTTTGGTTCTACCATCATTTTTGGTTCAAATTTGGTTCAAATTTAATTCTATTCTTATGTTCATCATTTGTTTCCTTTTGCTTGCTCCATTTATAGTTCCTTAATACTTACTTAACTGATGTGGGATCATTCTCTTTTCCTTCTTTCCTTCTTTCCTTCCTTCCTTCCTTCCTACCTTCCTTCTTTCCTTCCTTCTTGCCTGCCTGCCTGCCTGCCTTTCTTCTTTCTTTCTTTCCAGTACTGAAGCTTGAATAAAGGACTCAGCACTCTTGCTCTGCTTTTCTGCTCACTCTACACTTAAGTTATACCTCTGCTTCCAGCTTTTTGCTAGTTAATTGGATATAAGAGTCTTTTGGTTTGTCTGCTGGGATTGGTTTTAAAGATCAAGCCTCAAATCTTAGCCTCCTAAGTAGTTAGGATTATAGGCAATAACCATCAGTGCCTGTTTTTTCTTTCTAATAGGAGAATTTAAATACTATGGATTTGCCTTCCAAACACTGCACCCTACACATTTTGATAAGTTGCCTTTTTGTTCATGTCAAAATATTTTTAATTTTCCTTGTGACTTCCTTATTGACCTATAATAATTTAGAAGAGGGCTGGGAAGGTGGCTCAGTGGTAGAGTGCTTGCCTTGCATGCATGAGGCCCTGGGTTCAATTCCTCAGCACCATATAAGCAGAGTAAAAAAAAAAAGCCGGCAGTGGCACTGTGGTACTCAAGTGGTAGAGCACTAGCCTTGAGCTGAAGAGCTGTAGGACAGTGCCCAGGCCCAGAGTTCAGGCCCCATGACCGGACCCCCCCCAAAAAAATAATAATTTAGAAGATTGTTATGTGTTCATTTTCCACAATTCTTGAGCGATTTCTAATATCTTTCTGTCATTGCTTTCTAGTCTAATTCCTGTTTCTGTTCTAAGCCTGGATAGGGTCTGTGCTGGAGGTGAATGGCTCTGTAGTGGCCAGGAAGACATGGTTGGTGGACAGTGGCACTCAGCTCTCCCATGTCCTGGCTGATCCTGTCCAGCCACTATTTTTATTTTTTTTCCATTTTTTAATTTTTTATTGTAAAGATAATGTACAGAGGGTTACAGTTACATGAGTAAGGTAATGAGTACACTTCCTATTGAGCATTGTTACCCCCTCCATTGTTTTCCCCCTACCACCCCTTCCCTGAGGTTCTTTTTTTTTTTTTTTGATTGTGATTAAGTGATTACATAATTACCCGAATTTCACAGTATTGTGGAATAATGATGCTCACTTAAAGTCACAAGTTCATTCTAACTTTCCTGGAGCAAATTGTCTATCACAGTCTATAACATATAACGGTGTACACATATACACCATATATGTGATCAGCAGCATGGGGATATTTAGTAGTGGTTCGACCAGATGAGTGGGAGTTCTTTGTTTCTTGAGTCCTGTTAGTTTTGTTGTATCACCTAACATTTTGGATTTAGCATCCACTTTATCAGGGAGACCATGTACCGTTTGTCTCTTTGCTCTTGGCTTACCTCGCGCAACATGATTCCTTCTAGCTCCATCCATTTCCCTGCAAATGCCATTATTTTGTCATTTCTAATGCCAGCCACTATTTTTAGTTGAATCTAGAAGGAATGTGGGCTTGTCCACTTCTTCTGAGCACAGTTTCTTTGCTTTGTGTGTCTGCAGTTCTGTTATTAGTAGACATTCACTTGGGATGATTATACCTTGAGTATAATAATGTTCTTTACTCTCAAATCTTTTTTTTAAACTTTTCATACTAATAGACCCATCTTTTTTTCTTTTGGGGGAACTGTAGCCACAAGCTCATAAATTCTAAGCTTTACCTAGGAACTATATCCCCACTGCATCTTCTTCTCTTTCATTGTATCTAATAGTTTATATTCAAAGTGAGTTTGTTACAGACAATATATGGTTATAATCCATCAAAGTCGGGCACTAAGATGCATGACTGTTATGCCCAGAGGATTTACATTTATTGTATGTTTAATTCAGGTCTACCGTCTTAACTGCTACTTCTCTGTTCTTTCTCTACTCCCTCTTTCCTGCTTTAATTCCAGAGGTTTTATTTTGTCTCATTTCATTTTGTTTTTTTGAAATTTAGAATCTCATTTAAGCTTGCTCATGATGTTTCTGGCTAGTTATCTTTTTGCATCATTTGGATTTCAGTTGTAACATATGCATTTACTTTTTCATGACCATATAGGAATCAATATTTTACAAATGCAGAAATTTGATGGCCATATCAATTCCCCTTTATATTTTAGTGTCTCCTATCTTCTATCTACTTATGCTTAAAACCCTAGATAACATTCTAATTTTGGCTTCCAACCAAAAAGCATTAAAGAACTCCCTAAGAACAGTCCACTGTGTCTGTCCAGAGAAGCTTACATTCCCGTTCTTCCTTCCTGGTGCTCATCGGACCTTTGTCTGAGAAGAGCTGACTCTCTAGCTTTGCTTTAGCCAATCTTTTGTGGCAGGTTAGCTGACAACAAATGCTCTTAGTTTTCCTTCATCTGAGAATACCTGTAGTTCACCTTCATTCCCAATACACAATTCTGGGTGTAAAGCTCTTTTCTTTCAGCATTCTAAAAATGCCATTTCCCTTCCTATTGGCCTCTGTGGGCTTCTGATGAGAAATTAATTCATTCACATTATTATTCCTCAATAAATAATGCATTATTTTCCTCTGGTTCCTTATAAGATGTTTTTGTCTTTATCTTCAGCAAATTTGTTATGATTTATCAGGCTGTGACTTTTAAGGGTGCATCTCTTTGGAGGTTACTTAATTTCCTAAATTTGTAGGTTTATGTCTTTCATTCAGCCATTAATCAGTCCACTATTTTTTGGTATCACATTCTTTCTCATTTTCCTCTGAGACTCCAATAACACAAATCTAGACTTTTCAGTATCGCCCTTGTGCTCCTTTTCCTCCTCTTCGTCCTCCTCTTTTTCCTCTGTGATCACTCAGATTGGGTAATTTCTGATCTATTTGAAATTCAATCACTCCTTTTCTAGCAGGCCCATCCACCATTGGGCCAGTCCAGTTAGCTATTTCAGTTATCTCAGATTTCAATTTAAAACTTTCCATGTATGGGGCTTGGAATATACCTTAGTGCTGGAGCATTTTCTAAGCATATGTAAGGGCTTGAGCTTGATCTCCAGCACCCAAACCAACAAATCCATGTAGTTCTTGTATTTTCTGTTGATTAGCATTTTCTATCTTCCCAATCCCCTTTGCTTGAATTCCCATGGCTTGAATTCAGGGCCTCACGTACTCCTGCTCAACTTACTTGCTCATGGCTGGTACTCCACCACTTGAGTCATACCAACAGTCCAGCACTTTGCTGGTTAATTGGAAATGGAGACTCTCAGACTTCTCTGCATGAGCCAGCTTTATCTTCCCAACTCAAGCGAGTTTTCCCTTATTTGTGGGAACATTTTTTAAAAATAACAGCTGCTTTTAAAGTATTGGATACTGCCGACATCTAAGTAATCTTTAGATTGGTATTTGATGGTTGCCAAGACAATCCTAGTTCACAGAAAATTTCTAGAAAATTTTGGACTCTGTGTTATGAGACTCTGATCTAGGTCTGAGCACTGACATAGTTGTCTTTGAAGCAAGTAATCCACTTGGATTCCTGACAAGTTCCAACCAGTCTTCTGTGAGCTGAAAAAATAAAGTACTCAGCAGTCTCTGGTAGGCTGAGCATGCACACCATGTGCGCAGGCACGCCACCCAGTGACCGGTTAGGATCTGCATGGTCTACCCCAAAGCTCAGCTCTGGCATCCATGTTTGCTACTTAAGGTAGAATCAATCCACTTGCTGACGGCATGACAGGAAATACGGGAGTTCATTAACAACCTTAAAGGGGCATCTTCCTGAACTTCTCTTTACAATCCTCTCTGTGCTTTCTGGCTCCCCGAGTCTTCCCCTTCCTGCTTAGTCACATAAACTGTGTGCTCCTCAGAGCCAGGTGAGAACGAGACAACACGCAGAGGTGCACCCACCTAGGCAGGCTCTTCTCACTGGCTTGCCGTCCCTCAGCGTTAGTTCCTGCCAGCCTGCTGCCACCGCCATGCTGTCCACCGCCCAGCTGCAGAGCTAAGAAGAAATGAAGAGGACAGCTTCTGCCTCTGCTGCGGGACCCGCTGCGCAGACCAGCCTGCAGAGCCGTCCCTGGCAATCCCTGCCGCCAGCCTTGGGCTGCCTACACCCAGGCTGGGTTGTCAATAAGGGACAGACCCGTGAGCTCAGCATCCATTCAGCAGCATGTCAGTCCTTGTCAGTCCTTGTCCTTCCCAGCCCCTCAAGAAGCGGCTCTGGGCACTCCACTCAGGCTCTGAGGCGCATTCCCTGGAGGCAGGTTGGGATGTACTGAGGAACTGGGACCTGATCGTTTATTTCTGTAAGTTTGTCTAAATCCACATTTCAAAGACATAGGGGGTCCATGAAAACAAAGGTAGTTTCTCTCTTGTTCAAGGAGTATACTATGCCTAAGGCCTACGACTAGTTATACCACTGAGCACCTGATCTATCTTTCTGCCATGTGTGATGCGTTGTGACTTTCTGAGTATCCAGACTTCTCAGAATGCAGAGTGAGGGCCGTGAATGTCCCTTTGAGAGCCCCTGAATTTCCGGGGCTCTTCAAGATCTAAGATTGTCTTGAAATTCCAGAAGGCCATCAAAGACATTCCCAGTGACACAGATCCACCCAGAGCAGGCCACGGACTCAACGTGGCTCACGTGACCCTTTTATCCAAGACACTGGACGGACAAGCCTGTCCCTCCCTGCAGCTATCATTTCCACAATCAGCAGCTGCCCCAGAGTCCGGCCAGGGCCTAAACGTTCTCTTTACCTCGCTTCTTGACTGTCAAGCCTGTGGATACAGAACTATGTCTAAAAGACTCACAAACACATGAAAACACCTCTCTGTTTTCAACCCTGAGCCTCTGACATCTGCTCAACAGCTTCACGGTCTAAAGGCCTCTCAGGCCGATGAGTTCACACGGGTCCCAACCTGAGACAAGGGGGGTGAGGGGTGACTAGTGGAGGCCTGGTCTCTGAAGACTCGGGTCTGGCTGGGATAGCCAAGAGTGGCATGGTACAGGCATGCCTGAGCACGGCCTCTAGAAACTTACAGGGTGGAGATGAAGGACAGGGCAAAAGGAACGGGAAGCAGAGAGTAGGAGGCCAGGAGGGGCAGGAGTGAGCAGCTGACACCGTGCTGCGGACAGACGCCCAAAGACCAGGGCGGGTCAAGAGCTGGCCCACTGCGCGGGGTGACTGGCAGCCACATGAAAAACCTGACCTCGGAGAACAGTGCTCAGTGGCGTCAAAACTCCCCTCTCCTCCACAGCATTTATCACCGCAACGACACATGTGTTAAAATATCTCTCCTTGATCCATGGCCTTTCATTGTGATTCCAGAATGGAGATACTGAACAGCTGTAGAGCAAATGAAAGGGCCAAGAGACCCAAGGAAGAAGGTCCTCTCTGCACACAGGGCAAAGGACTGACTCCAAGGAGGGCAGCACGGTCCAGCTGAGCCTCAGCCCATGAAAACTCACGTGTGGAGGCCTGAGGCCGCACTCTTCCCATACAGCCCCCCCACATCCCTCCCCCCATTCTCCAGATCGTCTCCAGGCCACCATCAGGGACTGAAGCTTGCATGCCGGCATGCTAGGGACCCTTCACAGCCCGTGGGAGCAGAGAGGACTATTTTCTCCTGTAATGTCCCACTCTTCCATCTTGTACATTAATGGCTCCTAAAGCTGAGCATGTAAAAGGAATGACTGCAGAGCCATTACAATATGGCTTTGGATCTCAGCGTCTGGGTTTGTGTTTCAGTGTGTTGGTGTCAGAGCCGAGGACTTGCATTTCTCACAAATGCTAAGTGATAAAAGATATGTCCATCTGGCAACCTGCTTCAAGAACCACAGCTTTAGGCCAGGTGCTGGTGACCACGCCTGTCATCCTAACTACTCAGGAGGCTGAGATCTGAGGATCATGGTCCAAAGCCAGTCTAGGTTGGAAAATCGGTGAGTCTTATCTCCGATTAACCACCAAACAGCCAAAGGTGGAGTTGTGGCTCAAGTGACAGAGCAGCAGTCTTATGTAAAAGCTAGGGGACAAGTCGGGCATTGGTAGCTCATGCCTGTAATCCTAGCTACTCAGGAGACTGAGATCTGAGAATTATGGTTCAAAGCCAGCCTGGGCAAGAAACTCCATGAGACTCTTATCTCCAGTAAACCACTCAGAAAACCAGAAGTGGCGCTGTGGCTCAAGTGGTAGAATGCTCACCTTGAGCTGAAGAGCTGAGGGACAGTGCCCAGGCCCAGAGTTCAAGCCCCAGGACTGGAAAGAAAGAAAGAAACAAACAAACAAACAAATAAAGAAACAAAGGAAGAAAGAAAGAAAGAAAGAAAAAAGAAGCTAGGGGATAGTGTTCAGGCCCTGATTACAAGCCCCAGTACCAGCACACCCCACACACACACACAGCATTTGTGTGATGCTTTTACCTTTGGCCACTGCTACTCCCCTGCAAAGAAACTCTCCATGAATTATAAAATAAGCCGATAGAAAACATGACTTAATTTAAAAACATTTTAAGAAATGTGAAAAGATAACAAAGTAACATTGCAACATTTCCCCCAAAACTGTAGAGGCCCAAGATAAGAGCGTGGTCCAGGTGGCGCAAGGCAGACACCCAGGGCCATGGAGTCACCACTGAACCTACTTCTTAACTAGACTCACCACGGCCACTCCTTCACGAACTCTGAACCACAAGTTGTACCAGACCCTGCGTAAACACATACCATATACTCTCTCCCTTCCGGGCAGGGGTGGGGGGGGTGGGGGGGGAGTCCAGAGAATGGGTATTATCCATTTATCAGAAGGAAACAGAGAAGAAACAACTGGCCCCAGGCTATCTGGAGAAATGAGCGAGGCTGAAAAGCCCAGAGCTGTCGGCTATGTGCTCACCACAGGCTCTGGGGACACACGCATGGCCTGGCTGCTTCTGTGATGTGGTGCCAGCCAGAGCCCTGGCCCCGGCACGGCACAGGGTCTGCGAACAGGCGTGACGGGGTCTGCAGACAGCCTCAGCCCTCTTCTCCCACCTGGTGTCTGTTTCCCGTAGCTGAGAGCTGGCTCGTCACGGAAGGGGACAAGAAGAGCACAACACTCCTACAGCCCTGGCTACCTCACTAGATTCCGCGCACACACACCACGTACTGACTCACTTGAGTTCTCCATCCTGGAAATCGGTGCCACTGCTCTGAACAATAGAGAATGAGGCTCAGAGAGGTTAAATAACACCTAAAATCACACAGCCAGACTCCAAAGTCTGTTTTCTTTTCTTTTCTTTTTCTGGTTCTGGGGCTTGAACTCAAGATTTCTTGCTCTTGCTTGGCTTTTCCACTCAAGGTAGTGCTCTACTACTTGAGCCATACCACTTAGCTTTTTGCTAATTACTAAAGATAAAAGTCTCTTAGATTTGTTTGTTCAGGCTGTCTTCAAACCACAATTCTCAGATCTCACCCTTCTGAGTAGCTAGGATTATAGACAGGAGCTACTGGCACCCAATTATAAGTCTATATTCTCAAAAGCACCATGTGTTATAAAAATAATAACTATTTTTTTTGGGTCCAGTCATGGGGCCTGAACTCTGGGCCTGGGCGCAGTCCCTCAGCTCTTCAGCTCCAGGCTAGCGCTCTACCACTTGAGACACAGTGCCACTTCCGGCTTTTTTCTTTTTGTTTATGTGGTGCTAAGGAATTGAACCCAGGGCCTTACACATGCAAGGCAAGCGCTCTACCACTGAGCCACCTTCCCAGCCCTATTATTATTATTATTATTATTATTATTATTATTATGGCAAGAAGGAAAAGGAATGAAGCATTTCCTGAAGGCTTTATGCTTTAGCTCCTACTGGAGCTCCATCACCTTCTCCAACCACAAGTGTAGACGCAAAGCAGGAGCTGTGGGAGCAGAGGGCAGTGGCACAGCCACCGCAGGCCTGGTACCCAAAGCGTCCCCCTCAGCGCAGGCCTGACCCTAAATCCCTCTCAGGCTTTGTCAACTCGGAGCAGGACAGGAGAGATGAGAGGGCCAGAGACACAAACAGAGGCACATAGGCTGCAGGCTGGATCGTGTGACCAGTACAGGTACTGTTGCGGTCTTTATTATTGATGACCAAAGCCAGATGGTCTTTTCTGCAGTATCGTGTTACTACACAATCAGCCAGCTAGTCATTTCAGTTCATTAAAAAAAATAAATAAGATAAAGGAAAAGGAAATAGCAGGGCACTAAAAAAGAACCCACAGAATTTTAAGCATGAGACAAGTGATATTAATAAGTCAAGGAAACATCTGCTTAGTGTAATTGTTACTTCTTAAAATACAGTTTCTTTAAAAAGTCTACGATAGTTTGCTTGATTAATAAGTCTATACAATGATTTAAATCCAAAAGTAACAATCTACTAAAATGTATTCCCACACTGATTTGCTTAGTGAGTCAACAATTCTAGGGAATTGTAGACAGTATTCAAAACAAATTAAATTTGCTTAGGGATGGAAATGGCGCTCCGGGGGAGCCTGTCTGCCCCCCTCCCCCCCCCAGCATGCACATCCAGCAGGTCCTCGACCCTCTGGGTTTCTCATGAGGGCTCACTCTGCGTCCACAGTAAGCTCCGCAGGGCCAGACCCCACTTCCTCTCTGGTGGACTCAGAGAAAACTCACTATCCTCAGCGAAGGACAGCCGCATGTCAGCACTGACGGCAGTACACCCATAGGCCCTGTCGACAGCTTCTTCCTGCTGCTCCTTACCCTCACTCACAGTGCCCAATACCTTCCCAGCCCACAGTGAGGCCCCAGAGCCCAAGAGTCTGGGTCTACCTCTGCCACTCCCTAGCTGCTGGAGTCAGGGGCAGTGTGTGAAGATAACAACAATCCTCTCTTCCTCCTGGGGTTGCTGGAGTTTTAAATAGACTAGAAATACAAACACTATCTCGTAAAGCCCAGAAATCACATGGTACCAGATCCCCGCATGGACATCAAGTGCCAGTGTGGAATCAAAGAGAAGGCCACGCCTCCTCCCCACTGCCTCCCTGAGGGCCCGTGCACAGATAGGTCTGGAGTACTGCTCCTGAGCACAGGCTCTGCTCTTCCTCTCAGCCGGGGCCAGTGCTGAGGCCTAGCATTTCGTTGGTACTAAAGGCTGTTTACTGAATGACTGTCAGGGAAGAGAAACCTGAGGCTACAAAGGAAGCAGTTGGGAGCCAACAACGGGCTCCCAAGATGCTAGGGTAGTAGGTTCGGGTCCTAGGAGGAGGCACAGGACTGCCCACGCACAGAGAACACAGCATCTGGCAGCACCCTCCTCTCCGCTGTCATCCCCACACAGGGAGCGAGGCTGGGAGTGGTGATACTGCTGTGGCCTGGCTTCGTCCTAAGCCCCAGCCCCCAAGAAGACACAACCTAAGAGTGCGCAAGGGAAAGGGTCTGCGGAGGCTGGAGAAGGCCAGCCTGGCCTGGCCTGCCTGTCCCAGAGCAACACGAAGGGACAGCTAAGACATCCGTAGGAATACTTTAATATCAAACATAATAAAAATTTGGCGATGAACACATTTCCAAGTGTCATTGGAAACACTGATTAATGAAGTTACAAATACTTAAAGCTCAGCTTTGACAACCCATCTTTCATATATATATCTGTCAGAATGAAAAGGGCTAAATTCACTCACATTCTGTCCAGACCTGAGTTTTAGGAATGAGACACACAAGGAATACAAAGAGGTTCCCCACTCCAAAGCCTCGGCAAAGGTCACCTCCACACGGTCCACCACATATGCTGACCCCACACCCCAGCGGGACGCTGGTTCCCAGCCCAGTATACCTTTTGTATTCTCTCTGAATCTTTCTGAGCATTCTCTCGGAGTGGAACTTTTCCAAATAACTTCCATCCCAAGTCTCTTTGTCTGTCAAATCTTGCATTGTGTTTTCTAGCAAGCAAATTCCTATAGGAAGAAAATAAAAGGGTTAGGGAGCTTCTGGGTGCTTAGAGAAACAGCAGGACAGCTAAGTCACTGATTAAAAAAAAAACAAGCAACCTTCCTTTCTGAGGTAGGACACCGTGAGTCACCTACTTGAATTCTTTAGACCTGACTTTCACAGAGAGAGAATTAAGCAGCAAGAGAACCAGAAATAAACTTCTTGTTATTCAATGGTTACATGTAAAAATTCCATAATTTAGAATACGGAAATGTGTTAAATGATAACAAAGTGTATGAGAAAAAGCTAGCCAAATCAAACTGAACTCTGGCTCAACCATTTAACAAGTTGTGTGATGCTGTGACCCACAAGGCTGTGATACAAATTGAGGTCTCAGGTTCACAGTGTGTGCCATCAGACCCTCTACAAGGCAAATGAGATGGTGAGGTGGTGGCTACTGCGTCTTCTTTTCTGACAACATGGAAACAAAAAATCCAACTGGCAGTAGGAATAAGCAATATGGAGATGCAATTTCAACTACAGGCGTAATCGCGAGCGTGCGTGCGTGCGTGCGTGCGTGCGTGCGTGCGTGTGTGTGTGTGTGTGTGTGTGTGTGTGTGTGTGTGTGTGTGTGTGTCATGGGGCCTGAACTCTGGGCCTGGTGTGTGTGTGTGTGTGTGTGTCATGGGGCCTGAACTCTGGGCCTGGGCGCTGTCCCTCAGCTTTCTACCACTGAGCCATCTTCCCAGCCTGTAGGTGCAATCATTTTAAACAAATGGTCTCTAGGGGTCCCCAGAAGCCCCCAATGAACATGAAGCACCTCCCTGCACAAAAGAAAGTGCTCTAGGAAGACAAAGGCTTGTCCACTGAGGAGATCCCACTGCCAAATCTGGAGCAATTTAAACATCAAAATAATGAAAACTGGCACCGGTGGCTCAAGCCTGTAATCGTCGCTACTCAGGAGGCTGAGATCTGAGAATCAACAGTTCAAAGCCAGCCCAGGCAAGAAACTTGGTGGGACTCTGTTAGTCTAATAAGCTAAACTATAGGAAAGGAGCTTATTGGACTAACAGACTCTTATCTCCAAATAACCACCAAAAAATTAGGAGTGGAACTGTGGCTCAAAGGGGAAGAGTATTAGCCTTGAGCTCAGGGACAGCAACCAGGCCAAGTTCAAGCCCCACAACTGACAAAATAAAAAATAAAAAAAATAAAAAAAGAGAATGGTGCAGTAAAAGACTCATCAAATAAAACAGAAATCTTTGGGCACAGGAGGACAAATAAGCAAACATAACTAGTGGAGGAGGAAAAGCTTGGAGAGGCAGGCACTGGTAACATACTACTGTCATGCCAGCATAGTTAGAAGCTGGATGGAAGAGGCCTTTTATTTTTAACACAGCTTAAAAATAACTCCTAAAAATGGTGACTTGCAAAGTCAGCTTACTTTACCCTGGAGAAACTTAGGGGACACCATCTTGTCACCGTGGCAAGAACATGACTAACACGCACACCCGGCCACCCAGGGTGAAGACTAAGGAGACAGCGAGGCCTGCCAGCACTCAGAGCTCAATTGCAGCGGCCTCGGGACGGGGCAAGAACCCTGGGAAAGAAGGGGCCCACGTGCGAGACCCCTTTGCTTTGCACCTCTCCCTCCATCATAGGAGGAGGAGCACTTGCTCTTGGCAGAGACAGTGACTGACTTAAGACAGGGTCAAGGACTCGGAGCCTCAGGCCAGTCTGCCTGGGCAGACCACCAAGCAGAGCAACAGCACTGGCCCACGACCCTGGCCTCCAGCCCACACAGGTCAGGCCAAACTGTCCACAGAGGGTCGTGGGGGCCCACCACACGCACACGGAGAGCTCATCTCTCACCCAGCTCACAGGCTGCTGCCACAGGCTCGTCTTCACTACCTGCTTCTCCCCAGATGCCATTTATCTCCTGCTCCACGGAGGCGGTGGGCAGCCAGGGGCAGGAAGGCGAAGGGCCATGTTTACTCAGTCCTCTAGGCATCTGCCTCTCTCCAAAAGGGCATCAGCCTTGGCCAGAAGCTCCTGTGCAGGCCGGGACCATGTAGGGGTGCCAAGACACCCGGCCTCCCAGCTGCCACACTTCCTGAGGGACTCAGCCACCTCCAATGACAAAAAAAAGGGTGGGGGGGGGCAGTCATGGTCCGTAAAAACCTTTGGCCTCTTCCCAGGTTAGCGCCGAACCTCTCCCATCTGTGACACACGCCTGCTGGCCTGGGTGCAGCTCCACCCTTTCTTCGGCTGTCCCTCATGTATAGTTTCAGATCTGTCTTGTGCTGGGACTCTGTCAAGCTCTGGGACTCTGCCAGGCACCAACTGCAGCACCTGAGCCACAGCCCAGGTACAAATGGCGCTAAGGGGACACCAGAGACCAAAGCTGCCGCCTCGCTGGAGCCTAAGCAGGTTACAGAGAAGGGACAGTGGAGAGCTGGCCCCGGAGGGTCACTCAGCACGTGGGGTACGGCCTCGGGGGTGCCCTACCCATCACCGTGTGCTTCCTAGAGGCTGAGCCTTGCCCCAAGCTGAACGCACAGAGCAGCAGAACCCCAGCCTTTACAGCACACAGGGACCAAAGAGCAAGCAGGCCCAGGAGTGCCAAGAGGTACGCAGAGCTGGACCCTCACCCTGCCCCGCCCTCAGAGCCACGGCTTCAGTGCTGCTTCCATCCCCCTGATTCGGTTTGACGACGAGAGGAGCGCAGTGCGCAGGCCTGCGACCTGCACACCAGCCCAGTGCCGTCCACACTGCGGACACATCCACGGTGTCTAGGACCCAGATCATGAAACACACAGGTGAGCCCCAGGAAGCCCAGCAGCTATCTGCCTGCTGAGCGGGGGGTGATGCCTCAAAGACCAGAAGGTTCTCTCCAGCCTTGAGAGGAAGGGAGCCTGAGGGTTAGGAGCAGCTCCCCACAAATGTGAAGAAAATCCCCCACATCCATCGGTGTGTGTCCATGAGGAGGTGGGGCCGGTTGTTAGTGCCCTCGCCTTCAACTGCCTCCTAGAGCCACTGGAACAGGTGCTCCGGGGACAGAGGGTGAGGAGACAGCCACCCGCACAAAGCCGGAGAAGCGGCTGGCAGGGCGCGCAGCCCAGTGCTCACGGAGAGTCCACACGCAGGGCGCGCAGGCCCTGCTGCGGGATGCACAGAGGTCAGTCAGCACGACCTGCCGTGCATGGGGAGCTCAGAGCCCAGCAGCGGAAGCCGGCCCAGCTCACCCTTGCAGGGGGCAGCATGGCTTACTAACCACAGGAGCACTGGCCCAGCCCAGCAAGAGGCAATTAAACCAGACCTGCAAAGCAGCCAGCACCCCCTGACTTTGCATGACCCAACCTCAGCAACACGCCCTCCTCCGAGGAGCACAGCGACGTGGAGAGCTGCTCTACTTCTACCGCCAGCCTAGAGCAGGTGCCAGCAAGAGGACCCAGCCTCAGGGCCGCCACCCCAGACCTTCATGCAGCAAACAGGTGCCGTAGTAGGCTGGCAAGTTCCACCTTCACTTGTTCAAACACATACTGACCTAGATAGCAATTACCTGACCTAGTGCATGTTGACCCCACGGGCACTGCTCCAGGACAGAGCTTCTGCTCCAGACTGTACCCTCAGCTCCCAGGTGACAGCCTGGTAAGGTGGCACATTCCCTAGGCTGCCCCCTGAGACGCATGCCAGGCAAGGCCAGCACGCAAAGGAGTGTGCTGCAGTGGACGTGGCCCATGAGTGCCTCCATTTCTTCCCGGTATGAATGCAGAACGGCTGGCCTTCACCCTCAAGGGGACACACGCAGCAGCATGGATAACTGCGGCCGGCTCCTGAGGAACAGCCCAGCCCAGCAGCAGAGGGGACATGGGGGGGGGAGGGGCAAAAAGGCAGCAAAGACCCCTGCTGGGAGAGCCTGCTACCCACATTCCTGCATCCTCTGCTTCCAGCAAATAGAGGGGTGAGGCAGAATGGGCCTTCCTAGTGGGAATTCCTGAGCCCACCACACTCCCTGTACACCCATGCCAGCAGCTCAGACTCCTATCTGCATCAAGAAAGCCACAGGGTCACCTCCTCCTGACACATTTGGCTGAGAGCTGAAGCACAGAGTTACAACATGAAGACCACCAGCCACACTGGCGCTGCTCGGGGGTGCGGAGGGGTCACTCGCAGACCACGGGCTACGGCTGTGCCAGCTATACCCTCTGCAGAGCAGCAGCCTAAGGCCAGCGACTTTCCCCACAAAGCTTGTGTCTATACATGGAACTCACTTCTCCCTACGGCTAACGCACGTCTCCTGCAGCTGTGCTGCGCAGCCCTGGGCCGGGGGTGCTCAGAGACCACAGGCCAGCAGCCCACATGTTCCAGCGCCACAGTGTGAACTATTTGTCAAACACTTTTTCAATCTAGCAATCATGCAAACCTGGGTTCCTGGCCTATCGAAGTATCACAATGGGCCAAACCTTCAGGACAGTAAGCCAGCACCGAGCTGCAGTGCAGTGGGTGCTCTGTCCCGTACAGCCCTTCACTCCATGCTTTGCTGCATCTGTGATGCCAACATCTCCCGACCTGGGTGCCAGGGAGGCCACTTTAAGAATTTAGGGAATCTTCTTTAAGGGGAAACAAAAAAGCTTACTTGTGAACACAAAATCGGGGACATGTGAGGGCACTGGCAGCAGAGGCTATGTGTCCAGAGGACGTGACGCCAGCAGGGCTCACAGGCCAAGTCCCTGCCACACAGGGACCGTGTCACCGCCGGAGAGGAATGCCTTTCCCTCTTGATTCCAACGACTGAGATGCTCTCTGACAACAAAACACAACAGTGCCGCACCTGGGTCTGGGCTACCAGGGCAACACAGCACCTGCTCACAGGTGCTCACCGAAGGCAGGGTACAATGTCACCTGTGCCTCAGAGGCCGCCTTTGCCAGGGTGCCAGGCTCCGGAGGCCACGCCCTGCTCCTGCCACTTACCGCGGAGGAGGCAGTGCCTACAGCAGGCCTTGGCACACATCCAGCACTCAAATGTGTGCAACCAAAGCTTTTCCAAGGAATCCCCTGTAACTGGAGAACAGCTGTGCCCCGCGAGATGCAGAGCTGCTGGCAGAGCTGGTGGGTAAGCCACAGGGAACGTGCTATGGCAGGTTCCGCCAGCCACACATTCCTCAGGGGTTTCTCAGCAATCCTCGGCCTCAGGACACCACACACCTGAGCTCCGAATCATAATTACTTGGAGTTTCTTGCTCTTTTCCTCTTTAGTCTTGTGTACAGCAATCTGTTTGCAACTTGATCAGACACAACCTGAACAGACCATGAGGTAACTTCTGGACCATCTTCTAAGTCCCAGCTACAGGTCACCTGCCGGGCCTGCACTGCACCAGGCAGTTCATCAGTCTACATCCTCCTCCCAACAACCCTAGGAGAAAGGCACGCATAGCCCAGGAAGAAGTCACCGAGCCTGGCATCTATCTGGAACAGAGATGGCAAAACCAAGAGCAGATCAGGTGCCGGTGGCTCACACCTGTCATCCTTGCTACTCAAGAGTCTGAGATCTGAGGATGGCAGTTCAAAGCCAGCCCAGGCAGGAAACTCCGTGAGACTCTTATCTCCAATGAAACACCAGAAAATGAAGTGGTGCTGTGGCTCAAGTAGTAGAGCATGCGCCTTGCTTGAGCTGAAGAGCTGAGGTACAGCACCCAGGCCCAGAGTTCAAGCCCCATAACCGACCGGAAAAAAAAAAAAAAAAAAAAAAAAAAGCAAAAGCAGTTCCTGGCAGGCCAGTTTGCGATATCTGTTTCTACCCCTGGAGCTGGACACGTGTCAGCCTCTGTTTTTTCCCTGGAACAAAGGTTCCACCTCACCTGTCACAGAGAGGCCAAACAAAGCTGAGCTCTTCACAGTACAAGTCCTGTGTGATCAGATCCTACCAGCTCCCCAGGAACTAGGAAGTGAGAATGACACTGAGATCTTTTACTGTGAAGTAAACACCAGACACGTACATACACAAGCACCAGCCCAGAGACCCCTGGCCCCTGCAGGATCTTGTCACACCAGAGGGAAAAACTACCTGACCAAGGGCAACAGGTGAAATCAAACCAAGAAGTAAGGCAGCAGCCATAGCACTAGAACCCACCTGTCCATGAACAGCAGGAGTGCGGGAGAGACAGCCATGGTGTCTACTGGGACCGCGCAGCTCTGGGGGGCCGGGTGCTGGGGCGCCACTCTACTGGTGCCACATTCCTGGCAAGTCACAGTGCCAGGGACAAGCTGGGAGCCTTCCTCCTGCCCACAGGGCCTGAAGGTGAAGGCACACAGAATGAAGATCGGCTGGAAGGGCAGGGGCGGGGCCAAAGAGGAGGGGCAGCGGGGCAGCGGAGCCGGGTGCCCTGGTTCCTGGGCCAGGGTGCAGCTCCCGCAGACTCCAGCACAAGCTGTGATAGGATGGGCACACTGGTCACGACGCCCACTGGCACCTCCCACTGGGAAGCAAGGCAGCATCGCAAAGCGCCAGCCCCACCACGCCTGTTAAGCACATACCGCGCCATGCAAGCCATCTCACAGGGGCATAGGGGTGGGTCACACACATGGTCCAAATGCCCACAGAAGCCCCCACTGCCAGGTGCTCCCTCACTCACCACTGCCTTAAAAAGCAACAACAAAACAGATTGGGAGCACAGGCCCACATCTGTAATCCCAGATACCTGGGAGAATTACGGTTCAAGGCCAGCCAGGAAAAGTTACCCAGCCCCTAGGTCAAAGAACATGAAAGGTGAGGCGGTACCCACTTGTAATCCCAGCCACACAGAAAGTACAGGCAGGAGGATCGCAGACTGAGGCTGGCCAGAACCCAAAGTGCAAAACCATACCTGAAAAATAGTTCAAGCAAAAACAGCTTAGAGATAGGGCTCCAGTGTAAACAGCTTTCCTGGCCAGCCCAAGACTCTGTGTTCAAAGTTCAGTATCACCAAAAACAAAAACAAAAAGAAGACCTCACTAGCAAGTTCAAGCCCAGCAAAATGATCATTTTAAGAACACCTGCAGCCTATACACCAAAAATGACCCTAGCCAGGGCCTCTGTGTTTCCAAGTCAGCTCCAGGGCTCCTTAACAGAGAAACCCTGTGTCTGTGTGCTTGTGTGTTAGGATGGCCAGCTAGGATGGCTGGGTGTGGGAGGAGAAGGGGATGGCTGCCAGGCGTGGGCAGCTCTCACGGGTAATCCTACTCAAGCAGCTGAGAGCCGAGGATCAAGGTTCAAACCTAGCCTGGGCAAACAAATCTAAGAGACTCTTACTCCAATTACCCAAAAAAACATGAAGCGGAGGGTGAGGCTCAAGTGGTAGTAGGTCAGCCTTGAGTAAAAAAGCTAACCAAGAGTTTGAGGCCCTGAGTTCAAGTCCCAGTGTGTGTGTGCATGTGCGCACACACACACACATACACACAGTGGACTGTTACTGCTACTTTACACATTTCTGAATTTGTATACATATGTGTATATATTACTCATAGTTTTTTTTTAAGTCGGTGGTAGGGCTTGAACTCTGGGCCTGGGTGCTCCCTGAGCTCTTAGGCTCAAGGCAAGTGCTCTATCACTTGAGCCACAGCACCACTTCTGGTTTTCTGGTGGTTAATTAGAGATAAGAATCTCACAGACTTTCCTGCCTGGGCTGGCTTCAAACCATGATCCTCAGACCTCAGCCTCCTGAGTAGTAGGATGACAGGTATGAGCCACCGGCACCCGGCTTATAATTTTTTTTTTTAATGATAATCAGTAGAGACAAGGCTGGCCCAGGAGCAGTGCTGTCCATCCATACAAGTAAGTTTGATTAATCGGCAGAGAAAATTTGAGTGGAACTCTGTGGGAACTTAGACAGGGAAGCACTCCGTGGCTTCCCAGCCCATGGTAAGAGACCAACACAGGCCTTCCTTTGGCTAGAACCAAAAGGAAAGTTCCAGCCTATGCTCATGAATGTAGACATAAAAGTCCCCAACAAGGGGCTGGGAAGGTGCTCAGTGGTAGAGTGCTTGCCTTGCATACCTGAGGCCCTGGGTTCAATTCCTCAGTACCACATAAGCAAAAAGAAAAAAAGCCAGAAGTGGCGCTGTGGCTCAAGTGGTAGAGTGCTAGCCTTGGGCTGAAGAGCTGAGGGACAGCGCCCAGGCCCAGAGTTCAGGCCCCACGACTAATGAAAAAGGAAAGAAAAGAAAGATTGGGGGCTATGGTGGGGGAAAAGCCCACCTGTAATCCTAACTATTTGGGAGGCAGTGGTAGCAAGACAGCAACCCAAGACTGGCCCAAGCCAAAGTATGAGACCCTATCTGAAGAGCAAAGTAAGAAAAAACAATGAACAAGGCAGAGCTCAAGTGGCCCTGAGCTCAAGCCAAAAAGAAAAAAGCCCGAAAGAAATTTTGATCAGTAAGAAAACAAAACAAGGCTAGTCAATGGCACAAACCTGTCACAATGGCTAATTTGAAGACAAAGACAAAGAGTATGGTAATTCAAAGCCAGCCTAGCCAAAAAGTTAACAAGATTCCATCTCAACAAACAAGGTAGGTGTAGTGAATTATGCTTGCAATGTCAGCTATGCAGGAAGTGTGGGTAAGAGGCCTGTAGTCCAAAGCCAATCCAGGAAAAAGAGGGCAAAAAGCAAGACACTATATGAAAAATAACAACCTAAAGCAAAAAAGGCTGAAGGCTTAGCTTTTGAGCACTTGCTAGTAAATGTAAGACCCTGAGTTCCAATCCCAGAATAATTAAAAAAAAAAAAAAAAAAGGAGAGACAGATGATAGACTGACAGATGATAGATAGATAGATAGACAGACAGACAGACAGACAGACAGACAGACAGACAGACAGACAGACAGACAGACAGACAGATAGATAGATAGATAGATAGATAGATAGATTGACAGATGATAGAAACATACATACATTCTGTGGGTATACTCAATATACACACACCTGGAGAGGACTTGTACTGCGAGTACAAGTGGGAAGCAGTCCAGCCCTGACAAACAGTTGAGCAGCATCTACAAGAGCAGACTCTGAAAGTGCACCCAAGCATATATGTGCAGAGGACTATGATCCATCGGCATGGTCCTTCCCCATGAAAATGCCCAACCCCAGGACACAGAGAGTGGTGGGCCCGAGAGTATACTATATGGTTCCAATGATCTCAAGTCCAAAACTGAAGAGAGCTGGGTCTCAGCAGTCAGGTGGGCAGGCTGGCAGGAGCCCTCAGCACACAGGTGGGGAAGTCAAGCATTATCAACTCCAGCGATCTCCTCTGCAGCCTTTCCAGGCTTGGCTGCCCTCCCCACAGTCCCAGGCTCCCAAAGCACTTCCGCCTTCCTCTTCGGCACAGCACTGGCACATTGTGTTTTACCTCCCACCTCCCACAACCTGCTGCTGAGAGCTATGCCCACTTAAGTCTCTGTGACCCTCACCCCCCAGGCCCAGCACAAAACCTACTGGCAGCACTGCAACCACAGGTCATTCATTAACTAACCCTGAATCGACTCCTCTACCAGTCTTTCACCCGTCCTTACCAAGGCCCCCTGTTCTTTCTCCCTCCCCCACCTCCTAGCGTCTCCCCAAACACTCCTCTCATGTAAACACAGGAAGAAGTGTGTGGGGCTTGGGCCCTACCATCTGCTGGGTGTTCTACAAGAAGAGAGAAAAGGTAGACCAAAAATGTCCAGGTAACTTAATATGAAACATTACTGAGGCAAAATACGAAAGTATTCTTAATTTCCAAATAAATACTGAAAAAAAAAAAGAGGGGAGAAGACAGAGCCATTAATAGGCTGGAGGCCCACAGGACAGCGACCACCTTCCAGGGAAGGAACATACTGTGTCCCTTCATCCCAGAAACCCTGAGGAGTAAAGATCTGGACCCCAGCATTGAGAGCGCAACTAGAGTCCAGGCGTTGTGGTTCACACATGTAATCCTAACTACTCAGGAGGCTGAGATCTGAGGATCATGGTCCAAAACCAGCCAGGCCAGGAAAGTCTGTGAGACTCTTATCTCCACTGAACTACAAAAAGCCAGACAGAAGTGGAGCTCAAATGGTAGAGCACTAGCCTTAAGCACAGAAGTTCAGGAACAGGGGGCTGGGAAGGTAGCTCAGTGGTAGAGCGCTTGCCTTGCATGCATGAGGCCCTGGGTTCGATTCCTCAGCACCACATAAGCAAAAAAAAAAAAAAAAAAAAAAAAAGTTCAGGAACAGTGCCCAGGCCCAGAGTTCAAGCCCTAGGACAAGGAGAAAAAAAAAAGTGTATCTGGAATGTGGACTCCAGCAGAGCACGGCTCAGGTGCCAGCTCCACCTCCCACTGCCAGGGCTTCGGTCCGCCAGGGTTCCGTATTAATAAGTAACACGAAGGAAGGGCGGTTTATTAACCTCAAAACACCAAGGGTCTCATCTCAGTGTTAGCCACATTCAGATATGCTGTTTACTCAGTAAATACTCACTGAGAATCAACTGCACCCTGGGCACCGTGCCACACCTGGGGAGCACCACCATTGAAAGGTAGGGCCCTTCTCAAGTGACGTAGGTAAGCCTCCATCCTCCATGATGTTCTCAAAGATGGGGAAATTCCAACGTTTCACCTTGTCTGACATCATGCCACAAAGACAAAGCTGGAGCTGGACTTCAATCCGAAAGAGAAGCTGGAGCAAGTGGGTCTGCTCTCAGGAGTGTTGGAAAGTCCTGACACCCACGTCTCAGCCCAAACCAATTACCATCCACTTCTGAGGGCAGCACATATCAACAGGTGGCTGATAAGTAACTTTATTTGTATTTTTTTTTCTTTTTGGTGATACAAGAGTACAAACTCAGGGCTTGCTAGACAGGTGCGCTACCACTTAAGTCATGCCCCCAGCCCTTTAGGCTCTGGTTATTTATGAGATAGGGTCTCACTTTTTGCCCAAGACAGCCTGGACCACATTCATCCTAATTATATTTCCTATGTATCTAGGATAGCCAACACAGCACCACGCCCCTCTTTTACTACAGAGATAGAGGTCGTGAGAACTTTTTGCCCAAGCTGGTCACAGTCCCCCCAATCTCAGACTCACAGCGGGTCAGATTACAGGCATGAGCCACCATGCCCAGCTTGTTGCATTTTTTTCAATGCTGAGGACTGAGCCCAGGCCTCACACATGCTGGGCAAGGGTCCTATCATTGAACTTCTCCCCTACCATGAACTGCTTAAAACACCCCAGAAACTCTACTGTGCAGATCTTTGCTCCTTAGCCAACAGATGGATTCCTTCTTAAACACCTCATTTCTTTCTTTTTTTTTTTTTTTTTGTTTGGGTCCGGTCGTGGGGTCTGAACTCTGGGCCTGGGCGCTGTCCCTCAGCTCTTCAGCTCAAGGCTAGCTAGCACTCTACCACTTGAGCCACAGCGCCACTTCTGGCTTTTATTTTCTCTGCTTATGTGGTGCTGAGGTCGAACCCAGGGCCTCATGCATGCAAGGCAAGCACTCTACCACTGAGCCACTTTCCCAGCCCCATACCTCATTTCTTTAACTGATGCTTTAATCTGTATGAATTTAGGATAACTCCTTTCCAGCAGTTTCCATGAGCAGCAAGCTATCTTTTAGATTTGTTTTAAGCTACGCCAACACTGCTACCCACTGAGGTGAGGCTAACCTGCAACTCCCACCTGAGCACACAAACTTGTCAAGTATCTCCTCAAATCGCCGCTGTCTTCCCTGCCCCCCAGGCTTTGTTCATGTAACCCAAGTGGCTTCCAAAGGCAACACACAAGTGTGCCAATCCCTTCTACCCCGGCAATCTGGGCCACTTCCTCCTATCTCTCAGCTTCTCTCATATGGCAAATGTCCAGCCACAAAGCGGCTTAAGGAAATCACCTACATCAGCTCCGGGAACATGAGTCCCTAATGCCCCAACAGACAGAACCAAGCCACTAACATCTGCAGATGTTCCAGGACCAATTAGAGCATCAGCCAGGGGTCCAGGATGACTAAGCCCCAGGTCTGGGACATCATGGAGGAGCTCACAGAGGAGCAAGACCCATGTAATGCTTCTAGACTACAGCCAGCTGACAGAAGACAGAACACAGAGCACAGTGGCCTGGTAGGGGCCACCTCTGCCTTGGGAAGGGGTCAGAAAAGGGTGTCAAGCTGTCCTGGTCCTTAAGATCACTGTAAGTGGCAAGGAGACAGGGCAGAGGAATGAGTGCCCCACAGGCAGAGGCCAGTCAGGGCACTGGGTCCAGCAGGTGCCGAGCAGCCAGAGCCAGACTAGAAAGGAGCAAAGATGGCCAGATGTAGAGCACAGAGAGGTGGAGTCCTCTCCATACCCAATTCATATAAACAAGGCCAGAGCCGTGGGGTGAATCCATCAGCCCACTGGCCACTACTGGGCTAGGAATCATCCTCATTCATAGAACAGGCTGGAGCTCACAGCAGGGAGGGGGATGGGGCTTGTGGCAGAGCACTACTGTGGCCTCCGGAGAGGAGCAGTCTGAGCTGGCCAGCAGTCAGGAACAGTGGCCATGACACAGGAAGCATTCAGTGGGACTCTGTCGCAAAGACCACAAGGCCATTATCAGAAATGCAGGTAAAGCCGGCCGAAGTGCACCTAGGCAATCAAGGCAGAAACCAAAGTCATTTCCTTATTATTTGGTCAGTAAATGATTCACAGACAAATATCAAAAGACATTAATACATGGACAACCAATTTTTAATTGTGTGGAGTACTGCTTTTCTCTAAGTAAAAAAGCAGGACACCAAATCCCAGAAGCAGGCTGTGTTGGCTTATCTTTCTACAGCTCTGGGGGTGGCACTCAGGGCCTCATGCGCAGAGCACGGGTCCCAGCCACAAGCTGTACTTTCATATGTTTGGAATTCATGGAAAGTTTGGAAATAAAGAAAAATTACAGTAGAAATAAAACTGGAAAAAAAAGAATTATATCCAAACTGCTTTATCTCTAAAGCAAAGAGAAGCTTTAAGAAAGTTTATATATAGGGGCTGGGAAGGTGGCTCCGTGGTAGAGCGCTTGCCTCGCATGCCTGAGGCCTTGGGTTCGATTCCTCAGCACCACATAAGCAAAAAGAAAAAAGCCGGAAGTGGCGCTGTGGCTCAAGTGGTAGAGCGCTAGCCTTGAGCTGAAGCACTGAGGGACAGCGCCCAGGCCCGGAGTTCAGGCCCCATGACCGGACCAAAAAAAAAAAAAAAAGAAAGAAAGTGTATATACAGGGACTGGGAAGGTGGCTCCGTGGTAGAATGCTTGCCTGGCATGCATGAGGCCCTGGGTTCAATCCCTCAGCACCACATAAGCAGAAAAAGCCGGAAGTAGCACTGTGGCTCAGTGGTAGAGCCCTCGCCTTGAAGAGCTGAGGGACAGCGCCCAGGCCCAGTGCCACGCCGACCCCAGTAGAGTCTGCTTAGCATGGGAAACCATCTATCAGACCATGATAGGGGCCTCGAGACCTATCTCTGAGTTTTGGGACTTCACCGAAGTCTACCTCAGAGAATGGGGCTTTACAGAAACCTATCTCCAAGTTTTGGGACTTCACTGAAGTCTACCTCGGAGAATAGGGCTTCTAAGAGGCCTACTCCTGGGAAAAGGCTGGCAAAAACCCCTGGAAAAGATGTGTTTCTGCCTATCTTTTCCTCATAAGAGTGCCTATTAATCTTTTACTGTTTCTACTGCTCATTGTACTTACTCATTGTCAACGTTCCCTTATTCAAAGCTCTTAAGAGTGTTTGACCACTCCAATATCTGATGAGTGTCTTAAAAATATGACTAACTCACCAGAGTTAAGTGCTACCCTGAAACCCCTCTTATGGAGGCTAGTAGACAAGTTATAAGTAAATATAAAAGTATTGGGGGTTTCACAAAGTCACTCCAGCAGAAGGAATTGTAAGAAATTTACAAAAAGTTGTAGGCACGGCTAGAACAGAAAGAATGTATGGCAATTGCTGAGATAACTACTTAGGAGAAAGAACTTCCTCATTTACTAAGAGACTTGCTAAATCTAAGTCTCCTTGGTCCTTACTATTAAAGAAGGAACAGGAAAGATCTTAATGGGACAGTTAAGGCCTCTATAGAAAAAAGTATAGATCTAGGCCTCCCTGACCTTACTATTAAAGAAGGAACAGGAAAGATCTTAATGGGACAGTTAAGGCCTCTATAGAAAAAAGTAGTGGTTAATTGGTGACAATCATCGAAACCAATTGTATTTCTTAAAAATAGAGGTGAAGCCGGAAACAAGTGCTTATCAGGCGACCAGCTGGTGACCACCCAAGAATGAAGCCCTGCAGCAAGATTATGTAACCTTTTGCCCTTTCCTATGGAGACTTTTTGTTATAAAAGTTTGTTATCCACTGCATTAAATCGCACTCAGCACTCAGCATCCACTCCTAATGTGTGTGAGTTGTCTGTTTGCCATCTCCCCGTCCTATTCCAGGTTCCTCCCCTAGGTATCCTCCGTTGTCCCGACAGAACCCGGTGCGCGGCAGGTGGCGCCCAACGTGGGGCTCAGAGCGGGGCAAGAAGCAGTTTCTTCAGTCAAGGAACCTTGGGAGGTAAGCATCTATCTCTCTCTCTCTCTCTTTTCCTTTCACCTGGAATAGTAGTCAGAAGCTCGTTGGGGTGCTGCAGGCCCCTCAGTTGTGACTGAGAAAGATAACGAGCAAATCATGGGGAGTTCATCTTCTAAGAATAAGGATAGTTTGTCTCTATTTTAAAACATATACTCCACAGTAGCAGTGGGAGAACAAACTAATCCTTGGTTCCCGCAGGAAAAAGGAAACCATTGAAAAAGTGAATGTAAATCTAAGTTCCATAAAGACGGAACTCCTCCTTCGAGAGGAAACAAAAAAACGGAAAAAGGGAACCATTGAAAAAGTGAATGTAAATCTAAGTTCCATAAAGACGGAACTCCTCCTTTGAGAGGAAACAAAAAAAAAAAATGGAAAAAGGAAACCACTGAAAAAGTGAATGTAAATCTAAGTTCCATAAAGAGGGAACTCCTCCTTTGAGAGGAAACAAAAAACGGACAGAGGGGCAACCAGCCCCTCCCCAAGAGAATAAGAAACAGTTAGATCATTTGATACAATTTTCATATTTCAGGAATGGTGAAAGCCTGCAGGTGTGGTCTTGGGGCTGGCGGAGAGTCTTGGCGGACGCGTTATAAGACTGCCAGCGGGGCCAGTGGGAGACGTCCCCTGGACCCCTGGGTGGGGCTGTCCTCGAGATCGGGTAGAGGGGGTTCGAGTCCCCCCGATTGGCCGATTCTCTCTGGTTGGAAGCCCTTCTGGACAGACTGTCTGACCAGCAGTCTGACGCGCTTGCTGTCTGTCTTGAGTGTGCGTATATGTCTTCTATTAACTCTAATTTGAATCTTAGGCACACAGCCCTGGGGCTGGTGGATGAGGGGCTTACTGATCCCGTAGACCAGAGGAAGAGTGCGCATTTCCCACTTAATTGCCCCTTCCACCCTTTTAGAATTCCAGGAGTGCCCGGACCAGATCGCCCACCTCCCCAGAGAAAGCGTGACCAAGTGCGCGTACATTACCAACCCCCGTATGCAGCAGTGTGTGTGTGGTGTGTGTGTGTGTGTAATTTTAACTTCTTTTTCTTTCTTATCTCGGTTTTATTAATTTGGACACTCCTTGTCCCAGAGATGGGGCAAGGACAAAGTAAGCTTACTCCTCTCAACTTCCTGCTCAGTCATTTCAAAGAGGTAAAAGAGAGGGGGTATAATTTGAGTATAATTGAAAATCTCAGAAGAATCTAAAAAGAAAAATTCTCTAGAATAAATAGAGGGGGTTCTAGTCCCCTGGTAAGTGGTGAGATGTCACCCCATTCACTGGGACCTAATTTTGTCTTTGTGGCCACTTGTTTGTCTTGTTTAGTGTGTGTGTTTGTTTTATGTTTTCTGAGGTAGGGAAGATTTGGGTGAGTGTGACAGGCTCACTCTGCAGACTCTGGATTCAGTTTGCTGAATGAGAACAGCACAGAGATTCAAAAGACTAATTAGTGAATTGCCTTGCTAGATAAGCAAGCTCTGGGAAAATGAAGCCCAGCAAAGGTACCTGGTTTAAAAGAAACACTGTCTTAAATTTTTGTTTAAAAACTTTAAATAATGTACGTACAACTGATTTTGATTTTTGCGCGCTTTAAGATCTGTGTGTTTTGTGTGTGTTTGTGAACGTGTTCAAAGATAAAAAATTGTCAGCATGCTGTAACAATTGGGTGAGTTTAAATTTAAAATTCAAAAGGTTATGAGGTTTGGACATTACCAAAAAATTTTAAAAATCTTCACATTGTTTTAAATGGCTTTTTAAAAGGTTCTTTAACTTGTAAATTAGAAAATCTGGTATTTTAAAAACTAATATTTTAAAATGCATAAGACTGTTTATACTGTAATCAAGTTATCTGGCTTAACAATGCATTGGCTGTTTGGTATCTAATTCCCTTGGCTAAAATTTTAGAAATTTAAATGTAAAGGTTAGTTTAACACTGTCAAAGATGTTACCAGTTCTGTCTGTCTAAAACTGTATTATTTCATTTGAGAACCAAGAGAAGAGACGGGGAAAAACTTAGAAACCAACAGAAGACCTATCTTTAGGGGTGAAGGGTGAACAAGCAGAAGTGCAGTTCAGCTGGTCATGCAGTGGGACAGGCCCTGGGAGGAGTCCACGCATGGTGAGGCAAGCTGGCACAAACGCAGTTCATCTAACCCTAAAGAGTCAGATAGAGTGTGTGGCCATTCCATAGGAGGGGCCAAGTGGCCCATCGTTGTTCTGTCTCTTTTCCCTGCAGATAGACACTGAAAACATGATGGTTAAAATGAGTGGTGTGATGATCTGATTAGTACTGGAAAAACTTTCCCTTGGATGTGTTAACATTAAAATTAGGAAGGCCTTAAAAAGAGGGCAAAAAGTTATTTGTATAATGTGGCTTACTTTCAATTATGTTCTACAATTAGGATGTTTTTAAAAGTTATAAAGATGTTAAATCTAGCTTTGTGGTATAGTAAAGGTGACTGTAATTCTTGCATTAAGGAAAATTGTCATTTGAGTTTAAAATTTTTAATGTGTGTCTGTTTTAAAACAAGCAACTAAGAGGCAATGAGTGACACTTGGCCTCAAGATTTCAAGGGATCTTTTCAAAATGCAAATGAAAACTAAAGTATAAAATATTAAAGGTGATTAATAAGAGGTTTAAAAAATAGGGAATGGATTTTTGGATATAAAGTTTAAATGTAAAATCATTCTTGACATTGGCCTCAATGTGCAAAAAAAAAAAAAAAATAGGATTATCAAAATGATTGCTATTCTAGTTTGCTCTTATAGGTTTTTTAAGTTTCCAGCAAGCCCAAAGCAAAGCACAGAGGATTCTTACAGTTTGTCAGATGTAACTTTGACTCTTAATAAGTGTCAGGTAAGTGCATGCTTAAAAGCTACTTCTATGTTGACCACCTTGTTGCTTTTAATTGGAGTAAAATGGCCTTTTATAAGACTCAGTGATCTGCAAACTGGTTCAAAGCCAGCCCGGGCAGAAAAACGTCCCTGAGAGGCTGTCACCTCTGGACTGAAGAGTCAGGGGACAGTACTCAAGCCCCAAGCTGGAGACTCACAGTGGCAGAGTACTAGCCCTGGACTGAAAAGTTAGGGGACAGCATTCAAGCCCCGAGTCTGGGACTCAAAGTGGCAGAGTGCTAGCCTTGAGCTGTAGAGCTGAGGGACAGTGCTCAGGCCCCGAGTTCAAGTCCAACAACCAGCTAAGGAAAATGCCAATGAGGCATTTATCCCAATGTAGAGAAGACACTCCTGGGACAAAAACAATGGTGGAGCATCCAGAGGCCACTGCTTGGATGGCAGAAATGTCAGATCCTAGAGTCATTTGTGCATGGCCCTTCAAAACCGGTCAGAGCCGGGAGGTCATGGGAAGAGTTTATAAGCATGCCTAATGTTCATGACTACCTTGTAAGGGACAAGAACTTGCCAGTCCTCTGTGATAGTAAAAAGCTAATGTTATAAAATGTGGGAGATAGTTTAAATCTTAACCCCTGTATGTACCAAAAGCTCTAATTGGCAGTAACTATTGAGCTGACACCAGCTACGTGAAATTCATCTTCTCAGGAAAAAGTTTATAAACCTGAGAGTGTGTTTCTATTGATATCTGTCTAAAGGCCTGCAAAGGTAACTCAGGCATTGTGTTAGGGTCACTAGAGATCACATTCCTAAGTCATCTAAAAAGATGCTTTTTGCAAACCAGAGTGCTAAACAAGCTACACTGCTATAGCTGGAGAAAATGTCTGTGCAGTTGTCAAAAGTTAAATATTGTTCTTAATGACATCTAACCCTGATAGCCTCTTTGTAAAATAGGCTAAGGTTATAGGTTCTTGGCTAGGTAAGATCAACGCCCCTAAAGTCAGCTTGAAGAAGTTACAGAAGATTGACCTTCGCCCTTCTACCCCCATTTTAAGATCAAGGGTCCAGAGTCAGTTTTGGAAAAATGAGGCGAAATAGATAAAATAATTTTTAATAAGGGCATAAAAAATAGTGTTAACTGCCTTCTGTGTCTATTAAAAAAAAAAATCTGGTTAGTAAAAAAGTTATTTTGGTAAATTGTCCTGGGCTATTGCCTAAATGTTCTTAGAAACCAACGGAGTCACGGCCTGCCAAGCCTATGTATTATTTGCATCCTTAACCAGTCTGTGTAGGAATTTACAGCCCAGCATGAGGTGTGACAGTCCCTTGGAGCCACTGAGAGACCCGGTTGTTGTGGTTGCTGTTGCTGCTGTTGCTGCATACCTTAATGGGTAAAGTTCAACGGCGGCCTGACAGTCACCTGGAGGAACTCCTGCTTGATTCCATCACCTGAATCTGCTTCCTGGTTGAAAGCTGCTAAATCTAAGATCTTGTGGGACATTCTTTTGGGTGATATCCAGAAATCCTCTCTTCCCACAGTGGATATTGGGGACAAGGATATCACTGGCTTGCTTGTCTTAGGCACTTCAGTGCATAGTGACTGGAAATCCACTCTAGGGTCACAGCCTAGTTTGACTCTGATATGGTAATAACCTGAGTGTGTTATCAATAGAGGTAATACTCTTAGCCTTAAAATCTAGCAAGCTTCTGCATCATGGTGGTGCCTTAAGGCTGTTCTAAGATAAAGGTTCCGAAAGCCAAAGGAAAATTGGGCAGTTTTAAACTACAGCCACAAAGATGGTCAAGAGATTGTAAAGAAAGAGGGTGGTAAAGAAAGCCTTGGGAAAGGAATTGTAAAGAAAGAAGTAAAGAAAGCCTTGGAAAGAGAATTGGGGAAATTTGAAAAGTAAGGATTGTCTTTAAGACAAACCTCAGAAAGTTTAAGTATGTCGCAAATGGTATGAGTATGTCTTAAAATTGGAGCTTACAAGGACAGCTGGTATAAAATTGATACACGGAGTCAGGACTGGTGAAAATTAAAAAAAAAAAAAAAAAAAGGGGGCAAATGCCACGCCGACCCCAGTAGAGTCTGCTTAGCATGGGAAACCATCTATCAGACCATGATAGGGGCCTCGAGACCTATCTCTGAGTTTTGGGACTTCACCGAAGTCTACCTCAGAGAATGGGGCTTTACAGAAACCTATCTCCAAGTTTTGGGACTTCACTGAAGTCTACCTCGGAGAATAGGGCTTCTAAGAGGCCTACTCCTGGGAAAAGGCTGGCAAAAACCCCTGGAAAAGATGTGTTTCTGCCTATCTTTTCCTCATAAGAGTGCCTATTAATCTTTTACTGTTTCTACTGCTCATTGTACTTACTCATTGTCAACGTTCCCTTATTCAAAGCTCTTAAGAGTGTTTGACCACTCCAATATCTGATGAGTGTCTTAAAAATATGACTAACTCACCAGAGTTAAGTGCTACCCTGAAACCCCTCTTATGGAGGCTAGTAGACAAGTTATAAGTAAATATAAAAGTATTGGGGGTTTCACAAAGTCACTCCAGCAGAAGGAATTGTAAGAAATTTACAAAAAGTTGTAGGCACGGCTAGAACAGAAAGAATGTATGGCAATTGCTGAGATAACTACTTAGGAGAAAGAACTTCCTCATTTACTAAGAGACTTGCTAAATCTAAGTCTCCTTGGTCCTTACTATTAAAGAAGGAACAGGAAAGATCTTAATGGGACAGTTAAGGCCTCTATAGAAAAAAGTATAGATCTAGGCCTCCCTGACCTTACTATTAAAGAAGGAACAGGAAAGATCTTAATGGGACAGTTAAGGCCTCTATAGAAAAAAGTAGTGGTTAATTGGTGACAATCATCGAAACCAATTGTATTTCTTAAAAATAGAGGTGAAGCCGGAAACAAGTGCTTATCAGGCGACCAGCTGGTGACCGCCCAAGAATGAAGCCCTGCAGCAAGATTATGTAACCTTTTGCCCTTTCCTATGGAGACTTTTTGTTATAAAAGTTTGTTATCCACTGCATTAAATCGCACTCAGCACTCAGCATCCACTCCTAATGTGTGTGAGTTGTCTGTTTGCCATCTCCCCGTCCTATTCCAGGTTCCTCCCCTAGGTATCCTCCGTTGTCCCGACAGAACCCGGTCCGCGGCAGCCCAGAGTTCAGGGCCCATAACTAACAATAAATAAATAAATAAGGGACTGGGAAGGTGGCTCAGTGGTAGAGCGCTTGCCTTGCATGCCTGAGGCCCTGGGTTCAATTCCTCAGCACCACATAAGCAAAAAGAAAAAAGCCGGAAGTGGCGCTGTGGCTCAAGTGGTAAAGCGCTAGCCTTGAGCTGAAGAGCTGAGGGACAGCACCCAGGCCCAGAGTTCAGGCCCCACGACCGGATCCCCCCCCAAAAAATTAAATAAATAAATAAATAAATAAATAAGGCAGTGTATATACAAGTCAAAAAGCCTATCATCAAAACCAAAAGCCCCACAGCAGAACAGGGCCACTTTCCAGGCTCAGCATGGTATACAGTGGGCAACCATGAAGGGCGGGGGTGGGGGGGAGGAGAGGAGTGGGGGAGCAGCTTGCACTGCTGGGTCTAAAGCTCTCAAGATCCACACAATAATGAACTTCAAAGGAAAATGTTCAGCTTGTAAAGGGTCACTGTTTTCACACTCATCATTCAAGATCATTTACTGACGCCTGCCCTGGTCCAGCGGCTCCGGGTCCTAGAAGAGCATGAGTACCCGCAGGAGGGCTCAGGGAGGGGCTAGGCATGAGGGGGGGGTGGGTGTTCAGAGAAGGCTTCACTTCATAAAGGACAAACAGGAATTTGCCAGAGGCAAGAGACTGGGCAAAAGTGCCGAAACCAGGCGGAGGCCAGAGATAAGGGCCAAATGGATGCAGAATGTCCGGATGACACACCAGGGAAACTGGACTCTATTCTGCCTTCAGTGCAGCTCCGTGTAGGACAATACAAGCTAGCCACCGATCCTCTGAAAAAGGGAGGCAGGAAAATACACTGAGATCAAAGGGCCTCACTGGTCATAAAAACCTCCTCTCTTCTTGAGTGCCTGGCCTAGGGAAAGCTCCTGCAGGCCTGCACAGGCTCTCAGCTGCAGAGCGCCTGGTAGAGTCCACGCTGGAAATAAATATCCTTTCCACCCATCTCAGGTTGCTACAGAAGCTAATGTTCACTTAACTGGATACATCCATTGTGGCCGATGCTCAATTTCTTCTGCTTTAAAATAACCTCGAAGCTGAGCTTTGGTGGCTCACACCTGACATCCTAGCTACCGAGGAGGCTGCAGGAGGCCAAGATCTGAGGATCAAGGTTCTAAGCCAGCCCAGGCAGGAAAGTCCATGAGAATCTTACTTCAATGAACCACCAAAAAGCTGTAATGGAGCTGTGGCCCAAGTAGTAGAGTGCGAGCGTTAGGGACAGTACCCAGACCCTGAGTTCAAACCCCAGGATACACACACACACACACACACACACACACACACACACACACACACACACACACACACACACACACACACACACACACACACACACACACACACACACACACACACACACACACACACACACACACACCTCTAAAGAAATGGAATATGGACCTGAGCACAAAGGAAAAAAGGCAAGGGGAGGGAAGTGGAAGGAGGGAGAAGGGGAGGGAAGGGAGGAGGCAGAAGGAAAGGAGTAAAGGGGGAGGAAGGGAAGGAGAAAAGGAGTAGGGAGGAGATAAAAGAAGGAAATAAAGAAATAGAAGCATCTGTTCCACATTTCAAATGTCCTCACTCCCCAGGCCTTGCCTGCCTGCCTTCCTCAGCCCGCTCCTTCACCTGTGCAGGGGCGCAGCCTAGTGCAGAACTACCTACGTGACTACTCTCCCCACTCCCACTTCCTTAGTAGGAAACCTGGAAGGTTAGAACTCCCGCACTTCAAACACGTGCCCACAACTCACTGGGACACTGCACACAGACTGGACTTTTAAGGCCTCTCTCTGGAAGCAAAAAGGAAGGAGCCTGCGGGGGCCCCAAATAGCTTTGTCAAATCTAGCTGGCTCACCGTTCTCCATGCATAGAGCCTCACAGGAATCCTGAGACAAACCACAACCGTTCACAGCAATCAGCAAAACTGGAACTGAAACCACTGGGTGACCAACTCACTCCATCCACATAAACAGGAACCGCTGTGATGTGGCAATCCCATAAAACACACAAAAACGAGGGGACGTGAAGGGACTCCATGCCAGGTCCACCAAAGGGGCCTCGCTCAAAAACCAGGGTAGCTGTGCACAACACACTATTCCAGGTAGAAAATAAGTCATGGCCATCTTAATCGTGGGGTTATTCCACTACCCACCACCTCTGTAAAGCAGAGCGGTCTCTACCCATCTTGGGCAAAGGGAAGTCAGTTTCTGGGTAGTACGGAGCCGCTTTGCGGGAAGAGGCCTGCCCATGGCTTCTCAAAACCCACATCTTTCATGGTCCACAAAGTTCCCTGTACCTACTAGTAAGCCCCTGCCTACCAGGTTGGCCACAGCCTCACCATGACAGACAGAAGGTGGACCACACAGCACATGGATACAGGGCTTCCATGAGGGAATGGCGTCTGCCTGAGAGCATCACCATTTTTGGAATGTTCCAGAAGTACAGGAAGGGACATATGTCCTGCAAGGACACATACATCCCCTTTCCCCTCCTCTCCAAGCCACTTTGCTACACAACAGGCAGAGAAGCCCAAACGCAACTGGCTTGCAGGCCGGCTACATGAGCAGAGGGGCAGGCTGAAGCAGTCCCGCTTTGCTTTGGCTGGTGCCCTACCTTAGGATTTGACTCTGACACTCAACAGCAGAAGTGCACGCCATCTTCCTGACCTGGAATTGTGACATTAGCACCAACATAGAGTGGCTAGGATGGCAAGTCTCGTCATCCAAGAAGGCAAGGAAGAAATGGTGTCATACAGACCACAGAAGAGCCAGGCAGCCTGCTCTGAATCAAGGCATCAACACCACAAGGGAGATTTCTCAGGCCACCCATCAGAACATGAAGGATGACACCGTTGGTCACTCACTGCAGGGTGGCCTTGACCTAGAGATCCTCCTACCTCTGCCTCACCAGTACCACCACACCTGGCCTGTTTTACCTTCTCTGCTCATCTCTTGGCCAGTCAGCACTTGATAGCATTCATGCATTCATTCATGTGATGAGCAGTATGTGAGAGTGCAGTACTGGCCACTTATTTTGGGCACTGCTGGGTTTGAACTCAGGGCCTTGTGCTTGTCTAGCAAGTACTCTAACACTTCAGCCATGCCCACAGACCAGTGGTTAAATTACAACTTGGAACCAGGGTAAGCCAGACCCAGACCATGCCCCTAGGGGTCTTCCAGTAAGGTCAGGAAGCAGACTAGAAAATCCATCATTCCAGACTTTTAAGCACAGCCAGGTACACAGCGCCCAGCCATCACAGGCCATCACAGGCTGGCCCTCTGCCCAGGCCTTCACTGGCAAGCTTTTCTTGGCCCTAACATGCACATCAACATCTCTCTTCAACAAAGGATCCTACAATCGCCTCCTCTGAGAGTTTAATAAAGGACAAGACAAAGGAAGTTGTAAGTAGGCAAAGCCAATTATGACCCTCCAGACCACTGCAGATTAGCAGATTAAACCCCGGGCCTCTGGGAAAGCAAGCCCGAGGAAAAGCAACGCAAGTGCAGTGCAGTGGCTACCGCATCCTCTCCCACTTGCTGGGGGGTGGGGGGGCGGGGGAGGGGGGGTCTTACACAAAGACTACACTGCATTCGCAGGATCCCTTAACATGGTACCTCTCTTCTACATAAGAGGTTCAAGTTGCAGCACATTAACAATTAATGTACGCAAAGCTGGGTGATCCAGACTGTTCTCTATCTCCTTCCCTAGGATATCTGGCAATGTTTGGTCATCACAACACATGTTGCTGGCATCTAGTGGGCAGAGATCATGGCTCTGCAACACACCCTCCAGTACATAGCACAGCCCAAGAGAGTGCCCATCCCACAGCTCCAACAGAGCGGTGTACAGGCACAGCCTACCTCACGCAGCAGTGGGGTGCCTGAAGCAGAGTTACAAGAGAAAGCTACTAGCTAGGGAGAACCAAGAAGTCGGTCTAGAAGTCCAGGAAGATGGTCTGGAGACGATCACCTATTGTATCTCTTCCTGGTGTAGCTCTTCCCCCTCGGGGGCTCAGAGAGGTGCCAGGTGCCTCCCCCAAGGTCCCACAGCCATTAAGGAGAAGAGTTCCCAGTGAATGCAAAGGGCCTGAGCCTTAAACTAGAGCTCCTGACCACCTGAGCACATGTCTACCCTACCCCACCCACCAGACTACAGGCTCCATAGGGACGGGGACTGGCATACAGATCTGGACGGAGTCTGGGACTCAGATGTTGGTACAACAGAAGCAGAGGAGCAACCGCAGCTGAGCCTGGAGCTCCCTCAGAGCAGCAGTGAGGCCTAGCGGCCAGACCCAGGGGCCATCCCTGCTCCTGACTCACACAGGCTCCACACCAAGCAGTCAGGGACACAAGTGTGCCCACTCCATGCCTGCCCCCGAGCTGGTTCTCCTAGACCAGCCTCAAAACAGTACTTGTCATGAGCCTTTCCCCAGCTCAGTAACAAGCTCGCTGAGGTCAGGAGAGCAGAAGCCTGGAGACCAGGGAAGGAGCAGGAAGGTCTCTTGCTGGGATCCCCAAAAGCCCAGCTGTGGCCTGGACACAACCCTACAAACACTGCTGTAGTTTGCACTTCTCTGAACACCTGCTGCTGACCAGGCTGAACATTCTCTGCAACTCCTCTTACTCATCCATGACAATAGACATGACATGGTTCCTCTAAGCAGCTAAGTGGAAGCTTCTCTAACGCACTGAGATTCAGGGACCAGAAGCCCAGAAGACTCAGTGCAGTGCTGTGACTCTGACTCACCTGGGAGATTCCCCCGACTCTCTGGAAGGCACTGAAGTATGGCTTCACCAACAAAACAAGGGAGGCAAGAGCCACCAAGGAAAAGAATAGAGGTGTTCCTTTCTGTGGTCCACGGCAGTGGAAGAATATCGTAAAACACGGCTTCAGAAAGATCCAGAAATTGCCAGGTGCGGGTGGCTCACACCTGTCATCCTAGCTACTCAGGAGGCTGAGATCTGAGGATCATGGTTCAAAGCCAGCCCGGGCAGGAAAGTCTGTGATACTCTTATCTCCAAAGAATCGCCAGAAAACTGGAAGTGGTGCTGTGGCTCAAGTGGTAGAGCGCTCGCCTTGAGCTGACAGCTTATGGATAGTGCCCAGGCCCAGAGTTTAAGCCCCATGACCGATAAAAAGAAAGAAAGACAGACAGAAAGGAAAGAAAAGAAAGGAAAGACAGAAAGACAGAAAGAAAGAAAGATCCAGAAATTGTGAAACTGATGCTGTTTCCTCTAAAAGCAAAGGAGTTCCAACAGATAGCTCAACTTGTCTACATCCCAGTCAGACAAGAGTGGTAATACAGTGGGGATACCATGGTCACCCCAAATGATTTGTAAAGCCTTCTGTGTGTCAGGAAATGCACGGCAACCCACAGAATCGCACCCCGAGGCTTCTCACCCACGGCCCAGGGGAGGCAGCAGAGACAGCCAGCACTGTGAAGACAGGGCGCAGAGAGGGGGACACAACCAACACAACAGCAGTGGGGACCCCTGGACCCCCAGTTAAGGAGACACAGGGGAGCGAGATTACATCAAGGTCCAGGAGGAATGTGGGTGAGCTGTGGCGGTGAGTGGCAGCGTGAAGCAGATCGCCCTCTGGCACACGCTCTCCCCAGCCCCTGCCATCTGCAGAGCACTTGCCAATTTGGGAGTTTACCTCTGACTGACAAATGCATCCACTCGCCCCAGCCCCGTGCTGCAAGCCCTCCTTCTGCCTGTCTCTCTTTCTCTCTCACTCCTCATGGGACCCACCTACACTGGGGCCTTGGACACAGACACTTGTGAACAAAAGCTTGAGGTCTATAGGTTGATCAACTGTAACAATGAGATGTACGAGACACTATGTTGAAAACAAACTTTACAACTTTGGGGGTGGGGGGGAGGAGCTGGGGAGGGAAGGGATGGTAGGGGAAAACAAAGGAGGCAGTAACAATGCTTCACGGGAGATGTACTCATTACCTTACTCATGTAACTGTAACCCCTCTGTACACTATTTTTACAATAAAAAAAAGTATTAAAAAAAAAAAGACAAAGCTTGAGGTCACAGACTACAGGCAGATGCCAGAGCTGCTGTTCCCCTGGGTCTTCAGGAAACCTGTAGGACCCCCCAACGTGCCTGTCTGGGGGGCAGCGGGGCTCATCCAGGGCCCCCCCCCCCCGTGGTAGTGTAGGTGGCTGAAATGCAGTGGAAGCGCCCAGGCCAACAGCAGAACCATGTTAGGGCCCCGGGAAGAGACGGGCTCTCCTGGAGGTGCTGGGCCTGGTCTCTGCCCGGGAAGTGTTCGATACGGGGTTAGCTACGCTGACGCCAGCCTCACTGGCACCCTGTGCAAGGCCCAGGGCACCGAATCCTCAGTCCTAGAGCCCCGCGGAGCCTCAGGCTGACAAGCTCAAGGCTCGCGGCCACACGGGTTGTCAGCGGCCACGGAGGCCGGAGGACCCGGAGAAGCAGCTGGCAGGAGGGGCCGGCCCCCCATGGCACCGCGGGGCCTGGCCAGGGTCCTGAAGCAGCACACACCCACCGCCTGCTTCAGACTACAAGCAGGTCAGTGGGGTCCCTGGCGGGACGCGGGGCCATTACCTCGTGAAGAAGCTGCTGAAGGGCCCTAGGATCCTCAGCCTGCTCCCCGCCTGGGCCTCGGCCTCCCGGTCTTGCGGGCGGAAGTCGCCGCTCTCCTTGACGGAGCTCAGGGTGACGTCGGTGAACGGCGGGTCCTCGTCGTTCTCCAGCGTCACAATGGCGCTGGAGCTGCTGGTGACCACGAGGTCGCCCAGGTCCTCGTTGCTGACGGACAGCGTGGCGGACAGCTCTGTCCCCAGACTGGACACGCTGCAGACGGAGACATCGTCGCTGCGGCTCAGGGCGGCGGCGGCGGGCCCGCAGAGCCTCCCCGCGTCGAAGCCGGTCCGGGGGAAGGTGGAGGACTTGCGGACGGCCGGGTCCCGCTCGGCGCCGCCCGGCGCGGGGGGCGCGCAGGCCGGCAGCGCGCAGGCGCTCTGGAAGGCCCGCGCGGGGGCCGCCTCGGGCTCCGACGGCTTCCGCTTGCCGTGGACCAGGCCGCAGGGGATGGGCTCGGGGTGGCCGATCTCCAGCGTCGGGATGCCCGAGTCCACCGACCGAAGGCTGCGCTGGTCCTCCGGGGCGCCGGAGGGGGGCGCCGGCCGGTACCCGGGCCCCTTGGCGGGCGGCCGCCGCAGGCCGGGCCCGCCGTCCCGCGCGGCCCCCAAGGCTACGCCATTTGTGGAGGTGGACAGGCGCCCATCAGTCATCTTGGTCCGAGGAGAAACTGGAGAAACACAGACACGGAGGTGAGAAGCTGGGGTAAGGCGGACCCGCACGCGGCCGGGGCGGGGCGGGGCTCCCACGGAGGAGGCTCCGCAAAGACGCCTCTGCGCAGAAGCCACCATCTTCGCCGCCGCCGCCACCATCACCATCGCCACCACCAGCATCATCACCGCCACCACCACCACCATCATCATCACCATCACCATCTCCACCACCATCATCACCACCACCACCATCACCGCCATCATCACCACCATCACCACCTCCACCACCATCATCATCATCACCATCACCACCATTACCACCGCCACCACCATCAACATCACCGCCACCATCACCACCATCACCACCTCCACCACCATCATCATCATCACCATCACCACCATTACCACCGCCACCACCATCAACATCACCGCCACCATCACCATCATCACCATCACCATCACCACCACCACCACCATAACCACCATCATCATCATCACCATCACCACCATCACCACCTCCACCATCATCATCACCACCACCACCATCACTACCATCACCATCATCATCACCATCACCACCACCACCTCCATCACCACCAACACCAACACCACCACCACCATCACCACCACGACCACCACCATCACTACCACCACCACCACCATCACCATCACCACCACCACAACCACCATAAACACCATGAACCATCATCATCACCACCACTATCATCACCATCACCACCACCACCAGGCTGTCTCTCAGGATCGCACTGGGCTCACAGACATGGGGGTAGGCTTCCTTCCTTGGTGGGGAGCTGCTATAGTTTGGATCTTGAATGGCATGGACAAGTTTGTCCCGTCCACCCCTCTCCCACTCGCAGACACACAAGACCCTGTGCAACCGAGAAGTGATAGAACCTTTTAAAAGGTGGAGGTAGCTCATGCCTGTAATCCTGGCTGCTCAGGAAGTGGAGATTTGAGGACTGGGGTTTGAAGCCAGCACAGGCAGGAAAAGTTATCTCCCATTAACCACCAAAAAGCCAAAGTGGAGCTGTAGCTCAAGTGATGAGTGTTTTCATTGAGCATAAAAAGCTTAGGGACAGTGCCCAGGTCCTGACTTCATGCCCCAGGGCTGGCACAGAAAAAAGAAAGAAAGAAGGAAGGAAGGAAGGAAGGGAGGGAGGGAGGGAGGGAGGAAGGGAGGGAAGGAAGGAAGGAAAAGAAAAGAAAAACAATGGTATTGAGTCTACAGGGAGGAAGTGAGGTCCTGGGGGAAGGAGGAGCCTTAATAGGACTTTAAGACCAGAGCTGCTTCAATAACTCTCCATGAGTCATGAGGTAAACAGGACTCATCTCCCACCTGCTCCCACCATGATGTGTTGTTCTGTGCCAGGCCCAAATAAACATGTCCTGAAGCCTCTGAAACCATGAGCCAGCTATTTTAGTCACACCACCACAAAGCTGACACCAGGGTAAATGATAAACAGAGCCAGCACGGGTGGATCAGGAGAATGAGATCTGAGGATCGCGGTTCAAAGCCAGTCTGGGCAGGAAAGTCCGTGAGACTCTTATCTCCAATAAACCACTCAGAAAAACTGGAAGTGGTGCTGTGGCTCAAGAAGAAAACTAGAAGTGATGCTGTGACTCAAGAAGTACAGTGCTCACCTTGAGCTGAAGAGCTGAGGGACTGCACCCAGGCCCAGAGTTAAAGACCCATGACAAAAAAAAAAAAAGATAAACAGGATGTCAATACCCAAAAAGAATGTGAATTCAGAGCTGGGGACACATCTCAGGGGGGTAGAGGGCTGGCTTGCCCAGGATTCACAAGATGGGGGGGGGGTGCGGGGGGGGGGGGGTAGGAATCCATTCTGTCTTATTCTGAGACTGCATAAAAACCAAGCTATCAAGTGAGGGAAGGGGTGACATTGTCCAAAAAATAAATGTACTCTTTACCTGACTTATGTTTACTCCCTGTACATCACTTTTATAATAACTAAAAAGAAAACAAAAACCAAAAAAATCAAGTTACCCTCATGAAGACAGAAAAACAACAAAATGAATTACACATATCTTCTGCAGCGAGACCGGCCACACCCAAGCTGCCCAAGGCTCCCACACGCACCGCCACACTTACTGGTGATCAAGGCAGGGAAGACTGTGAGTAAGCAGAGCTGGAATCTGGAGGCCCCAAAATGGGTCCTGCCTGGTTTAGAATGGCTTAGCGTGTAGTATCATAAAACCCAATCAGGAGGCTCGTTCAGTGAAGATAAATAATCAGCAAAGCAACAATAAAGGTCAAGTCTTGAGGGGGAAGAGTGAAAATCCTTGCTGCCTCACAGATATCTAGGGCCATGTGCAAAATGCTCTGGCCTAGCAAGGAGGGGGGTGAGCCTGGAGAACACAGCCACCGGCACACCCGCTGTGTCAAGTTACCTCCTCTTATTTTCCGTTAAAATGTCAAAACTACAGAAATCGGTTTCTGTACTGAAAGCCAGCCAGGGAGAAAAGCAAGGTAAGGAACTGGACTTTGGACTCAAGTCCACAATACACAGCCTTGGGATAAGCCAGCACAGGGAATGCACTGAATTGGCTCCTGGCCCCATAGGCATTTTGCTGGCAGCTGATACAAGGTACAATGGCAACCCACCACCGGGGGTCTGCTCAGCTTCTGCTAGGCACCTTCCGGACGCCTCAGAAATCCCACTGTTTCTCAGGGTCCCATAGCAAAGCAAATTCACTAAAAGCAAAAGGGGGGGGCAATCACCCTCCCTCCAAGAAACTGAAGGCGGCAGACAGACAGTACAGCAGGGAACAAAAATAGAAATGTGAAAGAATGAATCAAAAAGCAGAATTCAGAAATAGACTGAACTATATAGAAGCTTAAAATATGACCCAGTGAGTAAGAATGGATTACTCAATTCCAATGCTATACTGATTATCAATTCTTCTTAGAAGTATGGACCACAGTCTACTAAACAAAAATATGGACAAAATTAGAATCTGACATAAAAGTAAAAATATATAGGTACAGCAAAAGGACAATATTTCTTAAAGCTATAATGCAAAACCTCAGTGGATGCCCCAAAGGACTTGAAGATGCTTTCACAGACATGGAGTCCCAGCATGCACCGCTCCCAGGCAGCATGCCCTCTCTGTGCTCCCAGCTCTGGGAAAACCCCTCCAGGTGTCATGTTACAAGAATCACAAATGGAAGATATGCACAGATTGGAAAGTTGTACATTTAATTAAAAGAAATACACAGTAAGAAGCCCTTTTATCAAAGGCAATAGAATTATTAACAAATCAAGCTGGTAGAAAGCCTTCAACAGAAGAGGAAATCCGTAGCTAAACAGCTGAATGAGCTCTCTGGCAGGCCCAGCTAAAATTCTTTCTTACCATCGGAGACAACCTCAAGAGAAGTGCTTAACCTCCCAGACTCAACGTTCCTCCTCTCCATCTTACTAAATGGACAACACCATATTACTCACAATCGCATTTACGTAGTACTTACACATTTTTACTTTCATGTGAAATCTGACTTTTATGTCAAAACAAATGAGGTTTGGTGAATGTGCCCACGAGCCAGAACCTGACACCAAGCAGGTGGCTGCTCACTGCACACTTTCCTCTGCTTTCCAGCCACATGGAGAGCCCCAGCACCTGCAAAAGATGGAGCTGAGCGGAACAAAAGACACGAGGAGCCCGGCGCCAGTGGCTCATGCCTGTCATCCTAGCTACTCAGGAGACTGAGATCTGAGGATCGCAGTTCAAAGCCAGCCCGGGCAGGAAAGTCCATGAGACTCCTATCTCCAATAAATCACTAGAAAACCGGAAGTGGCACTGTGGCTCACGTGGTAGAGCACTCGCCTTGAGCTAAAGAGCGCAGGGACAGCGCCTAAGCCCAGAGTTCAAGCCCCACAACCGACAAAAAAAAAAAAAAAAAGACACGAGGGCTCCCCTACAAGAAACTCTGACCCTGCGGCTGGGAAGGTGACTCAGTGGTAGAGCGCTTGCCTTGCATGCCTGAGGCCCTGGGTTCAATTCCTCAGCACCACATAAGCAAAAACAAAAAAGCTGGAAGTGGTGCTGTGGCTCAAGTGGTAGAGCACTAGCCTTGGGCTGAAGAGCTGAGGGACAGCGCCCAGGCCCAGAGTTCAGCCCCACGACCAAACCTAAAAAAAAAAAAAAAAAAAAAGAAATTCTGACCCTAACAAGCATGGTTGGTAAGCACTTAGGGTCCCAGCTACTCAGGAAGTAGAAGCAAGGAGGTAGAATCCAAGGCCAGTCTGGACCAAGCTAGCAAGATAGCAAGAGTGTATCTCAAAAACAAAAATGGAAACAAAAGGGCTGGGAGCCTGGTTCATGCAGCAAAGCACTTGTCATGCACAAGGCCTAGATTTGATCCTCAGTGAAAGGGGAGGGGAGGGGAAGGTAAGGGGAAGAAAGGGAGGGAAGGGAAGGAGGTAGGTTAACTGTCCCTAAAGCAGACAGGAACACTAAGTGTACCTGCCATAGAAAAGTCAGCACCTGGGCAAAGAGGAGAAGTCTGAGAAGCCCACAGGACTAGAAACCACTTAAGTGACACATTTCATCCATGTCATTCAAAGGCTTCTTCCCATGATATCGATCATGATGATACTCATCAGCTGATGAACTGTAACCCTTTTTACAACTAGTTGGAGATAATAAAATTAAAACTAAGAAACAAAACAAAAAAACCCAAGCTGCACACCTGTGGCTCATATCTATAATCCTAGCTACTCAGGAGGCTGAGGATCACAGTTCAAAGCCAGCCCAGACAGGAAAGTCCATGAGATACTTGTCTCCAACTAACCACCCAAAAACTGGAAGTAAAGCTGTGGCTCAAAGTGGTAGAGCGCTAGCCTTGAGCACAACCAGCTCAGGAACAGCGCCCACGCCCTGAGTTCAAGCCCTGTGATCAACCAAAATACAACAAGAACCACAAAAACCAACTTTCAAAGCTGCTCAAGACAAAGTACAAGGAAGAAGGAAGCAGGCCCAGAGCCCAAGCTTGGGTGTGACCTCTCCCCTACTCTCCTCTGCCACGAGGCCATGGTCAGGAGACCAGGGGCAATCTTTTAGTCCTTTCTGGTCCCAAGTCCAGTTTAAGTTCCTTGAACCTCAAGATACGAACAGTGTGTCAGTCTTCAGAGAAATAAAGCCTAAAAGGAAATCTGTACTTCCCCTTGCAGCTCACACTAGAAACAAACTGCAAAGGCAGAGTTCACCTGTCCTTGCGCCATTCACCTGCCTGTCTACCAGATGCCACTGGGGCAAATAAACCAGAAGCTATTGTCCCAGCATCCTGCCAGCACCAATGGGGGGGAGGGGGGGAGGACGGCGCAGGAGGGGGGGTGGGGGGGGATTTACACAAACAAGACTCGTGTTTCTGGGATTTGGAAGCTGACCAAAAGCAGGTGGCCTGCCTCCAAGTCACATGCTTTCCAAACACAGACTATGCCTGAATCCCAAGCTAAGCAGGTATCCAGGCCCCTCTGACTCAATCTCTCCCCACCTGGCACCACAACCCTTGCCCCTCCACATTCAGCTCTACTGGACCACTGCGTGGTGCTCTTCCCAAGGGCGCCCCTGGGGGGCCTGGGCTGCAGGAGTATGGGCACAGAAGCCACACTGCCAGAACTCTCTCAGCTCCTCCTCTCTGAAAAGCCCTTCCAGCTCGCTCAGGGAGAAGCAGGCTCCAACTTCTGGTCTCCTGTGGGCCCAGCCCACCTAAAACATCTGGATTTTACAACTTTCTCCTGTCTCCCTCCCCACTGGACTGCAGGCCTTAGGCAGGCACCACTCTACCATTTCTGGATACCACTGCCTGGCCAAAAGAATAAGAATGTTTAAAACTACGTGCTGAATAATTACTGCCTACAACTAAGTTCTTAAAATGGGCAGAAGTCAAGCACAGGCCCAGCCAACCAAGGCTGCTGAGCTGGGTCAGGGGCCAACAAGAAGCTGAGCACCAGAAGCAAGGGCAAGGAAGAAGCCTTTACCACGGAGTTCCTAGAGACATGTCTGTGCAGACAGAAGACACCAGGTACCCCATGGGAAGTCCCAGACCTGGTGGTGAAGACCACTGTCCACACCAGGTCAGAAAGTGGTAGGAAATTTCTCTTTCTTTGCTTACAACGCCCACGTCACGGACCTCAAGTTCCCCATAGCGCTGCCCGCAGCCCGGGCTGCCTCAGGTCAGCCCAGGGAGGAAGGAGCAGCCCCAGGGCCTGCTGCCAGGGGAGACACAAAACACAGCGCAAATGATGGCCAGTCATCACTTTCCGGACAAAAGAGAACCACGCAAGATGTGAAGCGAGGATAAGAGGAAGACCGTCTGAGTGATTTCCCTGCCCGGGCCGGAGCTGTGCAGGAAGCGGAGAGGAAAGCTGCCAAGGACTGAGACAGCCAACTGTCATTCCCCAGAGCTGCCGTCAGTGTCAGACCAGTCAGAGGGGACAGCGGCTCTGCTAGTGACTCTGGTAGACTGAGGGAAGCCACTCCATCCAGAAGCCACCGCTTCATTTCCAACTCCTTCAATAGCACCTGAACAACAGAAGTCTCCATCAGTAAATGAGACAGTTTATGAAACCCAAGCACTGGTGGCTTCAGGGGGGGTCAGGCACCTTCCAGCACCCTCTTCCTGTGGACTGAGGCCCTTCCTGCTCCCTTCTCTCTGGCTCCCGAGGAGCGCCTCTTGGCACCCTATCAGCAAGGGGAAGTCACCGCTTCCTCCAACCCCCGATGGACAGCACACTGCCCTGGCTGTACTCCTCCCCTCAGCCCGGCAGTGCCCCTTTCCAGTTCCTTATTGAAGGTCACGGCATGAGGGCACATGTCACAGGCCAGACCTGGGATGCCCGCCGTACCTGAACATCATCAAACTAACTTCATGTGGACCAGGCACCATGTGCCATTCTGTTTAAAGGTTCTCAACACTGATACGCACTAGGTACTATCCCAGTGCACACAGGAGGAAACAGAGGTGTGCAGCCTGCTCAAGGTGTCCACTGCAGAAGGAGACCTGGGCTGGACCCCAATCCTGTGACTCAAAGGTCGTGCTTTGCTGATGACAAAGGCCAATCACACCAGGACCCTCCTACAATTCTCACACAGAACATCAGGCTGTACTCTCCACCTTTTGTTGTTGTTGGTGGTGGTTGTGGGGCCTGAATTCTGGGCCTGGGCGCTGTCCCTCAGCTCTTCAGCTCAAGGCTAGTGCTCTACCACTTGAGCCATAGCACCACTTCTGGCTTTTTTCTGCTTATGTGGTACTGAGGAATCGAACCCAAGGCCTCATGCATGCCAGGTAAGCACTCTACCACTGAGCCACCTTCCCAGCCCCTGTACTCTCCATCTTACACTTCGTGAAGAGTATTCTTCCTGCCCAGGTCTCCTGGACGGGCCCCACCTGAATCTTCTGTCTCCAGCGAGGCCTCAAGGTCCCCCATGTTTCCACGAGGCTGCACTTGCAGCACAAGATAGGTCAGGGGAACCGATCACACCATGGAACCAAGGAAGGCCAGGGACAAGCACCCCACCCCCACCCTGTCCCCGCCCCATGGAGCCCCGCTTCCTCTTCAGAGGCTCTATGGCACCAATGGGCCTTTTTCCTTAACTCCAGTCCTGGTGGAGGCAGGAAGGGCAAGCAGCTACTCTGGCCTACCAGGCACTGAATTTGGTGTTTCCATCCATAATCTGGTTAACACCCCACCACCCGAATTACTTGGAGTCACCACCCCAGGGCACATGCCACCCTGAGGGCCAGTACAAGCAAGCAACTGCAGCCATCCTGCCTAGCATGACAGGTCATACCCTTTGCACTACCACACATTGCCTAGAATGGGCTAGTTACTATAAAAGTATATTGTGTGTGTGTGTGTGTATGTGTGTTTGTGCACGCGCACGCATGCGCACTCGTGTGCACACTGGTCCTAGTGCTTGAACTCAGGGCCTAGGTGCTGTCCTTGAACATTTTTGCTCAAGAATAGCACTACCACTGAAGTCACAGCTCAACTTCCAGCTTTTTGGTGCTTCATTGGACATAACAGTCTCAACGGACTTTCCTGCCAGGGCTGGCTTTGAACCTCACTCCTCAGATCTCAACCTCCTGAATAGCGAAGATTATAAACATGAGCCGCTGGTGCCAGGCAAGTCATTTTTTTAATGGATTGGTCTTTAGGGTAAGAATTGTCACAGCCAGCCTCCAGGCAGAAACATGAGACTCTTTCTCAAAACCTAAGCAAAGCAAAAAGACCTAAGGGCTGTGGTTCAAGTGAGTGAATGCCTGCAGGCACTTGAGGCCCGGAATTCAAACTCCAGTACTGAAAAAAGTAAATTTTAAAAATAAAACAGGAAAAATAGCGCAGGCTCTAGAAGTAGACTTTCTGGATTCAAATCTAGGCTAATCCAGGAACCGGTTGTGTAATCTTGAGTTCCTTTCTTAACTTCCCTCTGCCTCTGTTTCCTTGAAGTAAGATGGGGACACCTCACTGACAAGAATTAAGGAAAGAAATGCACACAGATCCTCAGCACGAGCTAAGCCTTGGAGATGCTGGCTGGTGTTATTCTTCTGGGCAAGAGAGGACCAGCCACCTCAGCCCCACAATTTTAGCAACACATTTGCATAAGCAGGCCCAGAAACAGCCACTGTGTGTGTACACAGGCTGGAGGTATAGCTTCCTCCTGCCACTAACAGCTCTCCCGACCTCAGCCACGCTAATCCAGCCCTGAAGGCTTTCCAGTCCCACAGTCAAGCATAAGCCGGGCCCAAGAACTTTCTAACCCAGCCCTGAATTACACAGTTCCCTTTGAAATTCTCTCCGGTAGACCGCGTATTAATGTCTACACGTGCCTGTGTCAAGGTTGGAACACGAAGGTTAGTAGCTCTGAGCCGTGAGCCACGTGAGCCACAACCGTCACTTTTAAAGAGCGGAGTGTGCGTGGCGGGGGGTCGGCGGGGGTGGGCTGGGCCGAGCCCGCAGCGCAGAGTGGCCGCCGGCGGCGGACCACGGGCCTCTTCCCCGGGGGCCTCGACCCCCAGGCCGGCACCTCCCCGGCAGACCTGCTCGGTAAGCGGCGACCCCGGCTTCCCACAGCCGTGCTGGGCGGGCGGAGAGCGGAGGGCCGGACCGGGTCCCCCCCCCCCGGGTCCCACCGCGCCCGCGCGACGCCCGAGCGGGGCCGAGGCGGCCAGGTTTGGGGGCGCACTGACCCCCCACGGCAAAGCTTCGGGTTCGCCCTGACGACGCACAGGGCTTCCCGCCGGGCTCCCGTGCGTCCCGTCCGGGGTCAGCGGGGACCCCGCCTCGGGCCCACCGGCACCTCCGCGGCCGGACACGGAGATCCACGGACGGGGCCCCGCCGGCTCCGCCCGGGCGCGCACGCTCTCCCGCGGCGGGCGCTCCGAGCCCCGCGTCCGAGGGAGAAACTTTTTGCCGAGTTCCGGCCAAGGCGCGAGGGACGGGGGAGCGCGGCCGGCCCTCCGCCCCGAGCCGGGCCGGCCCCGAGCCCCCTCCCCCGCCTGAGGCGCGCCCCTCGCGGCCCGGCCTTCCCGAAGCCCCCAGTACCCCGTCAGCGCGGCTCACACGCCATCCCGGGCCCGCGCCCCAGGCCGAGCGGGACCCGCAGCCGGCTGGGCCCGCGCCGCCGCAGCGCGTCCGTGGCAGGTGCGCGCCAGCCGCGGCGCGGCCACGCCCCTCCCGGGACACGCCCTCGCACGGCCACGCCCCCGCGCCTGGCCACGCCCCCTCGGCTGAGCCCGCTCTTCCGCCCGGCCCGTCACCCCCGCCGCGCCGCCGCTGCGCTCGGAGCTCGGCGTCGCTCGCCCGCCCCTCTTCCGGCCGCTAGATGCCCTCCCGGCTTCAGTGCAGCGCCTCAGGCCCTTTGCTGTCCCGGGTCCGAGCGGAGCTGCGCGGAAAAGCCTCGAGAGGGTTCGGGTATCCGCAGAGCCGGCGCAGGAGCGCGACAGGGGCTCCCTCACCTGGTCGACTCCACCCGCGGCCATCTTGGAAGTGGGAAGCGGCTGGGCGGGGGAAGGGGCACGAGCGGGCTGGACCAGGCGTGGGGAGCCGAGCGGCGGAGCGCATCGATGGGGCGCCCCTGCCCGCAGGTGCGGGAGGGACGCGCGCCGTGCCGGACAAAGGGAGGAGGCCGCGCGAGCACGCGCCGGGGTGGGCGGCCTCCGCGGCCCCGGGCGCGGCTTTGACCTCTTGGTCCGCAGAGAGGGCTTCTCGGCTTCCTCCGTGGTGCGCTCACCTGGGGCCTGGCGCCATCTCCACTCCCTGAAGGCTTCTCATCAGCGCTGCGGGCCCGCGGAGGTGAGGTCGGGCTTCACGAGTGTTCTGGAAGCTGGGTAAGGTGCAGAACGGTCTGCCATCTGTGTGTGTTATTTCTATCTAACGGGGGGAGTGGGGAGGGCTGTGATCGAATCCGTTTCACGGAGCAGAGCATGAATTCAGATAGAATTCCCCGCCAGATGCCTGCTTCTTGGCGATGCTGCTTGGCCACCCCATAGGAGAAGTAGTTGACCCTCTAGAGGGTGAGCTCTGTGAACCAGACCCAGCAAGCTCATCACATGTATTCCTCCTGGGCCAGTTGCAGATGTGTCAGATTGCTGTGGCCCCACCAAGAAGACCTGGGTTTAGACCAGGAATCACCAAAGGGGAAACCCAAGAGCCCACTATAGCTGAGCCGACCCCAGGACTCGAGTGGACCAGTCAGGGTCAGGAAGAGCATCACGTCAGCCCAACACCTGGAGACACGCAGTGAATTCGTTTTGTGTGGGGTAGGGTCATTGGGGGTGGCTCACAAAACCCCTAACTTGTCTCTCCTCCCCAGCTCATTGCTGTAAAATTGCTTGGCACATATTAGTGATAGTAGGAAGGATTCTAAAAAATAACAATAACCACCTCTTGGTGTAATACAAGAAAGCAGAGTATTGGTGTCTAATAGAAGCTTTATAAAAGCCTAAACTTGGTGATTTTAAGCAAAAACAATACCAGGTCTTGTCCCTGCTCCTCCACACTAACAGGAAGGCAGATCCTTGCCCAGTGCTGGCTCAGGTAGAACTGGGCACATGAGATTAGTAGGATGGCTTTCACAGCATTTCTTGGGACTCCCTAACTACTTCCCAGCCTGATTGAGAGTCTGGAGGGTTTACAACAATCAGGAGCCATTGTGGTGCAAAGCTTTGCGTTTGGCGCCCCCTATCGGCCTTTCCACTCACACTCGCCAGCCTGTTGCTGGAGAAAGACCCCCCCAAGAGCCCACATCCCCTTCCCTGCCTGTGGCTTTGACCTATGTCTTACCTTATTGTCCTCAGCACCCGGAAGTATTCTAGGTAAAGGCACACAGCAATCTGAGCCTAGCAAAATTAAAAACAACAAACAGGATTGAGATGTGTGGCTATCTGTGTCACCTCACTTCACCTCTCAGAACCTAGCACCTCCTTGATGCCTGGAATTGAGAGAACACTGTCAAGGTGTCAGCTGTGCCTGGGGCCCCAGCCTGGCCCACTGCTGCAGGCTCTACTGCTTCCCAGGACGCCAACCCCAATGGTTCCTGGGATGACTGTAAAGCCTTTGCTTGATTCAGACAGGAAGTCCATCAGACCCTTATGTCACTGGCCAATGCCTCAGGCATCCAGAAAGCCTCTCTACCTGCCTCCCCCTGCACCTCTATCTCCATAAGACAGACAGCCTTTCCTCCTACCCTGTCACCAGGATCCAACAGGGAAATGCAAAAAAAAAAAAAAAAAAAAAAAAACTGTCTACCTATCTTTGCCAGTGTCTAGCATGCCTGGAAAGCTCTTGGCCACAGCACCACCCACTCCCAGCAGTGATAGGGGGACCACTGTCAGAAGCCAAGCCCAAGCCAGAAAACAAAGCTAAAAAGCCTGGAGTGTGGCTCAAGTGGTTAAGCACCTGTCTAACAAGCTCGAGGTCCTGAGTTCAATCCCCAGTACAAAAGGAGAAGAAGGAAGAGAAGGAGGAGGAGGGGGGAAAAAAGTATAGGGGTAAAAGAGGAAGTACCCAGTACACCCTAGCATCTTCGCCTGTACGTTTTGTAACTTTAAATGTCCCCACAAACAAGGAGGATGGGCCCACAAACATAAGCACAGTGCCCAAGGCCATGGGAGGGTGATCTTCACCCTTGCCCCCAAAACCTGACCAAAGCAACACAAGGCCTGCACCCCCTTGAGAGGCTGGCATCACCACAGACACGCTCGATTGGGCTGAGGACCACCGGGTTGTGCCCCACTCTCCGGCTGCTCTGGGAACTCAGCACCCAGATTCTGGGAGGCTTAACTCAGGAGGGACTGGCTCCCAACCCAGGAACACCCATCTCCAGAGCCTGGGGTAGAGGGCAGGAGGAGGCATGGGCACAGATTCCCTCGGGTCACACTGATGCATCAGAGAAAGAAGAGGCCAGGCTCAGGCTCTGAGGAAATGCACAGAGGGCTTTGTGTCACAGCTCACCAAAGGAATCTCCAGAGCAGCGTTGCTTTGTTTTTTGTCGGTCATGGGGCTTGAACTCTGGGCCTGGGCGCTGTCCCTCAGCTCTGTCACAAGGTTTTTTTTTTTTTTTTTTTTGGGTCCAGTCGTGGGGCCTGAATTCTGGGCCTGGGCGCTGTCCCTCAGCTCTTCAGCTCAAGGCTAGCACTCTACCACTTAAGCCACAGCCCCACTTCCGGCTCTTTTCTTATGTGGTGCTGAGGAATCGAACCCAGGACCTTGAGCATGCAAGGCAAGTGCTCTACCACTGAGCCACCTTCCCAGCCCCTGTCCCTCAGCTCTGTAGCTCACGGCTAGTCTCTACCACTTGAGCCACAGCGCCACTTCTGGTTTTCTGGTGGCTCATTGGAGATAAAGAGTCTCACGGACTTTCCTGCCCAGGCTGACTTTGAATTGCGATCCTCAGATCTCAGCCTCCTGAGTAGCTAAAATTACAGGCGTGAGCACCAGTGCCCAGCAGTAAAGGCATCCTCGAGCAGTCTGCTGTTGCTGCCACCCAAGAGCAAAGCAGGGGGCAGGGGGAGAGTGACAGTGCTGCCCCTCTGCTGCCCCACTTCAGGGTCCATCCCTGGGTCTCTACCCTAAGGGTCCCTCAGCACTTCCCACGTGTTAGGTCAGGCATTGTGCTGGGCACCAGGATGCCAGGTGAGCACAAGGAGTCACTAAATCTCTACCCTAAATCTCTCAGAACCTCCAGGGAAGCAGGGCACTGGTGGCTCACACTGGTAATCCAAGCTGCTCCATTGCCAGTTAGCCAGCAGAAAGGCGGGCTGGAGGCATTGTTCTGTGGTGGAGCACCAGCCATGAGCAGCCAAGACCTCGAGTTTGGCTCTGGTACCAGCCTCTCCCTTGGATCTCATCCTACCAGCCCTGGCCACTCTGCCCACAGGGCAGTGGGTGGGGAATGGGGGAGGAGGCTTTCTGGGGTGGTTTTGAGAAGGGTTTTGCTATGTGGTGGTACAGGATGGTGAGGCAGGAGGACCCTCCTGCCTCAGCCTCTGGGGGTACAAGTGGTGAGAGGGCAGAGAAGGCAACAGCTCCACGCTCTGTCTCTACCCATGGGATCCCTGCCTCCACGCCACAGCCCTCCACTCTCCCTCCCTACCACTGAGTGCCCGGAAAGAGGCAGGCAGCATGGGCGGCTTGGCGCTCTGCCCGGCACACCCATCCTCTCTGGGCTGTCCCAGGTGGACACGGAGCTCGAGGAGGCCGAGTCTGGGGTGGAGAGCAGCCACCAGGCCACGGCCTTCCTTAGTGGGCAGGAGGAAGGCGAGGCAGGCCGGTCGGCCTGGAGAAGTGAGGCCCAGGAAGAGAGGGTTCCAGGGCGAGAGGAGGCCAGAGCCCGGGCAGAACCCCCTCTGCTCTTCCACCCAGCCTGGGGCCTCAGCAGCCTCTCCCCCTCCTGCCCCCCGCCACGCGAGAGCGGGAAGCTCTTCAGTGTTGGAGGCAGGCTGCCGAGCATTTGTTCATGCACAGGTGATGGAAAGCAAGGAAGCATCTGGGATATCTAGGGAGGGCGCGCTGAGCCACCGGCCTTCCTAGGGAGGCTTGAGAACTCTTCCTGGCACGAGGCACTGCGGGAGCCTGAACACGCATAGAACAGGTGGCTGCATAGAGCAGCCCTGGGGAACGGAGTCAACCATGGAGAATGTCCCCAGAACATTTCCCTTCAGTACAGGCGCTCAGCACTGTGCTCTAAGGCCCTGGCGTTACTGTCCGAGTCCCTGCAGCAGTCTTCACATATCTCATCATCAGTGGGACATGGTGACTGAGGGAGGCCGGGCTTGGAGGGCGTCATGACAGGTCGTGTGCACCGCTCACTGTGTGTCCGGAGCCCCTACCCTGGGCACACAGACTGCAGATGCTGTGGAGGCCACTGATTGAATGTTCCCATAAACTACAGGAGCTACGTCTGTAACAAACAGCACCGCAACAGACACACCTAGTGTCAGCTGCAACATGAAGGCTTAGGAAAAGAGAAGAGGCCTCAGGAAATAACCTGTGCAAAGGTCCTGTGGATTAGTCCTTTCAGATCGGCCTAACCAAGTACCGCAGACTGGCAGCTTACAAATAACAGAAATTTGCTTCCCACAGTTCTGGAGGCTGACGAGGTCTGCCTCCAGGTTTACAATGTGTTCTTAGGGGCTGAAGGGCTGAGGGTCCTTTGATAAGGGCACCAATCTGATCTAATCTGTCAGATAGATGACTTCATCACCTAATCATTTCCAAACAAATTACCGTGGGGCTGGTTTTAACATAGGAAGTGGGTGGGGGAGAGCACAGGGTGAAAACTGTCAGATGAAAATGGAGTCTCTGTGAACTGAGGAAAACTGGGAAGGGATGGCACACGGGTGCCCGGTAGCAGGGTCACAAGGGTGACCACAGCCTCTTAGCCACGTCTGCAAGGAGCCTGCCCGCAGTCTGTCCAACCTGGGATCTCCCTACTTACTGATCCTGTGGCCAAGGATGTTTGCATAATGGGCGGGAAAACCAGCAAAAAAAAAAAAAAAGCTGGATTAGAGACACGGCTCATATGGTAGAGCATCAGCCATGAGCAAGAAAGCTGAACAAGAACACAAGGCTCAGAGTTCACGCCCCAGTACAGGCACAAGCATCCACAAAAGGAAAGGAGGTGTTGGTGGGCAGCTTCCAGTGGCTCTGCCTCCAAGAGGTAGCAGGCCTACAGAAAACTCAGGAGGTCAGTCCTGTGTCCGGGCCCTGCCCCAGGCTCAGTCCGGCACTGGTGGTGACAGCGGTGGCTTCTCTGCCTTTCAGAGTGAGCTCCCCCTCTGACTCTGACTTCCGTTTGTAACCGCTTGTGGGTAACGTGTGTGATAGAAGATACCAAAACCATGTGAAACAGAAGACGGTACGGGATCCTGAGAGACCCATCACTGCCAGTCTCCCCTGTACTCTCCCATTTTCCTAGATTCTCCCAATGTAGATTCAGTTTCTGCAGTAGTTCAGCTTTTTAAAAGCATAATGATAATGTCATTGGCATATCTAATAAGCAATTTCTCAAATATCTTCTATTACCCTATTTTGTAGGTGTGTATTACTTCACTGGGAATAAAACCCAGGACCACTGAGCCACAAACATAGCCCTCTTTACAATCTTATTTATTTTTATTTGGCAGTTTGATTTCAGGGCCTTACACTTGCCAGGCAGCCGCTCTACCATTAAGCCGCTCTACCATTCTGCCTTGGTTATGTTCCTAATAAGATAGCACAGTTTTGCTCTGGGTTGGCCTCGCACCACAATCTCTGCCAATGGTGGCCTTCCCAGTAGCTGACACCACGGGTCACCAAACCTGATTTATGTGTTAGATAGCTTCCTTCCCTGGCTGGCCTAGACCGGCAATCCACCCAATTTCTGCTTCCCAAGTAGCTGGGGTCATAGGTACGCACCTATGAACTATGTATTTAGGTTTTGGTGGTACTGGAGATTGAATTCAGGGCTTCGCAGCTGCTCTACCACTTGAGCCATACCTCTAGCCCCCTTTTTTGCCTTGGTAATTTTTTTTTTTTTTTTTTTTTTTTTTTTTTTTTTTTTTTTGTCGGTTGTGGGGCCTGAACTCTGGGCCTGGGCGCTGTCCCTCAGCTCTTCAGCTCAAGGCTAGTGCTCTACCACTTGAGCCACAGCACCACTTCTGGCTTTTTTCTGCTTATATGGTGCTGAGGAATCGAACCCAGGGCCTCATGCCTGCAAGGCAAGCACTCTACCACTGAGCCACCTTCCCAGCCCACCTTGGTTATTTTTTAGGTAGAGCTTTACTTTATGACTGGGCAAGCCTGGGCTGGGATCCTCCTACTTCTGTCCCTGGGGTTACAGGCATGCAAGATCTAGCCCAACAGCTGGTTGGGATGGAGTCTCGTGAACTTCTGACCTCCGACTACAACCCGATCTCTACCTCCTATCTAGTGAGGATTGTAGGCTTGAGTCACTATATCCAGCCAGCTTTTATTTTTGAGTCAGGGCTAAGGTGCTCCTCATGCTTCTGCCTCTTGAGTGCTGGGACTACAGGTATGTATGACTGCACTCTCAGTTAAAGGCTCTCAGCGGCTCTTGGATTTATTTTGTTCAGCTGTGGTTCCACGGGCCACCCGCTGAGGCTGGTTTACATTGGGGTTGCCGAGTGGAGCACTGTATTGATTTTCAATTAACCAGTTTTCAATGTGATGGCAGCATGCTTCAATTCCTCTCACATGGTTGACCAAGGGCTTCACTGCTGAGAAAGCCCAAATCACCACTGTCTGGGAGGTGGGGTGGGTCACCAGTCTACAGGAGACTGGCCTGAGAAAGGCTCCTGGGCACAGTGATCATGAGTGACCTGTCTTATCACTTGTTCACGCTCCATCTAGATCTCTGTGACAGCCTTCTTTGAAATACTGCACAAGTTCTAGCACATTCTTATTTTTAATTCTAGTCGGTCATGGGGCTTGAACTCTGGGCCTGGGCGCTGTCCCTGAGTGCTTCAGCTCAAGGCCAGCACTCTACCACTTGAGCCACAGCACTTCTGGTTTTCTGGTGGTTCATTGGAGATAAAGAGTCTCCCGGACTTTCCTGGCCCAGCTGGCTTTGAACTGTGATCCTCAGATCTCAGCCTCCTGGGTAGCTAGGATGGCAGGCGTGAGCAACTGGCACCATATCTAGCCGTCTTTACCCAGTGTTGGAGAGCACTTGCTCACCCATGGCATACACAGTGCCCGTCTCAGGCCCTCCACACTGGCAGCCGGAGGCATACAAGGCCCCACACGAACTAGTCCTGCCAGCTCCCCAGCCCCAGCCCAATACCCAAGTGGAGGCCATGAAATGGCTCCTGCCACTGGCTTCAGAGGGGGCAACAGCCCCACCACGCATCCATTCACGCCCGGCACTGATCTGTGGGAGACCACCTCCCTAGGACTGGAGATGAGCCCACGCTGGCAGTGTGGCCCACCCCCGAGCTGCTTCCCCGCTCCCCTGGAAGGAGGGGAGATCCTGTTCCTGTCACCCGGCGCCTCCCTCCAAGCTGCCTTTCTGTGTGTGGCACTGTGCCCTGCTGATGGCCTTCCGTGGGGTGCTGCCCAGCAGGCAACAGGGCCAGCCACTGGGGTGTGCGGGAGCCTGGGGCGGAGACAGAGCCTCCTGTGTTTCCTGGAAGAGAAATGGGTCCCTCGTCCTTCAGGACCTGCCACCCACCCTGGGCTTGCAAAACCAAACTAGCTCCGCGCCGAGCCTGCCCCGTGCCCTCTTCTCACCCGTACATCTGTGCCAAGATCTGTGGGAGAGGCTCTCCTGCCCCTGAGACTCCAAGTGGGCCTTAGGTGAGGTGCCCGGCTGCCCGCCTTCCTCCTCCACAGGCTTGGTGGTCTGGACGGAGCTCCTCGGCCCTGCGCCAACGCGCACTCGTGGATCTGATGCTGCCCTTGGCCCCATCTTCTGGCCAAGCCAGCATACTGGGAGTCAGATGGAGGCCCTGGGATGGCCAGAGAAGCAGTTTTCCTGTCTTCAAGGGTGTGGGTGTGCCTGGGTAAGTCACATGATGGTACATGGCTGTGGCCAGCACCTAGCTGGCCAGGGGTTACCTCTGTAGAGCCGGCCAACTGCAGCAGTTTCCACAGATGCCAAGGACCCTGACCCACAGACCAGCCCCCTCCCTTGGGACTAACCCTGGCAATGGTGCCCACTAACCACACCAGCGGTGGTGGCTGGCAGGCGGCGCCCAGGTGACATCTGCCCTGACGTCCGTGCTCAGAGCACGGCCTGCGGCCGCCTGTGTGCTACCTTCCCGTTCCTGCTCATGCTCAGGGCCGCCCGGCAGCAAGGCACAGCAGCAGGGCCGGAGCCGCAAGCCTGAGGCAGAGGCCCGTCTCTACGGCCGCCCTGTGCCACTCGAGTGGACCACAGTGCCTGGCAGAGCAACTCGTGTGCTGGGGGGAGCAGGCGCAGACAGGCAAGGGGTTGGTGGGGGGCCAAGGCTTCCTGTTGGGGTGCTCTTCCCTGGAGACACCCACAGGTATGTAACTGATCTGTGTAGCTGGTCAGGGGTAACTTTCCCTTTGCACTTCTGCTCTGGCCAGGCTCCCCCTGCCCCCCCCCCACACACAGGGAGCACGGGGTACACTCAGTCCTGGGACACATCATATTGGCCCTTGGGATCCCAGTGACGGGCCTGTGAGCCCCGCCTGCCCGCAATTCCTGGAGAGGGCATCCTGGTCAGAACCTACTCCCAGCGTGTAGAGTGACATCTGGAGGTGGCGGTGTGGGCGCGTCGAATGCACTCTGCAGTCACAAGGCTCAGCTGGAGCCCTGGCCCTGCCAGGGACCTGCGTGACTTTAAACACATCTCACGTCCTGTGGAGCCGGCTTCCCCTCAACACCCAGGGCGCCCTGAGCTGAAGGCTGAACAGAGCGAGTCCCATGTTCCTGGGTGCCCATAGCACCTGGGTGACTGTATCACTGCCAGCCACACACACATCCGTGGTGTCTCTAGGAAGAGGGTCCTACCAGGCCACTCTAAGGAGGGTAAGAGTTCAAGCCAACTCTCCATAGAAACCAGTCTTGGTCAATTATGATCCAGCACTCAGAGGCTTCTCTAGGTACAAGGTACCCTACCTACCCAAGATCACAAAGCCAAAAGCAGCTTAACACCAAGCCAGGTACAATGGCACACATCTGTAATCCCAGCTATTTGAGAGGCAGATCCGGGGAACATGGAGGGCTCACAAAGTATCAAGGTGGCTGGAAGTGAACTGGGGAAAACGAGGTCGCATCCTTAAGCTTCATTTTTTTCAGAGATAAACTGCATAAAGAATATGGGTTCTGTAGGGCGCCAGTGGTCACGCCTGTCATCCTAGCTACTCAGGAGGCTGAGGTCTGAGGATCACGGTTCAAAGTGAGCTGCACAGGAAAGCCACTGAGACTTTTTTTTTTTTTTGGGGGGGGGGTCCGGTCGTGGGGCCTGAACTCTGGGCCTGGGCACTGTCCCTCAGCTCTTCAGCTCAAGGCTAGAGCCACAGCACCACTTCCGGCTTTTTTCTTTTTGCTTATGTGGTGCTGAGGAGTCGAACTCAGGACCTCAGGCACACAAGGCAAGTGCTCTACCACTGAGCCACCTTCCCAGCCCGCCACTGAGACTCATCTCCAATTAATTACAGAAAAAGCTGGAAATGGTGCTGTGACTCAAGTGGTAGAATGCTGGCCTGGAGCAAAAAGCTTAAGAGACAGCACCAGCACTGGCAAAAAACAAAAGAAACAAAAAAACCATGGGAAAATAGGTGTTATAAGGTAGAGAAAACATTTTCAAGTATTAAAACAGGACAGGCACAAGCAGTAAGTCAAAATTTAGTCCTCTACGGAGGCCCCTCGCCCCCACCTCCACCCCCCTCCATGAAAGGTGACTGCTAAACTGAGAACAAGAACTTTCCTCAAATGGCTCAAATGAAGTACATGCTACAGCGTGGAGAAAAAGGCACATACCACCTCAGATGGTGGCCAGAGCCTGCTCCAGAGGACGCCGGCCAGCGCGCCACGGCAGCCCAGGATCTCCCCACGGGAGCTGTGCCCACCAGTAAGGACAGACACGCTCAAGGCTGCCCACAGGAATAGCATTCAGTAGTGAATACACAGAAAAATGCTCTAACCAACCGTGATCAATGCTAAACCTCATGATGGCAGAGAATCCAACTGTAACCACACAGCTGCGTGACTGCTGAGCCTGGACGTCAGGACAGAGCGAGTTCCTGTCTCAACCAGGGGCTGTGGCAGCTCTGCAGCACAGGGGTGAAGAATGGAGGCGTCTGCCTTCCCCATGTGCGCTCTTAAGCATACACAGACTTCTTTTTATAACAGACACCAATCATGTTACATGTGTAAACATCTGTTGTTTTTTTTTCTCCAGAGAAAAACAAAGAAGCAGTTTTATTACCTTTGTGAGGATCAGGCCTACCGCGTGTGCTGGGATAAAAAGTCTGCTTATTACTCAATAGACCCCGCCCACTCCCCTTTCCAGCTTCCGGGGCCTCTGTAAGGAAGTTACCTGCTTTCCATATAATAAGGTAATTTACGCTCTTAGGTTCTTCAGTTAAGAGGCCGAGTTTCTTGAAATCTTTTGTATCATAAATAATATCAGCAAACTGTTTTTAATTTTTTTTTTATTTGGTGTTAACTCCACAAGAAAACAAACAAAAAAAAATCAGTTACTCTGGTGTACGTGAAATCAGAACAATACAACCACGGAAAAAAAAATCTGAGCGCAGGAATGGAAAACTGAAACCTCAGTGCTATGGATATGCAACCTGCGTCACACCAGTGCTGCCACACTACAGAGTAGTGTGCCACACCAGTGAGCGTGTCACACCAGTGTGTGCCACAGGGTAGTGTGCACGGCACATCACAGTGAGCATGTCACACCAGTGAGCGTGCCACACCATGGCATAGTGTATGCGCCACACCATAGCGCGCTCAGCATTTGCCAACTGTTTTTAATGCTTTTTGTGATCATCCATTCACAAAACTTAAAAACCACACTTTCAACTCTGTGCTAAAAGCCTCTGAGCTTTAGCCACTTCACTATGATAACAAATAGACTTTGTCGATCCTTTGCTTATCAGCCTTCCCGTCCCCCACGGAAGGCATTCTATAGCCCCTCCCCCACGCTGGAGGATGTCAGCTCCTTTGTCACTTTGGAGCCCTTTCATGATGAGCAGCAGCTGTCCACAATCAGCTGAGCTCAAGGTTGTATCGGAAATCTATTTATTTGGTCTCTGCTACATAAGCAACGATTCCTAGGATAATGGTCACTGCAGTGATTTTAGGAATTTTCAATTTCCAATCCTTTTTTTTTTTTTTGCCTTTGATGTTATTAAGTGATATTTCAGTGCAGATGCTAATCAAATTTTAGGAAGCTCTAAAAGAAAGAAAATACATAAAAACTTATGTCTATAAATAAATAAGTGCAACAAAAAAACCTTACACATGCACACACGCACTCATACACACACATACACACACATACACATACACACACACACACACACACACACACACACACACATCCACTGTAAAGTGTCAAAGGATGATGGTATGCTGTATAAAAATAAACCCTAGCAGGCAGTGAGGACCCCAGAGAGCGATCCGGGCTTCCCATGGTGAGGATACACACAACTCCAGCACTCCACACAGCACTGATGCTGCTTTCTACATTGTCAATTAAGAAAACACAACACACTTAACTGCTTCAGACCAAATACTTCGTGGGGCAGTTCAGTTCCCAGCCAATAAGCTCGTTATTCCTGTGTCCACTGCCTGCCCAAGTCAGTGGTGACGCTGTCAGACTTTTCTCCAACATCCCTGATGTCGCAGACATGCTAACCTGATTTTACAGGCTAGATGTTTTTGTTTTAAAACAGCGAGCTGGTTAAAAAAAAGGAAAATGATTTAGAATGTTTCGATTTTGCACTTTTTGCTCCTAACCTCGCATCACTCTGCTGTACAGTGTGGTGAGCGCTCGAGGACGTGGGCGGTGCGTGCACACGCCTCCTGCGAGATGCACCGACTCCTTGGGGGAACCCAAGGCAACTGGAAAGCAAGTCACACGAGGCGATAATCAGAACAGCAGTCACACCGATACGCAGAAAAAATTACTCTACCCATCCCAGCCCACAGCACACAGAACTTCCCAGAACATTCTCTCAAACACAAAGTAAGAAGCAAGCTATACTACATCACAGCTACAAAGCAGCTAGCTGCAGCAGCCAAGATTTCTTTGGGGTGATAAGGCCTTCCTTCTTGCATGTCAAATGTTTGTAACTTCCAAGTTTTGAGGACTACAACTCAAAGTAGTCACCAATGAACAGCAACCAAGGGCCTCACCCTGGGCTGAGGGGTGGGTGAGGGGCATCCTTACCCCTCCCCGCCTCATCTCCTGTCCCACCCCCCAAATCCTTGGCTTCTTCAGTTAGCAAGAGTAACAAGTCATAGTTTCTTCCGTGATACTTTAGAGGGAAACTCTAAGAGAGAAAACACAGTAGTAGTTTACTAAGTCTCTAAGCGCACACCCTTGCGGGTCCTAGTCAAGAGTCCATGAGGCTTCACTGAAGGACCGCGGATGAGTCGCCATGCCTCCCTCCTGCCTTCAGAAAGGCCCGGGCCCCGTGCAGGGAAGGGCCCATCTCCTGGCTCTCAGAGAACATGGCTAGTCTCTGGCCAGCGCCACAGCTGCTGGCGCTGCTATGTGGGTGGGTCATGGCGGAGCAGCGGCAGCGAGGGGAAGGAAGGCCTGCAGCTGCGATGCAGGAGCGGGGACACCTCTAAGACAAGCACATGCACACCCATTCTTCACTGGACAGCACAGTCTAGTCTACTTCAGATAGCAAGAACTGAACAGCTGGGAAACAAATCTTCAACAGGACAGCTGTCCTCAACTCTAAAATAAGCAAGAAGAGAAAGAGAATCACTGATGTGAATCAGTTAATTGAAGAAGAAACCTAAGTTGCTGCTTTAGACTAACAGGCCTCACAGAAGGCGATTTCCCGTCACACATCGTTTGACACGAGCGGAGCCACTCTGCAGGGTCAGAGGTGAGTTCGGGAGAAGAGCTCCTCTCCACTGGGGCCCGCCCACTGGCCGCCTTCGGAGCCAGAGTCCCGGGAGTCGGAGCTGGCACTGGAGTACGTCTTCCTGCGGAGGCCGTTCGGTTTTGCTCCAGAACCTCTCTCTTCTGTGCATCGTGCCTCATAAACAGAAGACACCTAAGATTCAAGAACAAATGTTCAACAGTTCAAAAATCAAAACTTCTCCTCCAAAGGGCTAAGACACCCCACTGATTAAACAGAGAAGAAAGAACAAATCACTAGTGTTCTGTGGAGTTTCACTTTTTTAGAGAAAAATTTCCTCTGCTCCCTAATCCATCAAGATCCCAAATATGAATTCTGCACGGGGTCACGTGGACAATGTGGCGGTGTCAGGGTAGCTAAAAGGGATTCCTTAATTTTCTACAAGTGTTTAAGTGCTCTGGTGCTGGGTGCAGACGGGTGCAGACCTTTTCCAGGAGGTGGCCACTCCTCGGGTTCGATGCCCTGCGGGTGGGGAGGATGGGAGTGGCTGAGAGGTGGGACTCTGGGGGGGAGGGGGGAGTTTCTGCAATGGGCCCAGCATGATCTCACCCTGCATAGGGTTGATTCTCTAGTGTGGGACTGTTCCTCCATGAGAGGGTTAGCATCTCTTGCCCCTCAGACACGAGAGGCAAGTAGAAACTCTGCGAGTCACAGCAACGCTCGCCACCCCCACAACACACTTACCAGCCCTACTCTATCACTGTCCCTGCTAGAGAGCCCAAAGCACTAGCACTGAAAGGCCAGGGAGGGGAGATCAAGACTGCTGAGCCAGGGGGCCAAAGCACACAGGGCCTTCCAGGCCAGAGGGAGTTAGGGCTTTATGCAGCAGGTAGGAGTGCGGGGAACGGGATGGGGGTGGGGTCCTAGAGTCAGGGCACAGGGGCTCCCGGCTCAGGACTGCACTCACTTGGTAGTTCAGTTCTATGACCTTAGCCACATGGCTCTTAATCTTTAGGTGCCTCATGTTTTGGGGTTTTTTGTTTTTTTTCCAGGAAAAATGGGCGTGCCATCAGTGCCTACCACGTGAGGGTATTTTGAGGCCACTGTCTTGCTGGCTAGAGAGCAGAAGCAGAAGCAGGAAGGACCCTGAGGAGGCATGAGAGGATGGATAGAGGGGCGGTATGAAGTGGATGTGAGTGGAACTCAGGCCAGTAGGCAGACTGCATGTGCAGGGAGGGAGGAAGAGACAGGCAAGAGTGGCTCCAGGTCTGGGCTTGAGGTTGGTGGGAAGGAGGAGTCTGCGAGCCCCCTTACAGGGCAGCCTCGGTCCACCAAATGACAGGCCTGTGGGCACAGACATCACGTGGTGTTTTGAAGGAAGTTCTTACAGGGCTTGAACCAACACCCACAATCAGCTCTGAGAAGGAAAATGAGTCTCCTTAAATTTATTCACCCGCCTTCTTGCCTAACTAGGAAGGCCTGAGACTAAGGCAGACACGGGCCATGACCCTGCCTTCAAGGCACCCAGCCTTTCTGACAATACCGATGTATAGATTATCCAGTGCACCAAATGCCATGGCTCCAACAAGAGTGCTACCCAGACAGTGTGGTGAGGGACAGAGGCAGGGGGGAGGGGGCGGAATATCTGTCCCTCAGAGGCCAGGACAGACAGGAAAAAGCCACTAGAAAGGCTCCTTGGCAAGTGCTTTGACAGATGCAAAGGTGCCGCTCAAGAAGGTCGGGGCCGGCCAGCTTCCCATGTAGATGTCCTGCGGCAGCAGTGTCAAGGCGGCCAGAGCAAGACGGAGGACTTTGTGAGAAGGCTGGACATAAAGGGTCAAGGGAGAAGGTGAGGGAAACCCGAAGGAAAAGCCAGAGAGGATGGGGATGGGGAGGGGGTGGGAGTACGTCGCATGGCTCCCAGGTGTCTGACTACAGTGACGAGGGCAGCCGTGGCCATTTCTAAGTTAACAGCAAGGAGGAGGACAGTCCACTTACCCTATTAAAATCTAACAGACGCTCTTCATTACTGGGTATTTCTTTAACATCTGGATATTCTTCTATACCATTGTCTCCCTTGGCATTTGTATAACATTCTTAATCATTTTGAATGGAAAAGGGAAAAAAGGGAAAGGGGGGAAATTCCATTAAGACAGTTATGAAACATACATTTTTGTTCCATTTTCACTGAAAAGTCAGATCTCCCAACCCTTTGGAGGTTTAAAGCAGGCACTAAAAGAAGGCAGGCAGCAAGGTATGCACAGGAAAAATGCTCTCTTGGACCAGACTATGAATGAATCTGATCTAAACCACAGGCATTCTAAGCACAGTCCAACATGAGACCTGCTCCAATCTGCTCTCGCGCCTCTGACAGGGTGCCCTTGGGAGCACAGGATAAGGAAGCTCATGGGGCTGTGCTCTCAAGAGTGCATGCGAGTGGAGGGAGACGGTGACACGCTACGGATGTGCTCATGAAACAGCACACAGGGACGTGCAAGGAGAAAGCAAGACAGGCCTGGCCTGGCCTGTTCTTCCTGGCAACCCCCCTAACCCAGTGTTCCCTATACCTGTGCCACGTGAAAGGAAGGAGGCTAACCAGTCTCCTTGTACCGGGCAGTGGCCCCCAAAGCAGGAAGGACTCAAACAGCTCCAAGAAGTCCAATTGTTTGCAGCCTAGGCTGAGCATCTGAGTCATCGGTAGCACTCAAGAGACAGACTGCTAGAACTGCTTGAAGAGGCAGGCGACGGTCCAGCCGTCTGAGAAGCAACCCCAGCAGGTACTAGTCTCAATCTAGACTGGCCTTTGTCCCCTGGCTTCATGCAGGCAGCGGCTATGAAAGACATGGCACATGAGAAAACTAGCTAGACTGGACTTGGGCCTAGCTCTGACATATACTCGGGCAGGAAGTCCCTTGGTACTCGAAGCAGCACCAATGCAATGCTCTGTGCACAGAGGCACGGCAGCAGCCACCACTGGGGGTCAAGGGAGGCCGTGCATGCCAAGGCCTACCCTGTGCAGCCTTTCACCTTGTGTTGGCTGTATGCATCACTCTCCACAACCTGGCATGGCCAACTGAAAACTACTAGGAAAACCCAGGCTTGATGCCAGTTCTGCTCCTCACCTGCAGTGTAACTCTGTCCCAGACCTCTTACCTGCCCTCGGAAGACTCTGAGCACATCACCTTCAAGGAGGCACTCACTGTGCACGAAGTTGGCATGCGCACAACCACCACACTAGGCTGGACAGGGCAGGGGCCTGTGATGGCCCAGCCTTGCTTCCTCCCTCTGACTACGCTCCCACCCCGCTGCTCTTGCCCCAGCTGGTCCAGGAATGCTCCTCTCTCCCAGGAAGGGCATTAGGACAGAGAACTAGGCCCCTGCAGCTCACAGTGCTCACAGCAACAGCCATGAGTAAATTCAAGGGATAAGCCCAGCACGGTCTGGTGCCCTGTACCTTTCTGCACAGCTGCCCAGACTGGACTCGTGCCTTTGAGCCTCTACTTACAAATGGAGCCAGTGGAGCACACAAAGGCCCCATCACTGTGGAGACCTAGAAACTAGGCACAGCAACATGGAGTTCCAACTGAGCACTGTGTCTCCAGTCTGGGCTCTAACCATGGTCTCTGCTCCAGACTCAGGGCCCTCTCCACATGGCTAGGATAACACATGCCAGTGCCAGCAGACCCTTCCAAATCCTGAAAGCCAGCTGGACAGTGCTGTCACACCAGTCAAAGCCTCTGGAGCCTGCTCTCCACTAACTGGCTGCTTACACTCCCGTGTCATCAGCCTTTGTCCAGCCACTGCTTCTGTCTGGCACTTCTCCCTGCAGCTAGTCTAGGCAGTCCCACCTAACCAGAGGAGGGCAGGGATTGTCTCTGCATTCCCAGAGCCAAGAGCAGTACCCAGTACAAGGCAGGCATGACCTGCTGAGTGAAGTGCCCATTCAGCAAGAAGACGACGGGGGAGAGTGCCAGGGGCATGCACCCTCAAGCCAGCTGGGAGCCCAAACAGGCTGTCTCACTTCCCAGCCTGGGCCCCTCTGTGTACTGGAGGACAATCTGCTTTCCAGAGAACAAGTCAGGCACTACTCTGAGCAGTGCCAATCATGCCCAATACTAGAAGCATCAGAATGTGCTCAGTCATTACTGCCTACCTGTCTTCTACCTGGAACTTCCTCCCGAGGCTAGAATTACCCAGGCCCCCCACAGAAAGTACATTTCATACTGTCATGACTGGGCAGCTCACGGGGATCTAATCATCCAAAGGAGTGGCTGCCTCCAGGCACAGGTGGCTCCCTCCTGTCATCCTAGCCACTCAGGAGCAGAGATCCAAGGATCTCAGTTCAAAGCTAGCCCGGGCAGAAAAATCTGTCAAATTCTATGTCCACTTAACCAGCAAAATGCCAGACTGGAGGTGTGGCTCAAGTGGTTGAGTGCTAGCTGTAAGATAACACACTGAGGCCCTGTATTCAGGCCCTGACACATAAGTGAACAAACACAGACACACACACACGGACTGGCTACTATCACTTATCCACAAGCCACTCTATACCACAGACAGAAGTAGTACATAGCATCACTTATTGGCACCTGCCAAGAGATTATAACCTTGATAACTGAGAACCTAAAGCCAGAAGTTGGTGCTGGGTTCCTTCCTACTAAGGATGACAGCCATCCCAGAGCTGAGGGACCCATCAGTGGAGTACATGTTAAAATCACTACAAGGAAGCAGTCTTATGCTAAAGGTGGCAGCTCCTTACTAAAGGCTCTTCCAGAGTGGGCTTCTGCAGCACAGCTCTGGATTCTTCACTGTTGCCACAGATGTTTGAAGCATACACCTGATGGTAACACCCTCCAAACTCACAGACACCCTTTCCTCAGCCATCCTTTCTCCATGGAAACTCTGACAAACACACTTAGGTTCCCAAATAATCAGATAAGCTCCTTCCCATCTGCTTCTGGGCCCAGCGACAACCTGCTGAGCCCATGGGACCTTGTTTATTTATTTATTTTTTTGTCAGTGGTGGGACTTGAACTCGGCCTGGGCGCTGTCCCGAGCTCTTCAACTCAAGGCCAGGGCTCTATCATTTCCAGTTTTCTGGTAGTTAATTGGAGATAAGAGTCTCCTGCCTGGGCTGGCCTTGAACCTCAATCTTCAGATCTCAGTCTCCTGAGTTGCTAGGATGACAGGAAGGAGCCACAGCAGCCGGCTTTGTTTAATATCTTCAAGCAGCTGTACGAAGGAGTTGCCATTCAACAAGAAGTCTACAAATACAATCTATCTTGATCAATGTCACTCCCTTCAATATTCTCAATGCATCCCTCTCCTCCCCACCCCTACCCTCACTCTTTTTAATTTTGCAGGCCATGCATTGGATTCTTGGCTGCATGCTCCTCTTCTGGACCCCTGTTCTTTTCTCCTGTCAGTCCCTCGTGCTTTCTTTCCTGATTATTTCCTCCTCTGTGTCCACTGGTGGCAGCACACATCTCATCATGGCCATTAGGAATTTCCAACCTGTCCCCTGTTGCCCTGTTGTTGAGGTTAATAGCAGGATCCAGTTCTCACTCCTCATCACTATGTGCTGTGTGTGTGTGACAAAGATGCTTGCCACAGAAATCGCTAGTTAAGTGTTCGTGGACTGACAGTCCTAACAAAGGAATTTGTTGCGCTAATGAATTTGAAATCTGAATGAGTAAATGAACACAAATCTCCTTACCTTCACATTCTGATGCTGGAAAAAGAGGAGAATACAAAGCTTTTTCCCACCACATCTGCTTTCCTTGATTTGTATTCATTTCTTGTACATCAGTGTTCAATACAGGAAACTGTTTAGATTAAACCAAATACAGAAAGTGTTTATAAACTGGCAGGATAGAGACTATCCAACTATTATTAATTATGGACAGCAAAGTCCAGGATTTTTACACTGGTGAGACTTTTTGGTACTGTTTTGGATAAGGCAAGGATAAAAGCCAACATGTTTGTAGCAAATTAAGTTTTCATAAAAAGCTATTACTCTGAAAGTGGACAAAAATCTTAACAAAACAAACCCCAAACTACTAAACAAGGCTTAAAATCGGACAAGAAATGCTGCCAATTTAGAGAAGATTTCTAGGTTTCAAAGTGCACACAGGTAATCAGGGCTCTGGCATTAATGAGGTACGCTACAGAATGGGGTAAAGGGTGACGACTCTTACCCATGGCCACAGCAGGGGGAGGTGTCCACACCCACAAGAGTAACCCAAGGCTGAATCCACGCTCCAACGTTCACAACTACAACTCTCAAAGGTTAGCTGGACTCTCTCACCACCTTTCTGGGAAGCGAGGGCAAGGCCCCACATGGCTGTGGCCAGCTTGGTCGGCACACACATTCTGGTGTGCCAGTCTTCACCCCTCCCGTGTTCTTTTTACTCTGCCTGTGGCAGGCCTGTTAACACTCCCAGAGCTAGGGCCTAGGCTTGTAGAAGCAGCCTGCTCAGCGGAGAGGCCTGTAAACTCCAGATAAATATTTACCATTTTAATGCCTTTTTTTTTTTTTTGTCGGTCGTGGGTCTTGAACTCTGGGCCTGGGGGCTGTCCCTCAGCTCTTCAGCTTAAGGCTAGCCCTCTACTGCTTGAGCCACAGAGCCACTTAATCTTTATCACTTTAAAGGTGTGTTCAAGTTTAAAACCTGAACTACTTCAATAGCTGATGATCATCAATTCTCTAAAAGGTTTAAGCTTTTAACTGTAAATTATTTTATGGGTCTAAAACTGTTTGACTCAGAAACATATCTCTATTTTGTGACTGAGAAACACACTTCATGCTTTCATTTTTATTCAAAATAATTTTCAGAAATACCCCTAAATTAGGAACCAGAGGAGAATGGTACTGTCTATCCAAAGTGGTCAGTTAACTAATCTTCGTTGTTTTCTCCTGCAGCTTATTCTACAGGAGACCTAATCGCACTGTTAAGACTCGAGGTGCTGGGGTCAAGAGGACTGAGCAGGTGAGGCTGAACGTAACTGAGGCCAGCAGTACAGTCTGTAGTTAATTAAAGGTGGACAACAACACCTGACACCCGGTTCACAGCAACCCTAAGCCTCTTCAGGAAGACCTTACCTATTCTGCGAGAGGCACTGGGCAGTACTAAGGGAAGGGTAGCAGAATTCTCACCACCGCATACTGGAAAGATGTGGATTTTAGGGAACAGGCCCCTGTTGGAGTTCCCATCAGCTCTGAGGACCTAATGATGCTGCTTATTTATCTGTGAATCCTCTCATGAGACAGGATGAGGACTTGGGCGAGAGAAGGGGAGTTAATGATGGAGGACTGGTCATGGTGAAGAAGGAGCCTGGAGGGGTCAAGGCACCACTGAGGAACTGGGGTCACACACGGAGACGAGGTCAGATGCCAACGGAGACGCACTGGGAGCTTAAGGACAAGACTATGTATTTTAACCAGGTACACAGTAGATAACTGTGCCTACAAACCTGAAGAATCCCCTCTAATCTAGGGTGATTACTCAGCACATCAGTTCTTCTCTTTCTTCTGCTGACCCCATTACTAAGAGCTGACCCATTTCTACCTTTGTTTCAGGAGTCTTTGCAGCAGCATCCTCCATTTGGATGTCAGCTCCAATGGCAGGTTATTTACAGTCTTGTTTCATGCTTGGCTAACTATGTTCAACAAATAGGTGTCAGTTCATGAACTCTTTCCTGCCGGTTGTTCCCAACTTTTAGGTTGCAAAGCAAAGATGTGACCACATTTTGCTTACCTACTGTTTAACAATGAACTAAGCTTGGTTTGGTTGTGAGTACTAAGGAGGAAACTGGAGTCAGGGAAGAGAGTTAGATCACCAAGAGGAGGTGATCTACCTGCCTCCGGTATCTTCTCCCTCACCCACCTCCAAGTGCTTCCTGCCTGGTCTGACTCCTCCCTGCATCCCCAACTAACCATGTGCCTGGTGTCCACGCCCCGATTCTGGACAGCCTTACACTCTCATAAAGCACCTAAGTCAGTGTGTTCACTGTAAAGGCAGCAGGTAATGACAAAAACACAGGCTCTCTGCTGCTATTCATTCTAGCACCTGGCACAGCAGGCACTTGATAATACTCAATGAAAACAGTGCATGTGTGCGGGGTTGGGGGGTGGAGGGATGGGGAAGGGAGGAAGAGGAAAAAGAAGAGGAGAGAGAGAGAGAAGCTTTATCCAAATTGCCTAACAACGAACATTTTTAGCAACACCTGTTACACTCAGAGTTCTTCAGAAGATGAAGGTAAAGGAAGCCAAGACTCTGAGCTTTACATTCTTTCTTACTCAATAGCCTAGCTATTCAGGGGAGCAGAAAGATGCTGCAGTACCTTTATGGGGTTCCAGCATCCTCTGTCAAAGCTGCCTGTGTTGTTAGGGCCCGCCTTAACCTCTTTAAAGAAAAAAAAAGTGAAAAAAAAAAAAAAAAAAAGCAACAGATAAGAGAAGATCCTGAGCACAACACAGCCTGGAAAGCACCTGCTTTGTGCTTTCCCTCATTTGTGGAGATTGAGAGCCATGGGAAAGCTTTGGCCAGCTCCCTCCCCTCACCCTGTGGAGCCTGTACCTCCTGCAGCAAAACATCATGGGGGGGCTGGGAAGGTGGCTCAGTGGTAGAGCGCTTGCCTTGCATGTCTGAGGCCCTGGGTTCAATTCCTCAGCACCACATAAGCAAAAAGAAAAAAGCCAGAAGTGGCGCTGTGGCTCAAGTGGTAGAGCGCTAGCCTTGAGCTGAAGAGCTGAGGGACAGCGCCCAGGCCCAGAGTTCAGACCCCACAACCGGACCCCTCCCCCCCCCAAAAAAAAAACAGCATGGGAGGGATTGTTGTAACATCGCCAGGACAGCCCCTTTCCGACTGCAGACCCACCGCCCTCCACAGCCAGTCTAGCAGCACAGCCCAACGTCTGTAGAATCTAAGTGACTTCTCTTTGACTGGACCAGGAGATTCTTGAAGGCAGTAACTGAGCCTCCTGCTTCTTTTTGGAGCTAAGGGAGCAATGGAGTAAGTGACAAGAAGGCATACACGCTGAGGACCTGCGGTACACTGCAAGTTTGTTGGTCCTTACTTCCACCCACAATGAAAGAGCCATGGTCCCTACCATACACACCTCTACCCAGGCTTCTCCACCTGGCATCCCGCCTGCAGCCTACGCCCTCCTTACATCCTGTACAACCCAAGTGTGTTCAAATGGCCTTCCACACCTCTTATGGTCTGGACAGGCTCTCCAAGGTTCCAATAGCGGTCCAGGTTCACCTCCATCTCCCAGTCTACCTCAGTCCCTAAAATGGTGTTGGCTCTGATGCACTGAAGGTTAAGGAACTAGGTAGTGGATCACATACATCCATACAGTGAAACGTGTAGGAAATCAAAGGCCATTATAATAACATGCCATTTTAGTTAAAAAGGAGAAAACAGGAGGAAGTATGTGTTTCCACGCAGGAAACACAGATGGCAGATTTACTTGTGCTAGCAGTTGCTACTGGGAAATATGATACTCTCCTGTAACTTAATACAAAATGTACCAATGGCCTATTTCAATGAAAGTAAACTATTTACAAACTCATTTTATAACCTGTTTACTTTGTGTGTGCCAGTACCAGGGCTTGAACTCAGGGACTTGTATTCGCAGCTTTTTTGTTCAAGGCTGGCACTCTACTCTTGAAACAGACCCCCACTTCTGGCTTTTTGCTGGCTAACGGAGATAAGCTTTGAGCTGCACTCCTCAGATCTTAGTCTCCTGAGTAGCTAGGACTACAGACTTGGGTTGCCAGCACCTGGCTGGACTGGTTTTCTTGAAGACCAGAATGAACTCTTCATGGACAAGAACGATGCTCCCTCACCCAGGGCTCCCACCTCAGTGAAACAAGCAGGCCACAGGCATCTGAAAAGGCTGCGTAAGTGAACTTTTTTTTTTTTTTTTGGTCAGTTGTGGGACCTGAACTCAGGGTTTACATATCTTTCTCCCTGGACTTTTTCCATGGACTAACCTATTTATCTCATCTTTATGTAAATTCAAATATTCTCATAATACTGACTGCTATTCTGACTCATGTTCATTATATCTTGTGGTTTTTAGTTTAACTCTCAATTCTAAACATAAGGAGATCATAACTTATAGTATAAGTATCAATTATGAGTGAAAGAAAGCAATCATTTGATTTGTTTTGTTTTGTGGGAAGTAGGGGCTCAAACCTAGGGTCAGGTCTATGCTAAGCAAGCTGGTACTATTCGCTGTCCCTGAACCTCTTTTTGCTCAAGGCTAGTGCTCTACCACTTGAGCCACAGCACCACTTCCAGTTTTTCAGTGGATAAAAGTGTCACGCAGACATTTCTGTCCGGTCTGGCTTTGAACCGCAATCCTCAGATCTCAGCCTCCAGAGTAGCTAGGATGATAGATAGGCATGAGCTACTGGCACCCAAAAACAAATCCTATTCTTCTCATTTTCCCAAATACCAATTCTACTAGAAATGCTACATTTTTGTCCTCTTGCTCTAGTGCAGAGACTACTAGTCACTTTTTTTTTTTGGTCCAGTTGTGGGGCCTGAACTCTGGGCCTGAGCACTGTCCCTCAGCTCTTCAGCTCAAGGCTAGTGCTCTACCACTTGAGCCACAGCGCCACTTCCGGCTTTTTTCTTTTTGCTTATGTGGTGCTGAGGAATCGAACCCAGGGTCTCAGGCATGCAAGGCAAGCGCTCTACCACTGAGCCAACTTCCCAGCCCTACTAGTCACTTTTAAGTGAGTTCACAGACTGCCTTCTGGAAAGGTTCTCCAGGGAAGGTAAGAATCTCCTCTTATGAGCCCCAAAGTTGACCAGCCAATTGTGACGGGGGCAAGGGCACAGGTCTGAGCCCCAGCCTAGTCTCAAACTGTCCCTTCAGGTCACTCCTTCAACTTCATACCTCACGTGGATCTATGAGGTCAACCTGAACCTATAGAGATGTTAGGAGAGATTGGTGCTGACAGTACCGGCAACTCAACTCTTGGGAAACCCCAAACATCCTCTGGAAGCTAAGACCTCAAGGCCCAGAATGCTGATAAGATAAATACATCAACATACTAGAAAGCGAAGGAATATGGTAGTGGTATGATGTAGAATCTTGCTTCTTTCCTCTTTTTCTTTCTTCCCAATCTGGAACCAGGTGAAATACAAAGTACATAAAGGAATATTTAAGGAATAAAAATGGGGCAATGAACAACAAATAAAGGCTAGCATTACTGAGTTCTCTTTAGCATTCACATTTTGGTTTTTCAGTGGAAGTGAACTCATCACTCTACACATCTCTATGGGCCGACTAGAAGGGATTCCAAGTTCCTGGGACCCCTATTCTCACAGCTGGACACTGAAGCACAGAGCCTCAACAAATGAGTAAGGTGTGGTCCACAGCCATATGGAGTTGCTAATCAAGTACAAGACAGAAAGTACATAAAAAACATGGAAAATGTGATAAAACAAGAGGCAAGAAGTGCAGGAAAATTACAAGGGAGAAATGAATTCAGCGTGAGGGTGAAGTAGAGAAGTAGGACTGTGTCAGTGAAGGAGGTGCCTGGTGCAGAGGGCCTCAAGGTGTGGGTGGAACCAGCATGCTGAGGGAGGGGAGAGCGAGGGGGAAGGGAGAAGAGGAAGGAAAGGAGGGGGAAGGGAGGAGGGACACAGCAGCTGTCCACCTCAGAAAGCCTGGCTTCTAAATGCCTTCAACTCTGCTTAATAAGCTGCTTTTGGAAAAAGGCCAGCCACGACTATGCCAAATGCTAGTTGAAAAGTGAGCGAGACAGGTAGCTAAGCTTGTTTGTGAGACAAGTTATTGCCTTAAATATTATTTCTGGTGTAATCAACTGAACTTCAAACCACTTTTTAGGGATATACTTTAGGGGTACAATAACTCTTACTTCATAGACAATCATAGAGAATTCTCAATTTCAAGAACCCATACTTCATATAAAGCCAGGTATACCTATACTAAGGCTCAGTAAAATATGTTTTGCGGCATTTGGTTTGTGGGTTCCTTTTTACATGTACCACACTATATCTTAGGGAACACTGTCCAGATGTAATGTATTTTACACATAATAAAGTTTTAATACACCTGACCAACATCGAACAGGCTTGCTACCTAAAAAAAAAATCTTTCTGCTAGCAACTATGTCTTGGTTCATGAACTCTGAAATCTGAAATGCTTATGTACATTAAGTTTTTGCTTAAAGCATAGTACATGTATATTATGTAAGAAACTTGTATGCTGAAATTTCTTTCCAGAGAAAATGTCTTTTCTCTGTAGGAAAGTCTACTGTCTACTTCAAATTTATAAATGTCAAATCCATTTTAAGTCCTTAAAAAAAATGTAAATTTGTAAGAAAGGTAAGCCCTAAGACATTTCAGCTAGTTTCCCAGAAATTTAAACCTTATCTTTCATGTCTGATATGGCTCTTCCAGGATTACTGTCTGGTTGATACTTGGTCAAATACAGGCAAGCTAGGTTTTATACATACCTCTTCCAGCTGTCCGGAAGAAAGTGGATTCTCTTCACAAGCAGGGAACTGACAGCCTGCTTTGCAACTGCAAAAATCATTGATTTCTTCCTCACACTGTGCCATTATCTTACAATTTGCTTCTGAGCTTTCTGAATCTATCTCCAGAGATTCATCCATGCTACATTCCAAACACTGGTTCTGCTTTGCAGCCGGCAGAGTCCCAGCGGCCTCCTCCTGGGAATCCAGCGATGTCTGAGCACTCTTCTCCATTCCAGATTTCTTTAACCTGGGGAGGAATTTCCCAGACTCCAGCTCTGATTTTCCATAGTAATGACCTTCTTTCTCTGCATCTTCTTCCAGAGGTTTGAGATCAGCCTGTGGATCTTCAAACACATCAACCTGAGAAGGAATGGGAATACTGGCTTCCTCTTTCTCAGATTCAAATTCCGACTCACTTCCTCCTCCGGGGGACAGTTCAGATGCAGAAATTGGACGAAAGTGAGTCCTCGGAGAAATCCGAATAGCCCTGTATTGTGTTCTGTCAACACCACATATTCTGGGGTGAAAAACTTCACTGTCTGAATCAGAGCAGAGGATTGATTTCGGCTTAAAACTAGGGCTGAAAGATGCAATCCCTTCAGGTTCAAATGAACATTCTACATGAAGAACTTGTGAAAATGGATTGCTTAAGTCCAAGGAGGAGAATGAATATTCAAGCCCAGGATCTTCCACTTGAAAGTTACCACATGCCCCAAGCAAGTCTTCATGGAAGATAAAAGAAAATCCCTTATTCAATCCATTTTCCCCACTCTTCGGCTGATCGTTCTGTTCAAATGAAACGAAGGGCTTCCATAATTGCCTGTGACCAGGAGCAAAGCTGTTTCCAGGGGTCATGAAGACGTCTGTGCCAGCTATTGTCACAACGTCGGAAGCTGCACACTGCAGCAAGCTTCCTTTTGTGTGACTAGGTGGTACAACTGCCCACTCCCCATCGCTGTTGAAGGTCTTGAGTTCTCCATAAACTCCTCCGAGAATGAATGCATTCTCTTTATCTTGGGCCACATCCCACGGTTTCGAAGGTGTGGTATAGTCACCACCATCCACATTTGACAGCTCCCTAGAAACAAATGCTCTTTTCTCCGGGTTCTCCTTCTGCCCCTCCCAGAGATGATATTCTGATCTCTGCACAGCCCTGCTAGGCTCCTGAAGGGTCTCCAGTTTAGCTTCGGCATCCAAACAGCAGCAGTAGTTATTTACATCAGTCGAGAACAATTCATCCTCAACTCTTTCCATTTCTACCGTAGCTGCAGAATTTCCATCTGCCATTTTTGTCCAAATGTCTTTAATGACCCCTGAGCTGTAGCCATCTCCGTGTGGACTGCTTTCACTACCTGCTTGTGTAGTTCCAAAGCTTTTGTTTTCTGGTTTTTGTTCTAGCTGAATACCACAGACAGATTCTAGTTTAGATCTTTTCTTGAAAACTAATGTAGGAACTTCCCCTAAAGTCCTACTGTTTTGCTGGCAAGTTTCATCTTGCAAAAAATCTAGAAGTTCTTCATCCACATAATTTGATGAGATTCTAGGAACTACATAGTTAATATCTTCTCCACTAAACTGTGTGGATTCTTCAAACTGAATGTTTAATGTCTCATTATCTGAACGTGTTTCTTCTGAATGGGACCACGGACTACAGGTTCTTGTTGAAAGATTAGAACAGTGTTCATGTTCTTCAAAGGCACTATTTTTGGTCCATATTAGCAATCTAGACTGTGTTTTCCCAAGCAGATTAGCACTAGAATCTGTATTTTCATTTCCCAAATTGAGTGTTTCAAAAGAAAATGGTAAAACAGAATTACTGCATTGCACTTCAAACACTGAAAAACAAGAGTTTATACCAGATCCTTCATTCATATCTGAAAAGAGCTCTTGATTGCCAGCAAGCAAGTGTGAATTGAGCATTGTGCTGTCCAAGACCGGAGAGTCTCCTCCAAAACTCTCCCCATCGGCATCACCAGAGCTGGATGAACAGCACTCCCAAAACTGAGCCAGATTGCCAAGGTCTTGCAGAAACAAGCCCTCGGCACCCACGGGGCTGGTAGAATCTGTCCATATTGCACGTTCCCCTCGCAACTCCATACCATCTAACACTATGCAACATTCGGCCTCAAAATCTGTATTCTCTTTGCTTTTCTGTCGAATCATATTCAAAATCCGACTTTCTCCTTGCATTGTTTCTGAGGCACCAGGATCCAACATGGATTGATCAATATCCACTTCATAGAAGTGTGTTAATTCTGATAGATGAATATCATCCAAATACTTATTGTCCTCTGGCAGAGAACATAATGAGGTCCCAGTGAAGTCAATATCCTCATTTATAACGGCAGGCATCTCTACAAAATGACCATCAATGAAAGTACCTGCTGAGAGGTATGTTTTATGAATATTATTGTTGCTGATACAAAGACCATGCACTGATTCAGACAAGCTTTCCACTGCCTCTGATGTCGGAGCACTTGCGTCTTGTCTGTTTCGGTATGTGGTCTCTAGCTTGCTTTTTCTGCTCACTGGAACAAAGTATTCAGCAATGGGTTCGGTGTACCACAGGGGTTCCTCCTTGTATTCTTTGTCATCTCTGCTCTCTGCACACAGGTCTTTTCCTCCCATGCTCCCAGGATCTTTCCTCCCTGTCTCTTTCACTGGTCGTTTACCTCGCTTGCACAGCTGCCTGATGGACCCGCTGCTGCTGCTGCTGCTGCTGCTGCTGCTGCCACCACTGCTGCCACTACCAGCACCAGCACCAGCACCAGCAGCACCAGCAGCACCAGCACCAGCATGGATGCTTCTTTCTGCCTTCTCACCATGCTTCAGTGACAGCCTGCTTTGGCCATTCCGCCCTTTTTTGTTTCGGATTTCTCGCGCCTTGTGTCTCACTTTCATATACTTCATAGATGCTTTTAATTCACCTTGATTACCACTTGAACTTGAGCCTGCTTCACTGGAGCCAGAAGACCATGAGCGAGGACGAATCTTCCCTTCAGGTTTATGTCTGATTTGCTTTCTATACAAGGCAGGCTTATCTTCAGAAGTGCTGGGACTCACATTGTTCTCCTTATTATGTCTGCTTCTGCTCTGCGTTTTCTCATGAATAAGGGTGGGCACTTGGGCACCTCTTTCCTTGGTGACTTCGCCTTCACTATGACAGTCCTTTGGAGAGGGTGTATCTGTGCTTGCTGGGGGGGCTGTGGAGGAGGAGGAACTAGAGTAAGAACAGGCTTTGGACTTGTTCCACACTGTCATGATTTCTTGCAGGCAAACTGGTTTCTCAGAAAGTGGTGGAAATGCTTCGTAGTACCTGAGAAACAGAGTAAAGAGTTCAAAAGCAAGCACTTGCAGGTGTTAACACATAGCCACATACTAGTCCCAACCAGAGAGTACAGCATCTCATCTTTTTTTTTTTTCTTTTTTGACAGTCCTGGGGCTTGAACTCTGGGCCTGGGCACCATCCCTGAGCTTCTTTTGCTCAAGGATAGCACTCTATCACTTGAGCCATATTCTCAGCCAAGTAACTCATCTTGAGTCATACAGAAATCATTAATCTAAAATAATTTATAGTACAGTAATGTATGTGGTATTCCTACTTGGGAGTATAAATGGTTTCCACCTCATAGAGAGGCTCCTGGAGTAAAAGAATTCACACAAGAAATAAGTAAGAAAAGAGTCTGCTACAGGCTCTGTCCTTGTTCCCAGTGCTCTATCTCAGGACGCTAGCACAGGGTCTGTCCTTGTCTCTGGTGCTCTATCTCAGGACGCTAGCACAGGGTCTGTCCTTGTCTCTGGTGCTCTATCTCAGAATGCTAGCACAGGGTCTGTCCTTGTCTCTGGTGCTCTATCTCAGGATGCTAGCACAGGGTCTGTCCTTGTCTCTGGTGCTCTATCTCAGGACGCTAGCACAGGGTCTGTCCTTGTCTCTGGTGCTCTATCTCAGAATGCTAGCACAGGGTCTGTCCTTGTCTCTGGTGCTCTATCTCAGGATGCTAGCACAGGGTCTGTCCTTGTCTCTGGTGCTCTATCTCAGGATGCTAGCACAGGGTCTGTCCTTGTTCCCGGTGCTCTATCTCAGGATGCTAGCACAGGGTCTGTCCTTGTCTCTGGTGCTCTATCTCAGGACGCTAGCACAGGGTCTGTCCTTGTTCCCGGTGCTCTATCTCAGGATGCTAGCACAGGCTCTGTCCTTGTCTCCAGTGCTCTATCTCAGGACGCTAGCACAGGGTCTGTCCTTGTCTCTGGTGCTCTATCTCGGGATGCTAGCACAGGGTCTGTCCTTGTCTCTGGTGCTCTATCTCAGGACGCTAGCACAGGGTCTGTCCTTGTTCCCGGTGCTCTATCTCAGGATGCTAGCACAGGCTCTGTCCTTGTCTCTGGTGCTCTATCTCAGGACGCTAGCACAGGGTCTGTCCTTGTTCCCAGTGCTCTATCTCAGGACGCTAGCACAGGGTCTGTCCTTGTTCCCAGTGCTCTATCTCAGGATGCTAGCACAGGGTCTGTCCTTGTTCCCAGTGCTCTATCTCAGGATGCTAGCACAGGGTCTGTCCTTGTCTCTGGTGCTCTATCTCAGGATGCTAGCACAGGGTCTGTCCTTGTCTCTGGTGCTCTATCTCAGGATGCTAGCACAGGGTCTGTCCTTGTCTCTGGTGCTCTATCTCAGGATGCTAGCACAGGGTCTGTCCTTGTCTCTGGTGCTCTATCTCAGGACGCTAGCACAGGGTCTGTCCTTGTTCCCGGTGCTCTATCTCAGGATGCTAGCACAGGCTCTGTCCTTGTCTCTGGTGCTCTATCTCAGGATGCTAGCACAGGGTCTGTCCTTGTCTCTGGTGCTCTATCTCAGGATGCTAGCACAGGGTCTGTCCTTGTTCCCGGTGCTCTATCTCAGGATGCTAGCACAGGGTCTGGCATTTAAGAAGGCCTTCAGGAATGATAGGGAATATGACATCCTGGTGCTTAGAAAAGCAGACATTGGAGAAGCCAAAAACAATGAGAAAAGTAGACCAAAACTGGGTCTTGCAGACCCACAGTGCATCAGTTTAGAGAACTGTGATGTGTGAGGACATGACAAAACACACGCCATTCTCTACAGTGGATGCCTACATGCATCACTGACCACTGAAAATGGACAGAGGGAAGATCAGGGAGGCTGGCTACAGTGAGCTTGAAAATGAGGAACTTACTTCTGACTTTCTAGGACACTAGTGCTATTAAAGATCTAAGAGCAGAATGACTTGCCAAAGGATAATTTAAAGCCATGTTGGCCACTGAGAGCACTCATGCCCCACAGACAACACTCCAGGTCATGCCCAAAATGTCAAAGGCCGTGTTTTCAAGGGTCTGAACATGACTCTCCTTTCAGTCTATATTACAGCTATTCAACAGAAATATATTTTTCTAAATATATATACATATATATCATATATATATATAGATAGATAGATAGATAGATAGTTCTAGCAATCACACTAAAAGTATAAGATGGTGAAATCAATTCCAGTAATATACTCTAACCAAGTAAGTCCATATTATCGTTTCAATGAGAAATTCAGGTTTTGTACTTTTTTATACTGTCTTTGCAACCTAATGAGAATTCACCACTTATGGTGTGTCTCAATGCAAACTAGCCATATTTCAACAGCTCAGTACCCTTGCATGTCTTGCAATAACTGGATTAGATAGCACAAGTCTATACATGTTCATTTTTCCTTAGGCTTCAGAAGCTTGTTGTTGTTGTTGGTCATGGGGCTTGAACTCCGGGCCTGGGCACTGTCCCTCAGCTCTTCAGCTCAAGGCTAGTGCTTTACCACTTGAGCCACAGCGCCACTTCCAGGCTTCAGAAGTTTATAAAAGACGTGACAAAGTTGCCTGCTTACAATGAAGATTATTTGAATACTACTTACAAAGAAAAGAACTAAATGTATAGATGGTTAGGTCAAAGATCTGATTGTGTTCTTTTTTTTTTTTTTTTTTTTTTTTGGTTTTTGGTTTTGGTCGGTCCTGAGGCTTGAACTCTTGGCTTGGGTGCTGTCCCAGCGCTCTTCAGCTCAAGGCAAGCACTCTACCACTTGAGCCACAGCGCCACTTCTGGTTTTTTAGTGGTTTACTGGAGTTAAGAGTCTCATGGACTTTCCTGCCCAGGCTGGCTTTGAACCGTGATCCTCAGATCTCAGCCTCCTGAGTAGATAGGATTACAGGCATGAGCCACCAGCACTTGGCTGTGTGTTCTCTTTTTGATAAGCAGTGAAGACTCAGTTTTCTTGCATAAATATAGAGACAGTAACAATTTCTTACAGCCATCTCAAAGGCTAATAACATAATGGACTTTGTAAACAACAGCCTTCCTTGTTTCATTCATTTTATAAATGTTAATTGCATCTGCAGTGTGAGCACAGAACCAATGAACTCTTTTGCAATCTCAGTATCAGTCATGTGATAAAGCTTCAATGGATGTTTTCTAAATTATGAAATAACAAATTAAATATACAACAAAACAAAAATAGAAGGCATGTCGCACTGTTAGTCTAATCTTAGCACACAGACATCTGGTACTGAGTACACTCTTACATACATTTCCACCTGATCCTTTGTGGGGGACGGCTCCGCCTCTGGAGAGGGCGACCCCTCTAACTTTTTGTGATTCTTCTCTTCTGTTAAGAAACAAAAATTCAGAAAGATTTGTCTTCTATCTAGTTAATACATGCCACGTTCTTTAGTTTCTCAAATAATGTTAATCAGAAATAACAGAGGCTTGTGTGGCCTCAAGAGAGTTCTTACTGGTTGCCTTTTTAATATAAATCTATTTCTTCAGTGGGCTAAAAGGCATTCCTTGGCTAAATCACACTAGCATCAGGCCTAAAGGTGAGAATGGTTTATCCTGTCACTGATACCATGGCTCTGGAGGCACTTGAATTAAGAGACCGAAGTCCCCTTAACTTTCTAATTAGACCAGAAGGGAACAAGCATCTGTTAAGATTCCAAAAATATTTTCTCACAAAATTCGGACTCATGGACTTTATACTGATTCATTTTGGCTAATACTAACCTGTACAGAAAATCCTCTATCACCATCAGCTGTTACATGACTTGCAGGCAAGCTAGGTGTCCCTTCAACTCAAGCAGAAACCACAAGTGTCTCTCCCCACTTGGCCCAGACACTAGATTACATCACCTACAAGCTGTGCCCTTCACAGGAGGCCTCAAGGTATGTGCACAGGTAAGGCAGGAAACAATGGTTCTTTGCTTAAAATCTAGGTCTCCTCTGAAGTCTTACAAAGCAATCAGCTACAGCAACCATACCTTAAATTTGAGCTTGAATTTTTCCTGTCAATAAAGGTTTCTTATGGTTGAAGTCCCTCCTTTTGAAGCAGGGATTTCTACAAGTGGCTGCAAAGGGCCAACACAGAAGCCATTCACAGAGCTCAAGACAGCATGGAATCAATCTACAATTTTCCTCAATCCAGATCCCCAGAGGTGTGATGGCAGGATGGGGCCACTGCTCCCGATGAGCTGATACTGACACTCACCTTGCTCACTCTGCAGGTCTTTCAGTCTGCAGCAGAGCTCCTCCACCAAGGTCTCAATTCCAGAGCTCTGCGTGACAACAAAAAGACTATTATTAGTTTGCCGCTAGGTACATGAAAGACAGACACTTAATACAGAGGCCTACAAGACTTCCACCTGGGCTGAAAAGGTGGCTCAATGGTAGAGCACTTGCCCTGCATGCATGAGGCCCTGGGTTTGATTTCTCAGCACCACATAAGCAAAAAGAAAAAAAGCCGGAAGTGGCACTGTGGATCAAGTGGTAGAGCACTAGCCTTGAGCTGAAGAGCTGAGGGATAGCGCCCAGGCCCAGAGTTCAAGCCCCACAACCAACCCAAAAAAAAAAAAAAAAAAAAAAAGACTTCCACCTAAGAAAAGAAATACATTGCCACAGTTAAGTGAACACTAGCATTTAAAAGCTGCATCTTTGTAGACCCAAATTAATTTATTTTACTACTTAACAACGTAAGTGGAACTTACTGTTAAAACATAGAAGTATTAATGACTGTTCTAGAATGGTATGTCTTCCCAGAGGACCATTATGGCTCTCGAAGTACAACAGACTGAGGACTCAAGTCCCATTATCTGGCCAAAAGTCATCCATCAAAAAACCAGCATGAAGGCTCACACCTAAAATCCTGCCTATTGAGGACGCTGAGATCTGAAGACTGAGGTTCAAAGCCAGCCTGGGCAGGAAAGTCCACGAGACTCTTATCTCAAACAAATCGAAAGTAGTGCTATGGCTCAAGTGGTAGAGCGCTAGCCTTGAGCTGAAGAGCTCAGGGACAGCGTCCAGACCCAGAGTTCAAGCCCCCACAAAAAATCTTTCTGACAGGCTCAAGTAATAGAGCCCTTGCCTAGCAAATGTGAGACCTGAAGTTCAATGTTTAGAACCACACAAACAACAAATCCTTTTTCCAGTCTTATAGAAATACAAGGCAAAGAAAATGACACACACACACACACACACACACACACACACACACACACACTCCCTCCCTCCCTCCCTCCCTTCCTTCCTTCCTTCCTTCCTTCTTTCCTTCCTTCCTTCCTTCCTTCCCTCCCTCCCTCCCTCCCTCCCTCCCTCCCTTCCCTTCAGGGAAATCATCAAGTCTCTAGCCAAGGAGGAAGAGACCTAGAAATGAAACTCCTCCTTGGTGATTATACAGATCAGACACTGTAATAAAATAAGCCTTTTCTTTTTAAAATTATCCTCTAAGTCCTCTAGCAGCATTTGTTCTTCTGTAAGTGAACTTTCATGACTGCAACAACAAAAGCAGTACAAAACAACGTATCAGTGCTGTGAGTAATCAGGGAAGCTCTGTTTCTTTCTGAGTCAGGAACAAAGAATACACCTCTAAACAGAAGTGGGGTTAACATTTAAGGAGAGAACAACGAGAGTATGGAATTGGGAGGATAAAAATAAGAGTCACGCTTTAATGAAAAATGAATATTGGAAGCAGGCACAAACACATAATAACTCACTACGAAGACATTTAAACTTTTCAAATTCTTGATTTCAAGGAAAAAAAATAAGAAAATCCTTTACAACTTCAAGTTTATTCACTGGCCCCAGTTCTAATGAAATGGAACCATGTCTCTTATGTGGGCAACATGGACAGTTGCAATGAGACAGAACACAGCGCCTCTCAGCCTGCAGGACTAAAAATAGACATCTACCCAATTCGCTTAACTCAAAATGACTCAGCACAAGCATTAAGGATATCTTAAGCAAGAAACCTCCCTGTTATACAGTTTTGCAGTTTAAGCAGCAAGAAACAGAGTACAACGAAAATGGTTAATGGCAAACATCAATAGTTACACTCTAGGCACCAACATTTGTAACAAGGAGGCAGGAAAATGGACCAGAAGAAAGCTACCTTCCTTCTTTAGAAAACAACAAAAACAATTCTAAAGACATGGCAGAAATTAGCTGTAAACACTGGTCCACTCCACAATTCCATCAGAGAAAGTCTTGCTTACCATAATGTTCAAGGTGTGATAAGGCTGGCAATTATACTCCATTTCCCCCTGACCCGGAACCTAACACCAGTGTCAGCTGACATGCTGCATACTGTTCTGTAGAACAAGCCTATGTCACTGTGCTCGTAAACCAAGGGCTGTCTGCAGTGCAAAACTGAACCTCCAGAGACAGCTTATTAAACACCTTTCAATACTCTAATACTAGTAGTCATTTGGAACGCTGAATGACCATTACAACCTAGTAACGGGATATTTTTCTTTGTCTTAGAAATTAGCCATGCTTTCAGATTTACATATGGGAGCAAATGTCATATACACACAGTATATATTATGTATATATATTTTCACATATACAGAGCAAAAGAAATAAAGAGCTTCTTCCATACTGTGTATAAAAAGCAAGCTTTACCAGTCAGGTTTTATTCTCTTTGCTAACTATACACAGTATCCTCCTTTGTAATTTTAGAACAATCATTTAGGCTACTGGGTTATCCTAAGCAGACCAGAAAGTCTGAAGGCACACAGAAACTGCCAGCACACCTTGTCACGTCCTGGCCTACACGACACCAATTTAAAACTGAGAAATTTTATTTAAATTTGCAATTAAAATATAAACTACAATGTAATCTGAAGAATCATATTTTCTAAGCATATCACATCCATAGGGATATTCAAGAATACTCAAGAAGTGGTGCTGTGGCTGAAGTGGCAGGGCACTTGCCTTGAGCAGAAGAGCGCAGGGACAGTGCCCAGTCCCACAGTTCAAGAACCATGGCCGGCGGGGGGGAAAAAAAAATTGGTAGAATTCTTACTTAGCATGCATGAAGCCCTGGGTTCCTTATTACCACATAAACAGAAAAGGCTGGAAGTGGCACTGTGGCTCAAGTGGTAGAGCACTAGCCTTGAGCAAAAGAAGCTCAGGGACAGCACCCAGGCCCAGAGTTCAAGCCCCAGTACCAGCAAAAAAGACATACATCATAGTACCATTTATATAAAGCTAAGGAACATAAAAAAGCCCCATATTTGCATGTGCCTTCAAACAATAAGCTCTACAATGGACTAATAAATAAGCATGGGACAAGATAAGCACCAGGTCGGGCAGGTGGTGGCCCCTGGCCCAGGGAGGGCTCAGTACCTTCCCTGCCACACCTCGGCCTTCCCAGCCTTGGTCAGTGTGTCCTACACCCCACACTGTACTGTCAGGCCACACTAGCCCCATGCCAGCCTGTAACTGCCTGCACCCCTATTTTTATGCCCTTTGCTCACCAACGGGGCAGACTTTTATAGCAGCCCCTCCCACTTGTTCCTTTCTCACACCCTCACTTTCCACTTTTGAAAGAAAGGAAAGAGGGCATTTCCAGTACTTCACCCACTTCCCAGCACAGACACTGCCTTACGCTAGAGGGAGCGCTGGAACAGGGGCTGACGGTGTGCATCGTTCCAACAGTCCAGTCTAGCTATGTTTGTGTTCAGAGGGGTCAGAGGTGCCCCAAGTAGAGTCAGAGGTGGTCTGACGGTCCGCTGTCCCAAGCATAGTCAGTGTTAAAGTGAGAGCCACTGACAGCTGGAGGCACTTATGTCTCCTATCTGGGGTTCCAAGACATCTCCAAAAATCCTACTGCCGGGGAGAATGGTTCAGGGCAACGGACATAGATAGAAAATGTAATGTAATGCCTAGCCTTTATTCTGCTTTTAGCTAATTCATGGACCCACGTGAGGTGATTAGTGTTTCTCAGCAGATAATTTACTTTGTAAATATACAGCATATAAACAATACATATGAAAAATATGAAGGTACTCTCCTGGCAAAAAGAGCATTTACTAATGAGAGTCCAGGGGGGTGTGTGAAGCTAAGTGAAGAAGACCCCAGTACCGTACCTGGGCATGAATCTTCTATAAAGCTTCTTTGAATAACCAGATCTGATTAGTTACTCAGATTCAGCAGTATCACTGTTACAGTCAAAACTGACACACAGCACTGTAATAGATTCACTCTCCAAGCAGGACATCACAACCTTTTTAATCCTCCCACTCTCAAAATGGGAAATGATAGAAAAGTTTTGATTAGTTTTAAGAGGCTCAATGAAACCAGGTGCCTGTAATCCTAGCTACTCAGGAGGCTGAGCTCTGAAGATCACAGTTTGAAGCCAGCAACTGGGAGTGGAGCTGTGGCTCAAGTGGTAGAGTGCCAGCCTTTAGCACTAAAGCTCAGGGACAGCACCCTGAGGCTTTAACCAGCCCAAACAAACAAAAAAAATGGCTAAATTCAAGTCTCAGCGGCAGGCACCTTCCTAGCAAGCATAAGGTCCTGAGTTCAAGCCCCAGCACCAAATACATACATACATACAAACTCACAAACATACGTACATACATACAAACACACAAACTCAATGAAAATAAAACAAATATAAGTTATTTAAAATAAAACAAATGCAAGCAAACATTAAAAGGCTTGAGCTTTGAGGATGGAGATATATAAACAAGTAAACCTGAGGATTTTTTTTTTTTTGGGTCCGGTCGTGGGGCCTGAACTCTGGGCCTGAGCGCTGTCCCTCAGCTCTTCAGCTCAAAACTAGCGCTCTACCACTTGAGCCACAGCGCCACTTCCGGCTCTTTTCTTTTTGCTTATGTGGTGCTGAGGAATTGAACCCAGGGCCTCCGGCATGCAAGGCAAGTGCTCTACCACTGAGCCAGCCACCTTCCCAGCCCAAACCTGAGAATTTAAACCAACAATAGCTACAGCAGAGTTTACAACTATTTCCTACTTTTCTAAAGGGAAAGGAGAGAAAGCTGAATATACTTAACAATATCAGATCCATGGGGAAGAGCTGAGAAATACACCATGCAACAGCTACCTGCTCCCAGGAGGCTGAGCTGCTACTGCTAAGTCACAGTACCATTCCTCCTAAGCAGACCCCATTACTAACTGAAACAACAGCAAATGCGAAACACATCAGAAAATGAATACTCAGAGACTCGCATGCTATTTGCATGTATAAATGAAAAGTGAATTACCAAAGGCAGCTTGAGCCAGGACCTAACAACCAACAAAGTCTATCAAGGGTCTTGATCTTCTAGAGAGATAATTCACCATATGCTCAGAAATCGTCACATCACTGCCAAATTTTCATCGATTTAAGAAATTAAAATGTAAGCTAGGTACTGGTGGCTCACGCCTGTAATCCTAGCTACTCAGGAGGCTGAGATCTGAGGATCGAGGTTCAAAGCCAAGCCCAGGCAGGAAAGTCTGTGAGACTCTTATCTCCAATAAACCACTAGAAAACTGGAAGTGGTGCGGTGGCTCAAGCAGTAGAGTGTTCACCTTGAGCTGAAGAGCTGAGGGACAGCGCCTAAGCCCTGAGTTCAAGCCCCATGCCCAACCCCCCCCCCCAAAAAAAAGAAATTAGGGGGCTGGGAAGGTGTCTCAGTGGTAGAGTGCTTGCCTCATATGCATGAGGCCCTGGGTTCAATTCCTCAGCACTACCTAAACAGAAAAAGCTGGAAGTGGTGCTGTGTCTCAAGTGGTAGAGCACTAGCTTTGAGCTGAGGAGCTGAGGGGCAGCACCCAGACCGAGAGTTCAAACCCCACAATGGACAAAAAATAAATAAATAAAAAAGAAATTAAAATGTAGCCAGGTGGCGGTGGTGGTGGCTCATGTCTGTAATCCTAGCTACTCAGATGGCTGAGATCTGAGGATCAAGGTTCAAAGCCAGCCTGGGCAAGAAAGTCCATGAGACTCCAATCGCCAATTAACTACCAGAATACCAGAAGTGGAGCTGTGACTCAAAGTGGTAGCATGCTAGCCTTAAACAAAAAAGCTCTGAGACAGCGTCCAGGCCTTGAGTTCAAGCCCTATGACTGACAAAAATAAAAATTAAGCCAGGTACCAGTGGCGCATGCCTGTCATCCTAGCTACTCAGGAGGCTGAGATCTGAAGATCACAGTTCAAAGCCAGCCCAGGCAGGAAAGTCCATGAGACTCTTATCTCCAGTAAACCACTAGAAAATCCGAAGTGATGCTATGGCTCAAGTGGTAGAGTGCTAGCCTTGAGCTAAAGAGCACAGGGACAGTGCCCAAGCCTAGAAATCAAGCCCCACAACCAACCAAAATAAATAATAAATTAATAAATAATAAAATTAAAATTAAAACGTGACATATTTCACCTCAGTTGAAGTCTTTTCTGGTAGTTTCTCAGATATAAAATATGGAGTTATGCAGGCCAAGAGATGTGCTATAAAGCACAAGAAGAGTCTGGCAATGGTATGGTTAGACAACAGTCCACACTGTAACAGCCATACTACACATTAACACAGTGACAAGAATTTGTCTTATCTAAATGCACATCAGCCGGGTGCCGGTGGCTCATGCCTGTAATCCTAGCTACTCAGGAGGCTGAGATCTGAGGATCACAGTTCAAAGCCAAACCGGGCAGGAAAGACTGTAAGACTCCTATCTCCAATAAACCACTAGAAAACCGGAAGTGGTGTTATAGTTGGAGTAGTAGTGCGCTCACCTTGAGCTGACGAGCGCAGGGACAATGCCCAAGCCCAGAGTTCAAGCCCCACGACTGACAAAATAAATAAATAAATAAATAAATGAATAAATAAAATGCACATCACTACTACTAATCTACTATACCCCTATATGCAATATAATGTCATCTATATTACTGCCCTATAATTAGGTCATTGGCATTTTTATCAACTCACAAATATGAACTGTTTGTGGTTTGTTTGTTTGTTTTGGGTCCGGTCATGGGGCCTGAACTCTGGGCCTGGGGGCTGTCCCTCAGCTCTTCAGCTCAAGGCTAGTGCTCTACCACTTGAGCCACAGCGCCACTTCCGGCTTTTTTCTTTTTTTTTGTTGTTTTGTTTTTTTGTTTTTTTGGTCGGCCGTGGGGCTTGAACTCTGGGCCTGGGCGCTGTCCCTCAGCTCTTCAGTTCAAGGCGAGCGCTCTACCATTTGAGCTACAGCGCCACTTCCCCGGCTTTTTTCTTTTTGCTTATGTTGTGCTGAGGAATCGAACCCAGGGCCTCATGCTTGCAAGGCAAGCGCTCTACCACTGAGCCACCTTCCCAGCCCCTGTTAGTGGTTTTGACTGTGGTGAGTGATACTGATGACAGAGTGTCCTTGGAAGACCTCTAAGGGGGAACACCTGACTGAATCAGAGAGCCCAGCCCAATATGAAGGACATGACCATCCGTAGTAGTGAGGAAACAAGCAATAAACCTACCAAAACCATTCACTGTGGTGACAAAATACCATGATACACACTGTTTCATTATAATGTCCTACCTAGATTCTCCTGATCTTTTCTTTAGAAATCTGTGCAAGAGATTCTACAGAGAAGATCTCTGAGAGGACACAGCCTACAACCCATACACTGGCACTCAGGTTCTTTCTACTCACTCCAACTTCCATGAGCCCAGACAGCTGGTTCACAGGCTCTGTACTGAAGCACCAACCAGCACCTGGCTTCAAGGTGGGGACTTACAACTTCTTCCACAAAGGTTCACTGAGTACCTGGCATATGTCTGCATATTCATCACCTCAGGAAACTGAAATTTCATGACAATTTTCAAAATAACTATCAGGAAAAAGTAATGAAATTATTTTTTTTAAGGAAAGAAAGAGGACAACTCTGTTTACTGGTGTTGAAATAACAATCCTTCCTATTACAACAGGGCAAGTACAAGTATTGCTCCACGACAGTCACGGAAGGCCCTGTGGCAGGCATTCCCCTCCCTTGCACTGCTGCCGCCTCCACTCTTCAGCACGCAACATGCTCAGCTGATAGGAATTACACAAACTGCATGTGCAAAGGTCTCACGATAAGACTCTCAACCTCCTCCACAATTTTCGCCTACCCTGTTTTCACACAGCTTAACCATAAACCAAAGGCCAGTTTCTCAGCAACTCTGGTCAGAAGAAGTAAGATGTACTCCCAGACTGAGGCTGCCCTGCTCATATTTTCCTTCCAACATGACTCAGCAACTTCCTTGGATTTTGCTCAGAAAATTTACCTGAAATAACCTCTCACTTATAAAGACCAGCTGCATTCTGAATTTTTTTTTTTTTTGCCAGTCCTAGAATTTGAACTCAGGGTCTAGGCACTGTCCCTGGCTTCTTTGGCTCAAGGCTAGCACACTTGCAGCTTTTTCTCTGTATGTGGTACTGAGGAATCGAACCCAGGGCTTCATGCATGCTAGGCAAGCACTCTACCACTAAGCCATATTCCCAGCCCTGCATTCTGAATTGTTTTAGAGGCTCCAATTTACTTTATCAATCTGCTCCTTCAGTACCATGATCAGAACACTTTGAGGTAACTGACCACCTTTTCTCTGTGGACTACTCACTCATGTCTCTGCTGAAGGGGGACCCAACGCAACGCCCCTCCAACCCACAGTTCATCCAGGGAGGGATGGACACCTAGCCCCACTTCTCTCTGTGGTGAACAGCAGTGGACACCAGGGCTTAGCAGTCATGTCCAGCCAGAGCTGGAATGGCCAGCCTATACCAGGTGTGTGCTAAGGTGGAGAAACAGAATTCTGAAAGCAAGGAAATGACCCAAAAGTAGAAGAAAAACACATGAGAGACTGTAGGTATTTAGAGAAAATGATTTTATCATACTGTGCCCAGCTTGGGTTTCTCCTGAGAACACTACATTCCATCTTGATTTCAGTGTGATATCCTGTATTCATGTATGCATGCATGTATGTACACACACACATGTATCCTATTTTTCTTAAATTAGCTTAATTAAAATCTCTCCTGTGGTAATGAAATGATACCTGATTAAGACATCCATATAACCAGTCATTTCCAAATTTCTATACAACAAGAATATTCAGCAATAGCTTCAGCTAATTCAGAAATTTAAAAGGCGGGAGAGGGGAAGGCCAAAGAGAGAAAGGAGAGGAAAACATTTGGAAGATGGAAGAGCACTCCTAAAAGAAGAGTCAATTTTTAAAAAGTGAAATTTCACCAGGTGGCTCATGCCTATAATCCTAGACAAATAAATCCATGAGCCTCTTATCTCCAATTAACCACCAAAAAGCTGGAAGTGGGAGCTTTGGCTCAAGTGATAGCGTGCCAACCTTGAATGAAAAAAGAGACAGCATTCAGGACCCTAGTTTAGGCTCCAACACACACAGAGAAAAAGGTAAGCTGACCAGGAAGCTGAGATCTGAGAATCATGGTATGAAGCTAGCCCAAGCAGCAACGTCCACAAAACTCTCATCTTCATTTAGCCAGCAAAAAGTTAGAAGTGGCACTGTAACTCTAGTGGTATAGTGCCAGATTTGAGCACAAAGGTTCAGAGACAGTGCCCAGGCCCTGAGTTCAAGTCCCAATATCAGCACACATACACACAAGTGAAACTTCAACTCGGTTCAAGAGAAATTCAGTAACTTTTTCTATGTGGCAGGCATTCACTCTGCTAGGCCCAAAGAGAGCAAAACAAAGCACAAGGGTAATGCCCAGTCCTTGCCTTCAATGAGCAAGATAAGATATAAGCAGAGCCCCTACTTAGCATGTGCAAGGTCTTGTATCTGATCTCGGACACCACACACACTCACAAATAAAACTGTGTGTAAGTACAAATACATTTTATAAAAACAAAACACATATCAACATGGACTCCAAGAATTGGAAATAAGAGGTTCTTATTCTGTCCTGTATGTAGCTATTGCTCTTTTTTTGTCTCTTAAGTTTTCTGTACCTTGTGTCTTGTATATAAGTTTATTCCATCTGTGGAAGGCTAAGGGAATCACAGAAATAGCAGTACAAAGGATGAACTAATTAATGCAACATTGATACTCACTATGTTGGAAATGAACTTCACAACTTGCAGGGAGGGGAGTAGGGAAAGGTAAGCTGGAGAAAATGAGGGATAGGGTAACAGTGTTTAAAAACAAATGTACTCTAAGCCAGGCGCCAGCATCTCGCGCCAGTAATCCTAGCTACACAGGAGGCAAAGATCTGAGGATCGTTGATTAAAAGCCATTCCAGGCAGGAAAGCCCATGAGACTCTTATCTCCAATCAACCACCAGAAAACCAGAAGTGGCCCTGTGGCTCAAGTGGTAGAATGCTCACCTTGAGCTGAAGAGCTGAGGGACAGCACCCAGGCCCAGAGTTCAAGCCTCATGACAAAAAAAAACAAAACAAAACAAAAAAAAAACCCACAAATAAATGTACTCATTACCTTACCTGTGTAACTGTTACTCTCTTGCTCATCACCTTTTCAATGATTTTTTTTTTTTTCCAGTCATGGGGCCTGAACTCTGGGCCTGGGCACTGTCCTTCAGCTCTTCAGCTCAAGGCTAGCGCTCTACCACTGGAGCCAAGCACCACTTCCAGCTTTTTCTGCTTATGTGGTGCTAAGGAATCGAACCCAGGGCCTCATGCATGCAAGGCAAGCACTCTACTACTGAGCCACCTTCCCAGCCCCTCAATGAAGATTTTTAAAAGTAAAACATGGGACTGGGAATGTGGCTTAGTGATATAGAGTGTTTGTCTAGGATTCATGAAGCCCTGGGTTCAATTCCTCAGTACCACATACAGAAAAAAATCAGAAGTGGTGCTATCGCTGAAGTGGTAGAATGCTAGCCTTGAGCAAAAGAAGTTCAGGAACAGTGCCCAGGCCCTGAATTCAAGCCCCAGGACTGGCAAAAAGAAATTAAAAAGTAGCCGGGTGCCAGTGGCTCACGCCTGTAATCCTAGCTACTCAGGAGGCTGAGATTTGAGGATCAAGGTTCAAAGCCAAGCCAGGGCAGGAAAGTCCATGAGACTCTTATCTCCAATAAACCACTAGAAAACTGGAAGTGGTGCTGTAGCTCAAACAGTAGAGCACACGCCTTGAGCTGAAGTGTGCAGGGACAGCGACAGCGCCCAAGCCCAGAGTTCAAGCCCCACAACAAACCAAAAAAAAAAAAAAAAGAAAGAAAGAAAGAAAGAAATTAAAAGTTAAAATGTGAAGTTCTTCAAAAGGGACAAATGGTAATGTTCACATATTACAGTGGTAATGCACAGTTTATTTCTAAAGTTTTTTAACAGGCTGTTATATTTATGTTAAGGCACTTTTCTCTTGCTTCTTCTAGGAGTTAAAAATGACAAGTGAACTTACTTCATCAGAAGCTGATCGAAGACACTGGACAGCAGCCTGTTTCTTCATTTCTTCTAGTGTTAGATCTGAACACTTTTTCTTACTCTTTCCCCATTTCTTATAAGCTCCTTTCTCCCAGCCCAGGAAGATGTCATTCTCCTGCAAGAAGATTGCAACAGGCTCAATAACTACAACTAAAGAATAAGTTTCAAGGGCTGTTTCCAACTACTATATATACATTCACAAAACGGCCCACACTAACATACTCCCCCTGAACACTCAGTAAACAACTCAACTCAGATGTTTGTACATAAACACAAAAATAACTGAAATTCTTAATTACAAGCCTTCTGTAATTCCTACTCTTTAATAATGAGTATTTGGTTACTATCATATTTTAAAAATCAACAGTTAAAATTTCCACATTTTATAGTCTAAAAACAAAAGATAAAGCATGTTAAATTTATTTCTCCTCCCTGACATATATCCATTATAAAAATCTAAAGAAAGCTCAACAGTGGTGTCTCCCACTTGTCATCCCACTCAGGAGACTGAGATCTGAAGGTCATGGTTCAAAACCAGTCTGAGCCTGGCTCACATCTGTTATCCTAGCTACTCAGGAGGCTGAGATCTGAGGATCGAGGTTGAAAGCCAGCCAGGGCAGGAAAGTCCATGAGACTCTTATCTCCAATAAACCACTAGAAAACTGGAAGTGGCACTGTGGCTCAAGCAGTAGAGCGCTCACCTTGAGCTAAAGAGCGCAGGGACAGTGCCCAAGCCCAGAGTTCAATCCCCACGACCGACCAAAAAAAAAAACAAAAAAAACAAAAAACAGTCTAAGCAGGGAAGTCCATGAGACTCTTACCTCTAATTAACCACCAAAAAGCCAGGAGCAGAGCTGCAGCTCAAGTGGTAGAGCTCCAGCCTTGAACAAAAAAATTAAGGGACAATATCCAGGCCCTGAGTTCAAGCCCCAGTATTGATATGTGTGAGTGCATATGTGCATATATGTGATATATAACTAATTGTATAACTCTGTACTTGACTGAATTATAAACATTAACCCATGTTACCAATTCTTTTGGCTATATAATATTCTAAGGTGTGGGTACACTTAGCTATTTTCCTAGACTAGAAACTTTAATATTTTTCATTACCTTTCCTTTCTTTTAATAAATTATAATTAAAACTTTTGGACAGACAACATGTGACAAAGAGAGTAGAAAGGGCAGACAACAGCGCTTGGCTTACCTGTATGAATAAATCAATGAATGAATGAGCTAAAGAAGAAAATGCATACCGATAAAACCAGAAGAACTTTTAAGATCAAATAATAGGTCAGCAACCCAAGTTATTCTAAGGTCCAAAGCATAAAATTTAGTTTTGTACCACAGATAAAAGCGGACCCGGGCGCTGGTGGCTCATGCCTGTCATCCTAGCTACTCAGGAGGCTGAGATCTGCTAAGGCCCAGAGTTCAAGGCCCACAACCGACAAAAAAAAGTGCCAAAAAGATCATTCCTGGGCATGTTTTCAGATCTCACAAGCCTGAAAGTCATTTTTTCCTGATGGTATTATTTCCACTTTCCAAGGGAAAAATATGCAGTAGAGCAATGAGAAGTATCAGTGTTTACATTTATTCAATGTAGTTAGCTAGGCTACTTAGGAGATCTGATGATTCTTGCCAATATTTCTGGGGGTAGAGTTTGTCTTGTAACAAAAACAGGACAGAATCATTACAGTTTGCATTCAAAGCTTTTTAAAGGCAGAGGGAAAAAAAAAAAATCTTTAAAAGTCCTACTATAAACCTGGCGCTGGATTACCATGTCATCAATTCTTAGATGTGAAAATAAAATTATATTCTTTGTAAAAATAAATAAATAAATAAATAAATAAACCTGGCGCTGGTGGCTCACACCTATAATCCTAGCTACTCAGGAAACTGAGATCTGAGGATTCTGGTTTGAAGCTGGCCAGAGCAGGAGCCCCCCCCCCTTTTTTTTTTTGGTCAGTTGTAGGGCTTGAACTCAGGGCCTGGCACTGTCCCTGAGCTCTTCTGCTCAAGGCTAGCACTCTGCCCTTTGAGCCACAGCTCCACTTTCAGTTTTTGAGTGGTTAATTGGAGATAAAAGTCTCATAGAGACTTCTGTACAGGTTGGCTCTGAATCACTATCCTCAGATCTCAGCCTCTTTATTCGGGGGGGGGGGGGTGGGGGGGGTCGGTCGTGGGGCCTGAACTCTGGGCCTGGGCGCTGTCCCTCAGCTCTTCAGCTCAAAACTAGCGCTCTACCACTTGAGCCACAGCACCACTTCCGGCTTTTTTTCTTTTTGCTTATGTGGTGCTGAGGAATCGAACCCAGGGCCTTAGGCATGCAAGGCAAGCGCTCTACCACTGAACCACCTTCCCAGCCCCATCAGCCTCTTGAGTTAGCTAGGATTACATGCACTAGTCATTGGTGCTTGTTAAGAATCTTATCTCCAATTAATTGAAAAAGCTGGAAGCAGCACTGTGGCTTAAGTGGTAGACTGCCAGCCTTGAGCAAAAGGAGCACAGAGACAGCACCTAGGCCCAGAGTTCAAGCCCCAGGCCTGAGAGGGGAAGGGGAGGGGGTCCTGCTATTCACAGTATATAAAAGAACAAATGCAAGTTACTGAAAACAAAACGTATTTTTGTCTTGGCTGGAGACTGGCTGTTTCTCCTTGTTTAAGTATTATTCCTCACAAACATTTTGCTACTAAAGTATATTATAGCTCAGCAGAGGTTAACATATAATGAACAGTCCCAGTCAACTTCTCTTATAGACAGCAGAAATTTTCCCAATTCAGGGAGATCTATAGGCCTTCTGAAACACAGCTTGACAATACCTATCCAACATCTCAAATATATAGGTGTACTTTTGATCCATTTTTTACTTCTGAGACCTGATGTCAACAGTAATGCTGTCTGTGATGCAGACAACTTCAATGTCAAACAGAGAGACATGGCTAAGGAAGTCATTCTTAATAAGTACTACTTATTGACCTGAAAAGTAACTGTTATTTTAAGAGAATCACTTTTACAATAGTATTATCTCACTTTTGGTTAAACATATTGTACATGAAAAGATTTGAGAATGCTATTAAAAGGTTCCCAGGGAGTTTGTGTCTTAGTGAGTAGGGACAGGTTATTACGGGGGGGGGGGGTGGTCCGGTCGTGGGGCCTGGGCGCTGTCCCTCAGCTCTTCAGCTCACAGCCAGCACTCTACCACTTGAGCCACAGCGCCACTTCCGGGTTTTTTTTTCCTTTTTTTTGCTTATGTGGTGCTGGGGAATCGAACCCAGGGCCTCATGCATGCAAGGCAAGTGCTCTGCCACTGAGCCACCTTCCCAGCCCCCAGGTTATCATTACATTTTTATTTTCTAAATTATATCTGGGCCATACTCCCTTAAGGAAGTCACATTTACGGTTTCACATAGAAGTTAGAAGAGGTGTTCACCTATCTATGAAACATCTATCAACAGCTTTACATTTCTGCTTGGCAATCTTTTTATTCATGGAACCAGTTTCATCCTTTCCCAAGAAACCATTGAAGTGTCTTTCTTGTGGTAGCAAGGTTGTAGCAAATATGGTATAGTCCCTGCCTACTAGTGATGAAGTCTAGTGGAAAAGAAAGAAAGGCAAAGCAACCATTCATAGCATGACTGATGCTGTCACACACATCTTAGAAATACTAAGTAAAGTGCAGAAGAGGATGTTCTTTTCTTGGCCTGAGAGGGAAGCAAAGGCTTCCTACCAGAGGAAGGGTCAGGATGCTCGCAGTCTTAAAGACTAAGCTGGCATGAGCAGGAAATGAATACCAGGCAGAAAATGTGCTAATGCAGGGAACAGCCAAGTTTTTCTGTAAAGGACTAGACAGTAACTATATTAAGCCAAGAGAAAGTTCAAAAATAAAATATAGATTCTTTTATATATACACACACACACAAAGAAAAAATGAGAAAGAACATTTCTAAAATTTTTATTGATAAAATGTAATTCAGTAAAAATGTATGTACTATAGCCCTTCTGATGAACAGCTGTTCTGGGGAGGAAATAACATGATTAACTGGAATTTAAAGTTAAGTGTTCCCTACCCATTACAACCAACTAGAGGCCAGAGACAGTGGCACACATGCCTACTGTCCCAGCTACTCAGGAGGTTGTGGGGAGGAGGATTAATCACTAAAGCCCAAGAGCTTCAGACCAACCTAACAAGAGCCAAGAAAGCAAAATAAAACCAAATCAACTACAAATACTCACCTCTTAAGGTTAACTTTTAAAAAATATTTTTGTAGTAAAATACAAATAAAATATACCACATGTGAGTACATGAGAGCAGTTGGTTTCCACCCTCTTTTCCAAACTACTGCTAACCACTAACCTGCCTTCTGTGTAGGGGTTTGCCTGCTGTGGACATTCTAAATAAATGGGCTTTAAAAGAACACACGTCCTTTGGGTCTGGTTTCTTTCACTTACAATGGTGTTCATGTTGTAGCATGTGTCAGCACTTCATTCCCTTTGGTTACCAAATACTATTCAGTTGTACGGATCACTACATTTTGTTGCTCCATTCATCCCCTGACAGACACTTGAGTTGGATGTACATTTTGGCTATCAATAATGCTGCTATGAATATTCAAGTGTGTGTGTGTGTGTGTGTGTGTGTGCGCGCGCGTGTGCGTGCGTGCGTGCGCGTGAGCGCGCCATTGTGGGGCTTGAATGCAGGGCCTGGGTGCTGTCCTTGAGCTTTTAATATGCTAAAGGCTAACACTCTTCCACTTGAGCCACGGCCTCAATTCCAGCTTTTTGGTGGTTAATCAGAGATAAAGAGTCTCTCCTACCTGGGGTGGCTTTGAACCTCAGTCTCCAGGAGTTACTAGGATTACAAACTGTGAGTGCATGGCATCTGGCCTGAGAGATAGCTATTGTAATGCACATTTACTTTCAATTCTACATAGAATTGCTGGGTCAATCAATCTTGAAGAACTGCCTATCTCCAGAGCAGCTGCTTTTCTAATCACACCAGCAATCTACTGGGGTGTGGAGGAGCCCCAACTTTCCATACCCTTGCCAACCTATGTAAGTGTGTTTTTTATTTTAGGTATCCTTGCAGGTATGAAGTGGTATCTCGCTGTGGTTTTAGATTCCCTAAGGATAAATCCTAACTGCAATTTGCATATCACCTTCAGACAAATAGTTACTTAAAACTCTTTGCTTCATTTAATAGTTTTTTCTTTTGAGTGGGAGATAGTACCTGGACCTGAACTCAAGGTTCTCCCTTGACTTGTTCACAGCTGGCAATCTACTACTTAAGCAATACTCCAGGACTTTTCTGCCTGGGCTGGCCCTGGATTAAGACCCTTCGGGTCTCAACTTCTAAAGTAGCTGGGATTACAGCATGAGCCACAGGAGAGCACTTGACTCTGACCTCATTTCTATCTCTCCCCTTCTTGCCATGAAGTATGTAGCTTTCCTTTGCTATACTCTTCTGCCATGAAGTTTTCCTCCCCCACCAAAGCCTACAGGCAATGGAGACAGCTTACCATAAACTGACTGAACCTATGAAACTGTGCCAAAATAACGTCTTTCTCCTTTCTTATGTTGTAAATATATGTATTTACAAATGTATATATTTATATATATGTTTGTTATATTTCAGCGGCAGAAAGCTAATGCACACCTGCTGTCTTTTTATTTCTTCCATCTGTACTGAATGTCAATTGATGATCACAATAAAATAGCAGATACATACCAAATATTACTCAAAAACACTGAGTCAAATGAAATGTTTTTTCTGAGCTCTCCCTGGACTGGAGACCTGGCTTAGGAGCTCCTGCCTACTGATGAAGCTCCTCACTAATGAAGGGCCCTAAGTTCAGACCTCAGTACTAACGAAAACAAAGACAAAAAAAATTAAAACTCTAACCTTAAAGATGAATCACAATTATGAAGAACTTCCCAATGTATTATTTATTGCCAAGTACTTTTCTATTATGATGGCATTTATTACCAAGTAGTATGTATTACCAATTACTTTTCTAGACTTCACTGTGGGGTAACGTAAGGCTAGAGTTTTGAGTGACTCCCTCATGCTGTCTTCTATCAAAAAGGGAGACTGGGAACTGGAGGAAGGCAAGAACACAGCATTCTAATACACAGCTGGTGTCACTGACGTATGCAGTGAGCTGCTGAGCACCCCCCTGCCTCCCACAACTTCCTGGGAGCAGCCTCCTAAGAACATAAACTGACATGTCAGAATGGGACCAGTGCCATCTCATCTTGAAGCTCCGTGTGGCTAAACACAAACTAGTTGTCTCATCTCTTTGGCCACAAGGATCCACTCAGAGAGAGGCATGAGGCCAACCAAAAAGGCACCCTGCACAGTGCTGCTGGGCATGTAGAAAACACTTCTTTTAGAGAGTATAAAAGAATATGACGCCAAAACTATATCTGCTGTCACTATCCTGGCCCTACAAGGAGCTAGTTTATGCCAGAAAAGAAAATAATGAGCAAATAAGTGAGTTCTTCCCAAATGCCAATAAGCAGAGGTAATTATTATTAATAAGTAGCATATATTTAGACCTTTTTTCAAGTGTAGACGATAGCCCAACACAACAGTATAACCAGTATAAATGTACAGCTTCATGAAAAATAGTATTTGTTAGGTTAAACTCAGACCTAGACCATTATACCTGTCAAAAGTTATTTTTGTTACCCTTATACTTAATTGAGTACAATGTTTTAGATCAGAGATAATAGTCCTCAAATCTGGAAGGCAATTACGTTCTACAACACTTTTATAAAAGCAACATCATAATTTAAAAATCTGAGTAAGATCTGCTTTTATTGTTGTATTCTTTCTGGAAAACCAGCCTCCTGTTTGCCCTTAGTGGTGTAAACTTCATAAGCATGTGACTTGGCAGAATGGGGATTCTATCTTCAAGAGAATGAGAGATCACGGGGCTGGTAAGGCAGCTCAGTGGTAGAACGCTTGCCTTGCATGCATGAGGCCCTGGGTTCAATTCCTCAGCACCACATAAGCAAAAAGAAAAAAAGCCAGGGCTGGGAAGATGGCTCAGTGGTAGAGTGCTTGCCTTGCATGCCTGAGGCCCTGGGTTCGATTCCTCAGCACCACATAAGCAAAAAAGAAAAAAAGCCGGAGGTGGCGCTGTGGCTCAAGTGGTAGAGCGCTAGCCTTGAGCTGAAGAGCTGAGGGACAGCGCCCAGGCCCAGAGTTCAGGCCCCACTACCGGACCCAAAAAAAAAAAAAAAAAGAAAAGAAAAAAAGCCAGAAGTGGCGCTGTGGCTCAAGTGGTAGAGTGCTAGCCGTGAGCTGAAGAGCTGAGGGACAGCAACTAGGCCCAGAGTTCAGGCCCCACGACCGGACCCAAAAAAAAAAAAGGAGAATGAGAGATCTGCCCTCCCATCCCAGAACTCTGCAATGAACAGACCACAGAGGTTGTGATGCCATGTGACTTTTGAGGCTGTGTGTGTGTGTGTCAGAGAGAGAGAGCTGGGGGAAGATGTCTTGGGGCTTGAACTCTAGGCCTGGGCAAAGTCCCTGAACTCTTCAGCTCAAGGCTGGCACTTGAGCCACAGTGCGACTTCTGGTTTTCTGGTGGTTTATTGGAGATAAGAGCCTCACAGAATTTTCTGCCTGAGCTGCCTTTGCACCATAATTCTCAGATCTCAGCATCCTGAGGAGCTAGGATCACAGGTGTGAGCCACCAGCGCCCAGCTTGAGACTGTCTAACAGAGCCTCTCTTGGCTTGCCTGCTCAGAGGGAAGCCATTAATAGCGGCAGTCCAGCTCTAGTCCAAATGAAGAGATCTGCTTCATGACCCCACTGAACCTAGCTCTCTAGTTTTCCTACCAAGGTATCAAACATGCTAGTGAAGCTACCTTGGGGCTCCAGGCCAGTGCACCTCCCAGGTGGTTACCAGTGAGTGACCTCACATAAAATCAGGAAGAGGGGCTGGGAAAGTGGCTCGCTGGGAAAGTGGCTCAGTGGTAGAGTGCTTGCCTTGTATGCATGAGGCCCTGGGTTCAATTCCTCAGCACCACATAAGCAGAAAAAGCCAGGAGTGATACTGTGGCTCAAGTGGTAGAGCACTAGCCCGAAGAGCTGAGGGACAACGCCCAGGCGCAGAGTTCAGGCCCCACAACCAATTTAAAAAAAAAAAAAAAAAATTAGGAAGAGGTTAAAAAAAAATCAATTGGGGCTGGGATGCAGTTCAGTGGCAAAGCGCTTGCCTAGCAAGTGCAACATCCTGGGTTGGATCCCCAGTACCAAAAAAGACAAAAAAAAAAAAAATTATTAGCCAAATGCTTTACTACTTGAGCCTTTTGCTTTGTTCATTTTTTGGTGGTACCGGGGAGTGGCCTAGGGCCTTGAGCCAAGAAGGCACATTTGTTGGGAAGGAGCTCTACCACTTGAGCCACATCTCTTGCCACTTTTCCCATTTGTTATTTCAAGGTAGGGTCTCTCACTTTATGCCTGGGCTGATCTTCTTACTCTTCCTGTTCACTAGGGATGACAGGTACCTTGAATTGCACCCAGCCAATGTGCTTCACTTTACTATAAGACATGTGTCACCTCACACAACCACTGGTTGAGGCAGGGTTTCACAAACTTCTATGTTTGGGCTAAGTCTCCAAGCTTATCTCCAGATCTCTGCCTTCCAAATAGTCTGAGTACAGGCTGGAGTCACTGTGCCCAGCCGCTTTAGCAGACAGGTTCTTCTGACTTTGCCTGAGGAGAGCCTGAGACTACAATCCTACCTTCTTCACATAGGTGCACCCAGGCTCACGGGTGTAAACCATCAAATCCAGCTGGTATTCTTCTGAGACAGTCTCACTAACTTTCTTGTCTCAGCTGGCCCCTACTATACATTTTGTTGAACAAATCTAGATTCATTTTATCTACACATATTATCAGAGATTTTAATTTAGCCTCCTAAAATTTATTATTTTAAACCAGGCCATCCTGTCACAAATAGAAAGTGCTACCAGAATGTTAGTCCAGTGTAATAAAACATCTTTTCAAGAGATACACTGTTATCAAAAGTACTAATTATATACAGAAATGTCCTAGTGAACACACTTGCTGAACAAAATATGTGGCAAGGCTGAATATTTCAGATTGAGATTGTTCTGGAAAATTTTGGGGGATACTCTATTAGCAGCTTATAACTGCATCCAATTACTTTTAAAGGATAGTTAATAGAAGAAACTCTATAAAGGATATATGGCAAGGTTTCTTTTTCCTTTTTTTTGTCAGTCATGGGGCTTGAACTCTGGGCCTGGGTGCTGTCCCTCAGCTCTTCAGCCCAAGCTCTTCAGCCACTTCAGGTTTTCTGAGTGGTTTATTGGAGATAAGAGTCTGGCAGCCTCTCCTGAGTTGGCTTTGAATCGTGATACTCAGATCTCAGCCTCCTGAGTAGCTAGGAGTACAGGCGTATGCCACTGGCGCCCGGCTACATGGCAAGGTTTCTATGGATGCTGTTTACTTAGCATTCACTCTGTGCCAGGCACTGTCCTTCCTATATTATTAGTGCCTAGAATGATTCCTCGCATCTATGACAGCTTAACAAATACAAGTCAAAGGGGGCTGGGAAGGTGGCTCAGTGGTAGAGTGCTTGCCTTGCATGCATGAGGCCCTGGGTTCAATTCCTCAGCACCACATAAACAGAAAAAGCCAGAAGTGGCGCTGTGGCTCAAGTGGTAGAGTGCTCGCCTTGAGCTGAAGAGCTGAGGGACAGTGCCCAGGCCCAGAGTTCAGGTGCACAACCGGCAAAAAAAAAAAAAATACAAGTCAAAGAATAAATCTCCTTTAATCCTCAATAATGTCATCAGACTTGCAGAAGACATGAAGCTTAGAAATGAAGAGAAAGGCAGAGGTTCTGATTCACCCAAGCTAGAAGGTGAAACACACTAGGTGCTGATGGGCTCACCTTTATGATCTAGCTAACAGGGAGGGCAGATTGAGAGGATCACAATTTAAGGCTAGCCCAAGCAAAAAGTCCAAAAGACCTCACCTCAACAAAAAAAAAAAAAACGGTTGGGCAAGGTGGCATGTGCCCGTTTTCCCAGCTATAGAAGAAAAAGGAAATAGGAAGATCATGATGGCATTACCACTGAGTACAAAACCTCAGAGACAGCTCCCAAGCCCTGAGTTCAAGCCCCAGGGCCAGCCTACGTGCATGCATACACACATATACAGATAGATACGCAGACGCAGACGCAGACGCAGACGCAGACGCAGACGCAGACGCAGACGCACACGCACACGCACACGCACACACACACACACACACACACACACACACACACACACACACACACACACACACACACACACACACACACACACACACCAGCAGAAAAAGACTAGAGGTATGGTCCAAGTAGTAAAGTACCTGCCTAGCAAGTACAAATCCCAGTTCAAGCCCCACTACTGCCAAAAAAAAAAAAAATAGGTAGAATAAGAACTCAGAGGGCTAGGAAGTTGGCTCGGTGGTACAGCGCTTGCCTTGCATGCCTGAGGCCATGGGTTCGATTCCTCAGCACCACATAAGCAAAAAGAAAAAAGCCGGAAGTGGCGCTGTGGCTCAAGTGGTAGAGCGCTAGCCTTGAGCTGAAGAGCTGAGGGACAGCACCCAGGTCCAGAGTTCAGGCCCCACGACTGGACCCAAAAAAAAAAAAAAAAAAAGAACCCAGATCTTCAGATTTTGCAGCCTATAATTAACCTCATGATAGTGACAATAAAGGAGAAGGCGGGCTCAAAGCAAGAACTGGAAGCTATATATCTGACAGTACTTGGGACAAACCCCAGATACTATCACACACACACACACACACACACCTCAGATACTATCACACACACCCCAGATACTATCACACACACACACCCCCGATACTAACACACACACACACACACACACCCCAGATACTAACACACACACACACCCCAGATACTAACACACACACACACCCCAGATACTATCACACACACACCCCAGATACTAACACACACACACACACCCCAGATACTAACACACACACACACCCCAGATACTAACACACATACCCCAGATACTAACACACACACACACCCCAGATACTATCACACACACACACCCCAGATACTAACACACACACACACACCCCAGATACTATCACACACACACCCCCCAGATACTAACACACACACACACACACACCCCAGATACTAACACACACACACACCCCAGATACTAACACACACACACACACACCCCAGATACTAACACACACACACACACACACACACCCCAGATACTAACACACACACACACCCCAGATACTAACATACACACACACCCCAGATACTAACACACACCCTTCAGTTACTATCACACACACACACACAGATACTCACACACCACACACACACACACACCCCATATACTAACACACACACACACACCCCAGATACTAACACACACACACACCCCAGATACTAACACACACACACACCCCAGATACTATCACAGACACACACACCAGCTACTAACACACACACACACACACACACACACACACCCTTCAGTTAGGGACAATACAATGCATACTATTTTTCATCCCTTGTCCCTCCTATGCCTCCATGATGCACATGCTACAGCACATCTATTCCAGAGTGCTTCTATCTTCCCTAGTCAATGTGAATCCTAGCATGAACACACTCTCCCATTAGGAGCAAAAGCCAATCTGGGGAGGATTTGAGGACTAGAAAAGGTTCTAGGGGCATTCCTAGCTTCTTCCCAGCTCTGAAATGCTGACTATAAAATATTGAACTGGGTTAGGGGCAAAGCTCAAGTAGTAGAGCATTTGTCTAGCAAGTGAGGCCCTATAGTCAATTGCCAGTACTGGAGGAAGGCAAAAAAGATGAAGTTAATTAGGGATACTAGCCAAATAAAGGAATGAAGAAAAAAGTACAATTTAAATGTACATATCAATGCTCATCTAACAGAAAGCACTAGTTTCTGTAGACCTAAAGGTATACTGAAATAAAGCAGATGTTCCTCAACTTACAGTAAGGTTATATTCTTATAAACCCAGGAGGCCTAGCATGCACACTGACTTGCATATTACCTCCCCCCTGCAAAAAAAACTGGCATCTAGGCCCATGTCAAAAGGTGGTCCTGTCAAGAGGAAAAGGAAGCAGCAGGGCTGGAGCAGACTTTCAGGACCGAAGAGAAAAAGCTAGAGACCCAGGGGCACCAGGAGAAAGGCTAGGAAACAGGCTGATCTCCCAGAGATCCCCTCAGACAAGAGGAATTCTAAGGTGGAGTGTAGCACAAGAGGGGCTTCTAGACTGCCAGGAACACTTCACTTCTGTATATGGGTGTATTTACATGGATATGACCTCTGTGAAAATTTACCGAGTCCTATATTTTTCTTTTTCTTTTTTCTTTTTTTTTTTTGTTGGTCGTGAGGCTTGAACTCTGGGCCTGGGTGCTGTGCCTCAGCTCTTCAGCTCAAGGCAAGTGCTCTACCGCTTGAGCCACAGCGCCACTTCCAGTTTTCTAGTAGTTTATTGGAGATAAAAGAGTGTCATGGCCTTTCCTGCCCGGGCTGGCTTTGAACCCTAATCCTCAGATCTCAGCCTCCTAAGTAGCTAGGATTACAGGCGTGAGCCACCAGCACCAGGGGATTTCTTCTTCTTTCTTCTTCTTTTTTCTTTTTCCTCCTCCTCCTCCTCCTCCCTCCTCCTCTTCCTCCTCCTCCTCCTCCTCTTCCTCCTCCTCCTCCTCCTCCTCCTCCTCTTCCTCCTCCTCCTCCTTTTTTTAACCAGCCCTGAGGCTTGAACTCGGGGCCAGGGCACTGTCCCTGGGCTGCTTTTGCTCAAGACTAGCGCTTTACTACTTTCAGCCACAGCACTACTTCCAATTTTTTCTGTTTATGTGGTACTAAGGAATCAAACCCCAGGCTTCATGCATGTTAGGCAAGCACTCTACCACTAAGCCACACTCCCAGCCCAAGAGGACTCTTTCGTGATGTTCAGCACACTGATCATTCCAGATTTCTTTTCTTTTTTTTTTTTTTTTGGGGGGGGGGGAGGAAACTATCATTCTCCTCAAGTTCTGGTCCCTAGGGCTCATATTCTTGTATCCCTAACCCTCCAGACCTCATTACAGTGACCCGAACAAGAACAGAATGGCTTTTAATGTCGATCCTCAGATCTCAGCCTCCTGAGTAACTAAGATGACAGGCGTGAGCCACTGGGGCCTGGCTCCAGTAGCTCTTCTTAAAGAGAACAAAACTAAGGTTGAGGGTTTTCTCAAAAACTAAGATTTGACTTGTCAATTTAAACTCAGCACCTATCAAACACCAAAAGGAGACTTACAATGTGATACACCATGATTTCCAGTAAAGCTGCTGTGTCATACACACTGTAATTAACAATAAGTTTAATATTCTTGCTGATAAAATATAGTATTCACCTTTGGAGTAGTCGAAGCGTAATTGCCTAGGCTATGCAAGACCCTGGCTTCAATCCCTAGTACCACAAGAAAACAAAACAAAAAACCAAAAAGACCCATGGTTAATTTAAGTATGTACTTGAATTGAAAGAGTATCTTGCATAGTAGAAACCTATTCTCTAGGGCATTACTACTCAAAAGTGACTGGTCATAAACCACTGTGGATGTTAATAGGTTATTTAGCAGTCCATAATAAAAGAAAGTAGCACTAAGATCTAAAGTCTGTTGAGAAAAGGCCTAATGTGCTCAGTGACATAGCTAATTTACCTTCCAATGCAATCTTAGTGTCCTGTAACTCAAAGGTTAAAAGTTTGCAGACTCACACTGATAAGCACAATCTGGAATATCAAAATGCACATACAGACACAAGCACAGGTTTTTTTCATGAAATACATGAGACATGTAAATACCTGTTCCTGCAGGTCGTAGTCATAACTGTCATGCAGCAGAAGACTGAGGACGTATCGAGTATAAATCATGGCATCAATGCCACATTTCTCCAGCTCTTGTCCCAGCCAGGTCTGCACTGGGCCCAAAGCATGAAGCAGAGACATGTCAGAAACAGACACTGGGCCTGGATAAGAACCTGAGGAGCTTTCAGATGGCAAACCGTCCACCACAAGTGCACACACAGGGTGCATGAATTTAGGTTGCTGACATCCTTAAAACGCAAAGCATTTTCTGCAGTTGGTACTCAGTTGATCTCTGGAGGGGATTTTCACTCCAGCAGAAAGGAGAGGTGCTTGACATCTAGGACAAACATGTGCATTTGTGCTGTAGTCAGCTCTCTAAATGAGACTTTCCCTTTTCAGGCATGACTAATTAATAAGTATCTTGCCAGCAACAGACATGTAGCTGAAATTTTCTACTTTTGTTTCACATTGAGGCCAAATGTAAATCTCCGGCAGAACCTACAAAAATGAGAGAAGAGAGAAAAATATATAGTTATAAATTCAATTTAAATTTTTAAAACTTCCTCTTCATGAAGGCATTATAGGTATATTAGAAAGTTTCCCCCAACCTCTGGAATCTCTGACTTTAAAAAATTTAATTTTTTCCAGGCGCTGGTGGCTCACGCCTGTCATCCTAGCTACTCAGGAGGCTGAGATCTGAGGATCACGGTTCAAAGCCAGCCCAGGCAGGAAAGTCCATGAGACTCTTATCTCCAATAAACCGCTAGAAAACCGAAGTGGCACTGTGGCTCAAGTGGTCGAGTGCTTGCCTTGAGCTGAAGAGCTGAGGCACAGCACCCAGGCCCAGAGTTCAAGCCCCACGACCGACAAAAAAAAAAATTGTTATTATGAAGGTGATGTACAGAGGGGTTACAGTTACTTAAGTCAGGTAATGAGTACATTTCTTTTTGGACAGTATCACCCCTTCCCTGGCTCTCTCCTAGCTTTTCCCTCCTGCCCCACCCACAAGTTATATAGTTCATTTTCAAGATAGTGTCCAGTAAGTACCACTGCAGCATTTGTTCACCATTTGTCCCTCCATTTCTGTGCCTCACCTTACCCTCCTAAAATCTTTGACATTTTAAACTACATGACACAGTAAACTTTAAAAGCTTAATATCATTTAAAATTAAAATTGAAAGGTTGATTTCTGCTTATGCTCATATTTATTTTGCTATCACAAGATAGCAAATAAATAACTTAGTAGAATTTGTTTATCTGCAACGAAGAATTCACTAACAAATTACCAGTTCATATTGAATATAATAGAAATAAGCTACTGAAGAGCCATTTCATTGGAACACTGCTTTAAAAATTAGTTCCTTAAACTTAAGTTTTATACAGGTAATCAAAATTTTTAAGCCACAGGCTCACACCTGTAATCTTAGACACTCAGGAGGCTGAGATCTGATGATTACTGTTCAAAGGCAGCTAGAGAGCTCATAAATTCAACAGACTCTTAGCTTCAATTAACCAGCAAAAAGCAGGAATGAGAGGCATAGCTGAAGTGGTAGAGCACCATCAGCCTTGTGTTATCACTCTACATTTTTACTCAAGGCTCTTGAGTTCAAGCCCAAGTAATAGCACAAAAAATTTGTTGTTTTTTTTTTGGGGGGGGGTCTGGTTGTGGGACCTGAACTCTGGGCCTGGGCACTGTCCCTCAGCTCTTCAGCTCAAGGCTAGCACTCTACCACTTGAGCCACAGTGCCACTTCTGGCTTTTTTGTTTTTTTCTGCTTATGTGGTGCTGAGGAATCAAACCCAGGGCCTCAAGCATGCAAGGCAAGAGCTCTACCACTGAGCCACCTTCCAAGCCCCCCCAAAAAATTGTTTTAAACAAACAACAACAAAATAAATACCAAAGCTGAAGGGATGGCTCAGATGGCTATATCACCTAGCAAGTATAAAGTCCTGAGCTCAAACCCCACTACCAAAAAATAAAGGTGAAACACAGATTTGTTTTATACCCATGCTAAACTATACTGTTATCTCCACCGCATCTTTCTTGTTCCTCTAGACTGAATCTCTCATTACTTGTAACAAATGACCACCAATGCATTTTATAGTTTTCACAACGTGCTATTCAAGTATGAGTGTTATTTTAAACTATCAAAAATTGTTCATCACAGTGTCAAACTAGAGGAGGGTACCCTTAGGGGAGGGATCCAAAGTTGTTTACTCCTTTGAACATTTAAAATACCACTTATTGACACAAATTCTAGGAAATGGAAATAAGGAGTTTTTGGTCGTTGTGGGTAGTGGTCTTTTGTTGTTGCTGTTGTTTTGTTTTGTTTTTTAGGGGAGGTAAAGGGGGACACAGAAAGGGAGGAAGGCTGAACAAATGCAGTCGTGGTATTCAATATACTCTATGTGGGAAATGAACTACAGGAGGGAGAAACTGGGGGAAAGTAAAGGCAGGAGTAGCATGGTCCAAAAAGAAGTATACTCATTACCTCACTTATGAAATGATAACTCCTCTGTACAACACCTTAATAACATTAAAATTCTATTTTAAAAAATTGTTTATGAGGCTGGGAAGGTGGCTCAGTAGTACAGTGCTTGCCTTGCATGCATGAGGCCCTGGGTTTGATTCCTCAGCACCAAACAGAATAAAGCCGGAAGTTGCACTGTGGCTCAAGTGGTACAGCACTAGCCTTGAGCTGAAGAGCTGAGGGACAGCGCCCAGGCCCAGAATTCAGTCCCCATGACCAACAAAAAAAATTTTTTTGTATTTGCCAGGCGCTGATGGCTCACACTTGTAATCCTAGCTACTCAGGAGGCTGAGATCTGAGGATCACAATTCAAAGCCAACCTAGGCAGGAAAGTCCATGAGACTTTTCTCTCCAGTTAACCACCAGGAAACCGGAAGTGTCGCTGTGGCTAAAGTGCTCAAGCACTCACCTTGAGCTGAAGAGCTCAGGGACAGCACCCAGGCCCAGAGTTTAACCAAAAATTTGTTAAAAATATATTTATATCTAATCTCACAAGTTCATTTACTTGAAAGAACAGCCCCTTGAGTCAGGCTTTAAATGTTGATGTATTGGCAAGGCTAACCTCAAACTCATGATCCTTCTGCCTCAGCCTTCCAAATGCTGGGATTACAAGTTGTGTCATCAAGCCAGGCTAAATAAAGGGGCTTCTCAATCCGTCCAATTGTTTGTTTTACAGTGAAGATGGCTGCAGGGCAATCTGTGTCCATTTAAGCTACAGATAGACTCAATGAAGCTTGCTTGGCACACACTAGGCTTTTTCTGTAGTGTAGTGTAAATTTCCAGCTATTTTAAGAACTTAGCTGTTAAAAACAGTAGCAGTGAATGGTGGTGAATGAATGGAGCTGTGTGAAGGCTCTAGGACAATATTGCTCTGTGCCTGGCAGTGAATGTGTTGGAACAATGGGAGAACAATCCCCAAGAGTTGCTCAATCAATCCACAGCATCCCAGGAAACTCTGGACTAAATTTAAGTTTAAATATACACTAGCAGGATCCAGGAGTCGCGCTCCAGAGGTCTGAGACTCATGATCTGATTTGGGACAAGAGCAATTTTTTTTTTTTTTTGGTAGACTGTGGGTCCAGGCCTGGGTGTGGTCCCCGGGCTTTTGTGCTCAAGACTAGAGCTCTATCACTTTAAGCCTCAGCTCCACTTTTGTTTTCAGGTGGTTAGAGATAAAGATCTCAAGTACTTTCCTGGCCAAGTTAGCTTCAAACTGTGATTTTCAGACCTCCAACTTTTTTTTGGGGGGGGAGGGGGGGTGGTCAGTCGTGGGGCTTGAACTCTGGGCCTGGGCACTGTCCCTCAGCTCTTCAGCTCAAGCCAAGTGCTCTACCACTTGAGCCACAAAGCCACTTCCGGTTTCCTGGTGGTTAATTGGAGATAAAAGTCTCATGGACTTTCTTGCCTAGGTTGGCTTTGAATTGTGATCCTCAGATTACAACCTCCTGAGTAGCTAGGATTACAGGCATGAGCCACCAGCACCTAGCCAAAAACAGTTTTTTTTAAATGAAGGCATTTAATTCTTCAACTGTCTAGTCTACATGTTCTTAACATGACATAACTTTCCCTAAGCGGTCTGTGCTCTGAGGAAGAGAGACAACAGATCCAAAACTTACAATTACCAGGCAATACTTTTTAAACAAATAGATAAGACATAATGTCATGAGTTTCAAATATGTAATGTAGTAAAAAGGGTCATTTTGTGTTGATTCATTAATCTGACAAAATCTCACCCCTTTTATGACAGTGTTCTGGGAAATTCAGTGCTGTTCTTGTGGTACAGCATGAAAATAACTAGTGTTTCTAGGTGTTTACTAGTGGTGGCCTGGCGACGTTTGCTATACGCCATGAAAGTACACTCTATGTATGGTTCAATTTCTCACAATCTATGTTTAAATACAGCAGCCATGGGGTCTGCTTAATTTAACTATTAAGGTGCTTCCCTTCTTTTACATTTTGGTGTAATTACAACACTTTAAAAGCAGGGCTGTTTCTGATATTCTGCTGGTTGGGGACTTCTTTCTGAACTTGCCTGAATTGTAGCATAGCCAATCCTACCAGGTGCCACATAAGAAACAGCTAGGAACCATGCTGCCGCAGCGTTTGTACAATGTGATGCCTGGAAATACCTCGGCTGCTGTTCAGCCAAGACACTCACTTGCTGAAGCAGTCTTCCCTGTTCAAACTTACCTTATATACATGTTTAAAGTATGGAAGCAGGGGCTGGGAAGGTGGCTCAGTGGTAGAGCGCTTGCCTTGCATGCCTGAGGCCCTGGGTTCGATTCCTCAGCACCACATAAGCAAAAAGAAAAAAGCTGGAAGTGGCGCTGTGGCTCAAGTGGTAGAGCGCTAGCCTTGAGCTGAAGAGCTGAGGGACAGCGCCCAGGCCCAGAGTTCAGGTCCTACGACCAGACCCAAAAATAAATAAAATAAAGTATGGATGCAAAACACATACAATTTCAGCTCCTAAATGGCTTTTAATTTTTAATTATTTCAACATGTTAAGTAACATACAGCTCCATTTTCACTTCGTTCCTTGCATCTAGCATTATCACTACACTTTGGTCTAGAGTCTCACTGTCCAATACAATAGCCACTAGTCACAGGTAGCTATTTAAATTCAAGTTAAAAACTGTCCCTCAGCCAGGCACCAGTGGCTCACTCTGTAATCCTAGCTACTCAGAAGGCTAAAATGTGGAAGACAGATTTGAAGCTAGTCCAGGCAGAAAAGTCTGTGAAATTCCATCTCCAATTAACTGGCAAGATGCCAGCGTGGAGGCACACTCAAGGCTCTAGTGAGAGTGTGAAGGTAAGCCAGAGTTCAAGCCCTGGGACTGAAGAAATCTGTACTAGCACAAAAGAAATCATTCCTCAGTCATACCAGCCATGCTTCAAGTGCTCAAAACCTACATGCATAATGATGTGAATCCATGACGGCTACATCACACACAGAAGTTGTGACTCCAGCAAATGACTGTGTTGAGCTCCACAAAGACTCCTTCAAATCTCTCTTCAGAGCACATATACCCCTCATATGCTGCCTGCATTCTATACTCAGTATGATTCCTTATACCCAGGAGCTGGCATGCTGAACGCCAGGCCATCTGATAATACATGCCCAAGTAGAACTGTTTGAAGGAATTGGAAAGCATGTTCCTTTATGCTGGGTAGCCAAAAATCAAATTTCATTACAGGTCAATACAATCATAGACGGTTCGATCACAAGGTCAGACAAATGAAGCTTACTGGCAGGGTAAAACAAGAATGAAAATAACCAGGAGCTGACGGGGGGACAAAAGCAAGGCACAGTATGCTGCACAAACTACCCCCAGATAGTAATAAACACAAAGGCTGTATGTCTGCCGGCCATCCTAGATTGACAGGAATGCCCAGGGTAATTGTTCAAAATGATTATTCTGGTACCCAAGTGGACAAAAAGACCACCATGTGAACTCTGGTACTAGGCCAAAGGCCAAAGAAAACAAGTTCTGTACCAGAGTACACAGTGATGCTTAGAATGATTTCTTCTGGAAATGAGGGTCTCACAGCTCATTAGTTAGAATGAGTGTCCAAGCCCCACTGCATCAGGAACAGGTGTGTGAGCCATAGCCACCACTGCACAGGGGAAGAATTTGGGCCCTTAATAGGAACCACTTAACTTCTTTGTAACTTTGTTGAAACCAGTATCTGGTAGAGTTAGACAAAATTTGGGGTTTTCTGGCCAGTCCTGAGGTTTGAACTCAAGACCTGGGCACTGTCCCTGAGCTTCTTTTGTTCAAGGCTAGCACTCTAACACTTGAGCCACAGTGCCATTTCTGGCTTTTTCTGGGTATGTAGTACTGAGGAATCAAACCAAGGGCTTCATGCATGCTAGGCAAGCACTCTACCACTAAGCCATATTCCCAGCCCTACATAAACTATCAAGAGGCACAGACAGCCAAGCACCAATGACTCACATCTGTACTCGTAATTACTCAGGAGGCTGAGATCTAAGGACCATAGTTCAAAGCCAGCATGGGCAGGAAGTTCCATGAGACTCTTATCTCTAATTAATCACCAGAAAACTGGAAATGGAGCTATGGCTAAAAATAACAGGGCACTACCGCTGAGCAAAAAAGCTCAGGAACAGAACCCAGGCCCTGAGTTCAAGCCCCATGACCAACTGAAAAAAAAAAAGAGAGAGAGGCACATAAGATTAAAACAAGGCCTGGGAAGGTGGCTCAGTGGTAGAGTGCTTGCTCTGCATGCATGAGGCCCTGGGTTCAATTTCTCAGCACCACATAAGCAGAAAAAACCAGAAGTGGTGCTGTGGCTCAAGTGGTAGAGCTCTAGCCTTGAGTTGAAGAGCTCGGGGACAGCGCTCAGGCCCAGAGTCCAGGCCCCACCACCAAAAAAAAAAAAAGATTAAAACAATATATCCATGAAAGATTACCCTTCAGAAACAATGAGCACAGATGAAACATGGCTGCTGAACTGACAACTATCCATTCCCCATCTGTCCCCTTAATCACTTAAGGTCATTGCACTGTGGCTTCACACGGGGCTGTTACTGTCCTCAGCATGCTTTGCTTCATGACTGCCATTCAGACAACTGCCTGTTGGTGTGGGCTCCTTCACAAATGAGGCTACATGGTTCTCAGGCCAAACTGTGACATATTTCATGCCCTATTTAACATAATGCTTACACCTTAGTAGGTGAGCCAAACTGTGTTGAACTACTTCCTAAATCCAAACAAAGGAAAATAAATTCTGGAAAGAGAGTAAGCATGTAGATGGAAATGCCAACTTTCAAGTTTAGAGGCCACAAGAAGAGGGCAAAGTGAGTTTCTCCCTACCCTAGAAATACTTGGGTGAAGAGATCAGGCTGGTGGCTCCCGCCTGTAATCCTCACTACTGAGGAGGCTGAGATCTGAGGATCACAGTTCAAAGCCAGCCCGAGCAGGAAAGTCTGAGAGACTCTTATCTCCAATTAACCACTAGAAAACCAGAAGTGGTACTGTGGCTCAAGCAGTAGAGTGCGCGCCTTGAGCTGAAGAGCGCAGGGATAGAGCCCAGGCCCAGAGTTCAAGCCCCACGACCGACAAAAAAAAAAAAAGTGGGGGAGGGGTCACTCTAACCTAGGAATTCTCACCCATTCTTTTACCATCCCACGTCACATATGCAGCTTGCTCCCTGCCAGGCACTGTGTGTGGTACTGGAGATGTAAAGATGAGGACACTTAGGATTTTTCTATCAGTATGAACTGGTCTATATTAGTGAGCTATGATTTCATGCTTGCAAACCTACTTGTACTTCTTCCCATTGAAACCCTCTGTATTCCCTCTGGAAAGTAAGGTACTTCCACACTTATGCCGCAATTCTTGACTATATACACGTTGTGTGTGCACGCACATGCGCACACCCCAATTCCTGGAGCTTGAACTCAGGATCTGGGTGCTCAAACTTTTTTGCTCAAGGCTAGCACTCTACCACATAAGCCACAGCTCCATTTCTAGCTTTGTTGTTGGTTAACTGGAAATACATTTCCTAGATTTGTTTGCCCAGGCTGGTTTTGAACCATGATTCCCTTAGATCTCAGGACTCCTTAGTAGTTAGAATTACACGCATGCGCTACCAGCACTTGGCTTTGACTACATACTTTTGACTTGTCCTTCAGCAATTAATAAGATCTTTGTAGTAAGGAAGGACAAGTCAAAAGTATGTAGTCAAATCCTGGTACTGGAAGCTCATGCTTGCAATAGCTACCCAAAAGTCTCAAAACAATGTTCACTATTACGAAACTCTAAAAGCTTTTTCTGGAAAATGAAATTTAAATAAAAATGAATGAATGAATGAAAATTGTTAGAAACTAATAAAATAGCTAAATTGTGCAAATTCTAACACTTGATTAGGAGAAATTAAGGCTTATCTTCATTCTAAGAAATGCAAAGGGTTGGTGTTCTATCACTTGGGCCATGTCTCCAGTTTCTATTACTGCTATTTTGCAAGGTGCTTATTTATAACTCTTAAGTTAAATCTGCTTAAGGATGTTATGAATTTGTATATCGCTATAATGAAATACTGAGATTGGCTATTTATAAAGAACCGAGGTTTGCTTGCTCACAGTTCTGCGGACTTACAGTGAAGGCGGTGTAGCTCATTGATGAGGGCGGCAGCCGGCAGCACATCATGGCTGAGCATGTGTCGGAGCAAGCAGCCACATCTTGAATCAGGACACAGGCAGAGAGGAAGGAATCAAGCCTTGCAGCCTTTTTTTTTTTTTTTGGTCAGTGTGGGATTTGAACTCAGGGTCTGGGCTCTGTCCCTGAGCTCTTCAGCTCAAGGCTAGCATAATACCAACCACCTTGAGCCACAACTCCACTTCTGGCTTTCTGGTGATTCATAAGAGTCTTGTGGACTTTCCTGCCCAGGCTGGCTTTGAACCACAATTTTCAGATCTCAGCCTCCTGAGTAGCTAGGATTACAGGCATGAGCCACTGGCATCTGGCTGACTTGCAGCATTTATAACTCTTAAGAGAACTACCCTAGTCCCTTCTCAAAAGCAGCATCCCATGGATCTCCTACTAGATTCCGCCTCCTTTTTTTTTTTTTTATTGTCGGACGTGGGGCTTGAACTCAGGGCACTGTCCCTGAGCTCTTCAGCTCAAGGCTACCCCTCTACCACTTGAGCCACAATGCTACTTCCAGTGTTCTGGTGGTTTTATTGGAGATAAAAGTCTCACAGAATTTCCTGCCCAGACTGGCTTTGAACCACAATCCTCAGATCTCAGCCTCTAGAGTAGCTAGGATTACAGGCATAAGCCATGTGCACCGGGCTTAGATTCTGCCTCTTAAAGGCTTCATTATCTACCAAGACCACCACCCTGAGGGCCAGATGCTTATTACAGGGACCCTTGGAGCACTCTTAAACAACATCCAAACTATAACATCTCCTCTTACAATGCAAAATGCATTTGTTCCATCCCCCATAATCACCAAGTGCCTGAACTATCTGTTTCATTAATGCTCAAAAGACAAATCTGAAATCTCCTAGGACTCAGGCAAACTGTTAGCTATGAGCCCCTGTAAGGAACAAAAATATAAGTTGCATAGTGCCAAGATAAAAGAGTGGGACAGGCATGGATAAACATTACCAGTCCAAAAAGGAGCAATGAAGAAGTAGTAAAATAGCCCAAAGCCACAGCCAAGCCCGGCAGCAGACTTGTAGAGCTGCGCACATCTGCAGGGCTGGCTCTGCACGCGGGCAGGCTGCACGGCAGTGTGGCTGCTTCTGTGGGAGTGTGGCAAGGGCATACTACTTTTTCAGGTCTCCATGGTGGTATGATTTACCAAAAATTGCTTTGTTTTTCCTTTTAATACAAGTGCCTGTGTAAAAGCTTACTTTAAAGCACACAGTCGTGTGTGTGCTCTGAATGTCGTAGAAATTCACCATTTTAGCCCTACTCCCTTCCTCCTGATTCTGAATTAGTTCAGTCAAACATTTAACAAGCTGATACTATGGAAAGGACTAATTGCACACTAGAGGGAACAAGATTCCCCTTTCTTCATGCAAGAATTAAAAATCCAGGAGCAGCTAGGCACCAGTGACTCACGCCTATAATCCTAGCTACTCTGAAGGCTGAGATCTGAGGATCGCAGTTCAAAGCTAGCCTAGGCAGGAAAGTCCATGAGACTCATCTCCAATTAACCACCAAAAATCTGGAAGTGGCGCTGTGGCCCAAGTGGTAGAGCACCAGCCTTGAGCTGAAGAGCTGAGGGACAGTGCCCAGGCCCAGAGTTCAAACCACACGAAGAACAAAAAAAAAAAAAAAAAATCCAGAGGCAGCCACCATACAAATAAATTATAGTTAGAATAAAACAGATTATCAGGCAGACACTGTGTGGGAGAAGAATGATGTGTGCAAGTAGCAGCTTTTCGGTCACATCTTCAAGATTGTGAAGTGAGGCGTGCACAGGACAGTGCCAGTAAAGGAAGCAATCATGAAAATGGCCAGCAGTCTGGTGACTGACTCTGAAATGCCCACGAGGTTCGTGTGAACTACAGTCCCAGGTGGTAATGCAACTCTCAGCCGTGTTCGGAAGTTCAGAAAGTGAAGCTTAGTTGGAGGAAGTAGGTCCTTAGTGTGCCTGGTCCCTCCCTCTCCCTGTCTCCATCCCTCCCCCCTCGGCTCCCTCTCCCTGTCCTGCCTCCCATGAGGTGAGGAACTCTGCTCCATCACATCTCAGTCATGACCAACTGAAGCATCAGACACCATGAGCCAAAGTCTATCTTCCCTCCCCTCAAGTTGGTGAGCCAAGACACCAGCCCAGGTATTTTTTATGGCGATGAAAGCCTAGCACGTAAGGTAACAAGAACTGCAGCTAATCGTTAAGAGTGAGCCCAGATGAAAATGCCCTTAAGAGTGATTTCCTAACCTTTTCAAATCACATCTCAACCAAGAGATGAAGTCGCTCGTGCACCTAAGGTAACAATCTTTGCACAAGCAAGCCTACAGCCTTACCGAGAGAACTGTCACATCCCTTGGGGGTGACAGATAACTTCTGATGCTTATGCTTACACACTTGGATTGAAAATATGGTAATTTGATGTTCATATTAAGTAATTTGACAAAAGACCAAAGGAGGACCAGAAAGGAGATAAGAGGAGTCTAGTTAGGACTACAGTAACTCTTCCTAAGGGATGGTAATGGCCTTAGGAAGGGCAGGGCAGGGCAGGGCAGGGCAAGGCCGGGCAGGATAGGGAATCAGGCAGAAAAAGAATGAAGTTGGTGCATGGAGGCTGTCCTGGTGAAAACATGCTCATGGAGAAAGGAAGTCTCCAAAGGTTCTCAGCTGAGGTAAGAAGGACAACAAAATATGTATGAAGCAAGACATCTTGTTACCTCATACTTGTACAGGATGTGCAGAACACAGCCTGGCCACCTCAAGTGCCTAACAAAGCAAAACAGGTGGGACAAGACGGTTCTCATTTTTCAGAGTAAAGACAAGGCCAAGAGAGGTTTGACAAGCTTGCCTGCAGTGACCCAGTAGGTAGCAGATGAGCCAAGACACCAGCCCTGGTGCTCTTTTAAAACCAATTAATTTTAGGAGTACAATTTCCACAAAAGAAACGTTTTGGACAAAAAGTGTAACATCTAGCCAGGAGCCGGTGGCTCACACCTGTAATCCTAGCTACTCAGGAGTCTGAGATCTGAGGATCGCAGTTCAAAGCCAGGCAAGGCAGAAAAGTCCGTGAGACTCTTATCTCCAATAAACCACCAGAAAACTGGAAGTGGGCTGTGGCTCAAGTGGTAGAGATCTTGCTTTGAAGAGCTCAGGGACAGTGCCCAGGCCTAGAGTTCAAGCCCCAGAATTGACCAAAAAAAAAAAAAAAAGTAGCATCTGCTGGAGGTGAAATGACACTTTATTTCTAAGGAATATTTTCAAGCTCATGCACTGGTACAGACCCTGAGTTTGGATGAAGGCAAGGTGATCATCTCACCTTGCACAAACATAACTGCAAAGAAATACACTGAATTGTCACTATCTTCAACACAGTAAAACCACATTTCTAATGCTATGGTACTCTAATGTTTTGTCATTAAAATTCTCTGTATTGTTAATATGTTCTTAAAGTTAATTATAGGCATTGGTCTTGTTTAGAAAACATCTAAGCATTTTCTTATGTTTAAACCCCTGAGCAGTGTGTTGGGGGGTAAAATATGATGTGGGCATTATAGCCAGAGTTGAATAAAAAAAATTATAATACATGATATAGACAATAATAAAAGTGAAAACAAAAAGCTAAGATCTCATAAAGAGTAACTGATTTACAATACATGATATAAACAATAATGAAAGAGAAAACAAAAAGCCAAGATCACATAAGGAGTAATTCATTTATACTACATGATATAGACAATAATGAAAGTGAAAACAAAAAGCTAAGATCATATAAGGAGTAATTCATGTTGACAAGATTTCCAAAGGGCTCTGGAGAGGATACAATACGTGACTAGTAAGAACTTTTTCTTGTGTGTATGCTAGAACTGGAATTTGAACTCAAAGCTTTTTGTTCTCACTCTGCTTTTTCCCTCAACAACTGGTGCTCTACCACTTGGACCATGGTTATGGTTCTAGCTTTTTTTTGGTTAACTGGAGATGTGAGTCTTAAGGATTTGTGTGCCCAGGCTGAGTTTGAATCACAGTTCTCAGATCTCAGACTTCTGAGTAGCTAGGATTCAAACAGCCACAAGCATCTAGACGTGAAGAAGGTGGGAATAAATGGGCATTCCAATCAGAAAAAAAGATTATAAGCAAAGAGAAATCACTTGGCATGTTTAGAGAACCAAGAGTAGTCTTATTTAGATGTACAATGAGGACAAGAGACAAAAAAGGCCAATCACAGAGGTAACAGGAGGCCCCACTAAGAGGAACCCTCAATGTGATCTTGATGTCTGCATTCTAAGCTCCAGACCACAGTATATTTTACAGAAGTTTATGGAGCCAGAAGCTGGTAAGAACGAACTCTGGAAGCCATGCAAAGTGTAGACAGATAGGAAGGGCAGGAGGAGCGTTAAGTCAAGGCCGTAAACTCTAAGCTGTCAGAGGAATCTGAAGTTTAACAACAGCAACATTAATAGAGTACTGACGAAATTATTTCACATCTTCCTTCACTGACCAGCTCGACCATCCTGTGAGACAGGTGTCAACATTCTTCCCATTTCACAGGTGACAAAACTGGCTCAGAGGCCAGTAACTGCTCCAACTCAAATGCAATCAAATGAGAGACGAAGCTCAGGCTCAGTACTTTTCCACACAGTGCAAAATAAATATCAACTTCATTGTTTCTAAAGAGTGCTATGATAAAATAAGGCATAGAACTGCTCAACAGAACCACTAGATAAGTGCTAACAGTTCATTTAATTTTCTTAAATGTTTGCAACTGGTGTAACAAACTATCCTTAAAATAGTTATACATGTCATGTTGTAATGTTAAGACTTCTATTTTTTCTTTAAAGCAAAGGCACAAAAACCTTGTACTACCAATCATCTTTGTATGGAACTAAATACTTAAGAATAGTAACTGGGAGCCAGGAACCAGTAACTCACGCCTATAATCCTAACTACTCAAGAGGCTGAGATCTGAGGATTGCAGTTCAACGTCAACCCGGGCAGGAAAGTCCATGAAGCTCTTATCTCCAATAAACCACCAGAAAACCGGAAGTGGCACTGTGGCTCAAGTGGTAGACCACTAGCCTTGAGCTGAAGAGTTCAGGGACATTGCCCAGGCCCAGAGTTCAAGCCCCATAACTGACCAAAAAAAAAAAAAAAATAGTAACCAGGTGCTGATGGTTCATGCCTGTAATCCTAACTTCTCAGGAGGCTGTGATCTGAGAATTGTGGTTCAAAGCCAACATAGGCAGGAAGGTCCCTGAGACACATCTCCAATTAATCACTAAAAAGACAGTAGAGCTGTGGCTCAAGAGGTAGAGCAATATAGCCTTGAGTAAAAAGATAGGACCAGTGCCCAGGCCCTGAGTTCAAGCCCCAGGACCAGCACACAGTGTTTTCTTTCAATATTTCATTGGTTGCCTCTTTGCCAGTGGGTCATGCCTGTATCCTAGCTAGGCTCAGAAGGCTGAGATCTGAGGATCACAGTTCAAACCCAATTTAGGAAGGTAAGTCCATGAAAACTCTTATCTGTAATTAACGGAAAAAAGCCAGAAGTGGAGCTAACCTGAACAAAAAGCTAAGGGACAGTGGCTAGGCCCTGAGTTCAAGTATTGGCACAGTAAGTAAATAGATAAATAAGTGGCTGAATTAACATTTCCTTGCTGAAAACAGGCCTATATAAAAGACAATACACCAAAAACTGAGTTAATTGTGTGTGTGTGTGTGTGTGTGTGTGTGTGTGTGTGTTGTCAGGGATCAAAACCAGGTACTGATAGATGCTCGTCAAGCTACGTCCTCAACCGAAACCACTTTTTAAATTATTAAAAATTCATTATTGAGCAAGTGCAGCAATTGAATCTAGGATATGGGAAGCGTTCGTGGCAAGGAGCTTCTGTCTGAGTTGGAAGGCTGAATTTTGGATCCCTAGACCTATTTAAGAATGGTTCAGTCCAAAATAACTGATGGGCGAATGTGACCTTCAGGATGCAGGGTGACATATTTTTTCTCTCCCTTTAAATCTGAAGTCTATGAAATGCTGGACAGAATGTTCAGGAGCCGAGGTTACACTGCAGGGCCCAAATCTGGCAAGCGTGGGGGTGCCCACTCCACGGTCACCTGTTATCAAGCCGCCTGCCACCTCCTCCCCACCAACCCTCGACCTCCCATGTTGAAGCAAGAGAGACATGAACCCCATTTAGACATGAATCCGTGTGGAAGCTGGGTACATTCTCACCAGGGACCCCGTTAAGCTACGTGACGGCGGAGGGCGGCGCGTCGCCCTCCCCACTTGGTCTCCATCCTAGGCTTTCCCCAGCCGGCCCGGGGAGGCCGCGACCCCGAGAGCGCCCCGCCGGGCTGGGGGCTCCGCGCCGGGGGCTCGTCGCGCCGGGTCAGCTGCGCACCGCGCCGCCAGCTCGGTTCCCAGGCGCCACGAAGCCCGCGCGCCGCCCCCTCCCCGCGCCCGTCCGCGCAGCCGGGGCAGCCGCGGGAAAGGCTCCGCCGAGGGGCCGGGCGGCGGCGGCGCGCGGGCCGGCGCCGGTGACTCGGCGGCCCGTCCCTCCGGCCTCCGGCCTAACCTTCGCCAAACCCTGCGCCGCGCCCGGCCCCGCCCGGCCGCCCCCCGCGCCATAGGCCGGCGCGCCCGCCACTCAGCCGCCCTCCGCGGCCCCCGCCCCGCCCCGCCCGCCCTCCGCGGGCCCCGCAAGGACAATGCTGCGGGGCGGCCCGGGGCGCCGGGGCTCCCCGCGGGCCTCGCGTCCGGCGCGCGGGCCTCGGGGCCCGAGGCGGCCGCGGCCGGCAGCGGCGCGCGGGAGGCCGGGCGTGCGCACTCCCCGCCGCCCCGCGGCCCGGCCGCCGGCGGGGGTCCCGGCCCGAGCCCGCCGCGCGCCCCGCGCCCCGCCCGGCCCCGCGGCGCCAGCGGCCCGGCCTCCCTCAGGCCTCCGGGAGCCCCGCGCGCCGCCCGCCGCCTCTCCCCGCCCGGGCCCGTCCCTGCGCCCACCGTGCCGGGCCGCCGCCCACCGCCCCTCGCTCCGTACCTGCCGAGGCGGCCGGGGCGCGCGGCCGGCGGGCGCCTCTCCTCGCGCTCCGAGGGCTGCGGGCGGCTGCCGAGCGCCGGGCGGCCCTGGCCTGCGCCTTACGTAAAGCGGCGGCGGCGGCGGCGGCGGCGGCGGCGGCCCCGGCGCCACACGGCGGAGGGCGGGAGGCGGTGCGCCGCGGCCGCTCCGTTACCTGGCAACGGCCTCAGCGCTCCGCCAACCAGCGACGCGCTCCGTATCCTTCCGCCCCGGCGCCGGGATTACATCAGCGCTCCTGGGCCCCGCCCTCCGGCCTGGCTGCGGGCGGGAGGGCGGGGCGGGGCGGAGGCGGGGCGGGCCTCGAGTGGGAGTCCCGGGTCGGTGACCCGAGGTCCCCCAGGCCAAGCTCGCGGCCAGGTGGGGGCGCCGGGGCCGCTCCGAGGTTAGAGGGCTGGGCTGCCGAGCAGGCCGCCCCTGCGGGGGTCGCGTGTGGGCCTCCCCCCCTCCAAAGCTGCCTGCAGCCCCCCTGTGGGGTCCCCGGGGAGCCCCTGCGGCCTGGCCTGGCGGTGACTGGCTCCTCCACCTGCCGCGCCCCCTCCCGAGTCCCGGAATGGCTGGAGTGGGCGGCTTAAGATAAAGACTGATTCCAAAAGAAAAGGAGCACAGAAGCCAAGCTCAAGAAATGCGCATATATAGGTGTATATATATATATACATATATATATATATTTAAGTAGGCCAAAAAAATAAGACATTCTAGAAGATTCGGAAGTGGGAGCCAAAAATGTGCGCTAACCTTTTAATCAAAGTCTGTTCACACCCACTCACCTTCCCTAAACGACTCCTAAGCCTGGTTCTAAAGAGCAAATAATTAGGCATCCGAGAAGGAAGGAGCCTGCGGGACAGAATCTGCCTTCCAAGGAAAAAAGGCAGGCCCAGAGGGGAAGGGACTTCCTGGGGGCATTGCGCATTGTTTCGTTGGTGGAGGGCGACTAGGTGCCAGGCACTGGTGTTCTGCTCAGAAGCCGCGGGCAGAGTTCCTGGGCACAGCTCATAGACCTGGAGAAGCAGAGGTTGGACGTGGGAGACTTAATCCAATGGAGGTTGGCTGGACACCGCACACTGGAGGAGGCCCAGGCACCGTCATGGATACCGTATCAGTTATAATTGTCATATAGTGACTTTGCTCTTCACAAGAATCCTGGGGTTGATACTTAAGGCACAAAGAAAAAAAATTTTAAAGTATTTTCCCAAAGCCTGGCTGCCTGTGGTTCCCTAAAAGGAAGGCATGGGCAGCCCTCCGGTAGGAAGAGGCAGGAGCGCAGCCTAGGCTTTTCCCCATTTCACTCCCTCAACCTTTTCTGCTGAACAAATCTCATTATAAACCATTGAGTCAACATCTGGGCACTTGTTATACGCCTGGCTCTGGACCAGGCAGGGGTGGGGTGGGGTCCCTGAGCTCCTGGAGAACAAGCTCCAGGAAATGCAAAGGGTGGAAAGGGCCTGGGAAAACCAGGGTTGCCTGGGAACAGGAGAGGAGAGGGAAAGAAGACTTCAGGATCAGATTCGCAGGTGCGCCCGCCTGGCTACACACTTGGAAATGTCTCCCCCTAAATATGGGAGAGTTACAAAAGGCAGTGGACTCCAGACTTTTGCCGCATAACATTTCTGGCATATTTTTTATGAAAAGGTTGCTGTCAGCAAGTTTAAGTTTTGTTCTGTGTATACGTATGTGTATGTGCATACGCATGCCCTGGGGCTTGAACTCAGGGCCTAGGCAATATTCTTGAGCTTTTTCTCTCAAGGTTAGTAGTCCTCTACCACTTTGAGGCACAACTCCACTTCCAGGTTTTTGGTTGTTAATTGGAGAAAAGAGTCTCACAGATGTTCCTACCCAGCTGGTTTTGAACCATGATCCTCAGATCTCAGCCTCGGGAGTCACTAGGATGACAGGCGTGAGCTACCAGCGTCCTGCTAAGCCAAAGTTTTTTGTTTGTTTCCTGTTGTGAATCTTTTTTTTGTTTTTTTGGAGGGGGGGTCCGGTCATGGGGCCTGAACTCTGGGCCTGGGCGCTGTCCCTCAACTCTCCAGCTCAGGGCTAGCGCTTTACCACTTGAGTCACAGCACCACTTCCGGCTTTTTTCTTTTTGCTTATGTGGTGCTGAGGAATTGAACCCAGGGCCTCATGCATGCAAAGCAAGCGCTCTACCACTGAGCCACCTTCCCAGCCCCATCCTGTTGTGAATCTTAAATTCAGGGCCTGAACGCTGTCACTGAGCTCTTCAGCTCAAGGCAAGCACTCAACCACTTCAGCCACAGTGGCACTTCTGGTTTTCTGATGATTAATTGGAGATAAGAGTCTCACAGACATTCCTGCCTGGGCTGGCTTTGAACCTCAATCCTCAGATCTCAGCCACCTGAGTAGCTAGGGTGACAGGTATGAACCACTGGTGTCCTACTAAGTCAAAGTTTTCAATAGTAATATATCTCAGATGTTCTGCAAGAAAAGAAAACAGTTGACAACTTTATAGCCCAACTACTTAACTGCCTTTATTCTTAACATTTTATAGCAAGCCATTTTTTACAAATAACAAACGAGAGCAACCTGAGAACTTCCTGGAGGAAGAGGCAGTCATACTCAATAGGAATGAATCCGGGATTAGTAGGGTTGGAAGAGGAGAGAGAATGTCTTTGTTACAAAAACAAAAACAAACCAAAAAAAATCTATTCTTGGTTTCCTAAACAAAATAGCTGCCTGCAGTTCTGCTTTTCCTGGAAGTCCACTGACTGTGGCCTCTGAGCCTTTTATCTTCACAGACCAGTCTCCTTCCTGACCTTTGCCCAGCAGACACCTTGTTCAAGGCTCAACCACAGTGCCACCTACATCTTCCCTAGTGTTCAGTTTGGAGTAGCCAACCTTCCCCGGATGCCACCTCCCTGCTTGCTTGCTCACAGCTCTTTATCAGCATCTGAAAGTAACTAGCTGGTACATCTCGTCCAAGATGCACAAGGCTTGCATCACAGGACAGCCAGCATCTCGTCCATGGAGTTCTTGTCTGTACAGCCCAGGGCCCACTGCTGCTAGTAACTGCGTGACTACAGGTAGTCTGTCTTTTTCTTTTCTTTCTTTCTGTATCTGTTTTCCTTCCTCCTTGCCTTGTGGGGTTTTTTTCTCTTTCCTTTCTTCTTTCTTTCTCTTCCTCTTTCCCTCTCTCCTTCCTTCTTTTCTTCCTTTTTTCTCTTTTTCACATTCTTTCTTTCTCTTCCCCCCCCAATCTCTCTCTGTTTCTTTCTTCCTTTCTTTTTCCCTTGCTTTCTTTCTGCGTTTGAACTCAAGGCTTTGTGCATGCTAGGCAAGTGCTCTACCACTTGATCTATGTCCCAGCCCTTAACTGAGCCATCTTCTGCCATACAGTCTGAATCAGTACTGGGAGAAAAACAATCCTGCCTTTTTTTTTTTTTTTCTGACCCAGGGGCTTGAACTCAGGGTTTGGGTTCTGTCTCATGCCTCTTTGTACTCAAGGCTAGCACTTTACCACCTGAGCCACAGCACCACTTGCAGCTGTTTCTGAGTGGTTTATTGGAGATAAAGAGTCTTACAGACTTTTCTGCCCAGGCTAGCTTTGAACCGTGATTCTCAGAACTCAGCCTCCTGAGTAGCTAGCAACCCCGCCTCTCTGACCACTTGGGAACAGGATTATCACACATGGCACCTGTGCCCCAGGTACAGATCAGCTGAGTTAAACTCTGGATGCCAGGACCTCTGGAGCTGGAGCTGAGCTTCCCCTGGGAATGCCAAGGGGGCCAGAGGGCTCTGGTTAAAGCAAAGCTGCCCAGGCGGAGGACTCTCTCTCTCTCTTCAGCCTTGTCTACAAAAGAATCCCTCTTGGTTCCATCCTGTGTGTCTGAGCATTCATTTCAGTTCTCTTTAACCCCTGCCCAGCAGTACAGCAGTGGCTGGGAAAGACCAGAGCTGTGGGAGTCGTGTGTGGTGTGTGTGCCGGCTGGGAGTCTGGGACTCGTAGGATGTGCCCCAAGGCAGGGTCTGTGGTGTGTGCCGAGTGGGCCGCAGGCCGGGTGGGCGTCTCGGTGAGGCTCAGGGCTCCGTTTCTCCAGCCATACAGTGGTGTTGAGAAGGCGGGGTCAGACCTCCCAGGCTCGGGGATGCTAGGCACAGAATTTCCCTTCCTGTCCTCTGTTTTCCCTTTTGTACAGCAAAGGACTTGGGCAGGAAGATGTCAGGAAGATGTCCTTCCATTTCTCTGAATGCTGGCAACAGAATTTCACTTAGCTGACACCTTCCTAAGAGAGTGCGGACCAAAGCTCTCTTGTCACCAGACACGCACCCTGCCAGCTCTTCTTTCCCACCCCGACTGCCCTCCAGGGCTCTCCTCACCCCGTCTGACACCCGCAGCAGCCGCAGGCTGATGGATGGCCCTGAGGAGGTCAGCCAGGCTCTCCTGGGCCACACAACCGAGGGACAGTGCCAGGATGTCATTCTCACCCTGTCCTTGTACCAGGTTGCAGCTTCTCATCCGGCGTGACATCCAGAGAAAAGCCTCAAGCAAAGGCCTTGCTGCCACCTCCCAATGCCCCTTCCTGCATTTAGTTAGGCACTAACCTGATGCTCATCTCCAGTCAGATGCCACGTCCCCGTCGCCCACCTGCGCCCCCGCAGCCCTTCCCTCTTCACTTCCTCCGGCCTGTCCCTCCTCACAGCCCCCTCGGGAGCCCTACGTTTCTGTTGGGGTGGCAGACTCCATTTCAAGGCCTGACGAATGGAGGCTAGGCCTCTGAGAATGACCCCGGGCCCCTGACCTTCGTGAGCCTGCAGTTTCCTACTCTATGAGCTCACGGAGGGGTGATCGTTCATCTGCTCCTCTGTGAGTTGGGTGTGGGGCCTGACCAAATCCGGTGTGGTGTCCTGGGCAGCTTCAAGGTTGCCACACACTTGCCTCGCCTGGTCTTCATTCTTCCAAACTTGTCCCAGACATGGACGGCTCGGTCTCACTCTACACCTTCACCCCAGTCCATAAAACACTCAGCTTTGTGCCCAGCACTGCCCTACCCAGAGGTCGGGTGGCATGGGACAGCGGCACAGGGTTTATGCACAAGGCCGGACACCAAGTTGAAGTAAGCTCCACCGTGTCCAGCTTGCTGGCCTGGGTCCACTAGTCTCCTCATCTGTAAAATGAGCACGATAATAGAATTCATGTGCTGGGCGCCGATGGCTTACCCTGTCATCCTAGCTACTCAGGGGGCTGAGATCTGAGGATCGCGGTTCAGAGCCAGCTGGGGCAGGAAAGTCCGTGAGACTCTTTTTTTTTGGGGGGGGGTCCAGTCATGGGGCCTTAACTCTGGGCCTGGGCGGTGTCCCTCAGCTCTTCAGCTCAAGGCTAGTGCTCTACCACTTGAGCCACAGCGCCACTTCCGGCTTTTTTCTTTTTGCTTATGTGGTGCTGAGGAATCGAACCCAGGGCCTTGAGCATGCAAGGCAAGCGCTCTACCACTAAGCCACCTCCCCAGCCCCTCAGTGAGACTCTTATCTCCAATGAACCACCAGAAAACCAGAAGTGGCGCTGTGGCTCAAGCAGTAGAGCGCTCACCTTGAGCTGAAGAGCGTAGGGACAGCGCCCAGGCCCTGAGTTCAAGCCCTACGACCGACAAAAAAATAGAGTTTGTGTTTGAGGGTTCGTGGAGGGTAAGAAGATCCAGAGCAGTGCCAGGGCCCGCCTCAGAAAACCCCCAACACTGTGCACAATGGCAGACGGCCGTCCCAAGCCCCGTTCTCAGCCCTGCCCCTGCCTGTCCTCCGCCACCCCCGTCTGCACAGCACCACGCCTCCCTGTCTCCCACCCCTGTTTGCTCCAAGGCCCAGACTGGTCTCCTGGCCATCCCCCCCGCCCCCCAGCTTCATGTGGGCTGGGTCTCTCACGCTCCGGGCTCAGCACTGCTTCTGGGTTTGACAGCGCCCCTCTCTCGGTGGCTCCCGCTGGAGTCCCAGCACCACCCTGTTGCGTCTGTTTCAGAAATGACCTTGGACTAGGCTCTAAGGTCAGGCCAACCTAGGTGGGAGTTCAGTGCTGCCACTTGTCCCCTTGAAAACTGTCACCCCTGCCCCTGGCTGGCTGGCTTCCAGAGCTGTGAGTGCAAGCGCAAGCGTGCCCTCCACGAGTGAACAGTGAGCACCCATCTGTTTCTCTCTCTCCACGTACACACACACACTCCCCTTTTTTCTCTGTCTCTCATTATATTTCTCTCTCTTCCTCGATCCCACTCTCTCTTTTGAGACAGCATCTCATGATGCTACCCAGGCTGGCTTTGAATTTCTGGACTCAAATAATCCACCCAACCTCCTGAGAAGCTGGGACTGCCACACGTGGTTTGAGCACTAATGCCTTGATGCCTATATTCAGTATATGAATGTCCAACCTCTGCTTGGGAACCCTGTTCCCCTTGCGAACCCTAGTAGACGCAGAACCTGACAGCTGGACCCTGACCGCACCTCTCTCCTGGTGACATGTGCATCATCTTTAATAGCTACCTGAAGCCGTTCACAAGGCTTCTTCTGCACTGGTTTGATCTTCAAACCCAGGGGAACCCTGAATCTGGGTCACCAGCCTGCAGAGGCATTGGAAATGATTTGCAATCCACGTGCCAGCCCACGAGCACAGGGTGCGGCCTGCCGACAGCCAGGCTGCGCAGAGCAGCGCCGCACAGGTGCCCCGAGGTCTGGAGTGGGGAGCTAAAAGGTCACCCTCCCATCACCACGGAGAGCTGCCCTGCAGCAACCCGGGAGGGCCCTGGGGGAGCTGGGGTCTCCCAGGCCCCCTGTTGCTGACCTTCACGTTGGGGGCAGACAAGAGGCCAAGTTTCCAAAAACTTCCTTCTAGCACAGAACTTCCTTCTAGCGCGTGGCGGGACCTGGGGCCAGGCCTAGCAGGCCGGGACCACGGCTCCCAGCCCTTCCATCCCTCCACAGGACACACAGGCATGGCTCACATCTTTGTCCCTTGAGCAGTCCTGGGCCAGCACCAGTCCATTGCTGGGTCCCTGATGACCCAGACTCAGACGCTGTGAGGACTATACTCATGCCAGTGATGTTTGCACAAGAAAGCCGCGTGCATTCTGAGGTTGGGTGACAACTCACTTTCTGTGAGACACAACTCAACCCACACCACCTATGGTGCTGCTGGCCATTCCTATTGCTCCTTCTATCTCAAGCCTTCCAAGAAGAGAGGGGTGATTATCATCATCCTCACTGTCAAGATTGGGGAACAAGGGCTGAGCGAATTGATTTCCACAAAGTCACACACAGTTCAGCTAGAACTCACAGTAACCTCCAAATCTACTTTCTTTCTCCTCCATCCTTCCATCCACTCATTCAACAAACCTTGCCAAGCAGTGTGACAGATGCTGGCTAGACCCTCCGTAGATAGTCACTCTCTCCCTCCCTCTCTCCCTTTCTTCCTCTTTCTCTCCTCTCCTTCCTCCCTTTCCCCCTTCCCTCCTTCCTTCCTTCCTTTCTTCCTTCCTTCCTTTTTTTCTTTTCTCTTGTGTCAGTACTCAGGCCTGAACTCAGGAGGGTATATTTTTGTGTGTGTCTGCCAGCCCTAGGGTTTCAATTTAGGGTACCATCCTATTTGCTCAAGGCTTTCACTTAACCACTTGAACCACATCTCCACTTCCAGCTTTTTAGTGATTTATTAGAGATAAAGAGTCTCACAGACTTTCCTGCCTGGGCTGGCTTTGAACTGTGAGCCTCAGGTCTCAGGTTCCTGAGTTGTTAGGATGACAGGCGTGAGCCACCGCCAGGACCTGGCAGGACCTTGTACTCTTGCTTAGCTTTTTTTTTTTTGGTCATGGGGCTTGAACTCTGGGCCTGAACTCAGCTCTTCAGCTCAAGGCTAGCACTCTACCGCTTGAGCTATAGCGCCACTTCTGGTTTTCTGGTAGTTTGTTGGATATAAGAGTTTCACGGACTTTCCTGCCTGGGCTGTCTTTGAACCACGATCCTCAGATCTCAGCCTCCTACGTAGTTAGTACAGGCGTGAGCCGCCAGCACCCGGCTTCTTGCTTAGCTTTTCTTTGTGCAAGGCTAGAGCTCTACGACATGAGCTACATCTCTACTTCTGGCTTTTTGGTGGTTCACTGGAGAGAAGAATCTCACGGACTTTCCTGCCTGGGCTGGCTTTGAACTGTGATCCTCAGGTCTCAGGCTCCTGAGTAGCTAGGATGACAGGTGAGAGCTGCCTTCACCCCTCAAGAGCTTCTATAATTTCATCTCAACTGACCACCCAGATGTCCTTCTGTCCTTTAGGGATGAAGACACTGAGGCTCAGAGACCTGCAGTCACTGGGCCCATAGAACCCAGAGCCTTCTTCTCCCCTTCTGCTGCTCCTTCCACTTTAAGCAGCCACAGAAGAACAGATGTCGGGGCCACTTGACTATCTGTGAGTTCCTGGGACACCTGGTGTGACCTGGACACGGTGACCTCCAGTGACCCCTCAGCTCTGCGAGTTCCAGATGATAGGGTTGAAGCCACATCCTAGGCAGGGAGGGTGGTGGTTACACAGAATGCCAAGTATTTACAGCCCCATTTGGGCTGTAAAGAATTGCTACTAAAGCCAGTGACGCTGTGGCGTGACATAGGGGAAATGGGAATAATTGACATTTATTAAAACTGATATCATGTTTATGTCTGCATGCCATCATTATTTCCTAATGTGTGACAATGCTGATGTGTCTTTTCCAGGAAGCTAGAATCTTCTAGAAAGAAATGACTTCCAGGGAAGAGAACTTCAGGTGAAATAGCTGGAAAAAGAGTCTGCCCCAGCCAGCCCTCAGCCAAAGAGAACAGAGTTCACTTCCTAGAACCTTTGGTTCCCACATGCAAAAGTTGAACCATGGCACCAGTGGCTCGCCCCTGTGATCCGAGCTACTCAGGAAGCTGAGGTCTGAGAATCACAATTTGAAGCCAGACCAGGCAAGAAAGTCCACAAGATTCTTGTTTCCAATTAGCCACCAGAAAGCTGGGAAGTGGACCAGTGGAAGAGCACCAGCTGTGAGCGACCACGCTCAGGGACCCGGCTTGGCCTGTGCTGCTTGCACCTCGCTCGTGCTGACCACAGCGCCCACGTGGGGAAGCCTGGCCACTGCGTCGTCCCCGGTCCCCGGAGGTGAGAGCGCTGAAGCATCCACGCCAGGGTCTGGGAAGGGAAGACCAGGACTGAAGTTGCTTCTGCTGGCTGAGAGCACAGAGACAAACCAGCAACAATGCCACCCATCCAGAACGGCTCCAAACGCGCCAATGCCACACAGCTTTAAAAACATGCTAGAAGAACACATTCTGTCTCATCAGCAGATCAAAACACCGCCACACAGTATCCACAGGGAATTCACTGAATTGAAGGCCAAAATACACAGACACCCCGGTCTCCTCTCGGCGTGGTGTGGAAGCCACGGCCGGCGTAGACACCGTGACCTTGCTTAGGAGAGCAATGGTCACGCCCATTCGTGGTTGGATTTACAGCATCACAAGGGACTATTGGAATTTCTGCCTGAAAACCACCGGCCCCGGCTGCGTGCACGGCTGGCTGGCTGCCTGGCTCCCAGCCTGCTACTGCCCCCAGCTGCGAGGTAAAGATGCCCCGCAGAGACACCCCCCCCCAAGGGGCCACTCCCAGATTTCAGCCACCTTCTAGGCAGCGTCAGTGTTGGCAGGGACAACTATCAGGCTGTGCTGGGCTTGGAGAAAGCAAGCAACTGGTACTTTGTATCCAGGAAACAAACAAAACAGAAGGAAACAAACCTCAGGGTGACAGCAAAGCGGGTATTTTCTAGTGATTCTTACTGAGGCACCAGGAAAGGTAGCAAAGATGTGGAATGAACTCTCGTGATGCGAGCACCTACTATGCGCCAGGGTGTTTTCACCCACTGACTCTCTGAGGCCCTCACCCCTGGTCAGAAAACCAAGGAAACCGACTCTGAAAGAAACTAGGGAGTCACCCAAGACAGCAGCTGAGGCATGATTTGAACCCAGAGCAGTCTGCTAAAAAATGGACCTGTCAAAACCTTGGGAGCAGAAAGGCCCTGCTGAGAACTGTGTTGTGGCAGATGGAGGAGAGCTCGGAGGCCAGGACCCAGGTTGGTGGTAGGTAGCTCAGGCTTCTCGAAGCTGACGATAAAACAAGTACTCACTGCCAATGGTTTATCACGAAGGAGGGGCCTGCAGAGTGATGGCTTGTGAGGACCAACTCATCCTAAACCCAGAGTCAGCGATGTGGAGAACTCACAGGGCAAGAGGGGTTCCTGGGGGGATCGAGGCTATGGGTCTGGAGACGGTGAGATGGTGTCACCACCAGCCCCTGTTGTCCTCACAGACCTCCCCTGTCCATTTGCTCAGCCCAGCCTGAGTCCTGCCCCAGAGGTCACTGGACCTCCAGGTTCAGCCAAGGCCAGCTCTTCTCTCCATGGCCCCTGGGATGTCCCCTCGCCTTGGCCTAACTAGTTTGCCCTGAGGTGACCTCTTCTCGTGGGGCTCCCAGGCAGGTGACGGGCCTCTCCTGTACACTGAAGGCAGCTAGGTAGTGTCCCATCCCACCCTTGGGTCTGCCCGGAGCATCCGCACCACCCTGGCCTGCCGGCCGCGGGCGCCTTCCGGTGGGAGGGGCGGGAGCCTGGCTCTGCCTCCGGTGCCCAGCCTAGGCCAGGCACCCAGGGTGGCCAGGGGAGTCATGGGAAAGGCACGCACCACTGCCCACGGCCCAGCCATGGGCCCCTGGGTCCAGGCTATTTTTATTTCTTCCCCTGCAGAGCTGAGGCCCTGAGGCAGGTTCTCCGCGGGGTGGACAGAGGACACTCGCTGGGGGCGGTGGGAGTGGGCCTGCGGCACCTCCACACCGGGCCAGCAGCTGAAGCCGTCGGGGACGCCTCCCGCCCCGCCTGGCTGTTGCTGCGTGGCTGGGAGCAAGCATCACCTTTCTGTCTCCTGCTCTGTCACATGGGTGCGGTGGAGCTCTCACAATCATAAGTTGGGGAGCCGGGAAGGGGGTCAGTGGTAAAGCGCTTCCCTGGGTTCCATTCCTCAGTACCACATACACAGAAAAAGCAGGCAGTGGCTCTGTGGCTCAAAGGGGTAGAGTGCTAGCCTTGAGCAAAAGAAGCTCAGGGACAGGGCTGGGAAGGTGGCTCAGTGGTGGAGCGCTTGCCTTGCATGCATGAGGCCCTGGGTTCCATTCCTCAGCACCACATAAGCAGAAAAAGCCGGAAGTGGCGCTGTGGTTCAAGGGGTAGAACTCTCACCTTGAGCTGAAGAGCTGAAGGACAGTGTCCAGCTTCTGAGCTCAAATCCCAGGAGTGGCAAAAACAAAAACAAAAACTCAGACTTGTCTCTGACACGTACTGCTTGTGTGACCTCGGGCAGGGCAGGGATGAGAATGATTGTCTAGTCCTTCCCACAGGGAGTGAGACCAAACGCAATCAGCCATTCTCCTTGAGGGGGGGGAGGGGTTACGAGACACCTGACCCTGACCCTAAGGTCAGGTGTCTCATCCCCCCCACCCCCACCCCGCTGCTGGGGTCCCCAGCTTCCCCGCTTCCTTGAGATTCACTCATGAGAAGCATTTCCCAGAAAGGGGATCTTATAGGTAAGGCCCAAGCAGGGAGAGCTAGAAAAAGGAACACTTCCTGTTCTCCTCTCAGGAAATGGGAGTTCAAGACTCAAAATGGCAGCTGCTGTCTATCTTCTGCCTCAATTCTGAGACTCCAGAGAGTTTAGTTATCTAGAAACTTCTAATCCTTTGACAATGGTTTGGGGTGGGTAAGATGGGTGAGGCTTATCCCAAACACAGGTGGTTTGTCCTTTCAGTCTTTCTGTCTCCTCCCACTCGGGTAGAGCTCCAAGATCTTTACCGTTTCCTGGAAGACAGCTTTAGCTAGTCCCTCCTCCCCCTCCCCCTCCCCCTCCCCCTCCCCCTCCCCCTCCCCCCCTCCCCCTCCCTCTCCCCCCCTCCTCCTGTGCTGGTACTGGAGCTTGAACTCAAGGGTGCTGTCTCTGACTTTTTATGCTGAAGGTAGTGCTCTACCACTTGAGCCACAGCTCCACTTTCAGCTTATTGGGTGGTTAATTGGAGAGAAGCAGCTCACAGTCTTTCCTGCCCTGGCTGGCTTTGAACTGTGACCCTCAGATCTCAGTCTCCTGAGTAGCCAGGATTACAGGCATGAGCCACCGGTGCTGGACCCTCTCCTACATCTCTTAATCTTGCAATTTGACATTTAAAAAGTTCCTGTGGGGGCTGGAAAGGTGGCTCAGTGGTAGAGCGCTTGCCTAGCATGCATGAGGCCCTGGGTTCGATTCCTCAGCACCATATAAGCAAAATGAAAAAAGCCAGAAGTGGCGCTATGAGCTATAGCTATGAGCTATAGCCTTGAGCTGAAGAGCTGAGGGACAGCGCCCAGGCCCAGAGTTCAGGCCCCACGACCGGACCCAAAAAAAGAAAAGGTTAAAAAAAAAAAAAGTTCCTGTGGGTCTGTCCCTTGCCTTCAAGTCCTGACTCCAGCACTAGCTGCAGTGAGGAAATCAGTAATTTATTTCATGTACATAAAGAGCAGTGGTTAATGTAGTGGGGAAACTGAGTCACAGCCATCCCTGTGCTTGGCCAAGCTAGGGGTGGTTGGTTTCACAGACGCCCTGAAGCCCAGCCAGGAGAGGCGGGGGCTGTCCACCCAGCCCCAGGGCCTAGCTGAGGTAGGCCAGCCTTGGAATAGGAAATACCCGGCTCATGGGCACAGCCCGGAGGGCCCTGGCTTGGGGAATATGAAGATCCACTGTGTTGTTTAGGCCCTGGTGAACTCTGCTCCTGGTGCTGTGTTTATGTGTAATGCTCTGCTCATGGCGCTGGGAATGTGGCTCCGTGGTAGCTTGGTCTTCAACATGTGACTTTTGTCTTTAAAAGCTTGCTGCAAACTCTGTTCGGGGCTGCAGGTCTTCATTAGCTGTCTGAGACGGCTAGCTCTCAAGTACAGACTAGAAAATTCGGCCTCTCAAAATGTGGCGTCCCTATTTCCTGGTGGCTGGTTTTAGATCTGATTTAAGGTCGATTTTACCGCACAACATAGCCAGCGCTGCGTGTCTGTGTGGTCAGCTCTGCGTGGACGGCTGACTATGACGCTCCAGCTCATCAGAATGGTTCCACTGAGGAAACACCAACCCATCACCCGGTCACTCAGCCACGGCGGGTCTCCTGCACCTCCGTCCCTCGGGGCTGAGAGCATTTCCACACCGCTCGCAGCAGCCAGGGCCACGGCTCTGGAGATCCGGCAGGCCCGGTGTCTCTGGAAGATGCAGAACCTGCGTGGCGGCTGCACGTGGGTCCGGGAGGACCTTCTCAGGACGATAGGAGTCAAACTGGAGGAGGCAGCCCTGGCCCCGGGGAAGCACCGGGCCCAAGACGCATTGGATCTTCCTGAGCCGGCTGCTGCTCACACAGCGCCCAGCTCCTGGCCTCCGGGGGGGGGGGGGGGGTGGAGACCACCTGCCTGGCTGCGCCAGCTGGGGGCTTCCCGAAGGCCGTCTGGGTGCCTAGCTCCTGTCAGGTGTCACCCTCAAGCACAGTGGAAGACTCCAGGGTGCAGCTCCTTGGTGCCGGGTAGCATCACAGCACCAGGTCCTCTGCTTAAACATCTCCCTCCACCAACCCCAGAGCGACTCCTCAGCCAACCACCCTAGAGCCCTTCCCAGCCTGGGACCAAGACGAAAATAAAGCTTTTTTTTTTTTTTTTTTAACCTTCCCAGCAAAAACCACAAACAAAATAAAATAAAATAAAAAAATTAAAAAGGAAGTGTGGTATGGGGGGGCAGGGGCGGGGCGGGCAGGGGGCCGGGGGAGAGGCTTATCTGCTATTTCAGTTACTTCCTGGGCAGTCTGATGATGGCCTTTTTGATAGTTGTTAAAAATAATAATGTTAGCCTGGTGCCAGCAGCTCACACCTGTAATCCCACTCAGGAGGCTGAGATCTGAGGATCACAGTTCAAAGCCACGCTGGGCAGGAAAGTCCGTGAGACTCTTCCAAAAAAACCACCAGAAAACTGGAAGTGGCGCTGTGGCTCAAGTAGTAGAGCACTAGCCTTGAGCTGAAGAGATGAGGGACAATGTTCAGGCCCAGAGTTCAAGCCCCATGACCGACAAAATAACAATAATAATAATAATAATGCTAAAATAATAATACAACTTCTCTGTCTCTTCATGTATCTAGCCTGCCTCATCTCTCCCCCTACCCCCTCCCAATACCACAACTTTGGTCTCCACAACTTTGATCACTTTAATCTTGAAAGGTTGCAGAGGGGCACTGGACTATAGTTACTTCTTGCTGAGAAGGTTATTGGCCCCACCTGGAAGAGGAGGAGCAGAAAGTTGTGTCACAGATGAATGGACATCATACAAAATCCCTTGACATCATACAACATCACATAAGAAGCAATTGAAGGTGTCTTACGAAGAGAGGAATCTCACAAGGTTTAGTCTTCCGAAGCTGGCCCTTCTGATATTTATTTTAAAATATATATATATAATTTCCCTGTCTCCTCATCCGTCCGTCCTCATGAAGATGGCGGCCTCTGGACACTAGAGCTCCATCAGAACTTGAATGCAGAGTGGGGCTCTCATCTGTCTCCAACACAGACCCAGCATATAGGGCCTGCACTCTGGGCAACCCTCCCCATGGAGTCAGGGTACAGGGGTTTGAGCCCTTTTCTAGCCTAGAGATCACCTACATAGCCCCAAATAACTGCTGCAACTCTGAATGTTATGTCTTCAGCACAGGCAGAAAGCAGGAGGAAGACACAGGTAAAAATAGCTTTCACCAGCTCTGTGTGTGTGTGTGTGTGTGGCTGGAACTGAACCCCAGGCCTCACAGAAGCTAGGCAAGTGTCCTGCTATTGAACAATAAATACACTCAACTTCTCTGTCCTGTTTATGGAGTATTTTGCCTAGTCACCCTCACCAAGTCTTCCTTGACTCATTGGTCAGAATGCAATCACATGCCAAACCTGGATGCAAGGGAGGCTGGGAAATGTAGTTTGGAGCCAGATCCATGTCTCTGGATGAAACCAATGTAGCATTACGAGGGCAGGGAGGAGAGATGGTGCGTGAGAGGAAAGACAACCATCTCCGCTAGATGTCCAATTGTGTTCTCTCTCCCCTGATAAAGGAATAATCCCCTGGACCCTTCTGTGCTGTAGATGACAACATTCAGTCTCCTAGACCCTTCTGTGTTGTAGATGACAGCATTCAGTCTTCCTGGGATGGCCTTCAGGCCTTTTACCCTCTGACCTCTATGCCCTCTCCAACCTGTTCCTCCTCTGCATTCTGGTTCCCAGACAAGACCCGAGGCCTAAGGGAAAGTTGCTTCTTGGTGACATCCATCACACTGCTCTGAAATCACTGAACTTTCTTGAACCGTGCCCCCATCCACCACCGAACCCAGGAACACTGGCATCTTTTGCTTAACAGCTCTGGAGGCTGGAAGGCCAAGATCAAGGTACCAGCAGATCAAGTCTGTGGTGCATCTGTAGACTCACAGTGACACCTTGTCACCTTGTCACTGTGTCCCTGTATGGTGGGAGGGACATGATCTCTCGGGGAACCAGTCCCACTCCTGAGGCCTAATTAACTCCTCCCCCCAAGTCCCTCCTGTTACTGATGCTCGAGAAGGCCTTACGCCATCTTGACCTCAACTGCACAATGGGTTCCTTGGTGCCCCACTGGGCCTACTGGTTTCTGAGCTTTCCAGGCAGCCATAGATGCTCTTGACCCGTGGAGCTCTGTGTGTCAGAAGAGTATGAACCTAAATTCAGGAGGCTGAGGTCTCAGTTGTGAAGTGACAGATAAGAAGGCATGGGAGGGCAGCCGGGCGCCAGTGGCTCACGCCTGTAATCTAGCTACTTCAAAGGTTGAGATCAGGGAGATCTGGACCTAGGCCAGCACAGGGGGAAAAATGTGAGATCCTATCTTAAAAATAACCAGAGCAAAAGTGGCTGATTGATGGCATAGCTCAGGTAATAGAACACCTGTCAAGCAAGAGGGAAAAGACATGAGCTTCAAATCCCAGTACTGCCAATAACAGGAATAAAAGAGAAAAAAGAAAAGGAATAGAGGGGCTGGAGGCCTGGCTCAGGGAATAGAGCGCCAGTCGGTGAGCGGGAGCCTCGGATCCTGAGGTTAAGTCCCAGTCTCAGACCAAAAAAATAAAAAGGAAAAGGATGAAGGTTAACATGTTTGTAAGTTTAAGTATCACTATCCTACAATACTGTGAAATGTGTGAAATTTATGTCATCATTTAATCTCAATAAAAGTTATTTTTAAAAAAAGGAAAAGGAAAAGGCATGGCTGAGCAAACCCTGTATCTTTTCTGGTTTTCCCGGCCAGCTGGGGACTCTCTTCTGCCACTTTCAACACCGGGGCATCTCTAGCCACTGGCTGGAGATGAATGGCCTTCTCTCCAAGTACATACTGTCACACGCAGGGACAGTAGGCCCTGTGGAGACACAGGTGGTGGGTGGGAAGATGTTGACCTGGAAAAGTCTGTGTGACACAATTGGAGCTCAGAGACCTGCACAACTACACACTCTGATCTCAGCCTCGTTCCTTCACTCAGCAGGGTCTGGCCTGTGCTGGGCTCTGGAAGATCAGGGATGAATCTGACAAGCCCTGCCCTGTACGCCTTCCTAGTGTCGTGGAGACAGCAGCAGGCAGTGGACAGACCCCTCTGTGCCTGGGCCATCAGGAGGGCCTCCTGGGGGTGGGGGTCAGCAGCTGTACCTCTTCTACTCATTGAGAATTCACAGTTAGACTGCAAGAGGTGACTCACACCTGCAATCCTAGCTACTCAGGAGGGGTAATCAGGAGGATTTCTGTTCCAAGCCAGCCCAGATACAATGTTCATGAGATCCTCACCTCAGCAGAAAAGCTGAGTGTGGTGGCACATGCCTGTCATCCTAGATATGTAGTAAGTGTGGATAGGTAGATTGAGGTCCAGGCCAGCCCAGGCCAAAAGAGAGAGGAAGAGAGAGAGAGGGGAGACCCTATCACAAAACAAACAACAACAAAAAGCACAATGCAAAAAGTTCAACTCCTAGTAGCAGGTGCTCACGGTGAACCAACAGCCAGGTTTTCTGGGGACGGCACCGGGCCCCCCTCTGGAAGGGGCTCATTGGCAGCCCCCGCCCCTGGCGGGCATCCAGGAATGCCAGGCGACCCAGCATCAAAAGCTCACTTGAGCCACAGGAGCTCCTCAGCCTGCACAGCCTCTAGGCTGTCATTATTCCCTGTTTCCAGATTAGGAAACTGAGGCTCAGAAAAGCAAAGCTGGGTCCCAAGGCTGCTGGGACTTGATCCCCTCTGGGCTCTGGAGCCTGAAGGAGGCGGCCCAGCCCCATCCGGTTTCTGGATGCATGCAGGGTTAAATATAACCCGGGCGGGCGGGAGGCGGGGTGGAAATCACAGGCTAACCGGAAAGTGTAGGCCAAAGGACAGCCTGGCCTCGCTGGCCCTGGGAGTGGCCGGCTGTACGATCTGCTGGGATTCCGGCCATCCTGCCTGCGCTCACCCTCCAGGCGCCCACTCGGGGCGAGGCCCCATCCCCAAATGTGTCACTCCTGTGCACGGTGGCACCTGTGGCTGGGGACGGCGTGGCTGCGGTAGACACGGTGCTGAGGACTCCGCCCTGTGGCTTCTGCTTGGCCAATGAGGGCGTCTCGCCGTGTGGTGAGCGGGCGCCAGCGCACCACGAGGCCTTCCTTTCCTTTCTTGCTTCAAAACTGCTGAAGACAAGTCCACGTAATGTAGGACCACTTGGAAATGTGGCTTCTGTGGTGTTGGTGCATCTCCACTACCTCTGTGTGGGTCAAAACCACATTCATCTGGGCTGGGCACCAGTGGCTCACGCCTGTAATCCCAGCTATCCAGGAGGCTGAGATCTGAGGATTGCCATTCAAAGCCAGCCAGGCTACAAAGTTGGTGAGACGTTTTTGGTCAGTCATGGGGCTTGAACTTATAGCCTGGGTGCTGTCCCTCAGCTCTTCAGCTCAAGGCGAGCAATCTACCACCTGAGCCACAGCACCACTTCTGATTTTCTGGTGGTTCATTGGAGATAAGCGTCTCATGGACTTTCCTGCCAGGGCTGGCTTTGAACCGAGACCCTCAGATCTCAGCCTCCTGAGTAGCTAGGATGACAGGCACCAGCCACTAGCACTCAGCTCTACCTCCAATTAGCCACCAGAAAACCAGAAGTGACACAATGGCTCAAGTGGTAGAGCACTAGCCTGGAGTACAAAAACTCAGGGACAGTGAAGCCAAAAACCCAGAAGTGGACATGTGGCTCAAGTAGTAGAATGTCAACCCTGAGAGAAAAAGGTCAGCAAGGGTATGAAGCCCCACGTTCAAGGCCAAGAACTGGCATGCAAAAAAAGAAAAAAAGAAGAGAAAAGGAAAGCAAGAGCTTTCTATCTGATCCCACCAGGCTGATGGATAGGGAGTTTCCTTCATCAACCCAGGTCTACAGGTGAAGAAACGGAGGCTGAGAAAGGCCGAGTGTCCACACAATTCCCATAGCAACAGGTGGAAGAGCCCTGGGCCCATCACGGATGGATGGATGGCAGACTTTCCTGCTAGGCTGGCTTGGAACCTGGCTCCTCAGATCTCAGCCTCCTGAGTAGCTGGGATGACAGGTGTGAGCCATCGGCGCCTGACACAAAGCCCTTTTATCTGACCCATGGTGAGTGCTCCATTCCTTACGGTTGTTTTGGTTACGTGTTTATCACACACGCTAACATTTATTGAGCATCTACTGTGTACCATCCTAAGCATTTTGCCTGGCTACCTTGTTCATAGAATTCTTTTGGTTCCCCTCTACTCCCTGCAGCTGCTGTGAGAGGTAGGGACCCCAGATGAGCCCCCAGACAGGAAATCAAAGCCCAGAAGGGCCAGCTCCCCAGAAGCCTGTGGAAGAAGACTTGAACCCAGGCCGACCTGACTCTGAGGCCATGTTCCTTTGGTCTACACCCACCTGCAGAGTTTACACACCTGGAACTGTGTGTGGAAGTCTTACCTGGGCTGGGAGATGGTGGAGGCATGCTGTCTGCTCCCCATTTCTGTCATTATTTGATTTGGTTTTATGATGGCTGGTCTTATGATTGATGAATGTTGGTTTTGAAGTTAAGAGTAGCGGGCTGGGAAGTTGGCTCAGTGGTAGAGCGCTTGCCTTGCATGCCTGAGGCCCTGGATTCAATTCCTCAGCACCACATAAGCAGAAAAAAAAAAAGCCGGAAGTGGCGCTGTAGCTCGAATGGTAGTGCACTAGCCTTGAGCTGAAGAGCTGAGGGACAGCGCCCAGGCTCAGAGTTCAGGCCCCATGACCGGACCAAAAATAAATAAATAAATGAAGTTAAGAGTAGCAAGGGATTCTAGAGTCATGTATTACTGAAAACTGTTAAGCACAATTCCACGTGTGGCTCAGTCCCAGCCAATCTAAGACATGGGGGGGGTGGGGGTGGCGGGAGGCGGGGGAGGTGAGATGACCATGTAAAGTTGGTGCTTTTCCTCTTTTACTTACTCTCAGACAAAGGCAATCCTAACAGCAGAAGTCCACTCTGGTGCAGATCTGTGGTGTTTCCCTCCAGCAGGAAAGTGACCCTGAACTCACAGTAGCTCACGGGCTCAGACAGAGTCTGTCAGATGGACACTGGAATGAAAACATCTGAGGCCCAGAGAGGTTTTGTGCAACTTCTCTAGAGGACGCACATGGGGCAGGCTTCACCAAGAGTCCTGCCAGATTCCACACCAGTGATGTCCCTCCAGGCCGGCCCTCCCGGCTCTGGGCGCTGGTTCCCAGTGGGGTGGACCTTCCCTGTGGGGAGCTGTCCCTCGGTGAGGCGTGGCCCGTGGCACCAGAGGGGTCAAGGTTCAAATCCCAGTTCTGCCACCTGCCCAGGCAGTGCCCAGGCTTCCTCCCTTCCCAGGAGGATTGCGCACAGGGTGCGTGCTGAGTCACAGCAGGCAGGATGACTGCGGCTAAACCAAATCAGTTTCTCGGAGCTCAGCCAGAGGCTGGGAAAGCCAGGCGCCCAATAACTGAGGTGGGCAGGGCTGGGCTGGCGGGCAGCGGTATGTCCTTCCGCCCTGACTGGACCTCTCCGGGTCCTCCTCTTCCTCACCCCACGCCCAATGCACACCTGCATCTGAAGACGCATTACTGAGGAAAGGTTGAATACATGCACACATGTGTGCACACATGTGTGCACACACCATGTGCTGTGCACACACATGCATGCGCATATACGTGCACACACACATACATGTGTATACACATGCACACACATGTGCGTGTGACAGCTACATTCTCAGGAGGGGGGCCGAGGGGCTGGAGAAGAGAAGCACAGTCATGGGGGCAGACTGGGGAGGAGGGGCAAAGGGACTCAAGCAGCTGCCAGGCAAACAGATCTGAGTGGGCGGAGCCTGGAAGGGGGCGTGGAGCTCCGGAGCCAGGGAGGCTGTGGGGTGGGGCCTGGCCCCGCAGCTCCCTGCTGTGGGCATCTCCAGACCACACAGCAAGTTTGTAGGCTGTCCAGGCACCAGGCGGAGGGGGCAGAAACACAGATGGAGTCTGGGTTCTGACAGCCTACGAGGCCACATCAACCTCTGAGTGTGAGGCAGGACCTGGATCTCAGCCTCAGTTTCCCCACCTGACAACGCATGAGAATTTCTATCTCGTGATCTCATGGACCCCTCATGAAACCCAGAGAGATGATATTGAACAAAGTATGTTTCTTTTGAACTTCAGGGCCTGGGTGCTGTCCCTGAGTCTCTCTTATGCTCAAGGATGGTGTTCTACCACTTGAGCACAGCACCACTTCTCGTTTTTGAGTGGTTAATTCGAGACAGAAGACTCACAGGGACTTTTCTGCCCGGGGTGGCTTTGATCTGAGATCCTCAGCTCTCAGCCTCCTGAGTAGCTAGATGACAGGCATGAGCCACCAGTGTCCTGTGAGAAAGTTTGTCTTTAAGCCAGGGGTTGGTGGCTCATGTCTGTCATCCTAGTTACTCAGAATAGCTGATGTCCAAAGGATCATAGTTCAAAGCCAGCTAGAACAGAAAGGTCTGAAAGATTCCATAGAGACAGCAAAAGGCTGGACTGGAAGTGTAACTCAAGTCATAGATTGCCAGCTGAGCAGGCAAGTCATGCAAGCAGAAAGCAAAGAGTGTATATAACATGCAAATCTCATCTGTGAGTGCTGCAGCTGCTGCTATCAATATTGCTGATTTGGGGTTTATTTTAGTTGTACTGAAGTTTGAACTTAGGACTTTGTACTTGCCAGGTAGGCATATTATCATGTGAGCCATACCCTAGCCCTTTAACTTTAGATTTCTTTAAAAAAAATAGGATTTGGGGGCTGGGAAGGATTTGGGGGCTCAGTGGTAGAGTGCTTGTTTTGCGTGTACGAGGCCCTGGGTTCGATTCCTCAGCACCACAAAAGCAGAAAAAGCCGTAAGTGGTGCTGTGGCTCAAGTGGTAGAGCACTAGCCTTGAGCTGAAAAGCTAAGGGACAGTGCCCAGGCCCAGAGTTCAGGCCCCATGACCGATTAAAAAAAAGGATTTTAAGTTTATGCCTAGGCCGGCCTCAACCCTCGAATCCTCTTAATTGTGTTTCCTGTGTAGTTGTGAGCATTACCATGCTCAGCTTTTGTGTGAGATGGAGTCTCAAGAACTTCTTGCCTAGGCTGGCTTTGAAGCACAATCCTCCCAATCACCATCTCTTGATTATCTAAGTCTACAGGTGTGAGCCACTGCACCGTTACTATTACTGTTTTAGTCTCAGGGTGAACAAGTAGGCAACTGCTCACTTCAGTGAGAAGAGCCAGAGATTTGAACTCCCCACCTGCATCTAGGAGTACAACCTCCTGGGGTTCTAGGATAGAAGGGGAGCAGGGCTCCTGATGCCATCCTCTGATCTGATACCCTAACTGACCCGCTCCACAAGCCCACCCACACCAGGCAGACCCTCCCTCCACAAACAGTAGTGTTTAGCTGCTGCCTCGGGAGCCACAGACTAGCAGCAGTCAGGGATGACCGAAGCCAGCAAGAGCCACTGAGATGAGCAGAAACGCAGCCACAAGTGTTGAGATCTGGGGACACACACAGCCCCCTGGAGGAGCTGTCTTTGGCTGGGACTGAAGGGGCCCTAGAACCTAGGTCCACATTCATTTCCGGCTCCCAGTGTCAGGCCCTCGCTGGGAGTGGTGCCAGTGGAGGGGTACTAGAAAGGACAGGTGGTGAATATTTTAATTAATTATTATTGGGTGGGGGCCTTGAACTCATGGCCTGGGTGCTGTCCTTGAGCTCTTCTGCTCAAGGATGGAGCTCTACCACTTTGAGCTACAGCGCTACTTCTGGTTTTCTGGTTGTTAGTTGGAGCCTCACAGACTTTCCTGCATGTGCTGGCATTGAACTGGGATCCTCAGATCTCAGCTTCCTGAGTAGCCAGGATGACAGGCGTGAGCCACCAGGGCCTGGCAGAATCTTTTATTATCTTTACATCTGACTAAATTGTTCTCCAGGATAGACCTGGACCCTGAGAAATACAGAAGCCAGGCCACTTAGGGGTCATAGATGAGGGAACACACGGTGTGGCGATAGTGGACAGAGCCCCTTGGCTCCTGGGTTTGGAGGCTCAGGCCTCCTCAGTGAGAGCCAAGCAAAGGTACTAGGTCATTGTGGCACAGCCTGAAGGTAGAGCGTTCTTGTGGAAGACTCGTGGGGCATTGTGACCTCAGGTCATGCCTCAGATTCCCCAGGGCCCGCGAGAAGCCAGGCTGGTTCACTGTCCTTTTGAACCCACAGTCTATCCCATCCCGGTGTATGCCGGGCTGGTTCTGCCAGTGCCCCTGATGTTCCTGTCTGTCCCACGCCCCAGGGCATCTGCCTGCATAGATTCATGAAGCGACAATAAGCCATGTCAGAGATGGGCATGCTGGGTTCCCAGAGGCCTCCCACCCAAACGGCCTGGGAGCCAGGTCTGTCAGGAAGGCCTGCAGGGCCAGCCCAAGAGCCAGGAGAATGAGACAGAGATTGGGGCCGAGGGAGGGTCACAGACCCGGGACCAGAGATAAAGGAACAGCTGGGAAGCCACAGAGGGGCAGGGGATGGCGCATGGGGAGGAGGGTGGGGAGGGGCGAGTTCATGGAAGGCACGGGACGCCCTGGGTCCTGGGCCTGGGCAACCCTGCCAAAGCCCACTGTGGTGAGAGGGGCCTGGGGAGCCATCTGCCCATACTTACACAGCTGCCGCGCACACGCGCGTATGCGCGCGCGCACACACACACACACACACTCATACTGCCATGTGGCCCTGGGGTCCTGTTAGCTGGGGAAGCAAGAGGAGATCCTGCACAGGCCTCTGTGCCTGGGGATCTGGTCCCTGGTGATCTCATCAGCCCTGGGTCCATAGAAAGCTCTAAAGCACCACGTGGTATGAGAACATTCCAGAGAGAAGGCAGGGCGACTCTTCCTGCAGGGGCCACTGCCCATGCTCCCATCCTTCCTGTTCACCCCAGCATCAGCAGGCAGCCACCCGAGTCGCTTGCGTGTGGGTGAGATCTCTCCTCACCCAGGGTTTCTAGGCCCACAGGTGCTTGGGCCGTGGTGCTATGTGGAAAGACTCCATCAGCCCAGTTCATACCAAAAAGCCACTTCCTGCCAGCATGGGGACCGAGGGCCCCAAAGACCAGGGAGGGGCAGAGGCAGAAGGGCCGGGGACAGCCGCGGGGACCAGTTCAAAGGGAGGAGTCACCCTGCCTAGCGATGCCCTCAGAGGACACCATCCCCCAACACCTGCTCTCCATGCTGCCCTGAGCCACGATGCACCCTCCCACGGGCAGGGCTGTGTGGGTGCTCCTGGAAGACCAGAAGGGCCAGGCAGCAATGGAGATGCAGGCAGAACAACTCAGAATTCTCCGTGGATGCCTGTGTTCAATCACTTCCACGTATTTACAGAGCTGATGAGCCGTGAGCTCCTTCAGCTGTCATGGCGTCAGAGCCATCACGTTCCCCCAGACTTTTTCACTGCCAAGGTGTTTCCACATATAGAAGAAGGCACCCTAGCTGGGTGAACCCATGGGCACCTTGCCATGCATCCACACGCCCAGCCCCAGCTGCTCCCCTATGTGGCCCTGAGCAGGGAAAGATAAGGGAGGAGCACTGGCCCCAGCACTGAGTTCCAGGAATGGAGTCACTGAGTCACAGGATATGAGAGGTCACCCATTCATGCCAGTCTCACTACGTGTTTGTGCTTGACCCAGAATAACAAGCGAGGGCAGTTGTCCACTCCGTGCGGTTGTTCCCAGCTAGTTCAGCCCTCACCGTCAGGAAATGGGGGTTGCCACTGTGCAATGGAGGGGGGGGGGCGGTGGCACAGAAAGTGTCTGCTCTGTCCCACACATCGAAAATTACAAGCACAGTGCTAAGCTGCAGCTGGATAAGAGCAAGAATTCTGAGGTGTCTCTGGACAAGAGTGTGACTGTAGAGAAAGCCAATGTATCCTGCATTTTTAAAAGCTAGAACAAAGAAGCCAGAGCCCTTTTCCCACAACTTCCCCGGGAAAGATCACAGGATACAGCCCTACCCCTCTGCTGGAAAACTACAGTGTTCAACTCCAGTCTCCCTGGCCTGCAGAAACCCATTAGATTGTGTGACCCTCACCTTGGGCCCATGTAGCTGGGCCAAACCCTGTGTGGGGACAGCCACACTGCTCTTAATACCAAATTGAATGGCCTCCACAGTCTCTGAACCCAACTCCGTAAATCACAGAAAAAAATCACAAAATTCACCATAGCCAAGATACGGAAACAACCCAGATGCCCCACCACAGATGAATGGATCCATAAATTGTGGTACCTGTCTACAATGGAATATTACATAGCCATTAGAAAGAACAACTCAAGGGCAGCGATGGGAGAGGGAATGAGAGAGAAAGAGGGAACAGCTTACACTAAGCGAAAGGAAAGAAATACACATATCACCCTATTTGGAAGAAATCGTTGTATTGTCAAAGTTTGTAAGAGTTCACAAGCTTTATAGACCATGATAATGACAATTCACCTGTGTTTGTGACATTAACTAAGTATCACTATCCCACCATATTGTGACGGTTATGTAATCACTTAACCTCAATAAGAAATTTTTTTAAAAATCGTGAGCAACCAAGACAATATGCCACCCTCAAAAATTAACAACTTAGGGGAGGAACTTAGTGATAGTGAAGATGGAGCAATGATGAGGGAACTGGTAGTTGAAGTTAAAGGGCAGGCCCACAATCAACCAGAATAATATAGGGAGAAAATGATGAAGAAAATGCTAACGATGACATCTTTTTCTTTTTGGCCAGTCTTGGAGCTTGAACTCAAGGCCTGTGCACTGTCCTTGAGCCTCTCTGTGCTCAAGGCTAGTGCTCTACCACTTAAGCCACAGCATCACTTCTGGCTTTTTCTGTTTATGTAGTATTGAGGGCTTCATGAATGCTAGGCAAGCGCTCTGCCACTAAACCATATTCCCAGCCCCAAGATGAAATCTTAAGAAGATAAAAACTTTACATATCTCAGTGAAGGAAATGAAAGACAAAATTAACAAGTGTTATAAACCATGAGATCTAACATCAACAAAACAGCTTGGAAACAAGAACAGCTCTATTTCTCTATTGCAAAGCACATTTGAAAGCACAGGCATTAGAACAAATGAGGTATAAAACAGGGTATGAGGAGTTGAGGAAAAAGCGGAGGATCAGAACAAAAAGTCACAAGCTTGGGGGAAAAAAAAAACAAAAACAAAAACCCCAGAACAAAGAGACATTCAAGAATTGGCAGTCAGCAAAAGACCAAATAGATGCATTTGGGGGATAGATGAGGGAGAAGAAATAAAAACTAAATGCACTGAAAACCTATTTAACAAAATAATAACAAAACTTCCCCAATCTCAAGAAAGAGAATCTCACCCAAGTGACAGAGGCCTATGTGAGTATTACTTCCCCACCTTTGGGCCTCAGCTCCACCCAGACCTGAGCTCCTCCCTGACCTGGAGTTCCCGCCCTATGCTGGCCACTCCCTCTCCACCCAGACCCACCTCACTTCTGCCCTCACTTCTCCCAAGATGGACCCATGATTTGGATGGGGGCAGATGCCATGTGCTCCCTATCCCGGGGAGATACAGCCCCTCCAATAAGCCTGTGCTTCCTGCCTCTGTGTGGTCCCCTGAGAGGGTCCTGAAGGATCCTTTCAGCATAGCAGAAAGAATCTGGGAAGAAATACTTATAGATATATCACCGTGAAAACACTGGACTTAAAAAACAAGGAATTAATTTTAAAGGCAGCAAAATCAAAGAGGGAAATTTATTACAACAGAAAGAAGGTTAGAATAACAACAGATATCTCCCCATAAACTCTGAATTCAAAGAGCCCCTGGAGTGGTATAATTCAAGCTCTGAACAACAACTGCCAACCTAAACTCGTATACCCAGCTATCATCTCAATTGATGGAGACGCATGACTATAATCCTACCTACTCAGGTGACTGAGATCTAAGGATCATAGTTTGAAGCCAGGCCTAACAGGAATGTCCATGAGACTCTTATCTCCACTTACCACCAGAAAACCGGAAGTGGTGTTGTAGCTCAAAGTGGTAGAGTACTAGCCTTGAGCGAGAAAACATAGGGACAGTGCTCAGATCCTGAGTTCAAGCCCCATGACCGACAAAAGAAAAATTGGTGGAGAAACTAAAACCTTTCATAACAAACAAAAATCTAAAATTCATAAATATTAAACAGCATTACAAAGGATACCAATGGGAAGCATACTATCTGAAGAAGACAAAGTCAAGTAAACACAGCATTCAATAAAAATCACTAGAAGACTGGTAAACACAGGAAGAGGAAAAAAGCAAGCTACATGAAAGCAACACAATGGCAGGAAATGATATTTTTCTTCATAATAACATTAAACATCAACAGGTTCAATTTCCAAATCTAAGACATTTTTATTGTGTTGGGGTCTGTCATAGATGTAGAGCAGCAGATTGGATCAAAAAACCAAGATACAGGGCAGGGAAGGTAGCTTAGTGGTAGAGTGCTTGCCTAGCATGCCTGAAGCCCTGGGTTTCATTCCTCAGTACCACATAAACAGAAAAATTTGGAAATGGTGCTGTGGCTAAATTGGTAGAGTGCTAGCCTTGAGCAAAAGAAGCTCAGGGACAGTGCCCAGGCCTGAGTTCAAGCTCCAGGACTGAAAAAAAAAATCCTCCCTCCCCCCAAGATCTAACGATCTGTAATCTCTAAGAAACACATCTCATGGTCAAAGATAAACACAAATTTCTAGTGAAGGGATGGAAAAAGATCATTCATGCTAATGCATCCCGCAAGAAGGAAGGAGTAGCCTTTTTTTTTTTTTTTTTTGTCGGTCATGGGGCTGAACTCTAGGTCTGGGCGCTGTCCCTCAGCTCTTCAGCTCAAGGCTAACACCCTACCACTTGAGCCACAGTGCCAGTTCTGGCTTTTTTCTGCTTATATGGTACTGAGGAATCGAACCCAGGGTCTCATGCATGTGAGACAAGCACTCTACCACTGAGACACCTTCCCAGCCCAGTAGCCATATTTTTTTATTGGATAAAAAATGCTTCTGGTTAAAATCAGCTAGAAGAGACAAAGAACATTACATAGTAATAAAAGGAACAATCAATGATGAGGAAATCCTATGTTAATATAAAAGCACCAACAAGGAGCACCTAAATACATTAAGTAAACATTCTTAGACTTACAGAACATGATAGTCACCAACACATTACTAGTGGGAGACTTTAATACTCCACTCTCCCCAAAGGACAGGTCAACCAAACAAAGGATCAGCAAAGAAGCCTCTAAATTAAATGATGCCGTAACCCCAATGGACGTACTAGACATCTATAGAATATTTCACCTTCATCTCAGCAGCCCATGGAACCTTCTCCAAAACAGATTATATCCTAGGACACTCAACAAGCCTAAGCAAATACAAAAGGATTGACATAACCCCTTACATCATATCTGATTACAATGGAATTAACCTAGATGACAATAACAAAAAAAATTACAGAAAATGCTCAAAAACACATGGAGACTGAAAAACACACTGTTAACTAACAGGTGAAGAAACATGGAAGAAATAAAGGATGAAATCATAAAATTCCTACAATTCAATGAAAATACATTATACAAGAATCGCTGGAATACTGCAAAAGTAGTCTTGAGAAGAAAGCTCATAACTCTAAGAGTGCACACAAAGAGAACAGAAATAGCTCAAGTAAATAACCTTGTGATACAACTAAAGTCTCTAGGAAAGAAGGAACAAAACAAACCAAAAACTTCTAGATGGAGAGAGATAGTAAAGATTAGAGCAGAAATCAATGAATTAGCGACAAAAAATACATATAGAATCAATGAAACAAAAAGCTGTTCTTTGGGGGGAAAAAATCAGCAAAATCAACAGACCCCTAGCTAAACTGACAGAAAAAAAAGAGGGAAGAGATTCTAATCAACAAAATTAGAGATGACAAAGGTAACATTACAACAAACATTCAAAAAAATCCAAAAGATTATGAGGGACTACTTTCAAAACCTATACTCAAGTAAGATGGAAAATCCAGCTGAAATACATAAATTCCTAGAGACACACAAGCTTCCTCAGCTGAACCAAGAAGACATAAACCACTTAAACAGGCTCATAACACACAATGGGATCCAGGATATAATGAAGTCTCTCAGCAAGGAAAAGTCCAGGTCCTGATGGATTCATGGCCAAATGCTACAAGACCTTTAAAGACAAAATAGCACCAATGGTCCTCAAACTTTTTGATGACATAGAAATGGAAGAATCACTACCAAACACATTTCATGAAACCATCATTGTACTCACCCAAAACTCATGTAGGGATCCAATGATAAAAGAGAACTACCGCCAGGAGCCGTGGCTCAGCTAGTCAGAGGCTGAGAATCACGGTTCAAAGCCAGCCCGGGCTGGCTCCAATTAAACACCAGAACACTGGAAGTGACTCTGTGGCTCAAGTGGTAGATGCTAGCCTTGAGCTGAAGAGCTGAGGGACAGCGCCCAGGCCCAGAGTTCAAGCCCCACGACCAACCAAAAAAAGAAAAAGAAAAAACCAAGACTGGGAGATTCACACACACAGAGTCAGACTACAGGAGGATTTTCTTAGGGGAGGAATCCAAATGTGTGACTTCTCTGAACATTTTAAATACTATTTATTGAAATGAACTCCAGGAAATGGAAACATGCTTTTTGTTGTTACTATTGGTGGTGGTGGTATTTGTATTTACTTTGTGTGTTTTTTTTTTCTTTTGGGGGTGGTAGAGGAGGAGGCTTAGAAAGGGAGGGAGGAAGGGTGAATAAATGCAGTCACGCTATTCAGTCAACACTGTGGAAAATGACCTATGTAACCTGTGGGCAGGGATGGGAGAAGAAAACAGGGAAAGAAAAGGAAGGGGTGAAAGCATGTACTCTACCCCACTTAGGAAGTGGTAGCCCCTCTGTACAACATCTTAATAATAACGAAAATATTTTCTAAATTTATTTTAAATTAAAAATTTTTTAATCTCTTTTTTGTTGTTATTGGTTGTAAGGCTTGAACTCTGGGCCTGGGCGCTGTCCCTCAGCTCTTCAGCTCAAGGCAAGTGCTCTACCACTTAAGCCACAGCACCACTTCTGATTTTCTGGTGTTTAACTGGAGATAAAAGTCTCATGGACTTAAGCCAGGCGCTGGTGGCTCACGCCTGTAATCCTAGCTACTCAGGAGGCTGAGATCTGAGGATTGAGGTTCAAAGCCAGCCCGGGCAGGAGAGACCATAAGACTCCTATCTCCAATAAACCACCAGAAAACCGGAAGTGGCGCTGTAGCTCAAGTGGTAGAGCGCTCACCTTGAGCTGAAGAGCTGAGGGACAGTGCCCAGGCCCAGAGTTCAAGTCTCACGACCGACAAAAAAAAAAAAAAAGTAAAAGTCTCACGGACTTTCCTACCCGAGCTGGCTTTGAACTGTCGTCCTCAGATCTCAGCCTCCTGAGAAGCTGGGATTATAGGTGTGAGCCACCTGCACCTGGCAATTTTAATTATTTTTAAAAATTATTTAAATAAAAAAGAATTGTAAAGGGCCAGCTCTAGTGGTTTGTGCTTGTAATCCTGGCTATTCAGGAGGCTGAAGTCTGAAAATACTGGTCTGAAATCAGCCTAGGCAAAAAACTCTGAGAGACCTTTACCTGCTGTTAAGCAGCACAAAGTGGAAGTAGTGCTCTGGTTCAAGTGGTAGACCACCAGCCTTGAATGAAAAAGCCAAACGAAAGCACAAGGCCCTGAGGCCAAGCCCTATTACCAGTGCTTGTACATGGGTATGCATATACACACACACATACGAAATTGAGTAGGGAAACCTCATTGAAATAAAGAAAAAGAGATAAGTGTACTGGGAGCAAAGTGACTCATTAATGACTCATTATACCACAACTTAAAAACAACCACTATCAAGTTGTTCTAGTTCCTTCCAGTCTTTATTTATAGCTATTTTTTTCAAAATTATATGTTACACAGAATTGTAACAATTTATACATTTAGTTTCTTAACCTTTTTCATTGAAAACTGTGCACCGAACTTGCCCTGCTGTTAAACATACTTGAAGGCATTTTATTGTTGTGCCTCTTTTCTTACTGGAGTTTAAATACACTGCATGAGCAATTCTGCCATTGTTTCTACTTGTGTCTCTCAGAGCTCTGAGTTGGTAGAACCTTGCTTGATAATGGATGTGTACAGATGCGTCTGGTAAGTCAAGTCCTGATCCTCACCAAGGATAGGACAGGAAGATTGAGAGATCAACCTGAGTTACAAAATCCTAATAGAGTGCCTGTTACACCAAAGCATGAGTGAGTGAGAGCAAGAGTGACTGGAAGACTAAGGGACAGGCCAACCCAGATGTGTGTGTGTGTGTGTGTGTGTGTGTGTGTGTGTGTGTGTGTGTGTGTGTGAGTGCGTGCGCGTGCGCGTACCCATGCATATATGTGCCTATAGTGGGACTAATGCTATACCTTAGCTTTTCTGCTCAAGGCTGGCACTCTATCACTTTAGCCACAGCTCCATTTCTGGCTGTTTTGGGAAGTTAATTGGAGATAGGAGTCTCATGGATGTTCCAGCACAGGCCGGCTTTGAACCTTGACCCACTGATGTGGGTAGGATTACAATAGGTAGGATTACAAGTGTACAGCAGTCACCTAGCCCATCCCAGATCTGAATGTGGATTTGCCAGGATTGGGCTGGGAGACCCTGGCCCCTCAGCACACCCTCCCCTGACCTTTACCATCTTCCAGCATGGTGGAGACTGCCCCCACCCCATCCAATGCTCTAATGCTCAGCCTGGCCTTGCACAACACCAGGCCAGGACAGCTCTATTTTCACAGCAGGATGACTGGTGCCTTCTGTGAAGGGTGACTTCTGTGCCAGCCTCACTGCGCTCAGATAGTATGGTAATCAGGGGACAGAGCAGGAGAACACTGACCCATAATCTTAAACCATTCAAAGCATAGTGTTGAGGAAGGGGCTTCCTCAAGGTTGAAAGAGCTTGCTTGTTTTGGAAGATAAATCCAAAAGCAAATTCTCTCTGCAGAGTTGTCTGTGTTTTGTTATCTTCCTGGAGCAGATGTGGCTTTGGAACACCAGACTGAGCAGTATGGACAACTTCTGAGCCAGATAAAGGTCAAGCCCACACCCAAAACAGACTAAAAATAAAAACCAAAACCACCCCCCACCCCTGGTCCCTGGCATCAGTGGCTCATGCCTGTAATCCTAGCTATTCAGGAGGCTGAAATCTGAGGATTGAGGTTCAAAGCCAGCCCAGACAGGAAAGTCCATAAAACTCATCTCCAATTAACTACCAACCCTGAATTCAAGCCCCAGTACTGGCACCAAAACAAAACAAAAGCCTCTAAAGGGTAGCCTGGTGGCTTTAGGAGCGGCTACTGTGGAACTACTTGGCTCTTTCCCAGACAAGCTGGCCTGTGCTTGTGTTGCCCAAACCAGATGGTCAAGGGTGCCACAGGGAACCTCCAATCAGACCCATGGCTCAGCTGGGCTCTTAGAATCGAGCTGAGCTCAGCAAATGAGGTGTTGTTTGTTTTTGTTTGTGCCAGTCCCGGGGCGTGAACTCAGGACCTGGGCTTCTTTTTTTTTGGTCCAGTCATGGGGCCTGAGCGCTGTCCCTCAGCTCTTCAGCTCAAGGCTAGCGCTCTACCACTTGAGCCACAGCACCACTTCTGGCTTTTTTCTTTTTGCTTATGTGGTGCTGAGGAATAGAACCCAGGGCCTCTGGCATGCAAGGCAAGCGCTCTACCACTGAGCTACCTTCCCATTCCGAAGGATCTGGGCTTCTTTTGCTCAAGGCTAGCACTCCTGGGCCACAGCATTACTTCCAGCTTTTTCTGTGTATGTGGTACTGAGGAATTGAACCCAGGGCTTCATGCATGCAAGGCATGCACTCTACCACTAAGCCACATTCCTAGCCCTTTTGTTTTAGTTTGGTTTGGTTGTGTTGGGGGGGGGGGGAAGGTTAATTTAAGTTTGCCCTTAAATCATTCTATTTTTTTTCTTAATTTTTTTCACACTACAAAAACTATACATGTAACTGGCTTAAAAAATAGCAAAACTAGCCGGGCGCTGGTGGCTCACGCCTGTAATCCTAGCTACTCAGGAGGCTGAGATCTGAGGATCGCGGTTCAAAGCCAGCCCGGGCAGGAGAGACCATGAGACTCCTATCTCCAATAAACCACCAGAAAACCGGAAGTGGCGGTGTAGCTCAAGTAGTAGAGCGCTTGCCTTGAGCTGAAGAGCTGAGGGACAGCACCCAGGCCCAGAGTTCAAGCCCCACGACCGACAAAAAAAAAAAAAAAAAGCAAAACTTAAAGAGGAACACAACACAACAAAACTTACGTTTTTATTCTACCACCTAGAAAAATCCATTTTTTCTGTATTCCTGCTCCTCTCTCCCTTCTCTCTATTCTCTCTCTCTCTCTCTCTCTCTCTCTTTCTCTCTCTCTCTCTCTTTCACATACACACTCACATATGATCAATGCAGTTATACTTTTTAGAAAAAGATTTTGCTATATCTCTTCTTCCCACCAGACCCTAAAGACAACCTTGTGAACTGTGGAGTTCTATGAACATTCAAATTGTTTCCAATTTTCCTATAACCCACAATACCTCAGTAACATTACTCAGGGGTCTGAGTCACTCATGTTGACTGGACAGGTTAACTTTTTCACTGGGATTTATTCGACAATCTTCCCAACGATATTAGAACCTGAATAATTGCCTTTATGCATGTTCATATTATCAATAACTGCCTCCTCTGCCTGCAGCAGACCATATGATTATCCCACAAGACCTGCTTAGAACAGAGGACACACAGAGAGGCAGACAGCTTAGGTCAGTATCCATATTGGAACAGAAGCAGGTGAACAGTTATTACCTCTGCCAAGGAGATCCAGAAGGAGCCAAGCAGGTGCTGGATAGAGTAGCTGTGGAAAAGGCAGCCAGAACAGCTTCCCCAAGGAAAGGATGTTTTCACTGAGACCAGAAGGAAGTGGCCATCTTCACATAGGCTGTGTGTGTGCAGAATCTAGGCTTATGACACAGCAGGTGCAAACAAAGGTCCCAAGATCATGCAAATGGCAGTGGCTTAGCTACTCAATTAGCATTCCTTGTGCCTTGTGTGTGCCAGGCCTGGTGTCCCCTGCCTGGGACTCGTTGTGGGTCCTGCTTCTGCCCAGGAAGGGATTAAAGGTGAGGGAGAAAGATCAAATGAATAAAAGTATGTCGTAGACAAGGATTCCTGCTAGAGAGAAAATCTGTCTTCTGCCTGTGTCTCCTGGTCTCGTTAGTGAATGAATGCACTGAATTACCGCTTCACGGATGCACAGGTTGATTGCTGATCTTGACTGGGTGGCTCATGCGTTCATCAGTGAGCCTTGCTGTGACTGAGACAGGTGCTGGGTTAGGCTCCAGGGAGCATGGCTGAGCCAGGTGCAGTTATCCTGGACCCCTGAAGCATTTCAGTGTACAGAGGAGATAGAGGGGTCAGGGGACCCCTTTGGATTACCTGTGGTGAAATCCAAACAGGGGATGATACAAAGAAGTCCTCAGCTCCAGAACCCTATTGAAACAAGAAACAGGAAAACCTTTGCTCAGCCTTGGAGGAGGAGAAAGGAGGCAGCGGCAGGAGGCTCAGCTGCACAGCCTGTGCGGAGGCTCTGCGCCCCTGTGGCCTCAGCAGGACGCCTCTCTCAGGGGAGCGGGGCAGCGGCCTTCTGCTCTTACAGAAGCCGGAGGGGCTGCTGACAAAGAGGTGGCCCCCGTGCTGGCCACACATAGCCCATGTCTTCCTAGAAACTGGCCAAGTGCAGACCACTCCCCCCCAGCTGGCACCGCCCCCTCCTCTCGTGGCCCCCAGGAGCGGACGCGGGTGCCTGCACAGTGGGGGGAACAAGGCTGCATTATGAAAGTTCTGCAGGACGGTGTGGGCAGACAGAAGGCCTGAGTGTGTCCAGGGTGGGCAGGCAGGGAGCCCAGAATAGCTCACTGAGCCCGTGGTCTGGGGACCAAGAGAGCGGCCAGGAAGAAGAAGATCATTATGAAGGGAGGACAGCATGGCCTGAGACAGAGCCAACACGCACGAGGCCCCTCTGCCTCCTCCCCGGGCCACGGCCTGGGCACAGGTAGTTAAGTGCAAATCTGGAGGCCTTGGGGCCCCCTCCAGCACGGGGAGAGGGCCACGTCTGCTGCCTCCTCTGCCCCCTCTTCCTGCCCCTCCCCTCCTCCCCTGCCCTCATCCTCCCTGCTCCCTCAGGACACAAACCACAACTTTAAATTTCCAACCCATAGGTAGAGGAAGCTCTGTGCACATGTTCCCCAACACCTCCAGAAAGTGAGGGCCTGCAGGGACTGCGGGGTGAGCATGAGAAGCAGAACAGAGAACACTGCTGCCAGGGAGGACCCAGCCCCCCCCCCAGCCCTGACCTCTGACCCCTGTGGGGGTGGAGCTCACCACAGGGGGGTGTGCATGCATGTGCTGCAGTGTGGGGTGAGGAAGGGTCGTGTGTGGCGTGTAGGCAGGCTGCCCAGCTGGCACAGAACCCCCTGCAAGGCCACGCAGGGTGGGCTGTTGAGAGGGGCCGGGCTCACTGTCAGCCGTGGACTCCCTGCCCCTGCCCCTGCCCGCCCTCTGTGTGCTTGGGGCTCCGGCAGAGACGCTGGCTGTCTCCCGGGACCCTGCTCCCAGCCCTCTGACCAACACGGGTGCCTCATCATGGGGCTCCCCCAGAATAAGCCAAACCAAACCAAACCAAACATGGGGCTGACAGGGAGACCCCAGGGGCAGGCGGAACAGCAGGCAGACGAGGATGAGATCTGTGCAGCACATTTCAGAGCCAGAGCAGGGCCTCGGGGCCTTGGACGGCTCCTGTTTGAATCACTGTTGCCGAGGGAACCATCGGGTCTGGAGGCAGAGGGACAGGGAGAAAGAGCCTTCCTAACCACCAGCCTGAGCAGTGGCAGATGAGGTTCTTCAGTCTTCTAACCATCTTCTTCTGCCCAAGGGAGAGGCTTCTGTGTGATTCCCCCCACACACAAGGGAAGGTAGGTGGTCCCAGTGGTCCAGTGTTTCTGGGCTCTTCTAAAGGGAGGGCTGTGGATGTTTTCTCTCATTCTTGCAGCCCTGCGGAGTGGCAGCCCGGGATCTAAAGAAGACATTAAGTGACAAAGTTCTGGTTTTGTTGTGCTCAGCATTTCTTTTTCTTTTCTTTTTTCTTTTTTTTGTTTTGTTTTTTTGTCGGCAGTGGGGCTTGAACTCTGGGCCTGGGCGCTGTCCCTCAGCTCTTCAGCTCAAGGCGAGCGCTCTACCACTTGAGCCACAGCGCCACTTCCGGTTTTCTGGTGGCTTATTGGAGATAGGAGTCTCACGGTCTCTCCTGCCCGGGCTGGCTTTGAACCGAGATCCTCAGATCTCAGCCTCCTGAGTAGCTAGGATTACAGGCGTGAGCCACCAGCGCCCAGCTATGTGCTCAGCATTTCTGTCCAGAACCCTTCCAGGAATGACCTCCCACTGCCAGTACTGGGGCACATTCCTAGCGACCTTTAGTGTATACTCAGTGTATAGCAGACAGACTCAGTGGACAGCTAATCCCCGAGAGATAAGGCTGGCTGGAGCAAGGGGAAACTTCCGAGAATTGGGTCTCCAAAGCAGGAAGGGAGGGGGTGTTTCATACTGAGCTAGCTCCCTGTCCGCAGTGACAATAACTAGCTCACGCGCAATGGGTATCACAGGGATGCCAGCGGCATCACACTGCCCTCTAGTGACCACAGGCAGCATGTCCAGAGAGCTTACAGATACTGAGTGTTGCTATTGGTCACCAGGGTGGAGCCTGATGTGCAGGCCTGTGGGTGACCACTGAGTGGACCACCCAGGAAAGCCTCCAATGACTCCTGGGACACTGAAGCAGTGTCACTGCAGGCTCCATGACTCCCTCTGAACTGGGAAGAAGTGGCTCAGGGCTCTCCCTTCCCCGAAGTCAACCATCAGACCCCAGGCTGTCACTTCCATCTCCTATAATCCGGCTTTAGTTTTGTTTAAAAAGTTTTAAATTTTGGTTTGCTTCACTGACCTCCGTGTGTTTTGTATGTTGGTCCCTCCCCCTGGAGCGCTCCAGGGGGTGTTGGAGGCCGTGGCTCAGTTGGTAGAGTCCTAGCCAATGAATGAAAGCATCGGGTATTGAGTTTGAGTTCTGGTCTTGGACCTAAAAAAAAGAAAAGAAGAAAAGAAGGAACAAATGTGCATATGTATGAAGCTGTTCAGGCGAGCTAAAAGCAAAGACTTGAGCCAGCCTGCTGGGCTCCACTCTGCCTCTGCTCCCTGCAGGCTGTGTGATCACAGGCAGTTGACTTAACTTCTCTGGCCCTAGAGACCAGGTTGCTGTCTGTCCATTTCCATCAAGCAGTAATTGTGTCTCCAGCTGACTTTACACTTGGAAGAACTATCAGAAGCTGAAACACTGGGGTTGACTTCAGGATGCCCTGGAGCCTCTGCTCCTTTGTCTGGCCTCTGTTTTCCCACCTGTGGCAGGAAGTGAGCCGGTGGAGAGAGGAACTGGCCAGGCATGGGGATAAGAAGACAGTGAAGCAGTACAGAGAGCGCGTGGGCCGTCTGTATTCTCTGGGATAGTCTCACCTCACTGGATCTGTGAAGACATGTTTGGGGCTTTTCTGTCTACCTCTAGTTTTTCATTTCTGTTTCCTAGAATTTTCTGGTGGTGTTTTATGAGAGCAGCAGCCCATGGTGGATGGGAGCTGAGCACTGGCCTGGCCCAGCTCTGCACGTAGCTCCGAAGGACTCAGAGAAAGGATGAAAACCACGATTTCTAAAGGCCTGGAAGCTTCCATGTGGCACCCTTCAGAATTCCTTGCCAGCCTCCCCTAAACCCAGCCACCAGCCTCTGTGACGGGCACCTCCATTCTCTCAGTGCCTACACTGAAGGTCTGGGCTGGCCTTCCTTGCCCCCTTCCCTGCCCCACGTGCAGCTAGTCTGGGAGTCCGGTATCTTCTTTCTGATTTCTCTCCATCCCTTACCTCTTGCCTGCCTGGTCTCCCAGCCTCCATGCTCGTAAACCAGGGTCACCTCTCTCACTTCTTGCTAGCTGCGCTCCCCCACAGCAATCCGCTGCAGATTCACCCCCGGCGCGGCTTCCACTACAGGATTGGGCCCACTGCTGTTGAGGGCTGGTCAGGTTATCAGACCCAATAAGCCCTGGTGCAACTACGGGCAGGGCCGCTCTCCTTCCCGCTTCACAAATGAGAAGACAGAGGCTCAAAGAGGGCGGTGGCCTGTCTGAGGTTCCCCAGCTAGGATACAGCAGGAAAGAGGCAGGTGTATCAGCTGCTCAAGCCCCTGCTCTTTCCCATTGCCAAGCTGCCAGAGAGCCCAGGATCGAGTCTAGAGGTCATGAGTGTCACCTACAGCTACTGCCAGCGCTGGCGCTGGTGCATCAGCCCGGCCTCCCTCACATCCAGTGTCACAGGTTTCTGTCCAGACCAGGTCCTCCAGGAAGTTTCCCCACCCCCTTCCTCCTAAGGGTCCCCAGCTCAAACGCTCCCTGCTGGTCATTTCAGGTACTGTCTGGAGAGCTAGAGAGGAGTTAGGCTCTGCTCTAAAAGCCCACTTTAGAGAAGGAAAAGTGAGGAACAGCTCACATAAACATGGCTCCAAGAGTAAGGGAGCTTCAGAGGGGCAGAGGGAGCTTGAACACCTGTGATCTGGGCCTGGGAGTGGGTGTCTAGCGGCATTCCGACACACTGCTCTTTCTCTCTCCCTTGCTAGGAAGGCACAGCCCCCTGTGAAGAACATCAGCCCCTGCTGTTAGAAGTTGGTGACAATGGGCTGGGAAGGTGGCTCAGTGGCAGATCGCTTGCCTTGCATGCATGAGGCCCTGGGTTCGATTCCCCAGCACCACATAAGCAAAAAGTGGCGCTGTGGCTCAAATGGTAGAGCGCTAGCCTTGAGCTGAAGAGCTGAGGGACAGCACCCAGGCCCAGAGTTCAGGCCCCATGACTGGACCCAAAAAAAAAAAAAAAAGTTGGTGACAATGCCTTCTGCACACACATGCATCCACACCTTCCCTCTGCAAGGGTGTGGTTTTCCAACCTCTTTCCATGTGAAGGTCCCGAGTGAGCACCACTGCCACCACCCTAGACTTGTCCCCTGCCCAGCAGGTTGAGTAGCCAAGAAGTACAGTCCCCACACAGACCACTGTGTGCCTGGTTCCATGGACTCCTCTCTATCTACTCATAAACCTCATGGAAAGACTCTGCGTGTTACCACACTCTGGGCTGTAAAATGTATCTTAAAATTAAAAACCATAACATAGCCGGACACCTATGGCTCACGCCTATCATCCTAGCTACTCAGGAGGCTGAGATCTGAGGATCGCAGTTCAAAGCCAGCCCAGGCAAGAAAGTATGTGAGACTCTTATTTCCAATTAACCACCAGAAAACTGGAAGTGGCATTGTGGCTCAAGTGGTACAGTGCTCACCTGGAGCTGAAGAGCTCAGGGATAGGGCCCAGGCACAGAGTTCAAGCCCCATGACCAACAACAACAATGAAAAATACCATGTCTGTTCTCGGTTCAAAATAGAACTAAACTAAAAATCAAGAAAGGAAATCCCACATACTGATGTTTCTTGCATTTATATTTTCATGACCAAATGCCTAAGGTGAACAACTAAAGGGGCCTTTGCACATGCTGCTCTGCCCCCTTATCCTTTTTCTGCTCTTAGCACAGATGATGCCACCTGCCAGAGGCCCTCTCCACCCTAGACCATCTTAGGTGCAAAACAAGGTAAAGCTGTCAGCTGGGAGAGGAGGTGCGATGGTGTAGTGGTTGGTAGCTATGTGCTGGAGTGGCCTTCAAGGAATGCAGGGAACCTCTGGCTAGGTGACAAGCCAATGACACCGTCTCTATGCTCACATATGGCCGAGCTGGAGGATGTGGGACTGGTCTCAGGAATCACCAGTTCAGGGCATGTTGGCTGTGGCCCAGGAGCATGGGGATGAGAGAACCTCTGGCAGGGTGCCGAGGGTTGGAGCCAGAGTTGAGGCTCCCAGAACAGGGTTTCCAGCCTCCATGGAGCCAAGGACCTAGGAAGAAAAAAAGAGAGGTCGAAATCTCTTCCTCAGAAAAGGTCTCATTGGCCATGTGAGCATAGCAAGAACAAAAGGAATGTGCTCTTTACGTGTGTGGTTAGACGGATGGCTCTCAAGGGTGCCATGCTCAAGGGTGTGCATTTTAGCTGGGTAGGGTGCTTCAAGCCTGCAACCCTCACTACTTGGATGGGGGGGGGGATTGTGGTTCGAAACCATTCTAGACAAAATGTAAATGAGACTTCATCTCAGCTTGTGGCTGGGGCATAGTGATGCCTGCCTGTCATCTCCAGCAACACGGGAAAGTTCAAATAGGAAGATAGCAGCCCAATCTGGCCTAGGCATAAAGCAAGACTCTACCTTGAAAACAACCAATGCAAAAAGAGGCTGGAGGGGTAGCTTAAGTAAAGGTCAAGCCCCAGTACGGAAAAGAGGGAGAGGGGGAGAAAAAGTAAGAGAGGAAGGAAGGAGGGAGGGAAAGGAAGAAAGAAAATAACAAAGGAAAAAAGAGAAGTATACGTAATATATGCTGCCATTTTTTAATGGTACCGGTCCTAGGGCTTGAACTCAGGGCCTTGGGCTCTGTCCCTGAGCTTCTTTATGTATTCTACCACTTGAAGCACAGTTCTACTTTCAGCCCATCTTTTTAGTAGTTTATTGGAGATTAGAATCTCATGGGCTTTCCTGCCCAAGGATAGCTTCAAACCAGGATCCTCATATCTAAACTCCTGAGAGGTGTCAACAACCAGAGTCTGGTCATTCTCAAGATAGTCTCATTCTAATCTCAATTTGACCTCAATGAAGTGGCATAGTAGTCAGCCATGCTGACCTTAAACTTGAGCTCTTCCTGACTTAATCTTTTGAGTGGTAGAATTACAGCTGCGTTCAACCACACCTGTTTCCTATAGCCCCATTTATAGAGTATTCTTTTGAGGAATTCTTACCTTGAGGAATTGACAATGCAACCACTGCTTTCAAACAGCTTGCACAGGACTTCTCATAAGGCCCAGTGAATTCTAGATGATCTTATTGAGGGGGGACTACTTCCCCTGGTGGTCAGTAGAAGGCCTGTGATTGGTGCACTTTCATTTGTATGAAGGCCTGTGATTGGTGTGAATACCATCACCCCAACTCCTTCATTGCTAGGTAAACAGATTACACCACCTTTTCTAAGAACCTCAAAGATGTGTCCAGACACAAAATAGTAACTACATAAACTAAGTGCTTCTTCGATGTTACTATCTAAAATTCATGTCTAAGTTTGTATATGCAAGAGACTTGTGGACAGGGTGAAAGAACAAAATCCTAACATTCTTTCACACAAATGGCCTCTCCACTGATACACTGATGTTACAGTAACTGAGGTTAGTTTTTCACATCAGGCACAGATGGTACTTCCAAGCTAGCTTTATCTCACTCTCAAGATATGAACAACATGCCTATTTTAAAGCAAATTGGGACATAAGTGAAATATTTCTCAGGAAAGTTTTTCCAGTAAAACTAAAAACCTTACCTAGTACTTCAGTTATAAACCCAGCAAGAATAACCATACAGACTTGTTCCCTATGGATAAACTAAAACTGCGGGGTTGTATTGCCAAATACAACTTCATAATTCATTGTAAACAAAAAAAAAAAAATCAACGTTTCCTTGGAATTCGCCTAATTTTCTTTCATTTACAACCCATGCTATGGAAAGTTAAAAAGAATGCTACACAATGAACCCTCTACTGTAAAAGTAGGCTATAGAAGACAGAATCACAGTTATGATTAATAAGGCTTTAATGGCTCGGTAATTTTTCTCACAGTAATAAATATATAAATCTTGAAAAGATAACACTGTTAGTTGAGTAGGAAAATCCACAAAGAACAGTGCTATTGTAGAGGACAAGTTCATTCATGTGGCTTCCCATCCCCCACCCAGCAGCCTTCAAGTTAGAATTGGAAGACGGCACTTTGTATCAGGATCAAGGAAGCGAAGTGGTCTGCAGAAAATGAACTTTAAAATTCCATTCGGCAACATCATATATGAAGTAATACGATCTTGAATTAATGCTTCAGGCTCTTATTTGGGGTTCTCGTGCAGTTTGACTCAGAGTTGGGGTCTGTCGTTGCAACACGGGAAGTGGTCTTCGGTCCGAAACAGGGCGGGTGGCTCATAGGCCGCGTGCGGAGGCCGGGCGGGGGGCGCCCGGTTAAAGAGGGCGGGCACGTGCATGGCGTGCAGGAGCTTCGTGAAGGCCTTGGGGAAGGCGCCCAGGTCGGCCTCCGCCTTGGTCACGTGCTCCTCCATCCGGGCCACGCTGCGGCCCACCATCCTCACGAAGGCCTCGAGTTTGTCGATCCTGCCGTAGACGCGCCGCATCTCCGCGGCCCTGGCGTGGATGCGCGGCACGCCCTCGCTCACCACGTGCGACGAGTCGCCGCGAATCATGTCCAGCATGCCCGCGAACTCGTCCACTCTGGAGAGCAGGTCTTCGAGGCTGGCGTCCAGGGCCTCCACCTCGGGCCGCGTCCCGGCGCCGGCGCCGGGCAGCAGGCAGGCGGCGCAGCTCGCCGCGGCGCGCCGCAGCAGCGGCAGGTCCTCGCGAGCCTCGTCCTCCCACGGCCCCGAGGCGCTGCTGTGGCTCTGGGACACCGTGCCGCTGTCCCCGCTCCACGCGGCGCCCTGCGGCTCGGCCTCCTCGGCCGGCGCCTCGCGCGGCAGCTCGGCACCTGCGGGGCTGCCCGCCATGGCCCGCCGCGACCGCTTCCGGCGCTCGCCCCCGCTTCCGGCGCCAGCAATATACGTCACTGTGCCACCGCCCGCCCGCGCGCCCTCGTTGGCGCGCGCCCGCCCGCCCGCCCGCTTCTCACCGCCCTGCGCGCGCACGTGTGCGCCGGAACGCGCACGCCCACCCACCTGTTCGTGTAACGATCTCCCGAAGGGAGTGTGTGTGGGGAGGTCCCCTGTGAGGTCCTCGGGGGCAAAGGTCGTGGTGGCCCGAAAGGGGGGTCCGGCCCCGTGGGCGCCGACGCAGTTATTCTGGAAAGTACGGTGGAAGGGATGTCAGCGTCCCGGGGACGGCCCAGCACGTGCACGCCCTCACATCCGGGCTCCGGCGGAGGCGCGCCCCTTCGTCTGGGGCCGGGTCTGCTGCTTCACGCAGGGGGCGCCGGGAGGCCCGGCGCGCGGCCGCCCGCCACCCCGCCACACGAGCCCCGCCCCGCGTGTCCCCAGCCGCCCCGGCTGCCTTCGAAGGCTGCGGCAGCGGTTCGGGCCGGGCCGAGGGGGCGAAGCACGCAGGCCAGCCCGGTGTGCTTCCCGTCAGCGCCGTCGGGGAGGCGTGCCTGTGGCGGCCCGGCGCGGGCGCCCCCCCCCCAGCCGGCTTCGTGCCGCCGACACGGCCCCGTGGGCCCTCTCTGGGCCCCAGGCCCGATCTCCTGGCTGCTTTCCACAGAGGGAGCTGCCCCGGTGGCCAGCTGTTCCCCCGCGAGTCTGACCCCGCTTGTAATTCATTTCTTCTCTGTTGCTTGTCTTTGGCAAAATAGTACTATGTCATTAAACACACTCAGAAAAATGGGGGCCCTGAGCGCAGTGGCTGAGGTACCGGGACTGAGTGGACAGGAGCACGCACGTCCCCAACCTCCTTGGGTCCCCTGCGGGATGACCTCAGGGCTGGCAGGGAGCACGCTTGCCAACGGACCTGTGTCTTTTTCATCTCCCTTCTGTCTACCAGTCAGTCAATGGGTAATAACAACCGGTCTAATTACTGAATGTTGCAGAAAAGCCTGGTCCCAGCTATGAGAACCAGCTGCCAGAGTGGGGAGGAAGGGGTGAAATGGTCAAAGCAAGGGAGAGGTGGATCCAGGTTTGCACAGATGATTTGCTGGGGACCTACAGACAGAAATGTGAGGTGGGTGGCAGCAGAGGGGGGGATGGCACCCTTCCCAGGAGGAAGCGCTTTCGTGCTCAGCTTGTTAAAGGGGGGCTGTGGCCATCTATCTAGAATGCCCTGACCTTTCTCAGAAACTATTAACATCTCCAGTGCTAGCTAGAAAATGGCCCCGGTGCTGGGCACTGGTGGCTCTTGCCTGTAATCCTGGCTAGTAAGAAGGCAACTAACCAGCAAAAGGCTAGTAGCACTAGCCTAGGGGGAAAAACCTAAGGAACAGTGTGTAGACCTTAAGTTCAACTCTCAATACTGGCACAGAAAGAAGAAAAGGGAGGGAGGGGAGGTGGGAAAACACTGGAGTGCTGGTGGCTGACACACAATGCTCATTTGTCTTTATCTTTGTTCTGCAGGGTTTGTGGTATGCCAGGGTCACCTGTAATTTTACCAAGCTGAGTCCTTCCAATGAGTTGTGTGGAGAGAAGACACTGAAGTTTGAAGGAAATAGCTAGTTGGTCTGCAACCAGAGTCATTTCACAAGTATTTATTATCCATAAGGACAGCAGCAAACTCAGTCCAAGGAAGAACTTCCAGCAAAGGCTTTCTGGAGGCCGGGAACTGCTCCGGGGTCCGGCCTGGCTTCTGCCAGGGATCCACCTCCAGAGCGTTGGTCAAGTTCTGCTTTGGCAAAGTAATAGGACGAGCAGGGCAGGGCAGTCACAAACACCACCAGGGCACCTCTGTTAAGTATCCAGATCCTTGAGCAGTTTGTTGTCCCTTCAGCTCCAGGGAGATGCCGAATTCATGTCACAGGCGTGGTTAATTAAGGTCTCACCCTGACTGGCCTTCCCTGGGAGCAGGCGGCATTTGCATCGCTTCTGTATTTCACAGGGTTCAGTGCCGGTCTAGCTGACTTCCTACAAAGGCCCTATGGGCTTTAGAGGGTCTTGAGCTACCCTAGTTCATGTGACATTACAGGAATTAGCCTGTTTAACTTTTGTATGTGTTGGTCCTAGGACTTGAACTCAGGGCTTGGGCTCTGTCCCTGAGCTTTTTTGTTTAAGGCTATTGCTCTACCACTTGAGCCATAGCCCCACTGCTGGCTTTTTGGTGTTTATTGGAAATAAGAGTCCCACAGACTTTCCTGCATGGGCTCGCTTCGAACTGGGATCCTTAGATCTCAGCCTCCTGAGTAGCAAGGGTTGGTTACAGGCATGAGCTACCAGCGCCTAGCTTAGCCCACAATGTTTTAGGCCCAGTTTGGATTGCATTATGTTATGCAGGAGACAGTTTCAGTTTTGGAAGGGGAATGTCTTTGGACTGATAGAGTGCCTTGGAATGGCAAGTACACAGGGGACACGTGTCTAGTCATGCTTCTATCTTTGTGACCTGCTTACTTTGTAGGTGTCCCTTCTCATGCAGCTCTGAACTGGTTTCCATAAATCTGCACTCCACACAACCACCGGGTAAGAATGGAGCCTCAGATGGAGACTAGGCCCATTCTAGCTCTCATCTGGAGAAGGGTTAAGACACAGGTGTGAAGGAAACACAAGGCCCCACCTTCCTGTGCTGCTCAAGGCACCCTGCTGGGCCCTAGGTCCCAGGTCGGCTTGGAGGATCTGTTAGGGAGTCGGAAGGCTGTGTATGTGACCTTCTAGACCAGAGCAGCATCCTTACCAAAGGACCAAATAGAATCCAAATGCAGTCTGAATATCAACAGTAGGGGGTGCTGGCGGCTCAGTGAGGCCTGGACCCTGTGTCTCCATGGTAGCCACCATCTCCAGAGATCATTATCCTGAGTCATCACACAGCAGTCACATGCCCTAAGGTGCATTGTGTAATACAAATTTGTAATACAGCAGGGGAGGCAGGGAAGGCTGCAAAGGCAACGGTGGACAAGTGGTGCCATTAAAGTGATTGTGGGTTTACAGTGAACAGTCACCTACTGTTTATGAAGCTGTAGCTGTGAGGTTACTGGAAAGGTGTCCCCCTCCCCTCTCCCCCCAGGACAGTGTCCAAAGCAGGCCAGTTGAAGGGCCTCGCCTTCTGCTTTCCCAAGTTCTCCCAGGTGGAGAATCCCTTAGACTGGTTCTCAAGGTGGATTCCAGGATCCCTGTCCTTTCCCACCCCAACATTCTAGATGGAAATTCCCAGCGGCTCTTCCCAATTGTTTCTCTAGGAAGCTGTCCTGTACACATCCCGAGTCAAATCCTGGGGCTTGAACTCAGGGCCTGAATGGTGTCTCTGAGCTTTTTTGCTCAAGGTTAGCTCTTCATCACTGGAGCCACAGGTCCATTTCTAGCTTTTTGGTAGTTAATTAGAGGTAAGAGTCTCACACTTTCCTGCCTGGGCTGGCTTTGAACTGTCATCCTCAGATCCCAGCCTCCTTAGTAACTAGAATTCCAAGTGAGCTTCCAGTGAGTACCCAGCTCCCCTGAGCATTTCTACATTAGAACTCCTGAGCAGGACTTCATTTCATATCCTACCAGCTAGCTTCCCCAGGAAACACTCTCCTAAGGTGAAAACTAGAACAAAGCTGAGTTCTTCAGGGCCCAACTTCTGTGTAAGGGAAGGACACACTACCCCAGGCTGTAATGAGACAGGGCCTTCAGGATACAGGCCACACTGGAAAGGGGTGTGGCTGACCCCACCTTCTGCAGCTTGAGGATACAGCTCTCCCTTAGGAAGGGGCTGTGCATCATTGTACCTACCCTTCCATTCTGCACTTGATCTTTGTATGGCAACCCACATGCCTAGTGCAAATGCTAAGATAGTCCTAAACTCAAACACTGGAGATGGTTTGGCTGTGAGAAGATAAGGCCTAAACTATAGGGTTCTGTGAAGTTCATCCCCAAACTGAGAACCAAGTATATTTCCTCCCCTCCCCTGCCACACACATACTTTGGTCATGGGGCTTGAACTCTGGGTCTGGGTACTGTCCCTGGGCTCTTCAGCTCAAGGCAAGCTACTCTTTGAGCTACAGCACCACTCCTGATGTTCTGGTGGTTTATTGGAGATGAGTCTCACAGACTTTCCTGCCCCAGTTGGCTTTGAACCAAGATCGTCAGATCTCAGCCTCTTGAGTAGCTAGGATTACATGCGAGAGCCACCATCCTGGCACCAAAAACATTCTTTACTGGGATTCCAGCAGAGCCAACCCCCCACCCTCTGTCAGAGGCCCAGAGTCTCGGAAGCAAGAATATTCAAGACTTCATCCTTAAACAAAAATTCTTAATTTTTTGTCTTTTCAAGCAAGTGAATACTTTATTAACATGGTAAGGTTACTTTTTGTTTTTCAAACACGGTAGGGTTTTGACCTCAAACATCTGTCAGGTCTGCTACTGAAATGAACGGAGCTGGACAACACACGGACCTCCCAGATGCCTCCTCTCTGCCCACTGAGCGTCCACTGCAGATACTTCCACGTTTCTCCCCCCCCCCATTGCAGGCCTTCGCAAACCTTTAACTTTATGCCTAGACACCCTGAAAATGCAGGAGGGTATGACATCAGCTTGTATGGAGTGTCAGGGTCTCATCTAGGTTCCAGGTCAGATAGAGCCAAGTTAGGTTGTCTAAACAAACTCACCAAATGGGTTACATCAGACAGTGTGTCACATAAAATTTAAAATTTGAACAAAATACATCTCTCCTCCTTTGGTCTCACACAGGAATTAAAGTCCCCAAATGCAAACAATCCACCTCCCCCCTTCTCCCGCTCATCAGTCCCAGACAGGTCAGGCCCATCCACGTTCCCAGCTGAAGTCTGGTCCCTTCTTCAGCAGCGCTTCATGGAGTCTTCTATAACACAGCCCCTTCAGCACCTCCAGAACTCATGTATCACACACAGACGCAAAGTTCCAGGGAGCGATCAGGTCACACGGGAAAGAGCAAAGCACCTCAGAATTTACAAACCACCACCAAAGCCCAGAACACACGTGACTTGTGACTTCGCGGGAGCTCACAATCCGGGCCCTAATCGTGCGCATGGGAGCGTTTTCCAAATACACGTTATTTCCCCAAACAAAACATCCAACCATCAGAACGCCTATTGAGGTCATCAACCACAGACCATCGCAGAAACGCAGTGTAAGTGAGAACAGAGTGCAGACAGAGAAAAAAGGGAAAAAACAAAAGGCTCTCTGGTTCCAGCTCCTCCATCACGCGACCAGAATCCACTGGCTGGAAACCTAGGGCAGATAGAGAGACTCGGTCAACAAGGGGTTAATCCCGGCGCCATGACGTCCGCACGCGGCGGGGAGGGGTGTAGTGATGCTCCTCGGTCTTCTAGCAAAATCTGAAAAGCTCTGGGGGCTGGCTCTGCGTGGGGCCGCGTTCGCCAGACTTTGGAGTTGTAGGATCTCTCTCTAAGGGACTGCACCCCGGAGTGAGGGCGCACCCCGTGTGGGGACAGGAAAACGACCCCGGCTTTGCCCGTCCCCTGTGGAGTGCGCGCGCTCCCACTGCGCTCCCCGGGGGGCCCCCACTCCCGAGGCTCCCCCCCACTGCGCTCCCCGGGGGGCCCCCCACCTCCCCGCGGGCTCCCCACCCCACTGCGCTCCCCGGGGGCCCCCACCCCCACTGCGCTCCCCGGGGGGGCCCCCACTCCCGAGGCTCCCCCCCACTGTGCTCCCCGGGGGGGCCCCCCACCCCACCCCCCCGCGCTCCCCGGGGGCCCCCCACCCCACCCCACTGCGCTCCCCCGGGGCTCCCCACCCCCCCGCGCTCCCCCGGGGCTCCCCACCCCCCCGCGCTCCCCCGGGGCTCCCCACCCCACTGCGCTCCCCGGGGGCCCCCCACCCCCCGCGCTCCCCACCCCACTGCGCTCCCCGGGGGCTCCCCACCCCCCCGCGCTCCCCGGGGGCCCCCCACCCCCCGCGCTTCCCCGGGGCTCCCCACCCCCCGCGCTCCCCGGGGGCCCCCACCCCACTGCGCTCCCCGGGGGCCCCCCACCCCCCCGCGCTCCCCCGGGGCTCCCCACCCCACCGCGCTCCCCGGGGGCCCCCCACCCCCCCGCGCTCCCCCGGGGCTCCCCACCCCACCCCCCCGCGCTCCCCCGGGGCCCCCCACCCCCCCGCGCTCCCCCGGGGCTCCCCAACCCCCGCGCTCCCCCGGGGCTCCCCACCCCACCCCCCCGCGCTCCCCCGGGGCTCCCCACCCCCCGCGCTCCCCGGGGGCCCCCACCCCACTGCGCTCCCCGGGGGGCCCCCCACCTCCCCGCGGCCCCCCGCTCCCGGCCCCCCCCCCCGCTCCCCCCGGACGTCCACGCCCCGCCGCGCTCACCGCGCCCGCCCGGCTCACGACGACGACGCGCTCTTCTCTATCCGCCGCACCAGCGCCACCAGCATCTCGGCCATCTTCGCCATCTCCTGCGCCTTCTCGTCGGCCTTGTCGCTGCGGGCGGCCTTGTCGGCGGCGCCCGCGCCCTGCTGCAGGCGGTTCAGCGCGCTCTCCTCCGCGGCCTCCACCTGCGTCCGCGCGGGCACGAGCGCGCGCCCCGCCCCCCACAGCTTGCCGCGGGGCCGCGCCCGCGCGCGCGCCCGCGCCGCCACGTCCTCGCGCATCTCGCGGATGACGGGCAGCAGGAACTGCTCGAAGTCCTCCTCGGGCTCCAGCACCTCCACCTCCCCGGGCTCGGCCGGCTCCGCCACGTCCAGGGGCCGCATCTCCTCGCCGCTTCGGGTCCGCGCGGGCGGCGTCTGCGGGGCGCAAGGCGGGGCGCGCGCGGCGCTCGGCCTCTGCTCCGGGGTCTCCCCGGAAACTTTTCCCCCTCGGAAACTTTTCTCCCCGAGAGAAGACGCGGAGAGCAGCGACTTGCGAGCAGAGCAGCCCCGGACAAAATGGAGTCCCGGCCGTCAACCAAAACGGTGGTCGTCAACCGGACTCTGCGCGTTGCGGCCCCTTTCACGACACGCCCGCGCCTCGCTTTACGGTCGCGCTGCGAAGTGCGTGCGCGCGCGCGCCCGCGGAGGGGCGGGGCGGGGCGGTGCCGCCGCGGGCGCGCGCGACCCGACCCCCTTCCCCCCTCCCCCCTCCCTCCCCCCCCCCCTCCCCGCCAGTTACCCGGATGCTGGGTCTCGCTCAGGTCGGTGGGTGGGCTCGTCTGGCGCCTCGGGCCCCCGCCGCGCTGCGGGGTCGGCCGCCGAGTGACGCAAAGCCGGGACGGGGCCGTGGTTTAAGTGGCACACCCCTGCCTTGCAGACACAGGCCTCCAATGCAAACCCAGCCCTGCAGACAAAAGGCGCACACGCAGCCTGAGACCGGAGCTCCGGGTTCAAGGCCAGCCGGGGCCCGAAAGTCCGGGAGACTCTTACCCATGATTTCACCACCTGAAGAGCGACGGGAGCTGTGGTGCAAGAAGCTCAAGGACAGAGCTCAGGCCCTGAGTGGGGCCGCAGGACCAGTGTGCGCGTGCGCACACGCCACTCACACAATACACACCACACACACCACACACCACTCACACACCACTCACACACCACTCACACACACACCACACACACACCACTCACACACACACCACACACACACCACACTCACACAATACACACCACACACACATCACTCACACACACCACACACACACCACACTCACACAATACACACCACACACACACCACTCACACAATACACTCACACACCACACTCACACAATACACACACACCACACACACACACACACCACACCACACACCACACTCACCACAATACACTCACACCACACTCACCACACACACCACACTCACAATACACACCACACACACAATACACTCACACACACCACACTCACACAATACACTCACACACCACACACACACACACACCACACACACACGACTCACACACCACACACACACACAGTACACTTAGAACTAAGTAACAGTGCAAGCAAAATATCAAAAGTTGGGGCTGGGAAGGTGGCTCAGTGGTAGAGCGCTTGCCTTGCGTGCATGAGGCCCTGGGTTCGATTCCTCAGCACCACATAAGCAGAAAAGGCCGGAAGTGGCGCTGTGGCTCAAGTGGTAGAGCGCTAGCCTTGAGCTGAAGAGCTGAGGGACAGCACCCAGGCCCAGAGTTCAAGCCCCATGACCAAATATATATCTCAAAAGTTATGTTGTGCCAATGAAGTCTTGGAATGGGGACTTAAGAATTTAAATGCTGCCGGGCGCTGGTGGCTCACGCCTGTAATCCTAGCTACTCAGGAGGCTGAGATCTGAGGATCGCGGTTCAAAGCCAGCCCGGGCAGGAGAGACTGTGAGACTCCTATCTCCAGTAAACCACAAGAAAACCGGAAGTGGCGCTGTAGCTCAAGTGGTAGAGCGCTCGCCTTGAGCTGAAGAGCTGAGGGACAGCGCCCAGGCCCAGAGTTCAAGTCCCACTACCGACCAAAAAAAAAAAAAAAAAAAAGAATTTAAATGCTTTATTAGAAACGAAAGCATTCATGAGTTGTTTCAAGTCAGTTAAATAGAATGAGCTGCAGAGGACAGGAAGGAGGAGACAACAGAGATGAGAACAGAAAACAGCAAGTCCAGCAATCGGGCACCAATGAGGATGGGACACCTATGAATGTCCTGTCCCAAGGCAGCAGGCTGCGTGGGACCCCGTTTCATCTTATCCTAGGGAAGTGGTGCTACTTTTCATTCACTTGGTAGGGCACATTTCATTCCCTCCGCCGCCCACCCCCAGCTGAGCAGAAAGTACCAAAGTCTGCTCTAGCCTCTCACTCTTGAGGTGTCCACTCTGGGGGCTTATGACATGCATCCACCTGGCTAGGTTTGAGAAGGGGTAGATCCCAGTGAGTGAGGCGTGGGAAACAGCAGCCCGAATTCAGAGATAAGCACCTTATCATCGTCTAGCGTGGTGGCAGGCACACAGACAGTACTGCCTTTGCTGTAAGTCTTATACTCCTTACTAAGCTGCAACAGTTACTTAAAAACACACACACACACACACACACACACACACACAACCTTCCATCTCCCTGACCCAGCCTGCTTGCCCAAGTAATCACTGCATTCAGGGAACAGAACATGAATAGCTAAAAGAAACATTCAGCCTTAAAGATTTTAAAATGCCACTTGGGAAAAGGACTTGTCTGATCACAAATGTGTTGGCAAAGAAAAATAATAGCTATCTCAAGGTTGGACATCCATCTTAAGGAAAGCATCTGGCAGAACCTTCCTTTGTTCAAAAGGAATTTTGGACAGTTATGTCACAATGACCCAGATTTAATCAGCAGACCAACTTTGAAATCCATGGGGCCAGTCGATCACAGTGTTCCAGCAAGAAAGTACCAGGTGTCGGGAACAGAGGGGAACACTCACAGCCCACTTTTTCACCCTACATCCTCCTGATCACAGAACAGCATCTTTCTCAGAGCACCCTCGCTCTGCCCTGTAGAGCTGCCTTTGGCTTCTTCTTGCTTAAACACTGCCAAATTCTTACTTTTGTGAAGGAATTCTTATCCCAAGATCTTAGGTCAAAGACCTGGGGCAAAATGCTGAGCCCTGATCCCTATCTCTAGTAGGGGATCTTCACAGCTCTCACCAGACACCAGTGACCATTTCTTTGCTCTGAAAGCCCCATGCTTTGCCTATTCATCTTTCGGTCCTTGCCAGGTCACAAATCTTCCTATCCTCACAGTTTTGCATTGCTCAGATCATAGAGTTGGAGTCATTGGGTAGCCAGAGACTACATGGAGGCTTATTTCTTTTTTAGCACTCCATTGTCTGTATGGGCCATGGTTTATCCACTCATCCACTGAAGGGCATTTGCTTCTGCGTTTGGCAATTGTGAATAAAGCTGGTGAAAACATCTGTGTGTAGGTTTTGGTATGGACACATAAGATATGTATTCCAGGCTGGTCTTAAATGTCCTATCTCAGTCTCCTGAATATCGGGATTACAGCAGTATACCACAGTGCCAGCTCTCATTATGATCAACAGAGGGATGTGTGTGTGTGTGTGTGTGTGTGTGTGTGTGTGTGTGTGTGTGCTGAGTTTGAACCAAGGGTCTTCACTCTTGCTTGGCTTTATTGTTCAAGGCTGGGGCACTATATCACTTGACAACAATTCCACATTTGACTTTTTGTTAGTTAATAAAAGTCTCATATTTTTCTGCTCAGGCTGGCTTCAAACTGCAATCCTCAGATCTCAGCCTCCTGAGGAGCATGAGCCTCATGTACTTGGCCATAATCCATCTATTTAAGCATCTAGAAGTGTCCTTTTCCCTTTCCTTCAAGCCAAGGCATGGCGTGAGCTACGCAAAGGCTCTATCTTGTCTCACAGATTGGTTAATGATGGCCAGAAATGCTTAGTATTCAAGCTGCTCACATGGTTTGGTTTTTATTTGTTTTTGTCAGTTGTGGGGTTTGAATTTAGGCCCTGGGCGCTGTTCCCCAGTTTTTTCCATACAAGGATAGTGCTCTACCACTTTGAGCCACAGCTCTACTTCACTTTTTTGGGGGGGAGGGGGGTGGTTAATTGGAGATAAGAGTCTCAGGACTTTCCTTCTGAGCTGGCTTCCTGAGTAGCGAGGATGACAGGCATGAGCCACCGGCCCCTGGCCAGGCTTCAGGGTTTGCATGGTAAGCACGGTGGCTTGTGAGGAACGTCCTGGCTGTACACATCTGGAGAACCTTGGAGCTGAAGCCACGCCCGGCTGGATGCTGCTCTGTGTTTTCCACTTTCCTATGAAAGGACATGTTCACTTTGCTTTCTTCTGTATTTGAACACTGGTCCTACTCTTGCTAGGCAGGTGGGTTTTCCTCCAAGCCATGCCTTCAGGCCAGTTTACTGTTGTTTTGTTTATTGGTTGGTCTGGGGCTTGAACTCTGGGCCAGCCTGGGCACTGTCCCTGCACTCTTCAGCTCAAGGCAAGCGCTCTACCACTTGAGCCACAGCGCCATTTCTGGTTTTGTAGTGGTTTCTTGGAGATAAGAGTCTTACGGACTTTCCTGCCCTGGCTGGCTTTGAACGGTGATCCTGAGATCTCAGCCTCCTGAGTAGCTAGGATGACAGGCACGAGCCACCTGCCCGGCTTTACTACTGGTTGTTTTGAGGCGGTCTGCTTCCTGTGTAGACGTACACTTGGTGCCATCCACTGACACTGTCCTCCTGTGGCTCGGAGGACAGGTGTGCAGGGTGGCATCCAGCTCTCCATTGAGAAGGGGTCTTGTGAACTTTCCTGCTAGGGCTGGTGTTGAACTGGGATCCTCCCAGACAACCTCATCCCCCCAGGTGCTGGGATTACACGTGGGAGCCACTGGTGCCAAGGGTCACATGTTAACCCTGGAAAGTCATGCCTTACCCCTCTGGACATCACTGTTATAATAATTTTTTTCAAAAAGTTAAAGCTTGGCCAGGCGCTGGTGGCTCCCGCCTGTCATCTCCGCTACTCAGGAGGCTGAGATCTGAGGATTACGGTTCAAAACCAGCCCGGGCAGGAAAGTCCGTGAGACTCATCTCCAATAAACCACTAGAAAACCGGAAGTGACACTGTGGCTCAGGCGGTAGAGTGCTCACCTTGAGCTGAAATGCGCAGGGACAGCGCCCAGGCCCAAAGTTCAAGCCCCACAACCGACCAAAAACCCAAAAACGGTTAAAGCTTATTTTAGAAAGAAAAGAGGAAAGTATTCATGTGAGAGGTGACAAGGGGGCTGGTTTGAACACAGATTTTAATTTTTTTGTTTTTTTGTTTTTTTGGGTCCGGTCATGGGGCCTCAACTCTGGGCCTGGGCACTGTCCCTCAGCTCTTCAGCTCAAGGCTAGCGCTCTACCATTTGAGCCACAGTGCCACTTCCGGCTTTTTTCTTTTTGCTTATGTGGTGCTTAGGAATCGAACCCAGGGCCTCATGCATTCAAGGCAAGCGCTCTACCACTGAGCCACCTTCCCAGCCCCGTAGATTTTAATTTTTTATTAAAAAAACAGGAGAATCGCCCCCACCCCTCCGTGGCCATTGCTTGCCATGCGCCTGTTGGATTTGTGGCTTTCTCCTCATCCTCGCTCCCTCTTCGCAGCTTGTCCTTGAATCTGTCCTTGAATCTGCCGGCCCCCCTCGGCCCTGGGGGCCGCTTACTGCTGTTGGAAGTGAATGAAGAACGTCCGGATTTCCTTGGGGTGTATGGTGATGGAGGTGTCTGCTGGCAGCGGCCTTGGTGGGGAGCTGGGGCAGCCTGGGGAGCACAGAGGGTGGGTCGGTCTGTCTGTCTGCCTGCCTGCCCCCTCCTGGCTGGGGAGCTGTTTATGAGCATCTGCTGTGGCGATGGCTGCTGGACGCCTGCTCCACAGGTGCCTCCCCCCCCCTCTCCCCTCCCTCTCCCCTCCCCCCCAAGTGAAGAGGACTAGAGGGGCTGCTCATCGGCCATGGGGGGACACACAGCACTAAGCTTTCAGATGGGGACCTTGTGAGAAACTTCCCTGTCCCCACCAGGGCCCAGGGCCCTTGGGAGGGTCACGGGACCCCCCCCCCCCCCGCCTCTCTCCCTCCTCTGAAGTGCGAAGTGCAGGCTGGTACCCTGCAGGCAGTGAGCGTGAGCGGAGACCCCTGCCTGGGTGGAGACTCAGGCCAGGGCCTGGCACAGCTGGAGGGTGCGGCACCGGAGTGCGGGGCGGGCGGGCAGCAGGAGCGGGGTCACGCAGCCGAAAGGGCCGAGCTGTCCCGAACCCAGGAAACCCAACGGGGCTTGCAAACCTCTTCGGGGGGCAGACTCTGTCCTCCAGGTCCAACGCCGGAGCGCGTGCACGTCCCAGGTCCCCGTGAGCGAGCGCTCCTCCACGGCGGCCACGGCCCCCAGCCCCTCCAGCACGGCCTGCGGGGAGCAGCGGCGTTGCTGCGGGGCTCTGTGTGTCCCCGCGGAGCCCCGGGGGTGGGGGCGGGCCGCAGGGGAGGCCACAGCACCCACTCCGTGTCCTGGGCCCCAGACCCTGCCTTGGGACCCCTGCCCTATTTATCATCCGCCCATTCCACAGATGGGGAAACCGAGGCTGGGGTGTGCCTCCCCAGGCGGCTGCGGGAGACGTGGGCACAGGTGGGGGCTGGACCCACCACAGGCCAATGCAGCCGCCCAGCAGCCTTCAGAGCAGAGCCCCCCGCCTCAGCGGTGCAGGGCACAGGCTGACGGAGCGGAGACACGGGGGGAGATGGACACAGACCTCGGATTGTCTGACTCTAAAGCACCCTTAAAAGAAGCCTCTAGACTGTGCCGGTGGCTCAGGAGGCTGAGATCTGAGGACTGTGGTTTGAAGCCAGCCTGGGCAGGAAAGTCCGTGAGACTCAGCAAAAGTCAGCAGGGGAGGGGTGTCTCACGTGGTAGGTCACCAGCATTGAGTGGAAACTGCTAGGGAGCAGTGCCCAGGCCCAGGCCATGCTCCCGGAGTAGCACAGAAAGAAAAGGACAGAGTCTCCCAGAATGGGTTTTCTTGCCGCCGCCGCCGCCGCCGCCTGTGCTGGCCAGCGCGGCCGGCTCTTCTGGCAGGGGCGGTCCCACAAGCCAGGTCTTCAGGCTCAGGCTCCCTTCCGGGGCGGGGTGCCCCTGGGGTCCTGGCTCAGGGCGGGGAGGGGGGGCGTTTACCTTGAGGTTCAGGGTCACCGGCTGCGACAGGACTGGGTCCTCACCCATCTCGTACAGGTGGTGGAGGCGGAGCAGGACCCGGTGCAGGTCTGCCTGGGCCTTCCCGTGGTGACCTTTGGGGACAGAAGGTGGCAGTGAGGACACCCAGCTACCATGCTCAAGGCCGCTGACCTGAGCCCGAGGTTTACACCGTGGATTCCACTCCCATCCTCGGCCGTGGTGCCTCAGTCCGCACTTGATAGCGGAGGACACTGAGGCCCGGGACCCAAGGCTGGGGGGCAGCAAAAGGAAGGTCCGGCCTGGGTGGGGCTGACTCTAGGCCTCCGGCCTGACACACTGGGATCTCTGCCAATGTCCTCGTGTCTGCTGGGGTCCCAACTGGGTGATCCCAGCCTCTCTATCCTGTCCCTCTGGGGTTAGGTGTGGCCATGCGGCTGGTGTGTGGCCAAAGTAAAATGCACTGATATGGCATGTAGCTTCTGTGATGAAGCAGGTGTTATATTTCAAGTTCCATCATGGGGACCTGATGGCCATGGTGGGGACTGCACCCGTGCCCCGTGCCGGGAAAAATGCATTTGTGTTATGTGAAGATGGTAAAGTCTTAGGCTCTTTGTTACTGCAGCAGCACCTGACCGTGCTGACTGATACAAGGGTCTCAGTAACCACATCATCTACCTGGTCTTAGTCCTACCCCTGACTGCACTGTGCAGCAAGCTCATAGACACTGCTCCTGTTTTACACATGCGATGGTTAACACTCAGCAAAGCACTGGGCCTCCGGTCCTGGAGAGGCTGACATCAAGGAACGGGGTCGTGGTTTCCTCAAGCTCACCCTAGGGTTATGACGGCACTTGCCTGTTTCCCGACAGTCCTGCAGAAATGGCTGCCCAAGCCCGCCAAAGCTGTGAGCTTTGTCAAATGGCTTCTGCTTGTCCCCAGAGCAGAGGTCAGGCAGGATTCCCACCCGCCTCCTTTCAGGAGTCTGTCCCGGGCAGCAACAGCAGGTGTGTGGCCGGCGGCTCCAGCGGCTCCCTCACTCCATCCCACACGCCCTGTCCAGGGTGGGCACTGGGATGGTTACCCGTCGGTGTGGTGTGGCTGGTCCTGGGCTGGCCCCCCTGCCCCCCTGCCCCGCTGGCTGCGTGCCTCTGGGTATTTGCTAGCTCTCCGTGGGCCTTGGTGTCCTCAATGCCAGGCAACCTCACCTAGCGGTGACAAGTCTCGGGGCACCCTCTTAGCCTGGTGAGGGGCCAGGAGCCTGGGGACCCTGAGCAGGAGGGAGGAGGGTCTGGACGCCCTGGGCACCGCCCACCTTGTTCAAGATGCCGCAGGTGCTCTGTGTGGTTGGTGCTGTAGTTCCAGCCGGGGACGCTCAGGACCTGCAGGTGCAGGTTCGGGGGCAGTGTCACCGCTGTCTGCCGTCGGAGTCCCCGGGGCTCTGAGGAAGCTCCTGTAGGGCAGATGGGCGCTGTGAGGAGAGGGGCCGACCTCACTCCTGGGGCTGAGAACGCGCCACGTGGGCTCTCCACCCTGGTGCGCGGTGTACCACAGGCCAGTCCCCAGGCTCCACCCCTGCGAGACCCCCTCCACCTCCCTCCACATCCCGCTGCTAGGATCACAGAGCAGCCTAAAAGCTGGAGAGATCTTGAGCCTGCTCAATTGCCATTGTGGATTCTAAATGACAACAAGGTCCAGAGAGGGACACGGTATGCTCAAATTCACAGAGCCCCGATTTTGTACCCCAGGTCCCTTGTGTTGTCATCTTTCAGGAGAAGACACTCAAAGGGGCTGCCTCCTCGGCCCCTCCCAAGTCCTCCTTACATCTAAAGCTATCACCCTAATTCTTCAGACCACATGATTGGCCCAGGCATGGACCACCTGACCTGAGCAGGACCAATTCAATCCTCCCCTGGGAGAATTGTCCATGAGACCTGAAAGTTTGAGTCTCAGCTCCTTCTGGGTGTTACATGTTAGCGACAGATAGAAAGCCAGCTGGTATGGATGAGGAGAGTTGTTTTCTGGGAGCAGTCTGGGCTCACTAGACACCAGCCAGCCAGGAGAATAAAGCAGATGAGGAAGAGGATGCCACCTGCAGAAACTGCACAGGGGAGGCCGGGAGAGATCATCTCAGTCCAGGCCTGAAGGCCCTGCTATACACCCCTGCTCTTCCTGTGATTATGGGGACCCCAGAATAAACAATTCCAAGGCTCAGCAAGTTCAAGGTGCATTCCTCTCCCTTGTACCAGGTTGGGGCAGGTGGGATGAGCTGCTCACACACACTGACGCTCCCTCAGCGGCAGACACCCCCCGCCGGGAGGAGCACTGGCACACTGCACCAGGCCAGGCAGGGGCCCTTCCCTGGAAGGGTGCAGCCTGGACACCTGGGAGTAGCAGGCAGACAGTGAGCGGCGCCAGGCCGCACAGCCTTGTCCGCTCGGCTCACAAGGTGCCAACGCCGGCCCAGCCGGGCCTTCCTGTTTAGCGCCTGTTCGTTAGGGAGCTTCCCCAGGCTCTGCTCAGCCTGTGTTGCTTCCGTGCAGAGAGCCTTTCCTGAACTCTCTTCAGATGACTTTTGGTCTCCTCCTGGTTCGCGCTGCATGCTGCTTCCACTATGAGACACCGGGGCCTCCGGATTCTTCTCCGGCCCTCAGATCGTGTTTGTGGGAGCCTGTCCCCCTCCCTGCCTTCCTGAGAACTGCAGGACAGGCTGTGTCCCATACACCTGGCGCAATGCTGGGAAGGTGGCTCAGTGGTATAGTGCTTGCCCATACACCTGGCGCGTGCAGTCTCTGCTGACGCCCTGGGAGATGCTGGCTTTAAAACGGAAGCGGAGCAAACTCCAACACATCCTAGGTAGACATCGGTGGCTCCAGCCTGTGATCCCTAGCTCCTTGGGAGTCAGAGGTCAAGAAGATCTCAGTTCCAGGCCACCTCGAGCCAAAAGCCTGAGAGACTACATCTGAAGGGAAGGAGCTGGGGAGTGGCCCATGCCTTGCCATCACGCTACAACGTGAACCCTGAAATAGGTAGATAGTGGTCCAGGTGAGCTCTCGGTAAGAAGCAAGACCCTTTCTAAAAAATAACAGCATAGAAAAGGAGGTGTGGTTCTGACACAGGCCAAGGCAAGCACGAGGCCCTGCATTCAAACTCCAACACTGCCAAAGCCAAACCCCACCCAAACAAACCAAACGCTCTTAACAGGCAGGAAGAGAATACAACTCAATGATCTCGACAATACAACCGACATTCTATCTAGGTGCCTAATGCTGCAAAGCACCTCCTCATTTCTAAGTGTGTCCATTTTTAAGTGCTTTTTGTGTCCAGCTACTGTGTGTATGCCAGTATTGGGGTTTGAACTTGGCTTGCTTGCCTGGCTGGCACCTGACCACTTGAGCCACACCCCAGCCTTGCTTTTTGCTAGTTGTTTTGTAGATAGCATTTCAAGGGCTTTTCGGGCCAGGCTGACCTTGAAACATGACCACTCAGGCCTCTACCTCCCGAGTCTGTGGGATTACAGGTGTGAACCACCAGCACCAGATTGTGTTCTACTGTTTTCCTCAAGATGCAGAGCTTGGGGCTGTGACCTTAGTGGAGCCAGAGCAAGAGCATGCAGACAGACTGTGAGCTAGACACACGCTCACCTGGCAACAGCATACACAGATCCAGACAAAACTACCCTTTCATGCTGGGCCCAGACCCAGCGACAGTGTTAAGAAGAAAGAGGAAAAAAGGAAGGGAGGGAGAGAAGGAGGAAGGAAGGAAGGGAGGGAGGGAGGGAGGGAGGGAGGAAGAGAGAGGGCTGGGAAGGTGGCTTAGTGGTAGAGTGCTTGCCTAGCATGTATGAAGCCCTGGGTTCGATTCCTTAGTACCACATAAACAGAAAAAGCCCCAGGACTGGCCAAGAAACAAAAGAGAGAGAGAGAGAGAGAGAGAGAGAGGGAGAGAAAGGGAGAGAGATTAAAAAAAAAAACAATGAAAACAAGCTCTTGTGGGGCCCTGGTGGCTCATGCCTGTAATCCTGGCTACTCAGGAGGCTGAGATCCAGAAGCAGATCATCCTCCCGCTCTCATGAACAAGCAGAAAGGAGGGCTGGAGTTGTGGTGCAAGTGGTGAATCACCAGCCCAGTAAAAAGCCTGACTTCCAACTCTGGTACCAATAAAAATGAAATAAAATTAATAAAAAAGAAAGGAAAAGCTACACCAGGGAAGGAAATGGAGGACTCGGGGCAGAGACATGGAGCAGAACAGGCGTGAATCTCACATGGGCATGGCGTAGCCGTTTGCCCTTCCCTCTCCAAGGCTGCCCAGAGCCTGGCGGTGAGGAAGCACAGCTGGGCGCCTCTCGGGCCCATGGCCTTGTCCTGGGCGGCAGGGATACGGGGATTCGCACCCTGAGCCGGCGGGCCTGTGCGGCAGGGATACGGGGATTCGCACCCTGAGCCGGCGGGCCTGTGCGGCAGGGATACGGGGATTCGCACCCTGAGCCGGCGGGCCTGTGCGGCAGGGATACGGGATTCGCACCCTGAGCCGGCGGGCCTGTGCGGCAGGGATACGGGGATTCGCACCCTGAGCCGGCGGGCCTGTGCGGCAGGGATACGGGATTCGCACCCTGAGCCGGCGGGCCTGTGCGGCAGGGATACGGGGTTCGCACCCTGAGCCGGCGGGCCTGTGCGGCAGGGATACGGGGATTCGCACCCTGAGCCGGCGGGCCTGTGCGGGCCAGCTCTCGCAGCAGCACGACAGGCCTGTGCTGCAGCTCCACCCCGCTCCTTGGGCGCAGGGCCGTGGTGAGCGCTGGGGGCCCCAGCAGCAGCCAGAGCGTCGGGTGCACGACGGAGGTGTCGTTCAGCGTGAGGTTGTAGTTGAGGTCCCAGGCCAGGTTGTTCCACAGCCGCCGATGGAGCATCACCTGCGGGAAAGCGTGCTTCCAGGGGCTCCTGCTCACCTCTGGCCAGGCTTACGAGCAGACGCCAGGACGGGGGTGGACCCCCCGCGCCACGCCTACCTCCACCTGCCCGTTCTCTTGGCTGGAGACGCCGTGCGCCCGCTCCGACAGCAGCACGAGCCTGCTTCTGCCGTCCTCGATGAAGGCCGACTGCACCATGGGGTAGTAATTCTGCAGATGCCAACGTCACCCAGGGGCTGGCATGCTACCGGGTGAGGCGGCGCCCCACTATCCCTCCCTAGACTCAAGTGGGCTGTGGGGCAGGGCCCTGGCCTTGGCGACCCACACGCAGGGGCTCAGCCTCCTTCTCTGCTACTCCGTAGCCACGGGACGCAGGGGACCCACTCCAGACCCGGCTAGGAGTTCAACATGCGTCATATCCGCAGAGCGACCCTTGGACAGCACAATGAAAAATGAGCCGGGCGTCGGCGGCTCACACCTGTGATCCTAACGGCTCAGGAGGCTGAGATCTGAGGATCATGACTGAAAGCCAGTCCAGGCAGAAAAGTCCAGGAGACTCTTATCTCCAGTTAACCACCAAAAAGTCAGAAGTAGAGCTGAGGCTCACACGGTAGAGCACTAGCCTTGAGTGGAAAAGCTTAGCGTCAGTGGTCAGGCCCTGAGTCCAAACCCTAATACAGGCACAAAAAACCAAAATGAGAACAAGCAAAACCCAACTTCCCGGAGGCCGTACTGGTAGGAGGTGACGCCAGGGAGCAGGAGAAGCCCCCGGGGTGTGGCGGTCTGCGTACCCGGGCGATGGCGTTGTCCCTGAACCTCTGGTAAGGCCTCCGCTGCATCTGGTAGCCGTTGTTGTCCGAGTAGAGGACCTGGTGGCTGTTCAAATCCGTGCTGGTTCTCAGGATGGCTTCGCGGTTCAGCTCCAAGGGGCCTGCGCTGTACGTCTGCTCTATCCGATGGCACAGCAGCTGCCCGTCGGCCTCCCGAGGCACGTGGGCCAGGCGGGAGTAGATGGCATAGCTGTAAGCCTGGGCCGAGGCGCGTCTGGAGAAGAAAGCCAGCCATGGACACCCCTGGGCACGCCTTCCTTCCTGCCCCGGTGCCGCGGACCCAGCCGGGCTCTGGAGAAGCTCGCATCTGATATGATGGAGCCGCTGTGCTGGGCCTTGACCACTAGTGGGCGAACAAGAGCCCCTCAGTGTGCCCCGCATTCAGACAAAGCTGCTCAGGCACCTGTGCGCATGCAAGGGTTACAGCCATTCTTCCTCTTTTTTTGGCCAGTCCTGGGGCTTGAACTCTGGGCCTGGGCGCTGTCTCTAAGCTTTTGTGCTCCAGGTGAGCACTCTACCACTTGAGCCACAGCTACACTTCCAGGTTTTTGGTGGTTAAGTGGAGATAAGGGTCTCACAGACTTTCCTGCCCAGGCTGGCTTTGACCGAGATCCTCAGAGCTCAGCCTCCTGAGCAGCTGGGATGGCAGGCGTGAGCCACGGCGCCGGCTAGTCACTCTTTTCAAGTTTCATCAAGCAGGCCAGGTGCTGCCTGAGAGGCACCACCCCCTGCCCCCCCCCAATCCCCCCCCCCCAGCACCTGTAGAAGAACTGCCGGATCTCCGTGGCCAGTTTCCCTGCCACAATCTCCATCTCCACGGCCTCCCATGCCGGCTCTGCAGGCTCCTTGGGTGTGAACAGGTAGTTGTCAGAGATGGGGCCCTGTTTCACATCTCCGTTGACGTGGTACTCAAGGAACTCCTGGGCCACGCGCACCGTGCGGTTGCTCTGGCTGTGGCGACAAGAGAAGAAGCGTCACTGTCACTCTGGACCAGGTCTCCCGATGGACGGCCGCAGTCTCCATCTGATTCCATCTGCTGTTCTGGCAGCCAGCAGAGGGCGCTGCTCACCAAGGCGGCTGGCCGTCCTGGCGGCCAACGCTGGACCCTGAGCAACAGGACCACAAGATGGATTTTGGTCATGCTGATCTGCACTGTCTGGTGGGACACTAACTCACCTCGTGTCCCATGCCAGGGTCCTGACACCTGTCACTTCGTTAACTTCTCCCGACCCCCAGGAGACATAGAACACTAACTGATTTCACTACCAAGCCTGCCCAAGATGACAGAAGTGCCCTTTCTGTGGCCACGTTATTCCGGAGGTCACAGTAAGGGGTGCTCTGGCCGAGGAAAGTGAGGCTCAGGACAAATGTGCTGGTCATGGACTAGCCAGTGACACAGCAGCTGAGTCAGGGTCCTGAGTCCATGAGACTCCTATCTCCAATTAGCCACCAGAAATCCAGCAGTGGCGCTGTGGCTCAAGTGATAGAGTGCGTGCCTTGAGCCGAAGAGCTCAGGGACAACGCCCAGGCCCACAGTTCAAACCCCATGACCGACAAAAAAATAAAATAAAAAATTTGAGATCTGAGGATCGCAGTTCAAAGCCAGCCCTGGCAGGAAAGGTCATAAGACTCTTATCTCCAATAAACCACCCGAAAAACAGAAGTGGCACTGTGGCTCAAGTGGTAGCGTGCTTGCCTTGAGCTGAAGAGCTGAGGGACAGTGCCCAGGCCCAGAGTTCAAGCCCCACAACAGACAAAAAAATAAAAATCAGAAAGTCACAAGGAGGGCTGTTGTGCTGTCTGGTCCTTCCTCCAGCCAGGGAAGCGAAGGCGGCGCTGGGGAGGCCCCGGCTCCCGCCCCCAGCGCCAGCCCGGGCTGCACCTCACCTCTCCCGGATGCTGTCCATCAGGTTGGTGTCCCGGTCCAGCAGCACGGTGTAACAGTCGTTCCTCACGGGCACCAGCTTCCTGCCGCCCTGGCGGGCCTGCCTCCTTGTTCTGCGGCCATACCTGAGGACGTGGGCCCCGGCGGCAGCGGGCTCCCAGGGGCCTGCGTGGGGCTCTGTGGCGGGCCGGAGCTGGTAGTGCCGGTAACTGAGGCCTGGGATGGTGGTCAGGATGAGCAGCTCGTACGCAGAGGGCTGCCTGCTGGAGCTCTGAATCTGCAAGGCCACCGAGAATGTGTGTGTGTGTGTGAACAGACCCATCAGTCACCTGAGCAGCCCCGCTCTCCCTCCCAGCCAGGCAGGGTGTCCTTCCATCTCCAGACTGAGCCTGTGACCCCCAGCCCTTATATCAGCCCCAGGGACCCTTCACAGCCCAAAGATGGCTGGCTGCTGGGTCCCCTGGGCACGCACACACACGTTGTCTAAACATTTCCAGTCACAGATCCTTTCCATCCCGAGGACAAAGGGGCTGGACTTAGGCTGAGGGAAGTGGTTTTCTGCAGGGCACTGCCTGCCATCGTCTTGCTTTGCGGCATTATGAGTCCTTTTCTTGGTTTGTCTTTTCTTTTTTTGTGACTGGGATGGAACGCAGGACATTGCGCTCGTGCTAGGCGAGCGCTCTGCACTGAGCTGCAGCCCAGCCCTCGTTCTCTCTTTCCTTTGTCCCAGGCACCTGTCCTGGCCTTGGGCCTGTGTTCGAGTGTGGAGTAAATGAACTTGGGTTTGATAACACTAGCTGCAGCATGTGTTCCTAGCCCGTATGGGGGGGGAAGGGGCCCTATTAGCAAGCCGGGATGGGACACGTATGTTCCTGCTGCTGGTCCCGCACGCTGCAACCCGGCCCCTCTGTCTGGACGCGTCCTGCCCGCGCTGCCACCCTGTTTGGACGCTCTTTCTCGCCTGTCTCCCTGCTCCTGTGTTAGCCTCAACCCCAGCAACGCCACCTGCTGGCGGGAGGGGGGATGGGGGGCGTGGAGCTAAATCTGTGAACTTCCCCTGTGTGTGTGTGTGTGTGTGTGTGTGTGTGTGTGTGTGTGTGTGTGTGTGTGTGTAGGGCCTTAGGGGTGGGCTCGCTCCTATCTGCTCCCAACCCCCGCCCCCCCGGCCCCCAGCCTTTCTCAGGCTCAGCTAAGGGAACCTCCAGCTCCCGAGTCATCTCTCTGTCCTGAAACGTCTACTTGGGTTGAGGCACCCAGCCTGGGGACCACGAGCCAGGTCCAGGATGCCAACAGGCCCAGAGTGTAGCCTTTGGGACCATGGCCGGCTCTGGGCAGCAGCAGAGGAAGGGAACGGACAGCAGGCCAGGGCGGGGGTGCACAGCTGAATACCACCCAAGCCCCTGCATGCTGTGAGGCATCTCCGCGGCGTCTGCGCATGTGCACGCGGAGCTGAGACGGTCGGCGGCAAGTCCGCCCGGCAGAGTTCGCGTCCGTACCTGCGCGGGCACAGGGTGGCCCAGCTCGTCCGTGACGTGGACTCGGGCGAAGCCAACGGTCAGGGTGACGAGGGTGGTGACCGTCCAGGCCAGTGGGTTGTAAACTGAGGCAGAGTATCCCGCCGGCTTTGTGCCTGCTCAGAGAACAGGCTTCGCTTGCTGCCACCGAGACCTCTGCGCTCCCCCAAGGATGAGGGAAACTGAGGCAGGCAAGACCCAGCTCTCCGGGGCTGGGGGAGGGCCAGCCACAGGAGGGGCTCACACCTGCCGGTCCCGAGTGGGGAGGTGGGACGGGAGCACATCGTGTTCACCGAACAGCCCAGGTCCTGTCTACCCAGACACCTCTCTGCCTGCTGGCCCATTCAGCGAAGGAAACAGGCGCAGGGAGGCCCAACCACCGGCCGAGCCGCCCAGGCTCTCAGGCCGGCAGCGGAAGCTCTTGCTGTTGGGCCTGTGAGCAACTGAATTCTCTGGGGCCTGGAGGGTCGGGTTCTAGTGATGTGGCCCTGTGGTCCCTTTCTTTCCTTTTTCTGTTGGTCGTAGGGCTTGAACTCAGGGCCTGGGTGCTGTCTCTGAGGTTTTTCACTCAAGGCTGGTACTCTAGACAACACCACAGCACCATTTCCGGTTTCCTAGTAGTTTACTGGAGATAAGACTCTCACGGACTTTCCTGCCTGGCCTGGCACTGAACCGCGATCCTCAGATCTCAGCCTCCTGAGTAGCTGGGATGACAGGCGTGAGCCCCCGGCGCCCGGTTCTGTGACCTCTGTGGCCTCTGTCTGTCCCACCTGCCGCTGTGCAGTCCTGACATCTCTTGCTCTCCAGCCTCCCTCCTGCGCCAGGCTGACCTCTGTCGGGTCTCCTCTACCTCCCCAGGTGCTGGTGGGATTGGCGGCACCGTGGGAACTGTCCGTCCAGCAGTGACGTCACAGCCCAGGTGACAGCTCTCTTTCTGCACTGTCTCCCAGGCTGGTGGTCCAAGGGTGGGTCCCTGTCTGTTCTAACCCTGGGCCTTCAGAGTCTGCCAGAATCTGCAGGTAGGATGGGGTCAACACAGACGAGGCAGAAGGACACAGGTCATGTGGACACCACAACGGGACACTGTGTGGAGAATGGGAAGGCCAGAGCGAGGAGGGACAGCAAGTTCAAGGTGGCTGGGCGGAGAGGACGGCTGGGGAGGGGCTTGTACAGGAAGCTGGGTGCGTATGTTAGAGATCAACCTGTCCCCTCTACCCCCAGGGGCACCCTCTGTCCCTCTGCCCCTGTGGGGTCTCAGACATGAAGAACCTGCGCCACGGCTGCCTAGAGTTACCGTCGGCCGGGCTGAGCTCAGGAAGGCATGGTGGAGCCAGCCCCGCCCCTCCCCCCCAATGCAGGGAAGCACAGAAGGGGGGTCAAATCCTCTCCCCTCTTCATTTCCTGGGTGAAGATGCAGGGCCAGAGCACTGCGCTCACTGCCAGGGTCACATCACGGCTGTTGGGTATGAGTGCCGGCCACCTGCTGGCCAGCCCCGGCTCTCCTCCCAGGGCCCCCGCTTACCTGGGGGGGCCTGCAGAGCTGCGTGCTGCTCCCCTGCGGAGGAGCCCCGCCCCTCCAGGGCGAGGGAGGCCATGAGCTTGCGCACGCCCAGCATCCCCGCGGCCAGGTGCTCGCTGTACATGTCGCGCACCTTGGGGGACTCGGTACCGGTGACGGCATCGTGGTGCTGGACCTGCCAGGAGCCCAGGAGGAAGGGGGTCAGAGAGGCCCTGAGAGGCCCCGGCCAGGCAGTGGCGCCTACGCCAGTGGAGGGGGAAACGGACGCAGACAGCTGCAGAGCTTGCCCCGCGTCTCCTGGTCCGGGTGGCGCCTGCCTGAGCCTCATCTCTATTGCAACAGGCTCCAGAGAGACCCGGGCTCCTCTCCCTCCTCCCATGCGCGTGGCTGCTCCCCGCCCGGCTCACGCCTCAGTGCCAGGGCAGGGGTGAGTGTCCTCATCTTCCCAGAGGGGAAACTGAGGCATTACAGGTGAAGCCACTGCGGCCGGCTGTTCTGATGGACTTTCTTCCCAGCATCCCAAGTCCTGCCCATCATTCCCTTCAGGTAACTGCTCATCTCCCCACTTTCTGGATGGATGACACGTAACAAGGCCCCATCTTCCCAGTGTGTTACATGTGTGTGGGGTAGGGGAGGAGTGGAAAGATGGACATTATAAACAATTTGGGTCATGGATATTACCACATTCCAGCATCCCACAATCCTCCTGGGTATGTACAAGGCTGGAGGAAACTAGGGTTCAGAGAGGGTAGGCCACATGCCTGAGGTCACACAGGAGAGGAAGGCTGTGTCCAGGAAGGACCGACCAAGTGAGACTTCAAGGAAGCCACCGCTGGGTGCCGTGGGAACTTGGGCCAGCTTTGCCACGCACTGACCTTGTCCCTAGAGGGGACCTGTACAGACGGGTGTCTATGGGAGGAAGCCCTAGCAGGGGGTGGCATAAGGGTGGGAAGCGCAGGCCACAGGAGGCCCAGTGCTGCTCCAAGGCTGAGGAGTGGGCGTTACCTCAGAGACAGCCCAGCGGAGCTGCTGGAGCTGCAGCAGGGCCCAGGTGGGATCCAGGGCCCCGGGGGGGGCTGGCCACAGGTAGCGCGTGAACATGGACTCCCCGGCGTACAACAGGGCGCTGGCTCTCCGCGCCAGGCCCTTGAGCGTGCTGCGCGACGCGAAGAAGCCCGTCCAGGCCTGCCACAGTTCTGGAGAACAAGGGCGGACCATGAGCCCCAGGATCCTTGGACCATGGGGCCTGGTAAGCCCCGGTCCCAGAAGAGCCGAAGACTCTAGATGATCCGGTAGCCATTTACAGCTAGGCCAGAGAGGGAGCACTTCACATGGTAGCTCCATGGAATGCCTGTGTTTGGTGCAAACAGTCCTTCATTTGCATGAGGGGCTGTGCTGTGATTGGCATAAACACAGTCCTTCATTTGCATGAGGGGCTGTGCTGTGATTGGCATAAACACAGTCCTTCATTTGCATGAGGGGCTATGCTGTGATTGGTACAAACAACTGGACCACAGCCTCTTCCTAAAGATATAAAAATGTTTTGTTATTTTTGAGATAAGATCTTATTGTACTACCTTTGCCCAAGCTGGCCTCAAATTCATGATCCTCCTGCCTTCAACTGGAGTTACAGGTAGCTGGAGTTACAGGTGTGTGCCACCATTGCGGGCCTCAGCTCACTTCTAGCACTGGGGCTTTGACCTCAGCCTGCGCTTGCTTGGCTGGCCCTGTGCCAGCTGAGACACGCTCGCAGCCGTTTTCTTTTTCTGGTCATTATGAAGACTCTTGCATACTTTTCTACCTGATGGCTTTGAACGGCAACCTTCTGGCTCTCTGCCTCCTGAGCAGGCAAGATCACGGGCGCGATCTGCCACTGCCCGGCTTCAGCTCACTTCAGCCAAGTTACCCTTCTGTGTTGATGCTCATCTGGCTAGTTTGTCTCACCTACCTTTCTTGGTGGGGTGAGGGGTCCAGAGCTAGAGCCGAACCCACCTTTTGCTTGCTAGGCAGGCATTGGACCACTTGAGAGGAGACCGGCCCGCGTGAGCTGCCGGCAGAGCGTGCCCATGGTACGTGGCGGGGGTCCCTTACTGGATACCTTCCCTGGCCTCCTACCTGACGCCCCAGTGCCAAGCCCACACTGAACTGGGAGCTGGCTGCCCCCCACAGCAGAGCGCTACCCAGACCCCCAGGGGCGTACCTGAGGAATAGGGCAGGAAATCGTGGTGGTCGCGGACGCTCCAGGTGGCGTTGAGTGTGTGCAGCGTGTGGAAGAACTCGCCCAGCGTGGCGTATTGCACGGAGACTCCGAGCTCCGCTGTGCGGCTGTTGATGTGGTCCAGCAGGGGGTCCATGTTGGCAAATTGCACCGAGGCGTTGAAGAACTGCTTGTCACAGCCCTGCGGGCCAGACACGAGCCGCAGCTGGTACTCCTGGGGGCTGGGCCCTGGCCGGGCGGGCGGGCTCAGCAGAGCGCCTGCCAGCCAGAGCCCCAGAACGGCTCCTGTGGTTGTCACTGCTGAGTACCTCACACAATTGTCAGAACTGCTACGTATGGGTAGACTATGGGCTCTGTTTTAGTGCAGGTTCTGGGGCTTGAACTCAAAGCTTGGGTCCTGACCCTGAGTGATTTTTTGCTGAAAGCTATAGCTCTACCACTTGAGCCACACCTCCACTTCCGGCTTTATTTGGTGTTCAAGTCTTACCCACTTTCTTGCCCAGGCTGGCCTTGAACTGTGATCCTCAGATCTTAGCCTCTGAGTAGATAGGATTATAAGCATGAGCCGTGGCATCCAGCCCAAGGCATTTATCAGCAGTGATCACAGTTCTCACTCACTAACGTACTGCAATAGCGGTCCTAGGCTGGGAAGGCAGGCTTCAGGCTCCCTGACCAGGTCTGAATATGAAGTCCTTCCTGGCCTCTCTCTTAAACTGCTGTGTGTCTCAGTGAAATTCCTTACACTCTCAGCCTCTGAGCAGCAAGGCCCGCCTCCCAAGCCCAGCAGGGCCAGCTGATGGGCGAGGCAAACAGAGCCTATAGAAGAGGGTCTGGCGCTGACCCCCACGGTGCCTCCCTCACAAGCCCCACAGCCAGCAGACGGGGCAGGAACTGCCGTGAATCTGAGCTCCCCCAGGTCTTGGTCTCGGGGCTGGAGAGGCCGAGGCGTGCAGGTGAGGACCCGCGAGGCTGGGGATGGTCTGACACTGAGAGCGGTGGCTAGCTCCCAGTAGGGGAGAGGCCGGGGGCCTGGCTGGAGCAGGCGCTGGCCATGCAGGTGGTCCTGGGGTGGGAACCCCCCCGGCCCCCACACACGCCATACCCAGGGCCAGAGCACGTGGGGTGCTCGGAACCACGCGGCCCGCTGCTTCACGTTGGCCACCAGGACCTCGGCGTACAGGTGGATGTTGTCTGGCGTGACGGGCTGGCTCATGTTGGGGTACACCCCGTCCGGGGGTGGCTCTGGGAAGAAGGCCACACCATTCCAGTAAAAGCCAGTCCTGTGCAAGAGCAGACGCGCGGGGAGAGGAGGCTGGGTGCCGGGCTCCACCAGCCGTGAGGTCTGCCAGGGGCACGTGGGTACGTTACCCCAGCTCCACACGGCCCCACTGTCCACCTCCCCACACCTCACCCAACGCTGCTTCCTCTCCACAGCACCCCACATCCACACCGGGGCCTGCCCAGAACCCGGCGCCCTGTCGGGGCCTCACGGGCAGAGGCGGGGGGCTCTCGGGTGACACTGGGGTGCTGGGGTGTGGGGCATGCATGGGAAGGAGGGGTCGTAGGTCAGGAGACTCCTGGAGAACCCGGCTTGCGGAGCCCAGGGAAGGCCGGGACCTGGCAGGGGTGGGGGCTCCCAGGGTGCTGGCATTGAACGATCCCACACTGGTACAGGGACCCACAGCAGAAGCCCTGGGGTCACTCTAAGCTAGACGTCAATCCTGCGTCCCGGTGGCCAGCTGCGTGGCCTGAGCTGGTCAGTAGCCCTCTCCGAGTCCCAGTAACAACACCCACTCTGCTATGGAAGCTTCGAATTGAGAAATGGGGGGACACGCTGCCCCCCAGGACCCCGGCTGGGCAGCCCGCGAAGGCTGCACGCACCTGTTGGAGAAGGGGATGGCGGATGGGGTGCAGTAGCTGTACTGGTCCATGACGTGAGTGAAGATCTCCTGCGGGGCGCCCAGGGAACGGGACCCTCGCCACACAAACTGGAGTCCCTGAAACACCAGAGGGGTTGAGGCCTGAGGCCCGAGGCCCGGCCGGCCTCGCTGCCCTCGGGCCTCAGGGCCCGCCCGCTTCACTGCGCTCTGCTGCGTCCTCCAGGCTTGGACAAGGCTTTCCAGAAGTTGCTAATTTGCCATGCAGCTGCTCATTTCAGAGCCCATAGCTCCAGCTCCATGGAGGGACGGCCCAACGAAGGAGCCAACACCCCCTGTCGAACGGGGGGCGCCTTGAAGCCCGAGGTGGTCAAGCTGGGCCTGTGGCTGTGGGAGCGACAGGTCAGGCCTGCAAGGGGGAGGCCTCCCTGGAGGAAGCGGCAGGACTGGCAGTCCACCAGGGCCAGGCACATTCAGTGGCCCTCTACAGAAGCCGTGAATGAGGGAGGCAGGGAGGGAGGGAGGGGGTCAGCAGGGGTGGCTCACCCCCTACCTGGGCCTTCTGCATGGCATCCTTCATGTTGTAGTCGATTCTGGAGATGAGGTGTGCGTTGAAGCCTGCCAGGGCAAACAGGGTGGGGGTTGTGGCAGATGCACCGAAAGGGTCGACGTGCCAGGAGAACTGTGGCCGCATCCCGAAGGTCTGGTACAGAAATCCGTGTCCTTCTGCAGAGAGAGCACAGAGCCGGGGCTGTGAGCGCGAGCAGGTCCCGCTCGCCCGGCTCACCCCGGGCGCCTGTCCACCCGCCAGGCTGCAGAGCAGCTGCCAGGCCGAGCAGTACGCGTGAGTCTACAGAGGTGAAGGCTCTCAGCTTTAACTCTTAAACACAAGGACTGCACACGACTCACCATCAATGTCTAAGCGCACAGTTCAGAGGCATTAAATGTATTTGTGTTATATAACTATCCCATCCGTCCATCCATCCATTAATACACACCCATCCACCCATCCACCCACCCACCGATCATCCATCCATCCATCCAATACCCACCCATCAACAACCACCCACCCACCACTCATCCATCCATCCACCAACAACCACTCATCCACAGTCCATCCATCTACCCACCCACTTAACATCCACCTATCTACCCTCATCCATCCATTTCTCCACCACCATCCATCTGCCCCTCATCTGTCCTTCCATCCACCCATTCATCTACCCCATTCATTCATTCATTCATTTACCCCTCATCCATCCATCCACCCATCCCAGAAGTCTTTCCACTCTGCAAAACTGAAACTCTGTCCTTCAATACCAGCTCCCCATGTCCTGGCACCTGCTACCCCGGGGTCCATCTCTGTGGTTGTGGTTCCTCTGGAGACCTCCTGTAAGTGGAGCCCTGCAGGATGCTTCCTGTGTCCAGCTCATTTCACTGAATACTGGCTGACAGCAGGGATGATGGGATTGGGGGGGGGGAGCAGCAAGTTAGCCCATAAGGAGTGATCAAGGATCTGCCAGGGAGTGGGGTTAGGGGCATGCTCTGGCCCTCAGGGACTCCAGCCAGGGCTGGCCGAGCATGCAGGAAGCTGAGGAGATGGCAAAGGAGGTTGGGGAGCTCCGAGGAGGCAAGGTCAGCAGCAGCACACTGAGGTGGCAGGCAGGCTCTGCCTCTCACCAGATGGGGTAGCTGGGGGAGGTGTAGGTCCCAGGGCCATCAGTGAGTGGCTTCCCTGGGCTCCCAGAGTCCACACTTTGTTCAGGTGCACGTGTCAGCCTCCACCCAGTGAGGAGGCACAGTGGTCTGCACTGGGCATGCTCAGTGCATCCTACATTTGTACTCTGCCTGCCTGGAGCCAGCAGCAGGCACCAGGCACTTTGGATAACACACCGGGAAGCCATGGGGCGGAGACACTGATACAGCCTTGGGTGTCTGTGCTCAGCTCACTGCAAACAGCCTAGGAAGTGTGAACGGAGCCCATGAAAACCACCAAGATCCTCTGCCCACGGGCTCTTTTGGCTGGAGCGAGGCCCATGGAATCCCAGTCAAAGACTACACTTCCCAGCCTCCCCTGCAGCAGGTGGGCGTTACACAACTCCATTGTGGCCAATGGACTATGCAAAAAATAGTGGACAACAGACTCCAGCTTCCTCCGCAGCAGAGGATGGCCATGGAGCTAACTTCCGGGTACTTCGAGAGGATTAGAAAGGATGGACATGTTCTCCATCCCCCTCTGCAGGCCGTAAAGATGGGACTAACTTCAGCAAAGATAACAGACAACGCTCCCAGCCACGCTTGCTGCTGTGGGAGGCTCCGGGCGATGGGAACATGGCTGCAGGGATGAAGCCCAGTCCTGCGTCCCAAGGCCGGCCTTTCTCCACCTTTCCCTTTCTCCTCCCTGTGGAATGGCAACTCAGAGGGCAGGCTGCTGGCGCTGTGCCAGGAGGGCCGTGAAGCCCGGAGGAGGGAGAGCCTGGGCCCTGCCCGCTGTGCTGTGCGCGGCAGAACCTTCCGCGTAAACACAACGAATCATCTCTCTTGTAGGAAGCAGGCAGATGGCGCACGCGGCCCCCAGAACACATGGCTCTGTGTTAGGAGAGGATGATGGTAGGAGCTTGGAATCTGAAGGCAGAGAGCTGAGGCTCACTCCAGCCTGGCCTCCATCTGTCACCACCAGCAGCACCAACCGTCACCAATCACCACCTGAGCAGCAGGGCCACCCCAGGGCCTTGTGGGGAGGGAGAGACTGCAGGAGGAGCTCAAGAGGTGTGAGGGGTCAAGAAGAAGGGCCATGTGTCCAATGCCACCTTTGAGATGGAGCAAAACCCAGGGAAGCAGGACATCCCCAAATAAGGCTGCGAGGAAGAGACTCCAGATGGACTACGGGAGAGGGCCAAGGGCAAGGTGCCAACGCCATCTCGTCGTTTCACAGAAAGGGAAACTGAGGCCTGCGGAGCAGAGAGGATGTGGGCCTACAAGCTTCAGGCATGAGCCCAGATTCGTCATGGAGGTGCCCCCGCAGCTTTGCATGGCGACCTGGAGGGTGTGGACGCAGTGGTGGAGACGGTGGAGGGGTTAGGGCTGATGGTGGTGATGGTGGCTGACTGGCGATGGTGAAGAGCTGGCGATGCTGGGGGTAGCAATGTCTGTGTCAGCGGCAATAGGGGGGGGCTACTCCCAATCTGACCTCATGACATTGTGCAGTGGGGTGCTGGCCATGGAGCTGTGGGAGGTGACATTTCCCTGCTGGGTTTGGGTCTTGCTCTGCTTCCAGCTCTCCTTTCTAGGCCCCAGTCAACCCTTTGGAGCAGGAATGCTTACTCTGGGCCATTGACAGAAGAAGTACGTAACCTGTTCTTCATTTTTACAGGGCCACAGCTAAGATGGCCTTCCGTCCACAGGAGACTTTGCATTTGCACTTTTGAGCAATGCTGGACCATCAAGACTTCAGGGACTCCTGGAGGTGGTCTGGATGGATTTTACATTATGGGATGGACATGAGCCTTGGGGACAATGTTACAGTGAAATGTGGATTGAATATAAAATGTCCCAATAAGCTCATATGATGAGTGAGTATGTGGACCTGGCTGGTGGTAGTATTTTGGAAGGTTCTGGAAATTTTAGGAGGTAGACCAGAGTTGGAAGACATAGGTCATAAAGGACGGGTCCCCAGCCCCTTCCTGTCCGTCTGTACCCCATTTCCTGTCTACCATGAGAAGAGCAGTGTCCACACACTCCCATTACCACATTGTTCCCCTTCACTGAGGGCCCAGACCAATGGAGCCAAGGACTAGGGATCGAAACTTCTGAAACCATGAGCCAAACTAAACCTTTCTCCCTTAAGCTGGTTTTCTCTGGGATTTGGCCACAGCTATGACAAAAGCAACTAGCATGGTAGTCAGACCTGTGAGCTGTAGGATTTGGTCATCAAGATGGGTCACAGCCTCGTCATGCATGACCTGGCCTCCAAGAACAAACTCCAGGCGACCTTCTTTCAGGAGCTGGCGGACCTGGGCGCAGATGGGTAAAGAGAAGATAGCCAGGTCATGAGTCTTGAGCTGGGCTGGGCCTGCGACCTGCAGAGCTCAGCCTGCTGTGGCCTCAGAGACGCTATGAAATTCCTACCACAAAAGCAGAACATTGACCTGAACATCTATGAGCCACCACCCAGAGAACACCTGTTCCATGGCTCTTATTAGGGACCTACCTCTATGTCAATAATCTATAAATAATTTGTGCGTGTGAGTCCTAGGGCTTGCACTCAGGGCCTAGGCGTTGTCCCTAAACTTCTTTTGCTCAAGGCTAGTGTTCTACTACTTAAGTCAACAGCTACACTTCTGGTTTTTTCTGAGTGGTTCACTGGAGATAAGAATCTCATGAACTTTCCTGCTCGAGCTGGCTTCAAGGTACAATCCTCAGATCTCAGCCTCCTGATTAGCTAGGATTATAGGTGTGAGTCACCAGTGCCTGGCCTATAAATACATTTTTCATTTTAAAATTATTTCAAATTTATGAAAAAGCTGCATGAACAATACCAAGAGCTTCTATGCATCCATTTGTTTATAAACATTTCTTTCTTTTTTCTTTTTGTTGGTTGTGGGGCTAGAACTCTGGGCCTGGGTGCTGTCCCTCAGCTCTTCAGCTCAAGGCGAGCACTCTACCGCTTGAGCCACAGCACCACTTCTGGTTTTCTAGTGGTTTATTGGAGATAAGAGTCTCACGGACTTTCCTGCCTGGGGTGGCTTTGAACTGTGATCCTCAGATCTCAGCCTCCTGAGTAGCTAGAATTACAGGCGTGAGCCACTTGCACCTGGCTTTCATAAACATTTCTGACCATTTTTTTTTTCCAATCTCTACACTTAGGCTTTTTTCAAACTACTTAAAGTAAGTTAGCAACAGCCTGCCTTTTGCTCAGATGAACAAGGATTAGCACTGTAATATTAAGATCAAAATCAGGAAATTTAACACAAAGAGGAAACATTAACTATAAAGCACAATCCTTATGCAAATTTCCAATTGTGCCACAAGTTTCCTTCTCCTGATGCAAGAGTCAGCCTAGAAATATGGGGTGCATTAAACTGCCACCTCTCTTTTATAGAAATGGAACTGATGTGGTCACAGAGGCCAGCCACAGCCTGTGGTGACACCCACAGGACAAGTGCCAGGCTGCCTCCTTGGTCAGAAGCAATCGCTTGCCTGCCCTTGAACCACAGAGACCCCGATCCTGGGCCATAGCTCCTGTGCCGGGGCAGACAGACATCACAAATCAGGAGAGGTTGGAGGCACCAGGGCACGGCCTTGGCCAGTGCCACTGTTGCCTCTCAGGAGGGCATGGCCAGCTCATCAGAGTTGGCTACGTTTGCATCAACAGTCAGCCAGGACGGGTGGCTCGTCCCTGGGCTATGGTTCTGACCTAAGCTTGTGGATCCTGCCCCGGCCCTGGAGGCGGCGGCCAGGGCCTTTCCCAGCCAAGTCCTCCCAGGCCCTGCGGCCACCTGTGTGGCCAGGCGATGCGTCACCTGGCGCTTCTGCTGCTCCGAGGCCACGCCATCCCACCACAGCCGAAAGAACTCCTGCTCCACAGCGATGAAGCGGCGCTGCTGCCCGCGGACCAGCTCGGCTACCACAGAGGTGTAGACGTTGGCCGCATATGCCCGCATGCTTTCCTGGGGAGGGGGCACTGTCACACCACTGTTCCTGGGGCTGGGTGGGGGTGGGGAGGGGAGGGCTGGCCTCAAGGAGCAAAGGGAAAAATCTGACAAGACCAAATAACCACAGCTGGACTGCTGAAGGAACACACCCCTGGGGCTCCTCCCCTCTGGTCCCCACAGTGCCCACGACCCCTGTGTGGCTCCAGCAGCGTGTGAGGTGGGAACTCAGCAGGCACAGGCTCCCTGCCTGTGACAGGATCAAGCGTCAGGACAGGAAGCAGGACATGTTGTGTGGGCAGGGGATGAGGGCCAGGTAGGCTCTGAGGATCTGGGCTGGCAGCAGCCAAATCCCAGGTGAGTGAGGTGTGGCCACAGCACCCCGAAGGAGTCTGCCTAGGCTGAGATAAGGAGGGACGCAGGTGGCAGGGGTCTCCTATAAGAGAACCTACTCCCAGTTTTCCCTGAGGGCCTCACCGGCCCCTGGTGCTCATTGACAAATGGCCTGAGCACAGGGCAGGGAGCCAGGATGAGAAGATCACTGGCCTTGGGAAATGCATTCATCTTCTCTGGGCCTCAGTTTCCTCTTCTGAAAACTAAGAACAGCTGGTTGAGTCCACCCCTAAATTGTCTCATCTGCTGATCACTCCCCCCCACACACACCCCAAGGTCACCAGACCAACCCAGGACCAGACTTAACACCCCATATCAAATCTCCCTGCCTCTCTTTAAAATCTGCGTAGCTAAGATTACAGGCTTGGGCCACCATGCGTGGCCGGAGAGTGATCGTGAATAACCTCAGAGCAAAAGGAGGGGCTGAGTCCTGTGTTCAAGGGGGAAAGTGGTTGAGATAGAAGCAACAGTCAGTGCTTTAAGGGTTGGAGGAGGGAGGCCAGTGTGTGTGTGTGTATGTATGTGTGTGTGTGGGGGGGGAGATGAACAAACAGGCTCCTTCAGAGTTTAGAGGGCAGCTGACCACTGCGAGCCTCAATGGGGGGGGTGGCAGGAGTGGGGGCTGGGGGATGTCCGAGGGGGCGGGAGGGGCTGATGCAGGTTGCTCTTGTCGCCATTCCTTCCAGGACCTCTAGGGCTGTCCCGAGGTCTGGCCCATCACCCTGAGCAGGACGAGTGCTGCCACTGCACAGATGGAGAAACAGGCCGAGCAGCAAAGCCCCTAGCCCACAGTCCTGCACTGAGCCTGACCCCAGGCGTGGCCTGGGGGAGAGGGGGCGGAGGGGCTTGTCCAGCCGGACATCCCCGAGGGGGTGACCCCCCCCCCCCCCGCTGCGGGGACCCACCCAGCGCCAGCGAGGGGTTCAGGGACCGGAAGTGCCCCGCCAGGGCGTCCTTCCGCGCTGTCACCGCCCGGGGCGCGCGGGGGGGCGGGTCGCGCGGGGGCGCGCGGGGGACGGGTCGCGCGGGGGGCGGGTCGCGCGGGGGGCGGGGCGCGCGCGCGCGGGGGCGGGGCGCGCGGGGGCGCGCGGGGGGACGGGGCGCGCGGGGGGACGGGGCGCGCGGGGGGACGGGGCGCGCTGGGGGCGGGACACGCGGGGGGGAGGCGCGCGGGGGTCCCCCACCTGCACCGTGTAGACCCAGCCCACGTCCATGTGGCTGTGCGGCACCACCCAGGCCCGGAGCGGGCCCGAGGGCCGGGACCCCGGCGGCCGCAGCAGCAGCAGCAGCAACGGCACGAGCAGCCGCCCCATCCCGGCCCGCGGAGTCCTGGTCCGGGAGGTCGGAGGTCCGGGGTCCGAGGTCTGAGAGGCTTGGCGGGCGGCGACTTCCGGGTCGGCCCAGCGCCCGCCCCGGGGCGGGTGAGGAGCGCGGGGCGGAGCCGCCCGGTCGGATATTTCCCCGCCCCTCAGCGTCCCTCCGAACGCCCGGTGACTTCTGGACTCACCTCTGGACTACATTTCCCAAGACCCTCTGCTCTCCACCACGGACACGTGGGTAGCGTTGGCGAATGGGATGTGGGCAGGGCGTGGCCGCCACCCGCCCTCCCCCACGGCCGGGTGCGGGCTCTCCGGGGTCCTGGGGCGGCCCGGGCCCTGGGAGGAGGCGCCCGGCGCGGGTGGCAGCCGGAAGCTGCTTTTGCTGGACCTGTGAATCAGTGAAGCTCGGGACTCGGCCCCCACCCCGCCCTGCTGTGCGCTCGGGGCCCGCCGCCGCCATTCTGCCCTTCAGCACCTCTGACGCTGGGGCCCGGGGCCCAGAGCTCTGTCCCCGCTCTGCAGACCTTTCCCTTCCCCCCCCCCCTTTCTGGGGAGCCAGAGTCTGCGCCCTGACGATGTCCCCGGGCTCACGGGTAATCAACAGCCTCCTTTCGGCCCTCCACCACAGCTATTTCTCACCCGAGGGCCAGTGGCCGGACCTAGGGTTGGGACTGCCGACTCTGGGCCTGGGGTCCCCAAGGTCCGCGTGAGACGGTACCGTGGGGGATGCATCGAGGAGCTTTCTCCGAGCTGATGCTCTGGGACCGGCTGAGGGAGGAGGGTGACAGTCACAGTTTTAGGTTTGTACAATGTGTACGTAGGCACTGCTCTTGTGAAAAGCATGGATTTCTCACTGGGGACCACGAGTTAATTCATTGCCAGGTAAAAACCGGGTGTCTCTGGCTTCATTTTGCATCTGCCTCCTTTGTCTTAAAACTTTGGGTCCAGAGTCCTGCTTCTCTCTGCACTAGGCGTCTCATCCATCACCAGAGAGCCCCAAGGTCTCAGCCCCTTCAAGGGGAGGGCCTACAGGTAAGAGTAGCCGGGGCATCTTAATGGTCAGCTCTTACCACCTCCTGCTCCGGCCCCCCAAAAAGACACCCGAGAGGCTCCGGCCATTGTCCTGCCCCAGCAGCCTTGAATCAAGACCCATCACCCCAGGATGAGATTTCAGCCCCACCCCACAAACAGGACCAATCACTGTAAAGGAGACAGATTGTTCCTAGAGCAGCAAGAATATCTTCAGGCCACTTTGCAGAAACAGAACTGAGATAGTGTTCAGGCAGAATTTAGTTTGACCAGGCTGTTTAATTATGCCCTTATTAATCACCCTCTCCCCCAATTCTTCCTCTATTTAAACCTAGAGCTCTTGTCAGTAGCCCCAGAGATGGACTGAGATGTTTAATTCTCATTCTTCATTGTCATGTGTCTATGGTGATAGAAATCTTTCCCCATTTTTTTTTTCTTTTTTTCTTTTTTTGGGTCCAATCGTGGGGCCTGAACTCTGGGCCTGGGCGCTGTCCCTCAGCTCTTCAGCTCAAGGCTAGTGCTCTACCACTTGAGCCACAGCGCCACTTCCGGCTTTTTTCTTTTTGCTTATGTGGTGCTGAGGAATCGAACCCAGGGCCTCAGGCATGCAAGGCAAGTGCTCTACCACTGAGCTACCTTCCCAGCCCCTCCCCATTTTTTTTTTTTAAACTATGTCTTTGGTTTGCTTTCATTGGGGCCAGTGGCTTGACCTGACCTGTTGGTGCTCTGAGAGTTGAGTCTCTGGCCTAGAGTCCTGGTTAGATTGGCCAAAGACAGGAAGCAGAGCATCATTTGTGCTACCATCTATTTGTTGGTGTTCATGAAGAGAAATCTAACTACACCCTCAAGTTTCACTGGCTTTTAGTTGACTTTAAAAAGTCACAGCAACAGCTGGGCTCTTGTGACTCACGTCTGTAGTACTAGTTACTCAGGAGGCTGAGATCTTCGGATCACCATTCAAAGCCAGCTGGCCCGGAAAGTCTCTGAGATTCTTATCTCCAGTCAACTACTAGAAAACAGGAAGTGATCACTATGGCTCAATGGTAGAGCACTTGCCTTGAGCATAACAGCTCAGGGACAGCACCCAGGTCCTGAGTTCAAGCCTCATGGAAAAAGAAAAGCCACAGAAGAATCTGGGTGCCATGGCTCACACCTGTAATCCTAGCTACTCAGGAGGCTGAGACCTGAGGATTGTGATTTAAGGTCAGCACAGGCCCACTCCATCTCAACCAATAAAAGCTGGATGTGACAATATAGGTCATCCTCGCTACCTGAGAGAATCCTTGTCTAGACTGCTAAGAGGCATAAAAAGACCAGATTCTGCGTGAAAAATTATGAAAGCAAAAAGGGTTAGCGCATAGCTTAAATGGTAGAGCTTCTGCCTAAGCAAGTTCAAGGCCTGAGTTCAAACCCTAGTACCACCAAAGGTCACTACTGGCATTGGAGATGTTGTTCAACGCTAGCGCAATCATCCAGTGTGTCTGACAGGTGACATGCGCAGGGTGGACTCTGGCTTTTGCTGTTGCTCCGTTCCTCTCCTCTCCTCGCCCTTTTCCCCCTAAAGGGGGAGGCTGGGCAGCCTAAAGGGGCCCCGGCCCACCCCACTTCACAGCCTACTTCTCCTCAGAGGGTCCACCAGAGGGCGCCATGATCTCAGTGGCCACTGTTCTTGGTGCTGAAATTGGACACGTGCCTGGAGGGTTCCTAGCTATTGGGGCTTCAGTCCAGTGTTCTTTCACATTGAAAACACACATATGTAGAGTCGGGTAGAGTTGGCTCACACCGGTAATTCTAACAACTGGGGAGCCTGATCTGAGGATGGCGGTTCAAAGCCAGCCTGGGCACTCTTCTCTCCGATGAACTAGCAAAGAGCTGGAAATGGAGCTGTGGCTCAATTGGTAGAGTGCCAGCTGTGAGTGGAAAAAGCTCAGGGACAGAGCCAGGTGCTGAGTTCAAGCCCCAGTATTGACACATTACCAAAACCAACCCCAAGGGCACCCTAATTGTATGTGGTTGGTACGCAGAAGTGAGTGGCCAGTAACAGCTGATAACAGCTGAGGGCGTGGGCAGAGAGTCCCGAGGGGCCACCTCCCCCTCCCCCGCTCGCTGGGGGCCGGTCCTCCCAGAGTGACAGCTAAGCCGAGGCTCTCAAAGCCACGCCATCCTGCTCCCTTCCTCGTGACTCACGTTACGGGGCGCACAGAGCCTGCCACAGGGAGCCCTGGGAGCAGCAGCTGGGGCCAAGCCCCATGATTTGGAAGTCCGCACACACGTTTCCACAGGACGGTTATAGGAGGCGGCCGCTAGTGAGGGAGGGGGCTGAGGGGAAAATGCAGGCTCTGGCCTGGGGCGGGGCCTCTGACCTCCAGCTGAGGCCTGCATGCTGCCTCCCAGGCCTGACTGTAAGCAGGTGCAAGCCGGCCAGCACAGTGTGCTGGAGCCCCGCCCTCCCCTGCTGGTGGCCAGCTCCTAGGAAGCCAGGCCTGATTGCACTTAATCAGGCTGGTGTGGGGGGGGACTTTGCATTTCCTGCGCAGTGGGAGGTATCTCTAATGCATATTCATTTATGCAAAACCAAGGTGAATCCTGGCACCTTCTCGGCCTCTTCCTGAGCCAGAGGATGGCCCCTGTCTAGCTCCAGCGCCTGTAGTGGCCGGGAGGGAAGTCTTCTTCATTACCCGGCCCGGGAAGGAGGTGACAGCCAGCTGCTTCTTCTTTTTCTTAGCTGAGGCAAAAGTCACATGACAGGAAAACTCACCATTCTAACACCTTAGGCCGCATTGAGTGCATCACATACTATAAAGCCGTCGCCGCCAGCCCCACAGCATTTTTCCCACCCCAAAAAGAAATTGTGCACCCCTTCCCCGAGCCCTGGCTACCACAGACCTGCTTCTGTCTTCTACGGCTTTGCTGGTTCTAGAAAGTTCATGCCAATGAAATCACACTGTCTGAGCAAGGCCTTTCGTGCCTGGCTTCCCTTGCTTTGCATCATGTTTTCAAGGTTCATCCGTGCTGTGGTGTGTCAGTCCCTTGCTCCTTTTCATGGCTGAATAATATTCCACCGGGTGGCTGGGACACATTCTGTCACGCCATTCATTGATGGATGCTCGGGTACTTTGGAGCCGTCATGACTACCTCTGTCGTCATTGTGTGGAAGGGTTTTTGTGCCTCGAGGAGTGGGCTGGAAGGTTGTATTTACTGGAGTTTGAACTCAGGATCTTGTGCTTGCTCAGCTGGTGCTAAACTACTGAGCCAGACCACCAGCTCTATTTTTCACTGGTAATTTTTATTTTTATTTTTATTTTTTTTTTTGGTCCAGTCGTGGGGCCTGAACTCTGGGCCTGGGCGCTGTCCCTCAGCTCTTCAGCTCAAGGCTAGCGCTCTACCACTTGAGCCACAGCGCCACTTCCGGCTTTTTTCTTTTTGCTTATGTGGTGCTAAGGAATCGAACCCAGGGCCTCAGGCATGCAAGGCAAGTGCTCTACCACTGAGCCACCTTCCCAGCCCCCACTGGTAATTTTTAGAATAGAGTCTCACCTCCTTATACGTGAGTCATGACTCATCTGCTTTAAGTTTCTTGTCATCGCTGGGTCACAGGTGTGTGCCATCACACCCCAGTTCTTCAGTGAAGATGCAGTCTTCCAGACTTTTCTGCCCAGGCTGGACTGGCTCCATCCCCGATCCTGATCTTGGCCTCCTGAAAGTTAAGATGACAAGCATGTGCTGCTGTACCCAGCTTCTTGGTTGAGAAGGGCTCTCGTGAGCTTTTCAGCCTGGGCTGGCCTTAAACCTTGGTCCTCCAGATCTGAACCTCCAACATGGTTAGGGTTCCAGGAGTGAGCCGCCATGCCTTTGACAATACCACTGTCCATTCTCGAACTGGAGCAGCGGGGACATGGGGAGAAACTCCTGGAGGAGCTCTGGAAGCAGATGGGGGAAAAGTGTAGAGCTTGGGCCTTCAGACCCCGGTGCATTTGCGCCTCCCGCAAGCCCTGGCTGCGGGGCCTCCTCTCCCCCTATTTCTCTCAAGGACGGTGAGCCGTTCCAGGCATGGCTGGGGTTCCATTTGCTGGGACAATGACAGCTGGTGTGGCCGGCTTCCCTGGTGGCTTCCATGCGGAGGGGGGGGTCTCAGGAAAGCATGAGGGAGAGCAGCAGCTGCGCCCTCTGGGCGTTGTTCAGGGGGCCCTGGCCCAGCCCAGCCCGGAAGGCCTGGTGGGAGGAGCCACGGGTGGGCGGGAAGAAGGCGCAGGGCGGCCTCCCGTGGTGAAGGAGCAACAGGTCCTCCTCTGGCTCAGCAGCCCTGGCTCAGGGGCCCCGCTGCCTTTTGGGGGAGCGGAGCTCAGCAGGCGCGCATGCCGTGTGGGTGGCTGGGGAAGCAGATGGCGCAGTTTCCAGATAAGGAAACGGAGGCTCCGGGAGGGCTCGTCACGTGCCCAGCATCTTGCACGCGCCCGCGTTGAGGGGGGTGTCCCTTGAACCTTCACCGTGCGCCTCCATGCAGATACCAGGGCATCTTCTTCCTACCCCCGCTCCTCGCAGGGGTGGGGTCTCGGGGTCCAATCTCTTTCCCAAAGCTGAGCAAACTGAGGGTTGCAGGGCCCACAGTTGTGAACTGAGCGAGCAGTGTGGTGGGCGCCTTGATCTCACGCCCCTTTTCTCCTCCCCAGCCACGGGCCAGTAAGAAAACAACTTGTCCTCTCATGCTTCAGTCTGTGTGTGCAAACACGGGTAATTGCACACCTGGGGGGGGGGTTCTGAGCTCGCAGGGCACGCTGTGTGTGGTTGCACAATGATGCTGTCCGCCGAGACCCAGGCCCGGCACAGCGTCCTTCGGCGCCTCCCCGGCCGCTGCAGGAGGGCGGCAGGCCGCTCCCACTGGAGCCGGCAGCCTGGCCCGGTTTCTTGTTGTATGTGCTTGGCTGTGTGGGACGCCCCGGGGACGGCCCTGTCAAGATCACTTTCGGGTAGCTCTGTGCCTGCGTGTGACACGGGCCATTTGTCACCCTGACCGTATTGACAGGACTTTGCTCTACTTAAGGCTGTGCCCAAGAGACTCCGTGGAAGAGGAAACATGGGCACAGCGCCAGGAGGGACAGAGCCGCAGACAGGGAGACCGCGGCCGCCGCGGTGGGAGGGTGGGCTGCCGAGCTGGCCCAGCCAGGCCCTGCGCGCACTGACCTCACGTGTCCTCAGGTGTCACTCTGTGTCCCATAGGGCCCCCTCTGAAAGCATCGGCGATTCCTGACGGGGACAGAGGGAGCCGGGGAGCCTCACCTCAACCACCCCCCCCCCCCCGAGGAATGCAGGACAGTTCCACCGAGGCGGGATTCCACAGCAGTCCGCTGGGCGGCTTGTGGCCAGGTGACCTTGGAATGGACGGCAGGCCTCCTCGGGATGGAGAGGAGGGGTGGGCACCCGGCACGGGTGGCGTTAGCCCTGAGTCCCTCCCTCCCTAAACAGCCACACCTGAAGGTCCTCCACAGCAGGCCTCTGAAATCTAGTCCCCTCTGCCTATGGCTCAGGCCGCATTCCAGGAGCCGCCTGGCTGACGTCCAACCACGAGATGGGAACGTTTCCAAAAGACCGCCCCCCGCCATCACCCTGAGGTTCAGGCGCTGGTGACTCAATAATCCTAGCCACTCAGGAGCTGAAATCTGAGGATTGGGGTTCAAAGCCAGCCTGGAGAAGAAAAGTCCCTGTAAGACTCGTATCTCCAATTAATCACCAAAAAGGCAGAAGTGGAGCGGTGGCCCAAGCAGTAGGGTGCACCCCCCTTCGGCGGGTGCAGCGGCATGGCACCATCTTGAAAGCAGAGGCTGGATGCGGCGCCCCCAGACGCCAGACCTCAGTGCTGTCAGCCTGGACCTGTCTCCTCTCCAACAGAGAGACATAGATCTCTGTTCTTTATCATCTGGCCAGCCTCGAGCATTTTGTGACAGCCGCACAATGTGAGGAAGACACTGGGCCTACACAGCCAGGGCAGGGGCACACAGGCAGTGTGTGTGTGTGTGTGTGTGTGTGTGTGTGTGTGTGTGTGTGTGTGGTGTGTGCATGGAACCCCAAGGCAGGGGAGGGCCCTTCCTCCCTTCCCGTCCAAACCCTCCACGCGTGCCCTGAGCTGGGAGCAGGCGCCACTTCTCAGAGGAGGCCCTGGGCCTGGCGTCTCTCCAGGGAGCTTCCCAAGCAGCCAGTTCCTGGGAGTGGGGGCATCTGGTCATGGACAGAACCTTGGCTTCCTGGTGGCCATGGTACCCACCAGCTCGTGGGGGGCGGGGGGGTTACTGTCTGCACCTGACACGGAGGCCCAGCCCACGTCTGCAGCGTGCCACCTTCTGGGCTCTCTGGGAAGCGTGCCCCCTACATCAGGGTCTCCCTGGCTCCTGGCGTGCCCGGGGAAAGCCAGGGGAGTTATTTCTGGGGGTGTGGGCAGCTGGGGGGGCACTGTGGCAGAGCTTTCTACAGATAACCCAGCCTAAGCCGGGCATGGGTGGCTCACGGCTGTCATCCTAGCTACTCAGGAGGCTGAGATCTGAGGATCCAGGTTCAACGTCAGCCTGGGCAAGGAAAGTCTGTGAGACTCTTATCTCCAATGAACCTCTAGAAAACCCGAAGTGGCGCTGTGGCTCAAGTGGTAGAGCGCTCGCCTGGAGCTGAAGAGCTGGGGGACAGCGCCCAGGCCCAGAGTTCAGGTCCCACCATCAAAATAAATAAGTGAATAAATAGTAAACAAACACACCCAGGTGCTCTGACACTTGGTTTGGCACAGTGGCACTGCCTCCGGGCTCTGGGCACTGCTGAAAGATTTCAGTGGAAAGGACATGGGCTCAGCCAGGGAAGGGTGTGCAAGCCCGTGACAGCTTCACACACCCCCGAGGGCACCGTCCTCCTGCTGACCACACTGCCCAGCGAGGACATTAAAAACAAGACTGCTAACGTCACCACACAGCACAAAACACTCAGGGTGCAAGGCTCAGCATGGAGGCCTCCCTCCCCCACTGCTGAAGGAGAAGTGCTCCAGGGGCCTTGCTCCCCTAAGGCATGTCGGAGTCATGTGACCAAGACAAGCCGAGACCACTTGAGATTAGACTTTTTTTTTGGTATGTGTTTTGCTAGTACCGGGGCTTTAACTCAGGGTCTGGGCGCTGTCTCTAAGCTTTGTTTTCTTTTTTTTGCTCAAGGCTAGCACTCTACCAATCGAGCTACAGCTCCACTTACAGCAGTTTGGTGGTACATTGGAGATAAGAGCCTCATGGACTTTCCTACCCAGGCTGGCTTCGAACCACAATCCTCAGATCTCAGCCTCTTGATGACAGGCGTGAGCCAGCAGTGCCCTGTAAGAAACACTTTTCCAACCAAAGTAGTAGACTTTCCAGTTGGATCTTTGAATCAATGAAATTAAATCCTCCGCTATCTTCCTTTCCTTCCCTCCCCCCTACCAGTACCAGGGTTTGGGCTCGGGGCCTTATACTCTCTCTGTTTGCTTGTTCTTGGCGAGTGTCCAGTCCACCCTCCGTCCCACCTGTCCTGTTCTGCTTCTCCCAGAAGCCTCTCCTTGGCTCACTTCCAGCCCCTCCCATGCCAGAGCCCCTCCCCGCCTCAGCCCCGGGGCACGTGCCTGGCTTTTCCAACCTGCCAACTCTCCCAGTCGGACCCCAGCGCCGGTTTGTTCTGCTGAATGCCAGAGCCAGGGCTGTGGCTTGCTCGTGTATAAGCTCATGAAAACCACAGGTCCAGATGCCATGCGTGTACTTGTCGAGTTTGCCAGTGAGTGGATGAATCAGGTACTGTGGTCTGTTTGTAAGATTTCTAATTGCTCGAGGTAAGCAAGTTACCCCAGCTGCAGCAAATCTCCTTAAAGCCTCAGCCTCAGAGCAAAATTAACGAGGTTATTAAATAAGATTCCCCAAGATGCAATAAAGGGAAACTTTCCCTCTAATTCTGATATGTGCATCCACTAATGCTATTCAATTAGTGTTTAAGTGTGTGCTTTTATTGGACTGAACTAGTGACATGTAATTGTGAGTTACCCATTTGCTTTTCTTTTTCTTTTTGTTTTGTCAGCTGTGGGGCTTGCACTCTGGGCTGGGTGCTGTCCCTGAGCTCTTCAGCTCAAGGCAAGAGCTCTACCACTTGAGCCACAGTGCCACTTCTGGCTTTTTCTTAGTTTATTGGAGATGAGATCAGCCTCCTGAGCAGCTAGAATTGAGGACGGTGTGAGCCATGGGCACAGGAGTGGTTTTTATTACACACAATCATAAAAAAGCAAACAAATAAAGAATGGGGGCATCTTCCAGTTTGTAAACTGTGTGAAGAAGGCAAAACCGGCAACAGGGCCCCCCAGGCAGGGAGGGCTGTGGTAGACGCTGCTGGGAGTCAGGTGGCCTTGGGTTCAAGCATTTCTGCTACCTGTCGGGCCAGCATCCTGTCCAGTCCAGCCAGCAGCCCTGGGCCCTGGCTGGAAGGAGGTGCTAGGAGCTGGAGACCTGAAATGACCAGCCTCACAGTGTGGTCCTCCACCCTGAGGACTTCACCACAGACCACCTCTACCATGGAGGGGTGGCCACGGGTCCCCTCTTCCAAAGGGACAGAAGTAACTCTCTGTGGCCAAGAATCAGGAAGCTTCTGGATAAAGTAGGATGGCTGCCCTGACAGTCCAATGTGGAGGGAGGGAGGCTGGCTGGCCTCCGGCTGCTCTAACCACCCAGCACCAGGGTCCCGGACCACCCACACCCACTGGGCCACTGGAGGGCATCTGGCAGGACTGCAGAGCAGCCACGCAGCAGAGCCACGCTCTGAGCAAAGCCCTCATTCCTGCTTTAACCCACAGAATCTGTGGGTGCTTTGTTACTCAGCACTAGCGCATTGATACACTACCTAGGCTCAGTTCCCTCACCGAAGCCGTCCTCCTCCAGGTCAGCCTGCACCCTCTGAGCGTGTGATCTTTCCCTCCTGGAACTCAGTTCCCTCTTATGAAACTGGAGGGGATCAGGAGAGATCCCCTCAGAACAAGTGCCAAACATACAGTAAAATTCATCCGCGCCTTTCACGTCTTACCAGAGTTGATCCCTTCCAGTACGTGTCTGCTTCCTGGTTGCCTCTTGCGTGCTTTCTGGCCTGCTATTTTATCTCTGTGATAAAGTACCTGAGGTAGTCAACTTATAAAGAGAAAAGGTTTATTGTGGTGGCCCATAGATTTGAGGGTCTCAAATTCCGGCTGGTTGGTCCTGTGGATTTTGGCAAGGCAGTACCTCATGGTGGCGAGGAAGTGGGGAGTGGGGGAGAGAGACAGAGACACAGAAAGAGGGAGACAGAGTCAGACAGACAGAGAGCCGCTCCCACAAAATAAAGACTGTCTTCTCTGATGAACTTGCCACACAGCCTTTCCTTTTAGAGTCTTTCTTCCATCTCCCACAGGTGGCAAGTTGGATCAAGGGGCTCTGGGAGGCATCCCAGGTCCAAACTATAGCAAAGAGTGAGGTTTATTGTGGTATTTTATCTAGTGTGTGGTTACAGTCTGCAGGAGTAGCTAGTTTGGACTAATGGAAACGTAATTCACAGTGCTCAGTTCCAGGTACTATCCCGCTGTATGTCCGCTTCTGCAGTGAGTGTATCTGTTCTTCTGTTGATGGACATGTGGTCACTCATGGCTTTGGCTGTTAGGATGAATGCTGCTGCGTGCATTCATATACTTGTCTTTGGTGTGGACACATGTTTTTCTCATGTTTGAATAGTGGGAGCTGGAATGGCAGGGACATGGGATTGATGCATGCTTCACTACAGGAAATTGCTGGATCCTTTAGTGTAGATTTTTCTCTCTCTCTCTCTTTCTCTCTCTGCCAGTCTTGGGACTTGAACTCAGGGCCTGGGTGCTGTCTTTGAGCTTTTTTTCCCCTCAAGGCTAGAGCTCTACACTTGCACCACAGCTCCACTTCTGGCTTTTTTTTTTTTTTTTTTGGTGATTAATTGGAGATGAGGCTCAGACTTTGCTGCCTGTGATCCTCAGATCTCAGCCTCCTGAGTGACTAGCACCCAGCTGTTGCTGATTCTTGTATGCACCTGGCCTGTTCTGGGCATTGGGACGCAGTCGTGGGGAAGAATGGGTGCCATGATATTCTGCAGCATCTTAGCTGATGTCAAATAATCTGGAGAAAAAGGAGGAAAACAGAGGTGAGGGGGCGGGAGAGGTGCATCTGGGCAACCACTGCAGATGGGGTCAGTGGGAGCCCTGGGTAAGGAATGGGGCCGGGACTCAGCACTGGTGACTGCGTGCAGGTGTGCATCTTGGAGGAGGGGAGGCTCGGGGCAAAGGGCACTCATCTGCAAAGGCCAGAGGGAGCCAAGGCTGGGGGGGACATGAGGTGTAGGCAGTCCAGGCAGATCGCAGGTGGGTGCGTGGCTCGGGGCAGCCCAGGAAGCCAGGAGGGCTTGCGCACGGAAGGGTTTGCATCTGGAGGCTGTAGGGACTGAGGTGCAGGGCTGGGGGGGGCGTCCTCCTAGACTCACAGCCTGGGGGGCCACAGGGGCCAGGTCTGGGGTACAGTGGGAGAGAGAGTCGGAAGGGCTTTCTCTGATAGATGGGATGTAGGTCTTGGATGACCCAATATGTTTTGGCCCAAGTGCTTGGAATTATGGAACAATGGTGGTGGGAAAGGAGAATGGACTGTAATGGGAGGGGGAGGGGTGTTACCCTCTCCTGTTCCCCAGCCAAGATCCCTCCAGGGTCTGAAGGGATTTTCTCTGTTTATTGTCTCTGTACTCTCTGGAAGCCAGGACCTGTCCCCGGGGCCTGGCACAGGTTCTGGCAGGTGCAAGGGCTTGATGAGTATTATGGGGTGGGATGAGGGCGGGACAAAGGATGGGAGGAAGCAGATAGAGAAGGGGGGGGATTGGCCATGTGACTTCCAGCTTCAGATTTGAGCTCGCTGATGTCCGACGGCCAAGATGGCCCAGCCTCCCAAGGCCCACGTTGGCCGTTCCTGCCTGGAGCAGCTCTGGTGGCTGCAGTGTGCATTCTACCATGGAAGAGACGCGTGCAGTGTCCGATGGCCGCGTGGCCTGGACACCACGCCGCAGCCCACCCAGGACCCTGCGGCACAGGCCGGTCCCACCGCTTGGGCCAGGGCCCTGCCCTGCAGCTGTCCCCCTCCCCCCGTACCCCCAATCCCACCGGCGCCCAGCTACTGCAGATCCCTGCACACACCTACCCCACGTCGGCACACCTGGAGTCCCTCTCCTCAGGGAGCTGAGCGTCATGGCTTGGTGCCGAGAGCTACCTGAGCTACGCCATTCCTGGCGGGGATGACAGCCCGTGCTCCAGGGAGCACGGGGAGCTCCGGCCCAGCAGGGCAGGGTCATGAGTGACGTCCGCTCTCCGGGCTGCCCTGGCCTGATCTTTGCCACGTGTGCGTCTGCTGAGGCCAGGGCTGGGCAGCTGCCCAGGTGGTGGTTTTGCAACCTGCCCGCTCCTGGTAGAGACGGGGCTGTGGGGGCCCCGTTCCGGGGCTGCTCCCAGGCCCCGCTGGCTCTGATCCTCGGGGCCCGGGACATTTCCCAGCAGCGGCTGCGTGAGCCACGTGGCAATCTGAGTCCCGTGTCCGGGTGGACGGTGGTCAGAAAGCAGCACTGTGGCTCCCCGAGTCGCGTGTGGTGAATTATTCCTTGCGAGGCTCGCACGGACCAGTCCCGCTTCGCTCCAGCTGTGGCCAGTGAGGGCCGTGCCATGCTGCTGCTGGCACCCAGCACCCCAGGCCCCCCTGGATTTCAGATGACCCCCGGTGTCAGGGTTTTTGATCGGTTCACCCTGGGGTGCCTGGGTGGGTGTCCCCCAGCAGGACTCATGAGCTGCTGGTCACTGGGGGAGGTGGTAATGGGGGGAGGGGGCTGCCACGCTGGGGACTCAGCTCAGACGCCCCTCCCTTCCTGGCCCACACAGGGGAGACAGCAGCTTCCCCACAGTTGCTGAGCCGGCTGCAGCCGCCCGGTGCCGGCCCTGACGGTGAAACCAGCAGACGCGACGGCCCGTCTGCTGCCCACGGCCGAGCGGCAGCGGTGGCAGGAGTGGCCACGGCCGGGGCAGAAGTGGCAGAGGCCCGGAGAAAGGCAGAAGCCAGGGTTGTTTGTTGAGTGACTATTCAATCATTCGATCCGTGGAGTGAATGAGTTGGTAAACGAGCTCAGGCAGGCCGGCCATGCACAGGGATGCACCCCAGTCCCCTGCCGACGGGGCGCTGGGGGACTCGTGTCAAGGAGCGGAAGTCCTTTGCGCGCTCGGACAAGCTGTGGGCTCTCCTGGGCCCTTGGTTACGGGACTGCACTGCAGCCTTTAGGCTGGATGGGCAGAGCTGGCCCTCCGTGCAAGATGGTGCTGCCTGCTCCCTTCCCTGGGAGCCAGCCAGCGCCAAGGAGCTCCAAGACTCTCCCTGGAACGCGAGGGACCACAGGGTGATCTGGAAACCTCCCTGCCCCTGTGGGCTGGGGGTGGGAAGCCAAGGCACCAGGCGAATCATGTGCTTGGATGCAAACACACTTCACCACCTACGGTCCAGGGAGGCTCTCCAGCACATCCCAGCATGGTCTGTTGATTTATGGCCATTTCTAGGCAGTGGAGGGCATGCAAGCGGGTGTGGCTATAAAGCCATGGCTGCGGACCAAAGAGAAACCTGTGAACTGGGGCAGGGGCTGGGTGGGGGAGGGCTTGGACGCAGCCCAGGCTGGAGAGTGTTAGAAGCCATCAGAGCAGAGCAGAGCAGGGCAGGGGCCGAGGCAGTGTTCCTCCACCCCTCCGGCTTCAGTCCTTCAAGGGCCAGTTCACCCAGCAGGCTGCGCCTCCCGACACGCCAGCCTGGACGCGGCTTCGGGGCTGCAGGGAGTCCATCTTGCGTAACGTAGCTGCTCGCACACAGGATGCGTGCTGTCTATTTTTACCTCACTCACAGCTCCAGCCTCACAGCCCCATTCTCCAGCTACACATGCGGCGGCCGCCTACCGAGTGACCCGCTTAGAGACCAAGAGTGGAAGAAACATGCCCCTCCCCAACACAGAGCAGGGCTTCCTCCTCCTCCTCCTCCTCCTCCTCCTCCTCCTCCTCCTCCTCCTCCTCCTCCTCTTCCTCTTCTTTGTTTTGTGGGGCTTGAACTCAGGGCCTGAGCTCTGTCCCTGAGCTCGTTTGCTCAACACTAGTGCGCTACCACTTTGAGCCCTGGCTCCCCTTCTGGTTTTCTGGTGGTTCATTGGAGATGAGTCTCACGGACTTTCCTGCCGGGGCTGGCTTTGAACCACAATCCTCAGATCTCAGCCTCCTGAGTAGCTGGGATGACGGGTGTGACAGGGCACTGGCAGTTAGAGCAGCTGTGATAACAAGCACAAAGAAAGGTATGGAGAGAGTAAAGAGCAAAGACAAGCAGAGAGGATCATGGGTAGGAGTGTGTGTGCATGTGCAAGTGTGTGTGTGTGGGGTGGTGGTGGTGGTGGCGGCAGGGACTCTCTGTACTTGTAAGAAGCAGAACCTGGTCAGCCTCATTAGGAAGGTGACATCTGAACAAAAGCCCACACAAGCCACGTGTCCAGCCTTTGAGCCAAGTCTGGAAGGGAGTGAGAGACAGAGCCTGCAGGCACCTGTGGAAGAACAATTCCTTGGGGAAGGGGAGTGGCAGGTGCAAAGACCCTGGGGTGTACATATTGCCTTGGGGGAACTACAGGAAGGGCTCTGTGGCTGGGCTGGAGTGAGGAGAGAGGAGAGTTATAGAAGACTTAAGATCCTTTGGAGTCCTCATGAGCACATTGTCCACCATAACAGGCCAAATATCTAGCCCTCAAGTCCACATCGGAGGCTGGTCTCCGGTGAGGGACACCCTTCTTGCGGGCAGGCAGCTGGCTTCTTTCAGAGTGGCCAGTTCCATGTCCCCGCTGCCAGCTCTCCACACCCTAAGGGGCTGTTCCAGGGTGTATCTCAGTTTGGGTTCTGAGCACAGAGTCTGAGACCAGCCTCTGGTTGCCAGTGGTTTATGTGAGCTGGGGTCTCTGATTGAGGAATGGAGGCTCCAGGCCCCCCAAGAAGCTCCCAGAAGGTTCTAGAACTGACCTTTGGAAGAGAAGTGCCCAGCAGCAATTCTCCAGGTCTCCTCACCCCACTCTGCCACCGCTCCCCCCGACCCCCAACCCGGGGACACTGAGCCTGACCCTGGACGCTGCTTAGGACGTAGTGATGTGGGTGACCTGGGTGGAGGCCTGGTCTCCAGGGAGGCTGCCCTCCAGACTGCCAGCTCTGTGCCCCTGACGTGGCCAGGCGAGGATGGGCACCGGACGGCCCTGCTCCTCGCAGGGCCGGGCCGCGTGCTCGCCTGGCCGCTGCTGTGAATTATTGATCACCAGAGAGCAGCGTGTAGCATGTAGGCCAGGTCACATCCCTCCCGGGCCAAATGGCTCGATCACACTTAATTGCCTGTTTACTGAATCTCCCCAGGGCTGGCCTCCAGGAGGGATTAGCTCTGGACCCATTTATTTCCACTTGAATCCATGTAGGGGACCAAGCAAGGAGTTCCCGGATTAAGTCAGGTGCTGAAGGGGGCGCTGCTGCCTCCGGTCTTCCAGGCTCCACGGGCGGGCAGGGCCTAAAGAAATGGGGGCGGCACACACTCCCCGAGCCCCAGGTGCGAGGTGCACTGCCCCACCCATTCATTATGTATCAATGTATGTACTGAGGGGGGGTCTAGGTGCACTGCCCCACCCATTCATTATGTATCAATGTATGTGCTTAGTTTTCTTCCCTTTTTTGGTTGTTTTGCTTCCTATCCTGGGGCTTGAACTCAGGGCCTGGGCACCGTCCCTGAGCTTCTTTTGCTCAAGGTGAACACTACCACTTTTGAGCCATAGCTCCACTTCTGGTTTTCTGATGGTTAAATGGAGATAAGAGTCTCAGGGACTTTCCTACCTGGGCTGGCTTAGACCCGTGACCCTCAGATCTCAGCCTCCTGAGTAGTAGGATGGCAGGCGTGAGTCACCGGCACCCAACTCTCTCTTAGCTTTTTTACTTGAGGTTGGCACTCTACTATTTGAGCCACATCTTCACTTCCAGAATGTTGTTGACTAACTGAAGCTGAGAGTCTCATGGACTTTTCCGCCTGGACTGGCTTCTAACTGCCATCCTCCTGAGTAGCTAGGACTGCAGGCGGGAGCCACCAGCTCTTCGTCTCCTTTAATTCTCAAGGAGACATGTGTGTCAAGTGACCAGCACAGTAAAGTGAAACACTGATTTCTGGAGACAGCTGTCAGACTCAGGAAAGTGTGGGGTGGGGTAACAGGAGGTGGTGGGGAGTCCTCCCTGGAGGGGCCATGGGAAAACCCTTCCGTGAAGGGGCAGAAAAGGAGGCCTGTCCTCTCCCAGGTCCCAGCATGGAAGGAGAACTCAGCTTAAAATGGAGCTGCTGGGCTTCCAGCCATGACAGGGAATGGCAGGGAGCGGACTTGCCGAGCATCCTGAGACCAGTCGAAACACACTCGGGAGAAGCAGGAGACAAGGTGCTCAGGCTGGAGGTCTCCAGGCCACCAAGGGCAGTGACCATGGATAGCTGTACCGGCTTCTTGCTTAGCACTGCCTGCATCTGCGGTCATGGCAGCAGCCCTGGAGTGGAGCTGACTGGGGGCCAGGCTGGGGTAGCTGCAGAGCGTGAGACCTGGAGACAGCTGAGGTCCCACTGGAGGACAGCCAGGTACTGACCGCCATGGGCAGGGGCGGCAGGAACCCTGTACAGAGCACACACAGGTTTGGTCATCGGTGTGGCAGGGTAACACGTAAGATCATAAAGAAGCGAGACCTTGTGGCAGGTCGCTAGACCACTGGGACTCAGCCTGTGCAAGGGATTCCGTTTTTGTGGGGCTCTGAGCTGGTTCTCATGGCATCGCGTTGTTAAAGAGCCTGTCCCTGGCCCCTGCCCGATCCTCCTCTCTGGCTTCCTGGCTAGCCACATGCTCTCTCCCTATCACACACACTGGTGTTGCTCAATGTGGGATTCTCACCATAGCTGCTGGTGCTCATGCTTTAGAACTCTGAGCTAAATAAACTTTTTTAAAAAATAAAACTCACAGCTTCAGGTATATTGTTTTAGTACCCAAAGCAGACTGATATATATATCTGTCACTCAAAGAGAAAAGTTATACAGTCATCTCGATAAAAACAGTGACAAAAGCCAACTTCCTTCTTGATCAAATCTCTCAAGAAACTAGAACTAAGGGCTCCTTGGCACAGGTTGAGATTTCCTAAGTAAAGATCCAGAAACGAATAAAAGAAAGGCTGGATAAATGTGATTGCACCAAAAGAAGAGTTTCTGCATGGCAAAGCACATAGCTAGCACAGAATGGGAAAAGAGCTTTACTAGTTAAGCAAGGGCCTCATATCTAAAATATATGTAGAATTCAAAAAAATTAAACCCCACAAAAACAAATCCTCAAAGAAACAACAACCCCATTAATAAGTGGGCTAGAAACTTAGAGACTTCTCCGAAGAACTAAGAATGGCCAATAGACACATTGAAGAAATGCTCAACTTCTCTGGTCATAAAAGAAATGCAGATCAAAACCACATTGAGATTCTACCTCACCCCAGTTAGAATGGCCATTATCAAGAAAACAAATAATAACAGATGCTGGTGGGGATGTGGCTAAAGGGAACACTACTGCATTGTTGGTGGGAGTGTAAACTTGTTCAACCACCCAGGAATGCAGTATGGAGGTTCCTCAAAAGACTACACATAGAGCTCCCCTATGACCCAGCAATCCCACTCCTGAGCAGTTATCCAAATGACCACAAACAAGGCTGTACTAAAGCTACCAGCACAACCATGTTCACTGCAGAATTTTTTAACCATAGCTAAGAAAGGGAACTAACCCAAATACCCCTCAGTAGATGAGTGGATCAAGAAATGGGTATATATACACAATGGAAAGAATGATATTGTACTGTTCGTAAGGATATGGAAAAAATTATATTAAGCAAAGCAAGCCAGACCCAAAGAAGCATAGACTGCATGGTTTCCTCATTTGTAAGAATTAGAATTTGTCTATAAATCTATAAATTAATCCAATGATAATGAAAAACAAATAACTATACTTGGACATGATTAACTAAACAGCACTCTAAGCATTTGCATACAATCATCACTTAGTAGTGAAAGCCTGAATGCTTTCTAAGATCAGGGACAAAGCAAGAATGTCTACTTACACCATTGTGCGTGTGTGTGTGTGTGTGTGTGTGTGTAGAGTGCTAGGGATTAAACTCAAGGCCTTATTCTTGCTCTAACACTTTAGCCGCATCTCCAGATGGTTTTTGTGTTGGTTATTTTTGAGATAGGGTCTCACTTTCTTGTCTGGGCTGTGATTCTCCTACTTGTTTATTGTCATGTTACTGGGGATGGCAGGTAAGTGCCATTGTACCAGCCATTGACTGAGGTAGGGTCTCATGAACTTTCTTCCCAGGGTGGCCTCCTATTGTAGTCCCTCAATCTCTACCTTCCAAGTCACTAGGACTACAGGCTTGAGCCACTGCACCTGGGCATTCATCCTTTTCTAGAAGTCATAGCCAGAGCACTAATAAAAGATGCTTGTAACAGAAAGGGAGATGTGAACTGTCTCTGTTCACAAAATACATGATTATACTCATACAAATCACAAACTGAGGTGTGGGGGAGCAAGTCCAACAATGAACAAGGGACCTGTGCACCTGGAACCACATGACATTGCTGATAGGAATTAAGTTGAACAGGATCTCAGTAAGTAAGGTGACATACTGTGCGAGTGGATGGCAGACTGAATATAAGATGTCTTTTGGCCCAAACCATCTGTATTGTTAACACGATCCAAATGAAATTTGAGCAGGCTTTATTTATTTGTTTAGAAGTTGGCAAACTGATTCTAGAATTGAAATGCAAATGGAAAGATAGAGGGCAGCCTAGACAACTTTGGAGTAGAAGAACCCTGATTTTAAAATTTATTATGAGGACTTAATAATTGATATGAGGTAGATCAATGGAAAGGAATATGGAGTCCAGAAATAGACTCATGCATATACTGAAGCACATTCAACTCATTTTCAGGAAACAAATACAAGTTACTCTATGGAGACTATCTAAAAAATGGTTGCTAAAACAATTATATATATATATATGCAAAAAAAGAGACCATCCATCCATACCTTGCATCACATGAGAAGACAGATGAAAAGAAAGTTCTCTTATTCATTTTATGGTGTTAGTATGGACCTGCTAACCAAGCTATTTATAAACATAGATGCAAAAATCCCAATTAGAATATTAGCAAAACAATTTCAGACATACATATATCTGTGTCTTGACCACATAACCTCTACCTTAGGAATGCAAGGATGGTTAAAGGCTGCTTATTTGACATATTCTGTTAATAGACTAAAGACAAAGAGTCACAGGATCACATAGATGGATTCAGCAAGAAGGCAACCCACCAAACAAAAGCACTCACTGTAGGTATAATATGTAATACCTGTTCTTGGCCAACAGAAAACGAGGGAGGGAACTCCTGACCTGAGGAAGGAAGTGGTCAGAACCCAACAGCCAACAGCTTCTTCATGGTAAAACGTTGGAAGCATTTCTATACCTAAGACAAAGATGCCTTCTGACCACCATTTTATTCAATACTAACTTGTGGAGCCAATTGGACAGGACAGCCAACTGTTGAAGAATGGTGGGGAAATGTTGAATTTGTCTTGAGGATAATGGTATTGTCTATATAGAAAGATCCAGTAGACTGTGCTCTCTACAAAGTTGTTGTTGTTTTGTTGGTCGTGGGGCTTGAACTCAGCCTGGGCGCTGCCCTGAGCTTTGTATTACTCAAGACTAGCTCTCTACCACTTTGAGCCATAGCACCGCTTCCAGTTTTCTGGTGGTTAATTGGAGATAAGAGTCTTATGGACTTTCCTGCCCAGGCTGGCTTTGAACTGTGATCCTCAGATCTCAGCCTCCTCAGCAGCTAGGATTATAGGCATGAGCCACTGGCACGAGCCACAGAATTATTTTGTATACAATGTAGTACAATCAACAGCACTCTTCCCGAACAGGGCAGCACAGGGAACTTGTAAGATGGGGTACATTCCTTGTACAGTGGTGGTAAGTCTGTAAGGGATTTAGGATGAAATTTAACAAGGTTTGAACAAGGCCTTTGCAGAAGCAGTGCAGGCCAGTGGTTCAGTGATTCGGAACAGAGCTTACCAACCTACATGTCTAGATTCAGGTCACAGCTCTACTGGACTGCATGTACTATTAAGCCATTCGATGCCTCAGTTTCCTTATTTGTAAATGAGAGAGAATAATAACTACCTCTCAGTGAGTTGGGATAATGAATTGAAAATACTGCAAAGTATTTAAGACAGGTGCTGGCACATAAAATTCTGTAAAAATGGTCATTGTTATGAAGAAAATCACGAGATGTAATTGGAGCAAAGGTAAGAAGGGCTGAATGAATGTAGAAGTAGACCATGTTCATGGATGGGGTAATCCTTTAACAGAAGGTGTTTCTTTTCTCCTGGTTGATTATAAATTCATTGTAATTTTAATGAAAATCCCAATAATATTTTCTTTTTTTCTTTCTACCAACAGTATTTTTAATGGGATTTGATAGCCTCCAAATTTGTACAGAAGAGCAAAAGTCCAAGAATAGCCAAGAACATTTTGATGATAAGCCAAGACAATGCCATCTGATCTACTTGATATTGACTTGTTATAAAACTATTCTATCTAAGACAGGGCGGTGCTGTCACAGAAGCCAGACAAATGGATGAATGAGACAGAACAGCACCCGACACTTACACCAGGCAGGAACTGGGCAGAAGACAGGTGCTTTATACAACGCAGGGGAAAGATGGGCTGTTCGATGAATGGCTGGATATTAGGTTCTTCATAAGGAAAGAGGACATCATGAGATACTTTTTTCCCCTGCCAACAACAGGCTCTCGAGGGGCTGATTCCCCAGACAAACAACTCCACGTGGAAATGTGAGGGCAGCATGTGCCGGAGAACCCAGAGGAAGGGAAGCATTCTTCAAACAGGCCACAGAATGACAACGTGTTTACAAGATGACATCGTCCCATTTCCTCACATTAACCTGAGCCACTTCTATAGGACAGAAGCCCCGCATGCATCATTAAAAGCCAAGCCACTGATCAGAAGGGAATTCAATGCACATGAGCAGACTGCACATGGGGAGATCCACCGCAGGAGAAGCTCCAGGAAGCCAGGAAGAAGCCAGTCCTCAGTCCACACAATGGGCAGAAGTTGAGAACTGGCAGCTCAGGGGAGAGGAAGTAGTGGAGAAGATTCCCAGCCACGCTCCTCATCTGGAAATGCAAACCAGACAATCATCACCAATCAGCTCACCTTCAACATCACGTGAAGTGCCACACTGCCAGTGTCACCCAGGGTGCAGTGCCCTGCGGTGGGGTGTAAGTGGAGGTTACACGCACACATTCACCGGATGCATGGTCCTTGAGCGTGACACTAGTGCCATCCCATGGTCCCCTCTCCATTCTCCATGAAGCCCTTGCCTTTGGGTTTTGGAAAGGCGGGTAAAAGATGTCACTGTGGTGTGGTTCGAAACTCAGAAAGGTTAGTGACCTCCTGAACACCCATCAAGATATAGGAAAGTTGGGAAGAGGGAGATAGATGATCAATCACCAGTCACCAGAAAGCTGGGAGATCTTTAACGACCTGCTTTCTGGTGGAAGGGGAAGGGAGCCTAAATTTGCAGCTCTTGCCAATTTCTTTTTGTTGTTGCTGGTGGTGATCATGGGGCTTGAACTCAGGGCCTGGGCTCTGTCCCTGAGCTTTTCTCTCAAGCCTAACACTCTACCACTTTGAGCCACGATGCCACACCCAATTTTCTGGTGGTTGATTGGAGAGGAGAGTCTTACACACTTTCTTGCCCGGGCTGGCCTTGGACCTTGATCCTCAGATCTCAGCCTCCGAGTAGCTAGGATTATGGGTATGAGCCACCGGCACCCAGCCACTTGGCAATTTCTGGGATATAAATTCTCCACCGTAGCTGATTTCTTGCCACCCCTGATGACATCACTTAGTGCAGAGTTGGGGAAAGATGCACACAATCAGCTCTGGAGAGAAGATTCTTTGAGCCAGCCCCAGCAGGGCATTGATTGTGTTCTGCCAGCATTCAAAATCAATGAGGAAACTATGTAGAGCCGGAAAGAAATACTGCTCAGGGGAGGGAAAAAAAGGCAATTTGTAATAAGGAGCAATCAATGCAACAATGTTTACATACATTTTAAAATTATACAAAATGATATAATGTATGTGTATGTGTTAAAGAATAGAACAGAATAGAACAAGAGTAGGAGAAAAGATGGGTCTGGGGACAATGTCTGTTTTGAGAAAGAGAAAGGGAAGAGTATGCACAGGGAAGGAGGTCCTTCCTCCCTCCCTCTCTCTCCCACTCTCTCTCACTTTATTTCATAAATGAAAAGAGCTGAAGCGGATATGTCAGGATGCCAAGACTCATTCTTCGGTCAATATTCAGAAGATCAGGATTGCAATCATGCATGCCTCCATTTGTTTGAAATACATCATTAACACAAAACCAAAACCAAAACAATGAAAACTACAACAATAAAAACCCCAAAGTAGACATTCGACCCTGGAGAGCCCTGGAGTGACACTCAATGGATTGGTATAAACTATGTCTGGATCCAGAACCATCTTCCAAAATGTTCCTTTCTCTGCCAGGTCCTAGTAGCAGGGGGTGTTACCTGTGCAGTGGGAGGATCGCTCTCAGCTCGTGGGCACCGAGCTGGATGGTGACTCAGGACCCCTATAGGCAGATACCATCTCTGTTCACTGAGTCTTGGCCTGTCTCAGAATTCCAAGAGCACCTTTGACTGGAAGGATGGCAACCAAGCCTGGAGAGAGGTGAGTAGGACTGAGCCCATCTTCCCTGCAGGACAAAGCCACAGCACCTGCCCAGTTACCACCCATGGCTCACAGCGGAGGAACCAGCCGAGAGGTGTCTTCAAGCCTGGCCCTGGGACCCGGCTGGCCATGGAGGGGAACAGTGGCAGAGAGCAGCTAGGTTGCCACCCATAAGTGTGGGCAAGTGGACAAGCCCTGGTCCCCACAGGCCCGTTACGTCTCGGTGTCTCCTTGAACCAGTGAGCAGGGGGCCCTGGGAAGACGGATGCCCCGCCTGGCTGTGTTTAGAGAGAGACTGCGCTCAATTGCAGCCCCTTCCTGCAGGAGGACTGCTCCAGTGCTCAGCCAGGCCGTGGGGCCTGGGGAACTCCTGTGCCTCCCTGTCCCCCTGCTGGAGGCACCATGGGAGGGGCTCTCGCCTTCACTTCTGCATGAGCCCGGCCATGACCAAGGTGGGGCTGTTCTGTCACAAGGTGCTGGGGATGAAGATGGTGATGGTGAGCGCTGTGGCCAGCTCGTGGCGGGCATGCGGCCTCTGCGAGAAATACCGGTGACCCTCTGTGCTGCATTGCAGCCTGTTTCCACGTATGAGATGGGAGGAGAGAACGCGGGCGCCTCCTCCATCCTCCCCAGTCCTGGAACGTCTCGGCTTGTAATGAGCTTTGAGTCTTTGAGGTGGCCCTGCCTATGGATTCGCTGTTCTACTGGAGGCTCTGGAGGGCCACGCGGTAGGGATGGAAGCCATTTTGCAGCATCCTTTGTGAGTTTATAGTCTGTAGCTATCATAAGAAACGACTGTGATTAGGAGGTTCCTCAAGCAAGGGCCAACAGTGTGAAGAATAAAAAAGATACCAAGGGCCCCGAGGAAGGGAGAAGCTAGGACAACCATGACCAGGTATTTTCTCCTTAGAGCCATCCCGGGTGCGTCCTGAATCATTAACGCACCACGCTGACCCTTCGCGTCCTGAATCATTAACGCACCACGCTGACCCTTCGCGGGCACAGGCAGGTCGCCCCTTGGCGGGCGGCGAGCATGTCTAGGCCCCTCTGTTGTATGAGACTGCAGCACCACAGCCGTGGGGCCCGGGCCAGGCCTCCCGGAGCACTGGCTGAACGAACGGACAGACTTTTACAAACCAGGGAAGAACAGACTGCGTAGGCCTGCTGAGAGAGGTAGGACGCCAACACATGCACAGAGAGGCGCCCGGGGATCTTGGCGGCTGTGGAAGTCCCTGGTGCAAGTTTCTGTCCAGGAGGAAGGTCGCTGGGCGTGGGCTTCAGCGCCCCCTTACCATCTCTCAGCTTTCACTACTTTGTGCAAGTGGCTCCATTGCACTCTGAGGGCCTTGAGTGTTCCTTCTCCTCCTGGCTTGTGGGTGCCCGCGGGATCGCTCATGGGCAGGGGCAGAGTGGGACCCAACTCTCAGAGAGCCAGCCTGCGCTCCTGTCTCGACTAGAGGTACTCCTCTGGGGAAACTCGTCTAGTCCCCGTAGCTTCCCAAAGGCCTAGGGCCTCCAAAGCCTGAACTCCTATCCCAGTGGAGGGATGTAGGGAAGAGGGCAGGTGAGGAAGAGAAGCAGGAAAGATGGGAGGCAGGGCGGCATGGGGGAACGGGTGCAGGGTGCCCACAGGGTGGAAGATTTACAGGAGCTGGCCGTGCTAACGTGTCCACTTGTGCGGGACAGACAGGCATCCTTGTCCTGTGAGAAAGAGGTAGGAAGTCAGTGGGAGGCTGGGTCAGGATGAGGGGAGGAGGATGAGGCCAGGGCAGACCCATTCTTCTGACTGCTGAGGATATCAAGTAAAAGACCGTGTGCTGGCAGCTGGAAGGGGCATGAGTAATCTCCTTCCTTCTTCCCTCCCTCCCTCCCTCCCTCCTTCCCTCCTTCCCTTCCTTCCTTCCTGTACTAGGGCTTGAACTCAGGGCTAAGGTGCTGTCCCTTAGCTATTTCCTTCAAGGCTAGTGTTCTAGGACTCGAGCCACAGTTTCCCTTCTGCCTTTGTGTTGATTAATTGGAGATAAGAGTCTCCCAGACTTTTTTGTCCCCAGGCTGGCTTTGAACCGTGATCCTCAGATCTCAGTCTCTGAGTAGCTAGGATGACAGGCGTGAGCCACCAGTGCCCAGTTCTTCTTTAGTATCGAAGAAACCCATGTCGGCCTGTGCTTTGGGGACCATCTGGAGAGAGGCTACCAAATTTCATCTTATCAGATGCATCTATCTACCCAGCCCCTGCCAGTGTGCTCACACACATGACCTTCTCCCTCACCCCTGCATCCACCAAGCCCCTTCCAGTGTGTGCTCACCCACATGACCTTCTCCCTCACCCCTGCATCCACCAAGCCCCTTCCAGTGTGTGCTCACCCACATGACCTTCTCCCTCACCCTTGCATCTGCCTAACACCTGCCAGTGTGCTCACCCACACGACCTTCTCCCTCACCCCTGCATCCACCAAGCCCCTTCCAGTGTGTGCTCACCCACATGACCTTCTCCCTCATCCCTGCATCCACCCAGCCCCTGCCAGTGTGTGCTCATACACATGACCTTCTCCCTCACCCCTGCATCTGCCCAGCCCCTGCCAGTGTGTGCTCACCCACATGACCTTCTCCCCTCACCCCTGTATCTGCCTAACACCTGCCAGTGTGTGCTCACCCACATGACCTTCTCCCCTCAGCCCCGCATCCGCCCAGCCCCTGCCAGTGTGCTCACACACATGACCTTCTCCCTCACCCCTGCATCTGCCCAGCCCCTGCCAGTGTGTGCTCACTTTAGACTGTTCATTTCACACCGGTAGATCTACCCTGTGGGACTCACTTGTAAACACATGAAAGATGGGGGTGTCCTTAAGAGAGGGACTGGGGTGCAGGTCCAGGGTCAGGCTCCCTCTGGAGTGGCAGCCGGTTCCATCTTGGAGTGGGTGCAGGTGGCAGGCAGGAGGCTGAAGGGGGTCCTGGCACCGATTTCCAGATGTACTGTGGGCTCTGGGAGAATGGGGAACAGCGGGATGGCCTTGATGGGACACTGTGGGAGCACATGGGGCTGCTGCGGAGCCCTGGGCTCCCTGCATGGTTCAGGCCAGCAAGGTGTTTCTGGGTGGTCCAGGAAAGCTCAGCTGGTGAGGGTGACCAGCATCAGGTGGGTGTGGGAATCTCCCCAAGATCCAGGATAGGGCGGGCCTGCGGAAGAGTGTGGCTTCGCATGGTGACAGTATTTACCCCGAGGCCACGCTCCGGCTAGAGCTAACTGGCCTCAATGGTCCCATGGAACCCATCTTAAGAGCATTTTACACAGAGGTCCTGCTGGCCCCAGACCCCTCCCACACCCTGTTAGCCTTCGGGTGTGCATTCTCTTGAGAAGTGTGGACAGAGCAGCTTCACACCCTGCAGGGCCTGGGCAGAGGCCCGGCCTTCTCCTCTCACATCCACACCGGGAAGTCCAGCAGTGGTCTGGCCACCCCTTCCTGCTCCCCAGACAGAAACCTTCACCCTCCTTCCCTGTCCCAACACCTCTGCACTCTGCCTTTACTGCCCTCGGGGTTGGGGGGGCTGCCTGGAACTCAAAACCAATGGAGAGAAGAGGTGAGTGGAGCACTAAGGAACTGCTGAGCCCAGTGAGGCCAGTGCTCCGCTCCCTGGGTGGGTGCTGGGGCCCTGGGGTCTCAGCGACCCCACTGCCTCGGCCCCTCCAAGGCCAGGTGAAGCGCCTCTCCCTTCCTTTGGGGATGGAGAGGCTTGCTGAGTGCAGAGGAAGGCCTGGATCCTCGCCTCCGAATCCGTGTCCCCCGCAGGGGACCCAAGACTTATCATGAGAGGGGGAGGGGCAGCTTGACAGAGGGGACAAGGAGTTTTGAGGACCTGTGGGTTTCAGGGCGGCCTGTGGGCGATCTGGGGGACACACCAATGACGGGAGGGAGGGGGAGAGGAGAGGAGGAAGGGTGAAGGAAGTGAGGGAGGCAGGCGGGAAGGAAGGGGAGAGGTAAAAGGCAGCCGAGCTTCTTCCGGGCTTGGGGTGGCCCGGGAGGGGATCTGAGGGCGGGGCTGTCTTTGGGGTCCTCCCAACTCTGGTGTCCAAAGCTACATCTCACCTCTGAGGGAATGGGAGAAGTGGGGGGCGGGGAGCAAGAGAGAATCCAGGGCTCTGCCTGGGGGAGGCCGGCTCACCCAGTTTCTCCAGAGTAGGGTGCTGCTCCCCAACTTCACCTAGGCGGGGCTGGGTGCTCAAGGAGGCCCCTCGAACCTGTGGACCCAGTCCCCTTTCCTACCAGGGAAAGGAGCCACTGTTCTCCTCCCCGTGTCCCCCAAGTGTTCCATTTTCAGGTACCCCCCTTCTTCCCCCAGCCCTTGCCGTAGCGGCCTTCTGCCCAGCTAGGCTGCGGGCAGCCGCCTTCGCCCTACGAGTGCCCCCCGCGCGTCTCTTCCTCCCGGGGATCCCCAAGGACACTCGCCACCCCGCCCCCCGACCGCGGCTCCTCCGCCCCCCTCCCCCAAGCCGGCGGTCCGGGTTCTCCCCTCCCCGGGCGCACCGGGGCACCGTAGGTGCGGGGGCGCGGCGGGGCGGGGGGCCGGGGCGCCGGCTCCACCTGCGGGCGCGGCGGGCCGGCGGGGCGCGGCGGGCGCGGGGGCGGCGCGGGCGGCGCGAGGGAGGGGCCAGCTCGGAGCCCGCGCAGCCCGGCTCGGCCCCGGCTCGCTCGGCGCAGCGCAGCGCAGCGCCGCGCGCGTCCCCTCGCCGCCGCCGCCCGCCCGCCCGCCGCAGCCGAGGCGCACGGCACCGGGGCCACCGCCGCCGCCCGCCGCCGCCGGCGCACGGACGCAGCGCGCACCGATCGGCCGGAATGCGCGCCCGGGCCCCGGCCCGCCCGCACCCGCGGCCGCCGCCCGCACGCCGCGCGCTCGCCTGACCGCGGCGCCCGCCTCCCGCGGCCGCCCCCGACCGTCCCCGCCGCCCCTCCCCGCTGCCCGGCGGCGATGCCCGCTCCCCGGGGCCCCGGCGGCCCGCGCCCCTGCTAGGCTGCGGCGGCATGGCCCGCGCGCCCGGCGCGACCTCTGCGGATTGCTTCGCTGTGCGGCGGCCGGGCATGCCCGGGGCACCGGGCACGGCCTTCAATGGGCGAGGACACGGACGCGCGGAAAATTAACCACAGCTTCCTGCGGGACCACAGCTATGTGACTGAAGGTAACGTAGTGCTGCCCGAGGCCCGCTCCGGCCGGCCGCGGCGCGGGGATGCCGTCGCACCGAGTGCCCTCCGAAGGTTTGGACCGCGCGCTGTGTGTCGTGTCCCCCCGCCCCGCCCCGCCCCGCCGCACCCCGACCCGGGCCCGGGCCCCCGCGGCCCGCCCGCCCTCCCTCCCCCGCGCCGCCCGCCCCCCTCCGCGCCGCCCTCCTCCGCGCCGCCCGCCGGGCGACTCCCGGTCTCCGAGGCCCGGCCTGCGGCACAGATCCCCGGGACCGCGACGCTTCACTGGCCGGGCCTTCGCCATGTCTGCCCTGCCCGGGGCCCGCAGAATCTTCTAGGCTGCTCAGTCTGTGGAGACGCACAGGGACGCCCCCCCACCCGGGGAAGGGTCCCTGCGCGCGCAGGCGGGGGTTGGGGCGCCGGGCCTTCGGGGTGTCCCCCCCCCGAAGGGGCGCACGCCGCCCCCTCCCCGGGCCCGCCAGCCCGGCCCCCACCGGGCGGTGGCGTGGGGTCTGAGCCCCACGCAGCAACTTCCGGGGCGCGGGACGGGGGCGCTCGGGGCTGGGGGCGGCCCCGAGGTGAGGGCGGACCTGACCCCGCGGGGCGCCCGGCCTCTGCCGGAAATGAGGCCGAGGGCGGCCGGCCGCCGGCCTGCGGGTGCCCGCGGCGTGCGCCCCCCGCGCGGGGAGAACCGCTGAGTCACGGCCGCCGGCCGCGGGGCCCCGGCCCGGCTTCGGGAGGCCCCGGGGCTTTGTCACCGTGGGGCCGAGGCAGGGTCTCCAGCCCCGGGCCCGCCAGGCCTCGGCGGCTGCGGGGGTCGGGGGACCCGGCTTCCTGCCCGGCCTGGCGGGCTCTGGGGGCTTCCTGGAGGAAGCCTCCTTTTCCTCACCCCTACATCGGGCTCCATGCTTGTCCTCGGGCTGTTGTGTAATAAGCCTAAGAAGCCGAGCGCGCACTCTTTCTGCTCCCACTTTCCTCAGTTTCCCTTCTTCATTCAGCACCTGCTGATGTTGACTGACCATCTGCGCAGCTAGGCCTTGTGTGAGCCCCGGGACTGGACATAGATCCCCTGCCTTTGGGCAGGCAAGAAATCTGTATGTGTGTTTTTCTCTTTTCACCTGCCTCAGTTTCCCTCATGTGTATAATGGATGTACATAAGACCACCCTGCGTGGTGTCCTTGGAACTGTGAGCTGTTAAAGGTTGTGAGCACCTACTATGTGCCTTACAGAGCATCTGCTCTGTGTGTATGTGTGTGTGGTATGGGGGGAAGCCACCCTCCAAGTCTCCCATAGTGCCTACTGTGTGCTGCGGTCACATGCACGGTCCCACATAGCCTTTTTCCAACTTTGTCCACAGCTTGTCCTTTCCAGTCCTGCCCATGGCTCAGTGGGGGTGGGGTGCCCTCAGGAAGGGCAGGGTCTGGAGAAGGAGGGAGGGCCAGCTGGTACTTTTAGGATGGAAGGAGGATTGCAGTCTCCTCTAAACGACTGGCAGCCAGCCCAGTGGGGAGTGCTCAGACTTGCCCGGGCTCAGACTCGTGCTCAAATTCTATTCTCACTTCCTACCCGCTGTGTGACCTGAGATGTGATGGAGCCTTTCTGAACTTCATTTTCTCCCTTTAAAGGCAGAAATAGTAATGACGGTGAGATGGCCAGAGATGGTCCTGATATAGAAAGCGGCAGCATAGCATTTAGCTTATTGTTGGCGTTTACTAAAGGGCCCCGTTCTGTTCTGCCTTGTAGCTGGCGGAGCTCCATGAAAGATGAGTAGCGGATGCTTAGGCTCCGTTTGAGAAAGACTCAGGGATTCGAGTCCCATCTGCCTGATGTTTGGGTCCACCTAGCTGTTCTGTTCCACTTCCTGCCCTTCGTACACCATTTGCTTCCTGGTCTCGGGGCTCTGTCTTTCCCCTTGAACCTCTTGCCTGTCTGGTGTCACCATGTTTGGCAGTGGAGTTCATGAGTCTGGTACAATGCTAAATATCTTGAGAAAAGTTTGTTAGTTATTTACACATGGGTATGGATGAGAGCAATGGATTTGTGTGCGTGTCTGTGTGTGTGCCTACTCATAGCTGAGATCAGTTGATTTGATTTGGTTGCCATGACTGTTGGGCACAAAGAACTTGGGGTGCAGGGACAACCAGTGACATAGAAGCTCCTAGAACAATGGGGACCCTAAGCCTTAGAGAAAGGGGACCCAGGGTTGGGAGCTGCTGGGAAGGCTGTCGGATGTCTCCAGAGGATCCTCCTGGCGTTGCTCCCCTGTGCTGCAGGCCCAGGACTTCGCTTTAGAGCGGGTTAAGCGATGTTAGGTGTGGCTGGGCCGACAAAGCCCATCTACCGTTTTCTATGTATGTCCTGCTGGGTGCTGACCCCCGGCAGGGAGAGGCCGCTCTCCTGCAGGCTCTCGGTCTGGGGGACCTGGCAGAGGTTGCAGAGGCATGTTGCGGAGTGGCCCCGTCTCTGTGAGAGCACCCAGGCACAGCGTCCCCTCCCTGAGGCAGCTCAGCCACGGCTTCTCGGCCACGCCTGCTTCTCTCGTCTGGCTAGGGCTCCCAGGCACCCCTGGGTCCCTATCGACCTTGCGTGTGCGTGCGTGCGTGTGTGTGTGTGTGTGTGTGTGTGTGTGTGTGTGTGTGTGTGTGTGTGTGCTGTGACTCTAATGTGGGCTGGAGAGGGGCTGTTGTGAGGGAGGGGGCTTGCATGCGGTGGACACCTGACCTTTGGAATGGTGTCATCACCGATCTCCCCAACACCCAAGCTCCCCTCCCCCAGTGCCGCACACCTGTGGCTCCCAGGAAGATGCCTGGGTGTGTGAATGTGAACGGCCAGATCCATCCCAGGGTGGGTGTCCCTGGCAGCAGCTGCTTCCAGAGTGGAAGGGGAAGTCAGTTCTGGAGGTGGAGTGGAAAGCCAAGAAAGCTGCAGGAAGTGGGTCTCTTTCTTGGGATAAGAACATGGAATCCAAAAGCCGGGCGTCAGTGGCTTGCTTCTCAGGAGACCTGAGGATGGCGGTTCAAAGCCAGCCTGGGGGGCTGGGAAGGTGGCTCAGCAGTACAGTGCTTGCCTTGCATGCATGAGGCCCTGGGTTCGATTCCTTAGTACCACATAAGCAGAAAAAGCTGGAAGTGGCACTATGGCTCAAGTGGTAGAGCACTAGCCATGAGCTGAAGAGCTCAGGGACAGCGTCCAGCCCCATGACCAATAAAAAACAAAATAACAACAAAGCCAGCCTGGGCAGGGAAATCTGTGAGACTCTTATCACCAATAAACCACCAAAACCTGGAAGTGGCTATGGCTCAAGTGGTAGAGCGCTCGCCTTGAGCTGAAGAGCTGAGGGACAGCGCCCAGGCCCAGAGTTCAAGCCCCACAACTGACAAAAAAAAAAAAAAAAAAGGAATCTTTGTGGTTGTTGGCAGCCATCTTGGTACCACGAGGAAGCAAATCCTCAGATGCTGTTGTTGGCAGCCAGGTAGAGAGTGAGGGAGAACTGAAGGCCATGGAGGCCGCCTGTCCTGCTGTCTGCTCCAGTCTGGGTTTCTGGTTTCAAGAGCCGGCATGCCTCCTTGGCGCACACACACCCCGGCCTTGTCGGGGACCCAGGGGGCGGGCTCCACTGCACCGCTCAAGCTAGGGAGAACCAGGAGGGCGGTCAGCTTCCTGCTGTCAGAACCCTCTCTCTTTTCTCTTATTTCACTCAAGTCAGAGTTGCTGACCTCTGGGTTCTCCGCCCTGGTCCTGTGGAGGTGGCAAAGGAGAGATCCCCCTCCCCCCAAGACCTGGGTTCCGGTGCTTTCTCTGCTGGTGGCCTGGGCTCCCCATGGGATGCGGTGGGAAGTCCCCATCAGCGGGAACGAGGGCTGTGAGCTGCTAGCTCTTCAGTCCACGCGGTCCTTTGTAAGTGTCATTCAGGGTGTGTCTGCTTCCTAGTGACGCAGGCTAGACTAGCCCTCAGAACACACCTCGTGTGCCCACCTCCTGCCCCCACCCCCGACCCTTACAGAGAAACTGAGGCTGGATGGGAGGAGGAATGGTAGAGACTTACAGCCCAGAGGGAGAGAGGGACCCTGCCAGCCTTCGCTGCAGGACCGCAGGGCTCTGTGTGCCCTTTGCCAGTGCCCTGACCATCCTTTCCTTGAGCTTCTTGGGCAGGGAGGGAGGCCGGGCGGAGGCCGGGCCTGCCGGGCGCCCTTCCTCAGACCCCACACCTCTGGGCTTCAGGCCGGCTGTGTCAGTCCCTTGTGCTGGGTCATCATGGGCTCCATGAGCCAAGGCTGTGGGGTCACTGCAGTTTACACAGGTCAAGGTTGTTGCCGCTGCCCCATTCCTGTCCCCACCCACAGGTAACTGGCATCGCTCGCTTTTAATCAGCCCGACCCGAAGCCCGTGGCAGTCACGCAGGGCTGCTCATGTTCCGTGTCTGGAGGTGAGGAATCAGGTTCTAATAAAACATTTCCACATTGTCTCCTGGCTATTTTTACTTGCTATGGCTTTTTTTTTTTTTTGTCCTTAAAGCTTCAAGAGCTTTAAGGGACATTTGGTAAGAGGTGTTGTAGGCCTTGGAAAGTGGCAGCCTGGCTGGGGACCTGCTGGGGCTTTGCAGGGGGCGGCAGGAGGCGAGAGGGAAAGGGAGGTAGCTGCTCGTTGCTCATCCCGGCCGCACAGATCGACCCTGCTGGCAGTTTGCGATTTTTCCTTCCAGTCTTTTTGTAATGCCCATGTCTGTGTTTAATAAAAGCTGTCATCTCTTTACATAAGCAACGTCAAAGCTGCTTTTCTGACTCAGGATGTCACCATGGCACCTTGCACTGGGCACCCTGGGCTGTCTGATAGACGCCCACACTCTGGACTTGTGCTTGGGTTCAAGCTCTGATATTGCCCTCTTGAGATTGTGTGTGTGTGTGTGTGTGTGTGTGTGTGTGTGTGTGTGCGCGTGCACGCGCTCACGTGCGTGCATGTACATGTGCGCACTAGTACTGGGGTACTGGGGCTTGAACTTATTGGCCTTGTTGCTCATTCTTGGCTTTTTTGCTCTCACTCCTGAGTCTAGATCTCGTGTTCAAAGCAATGGCACACTTCTGTCTCAAGGCATCTAAGCCTTACTGAGTCCACTCACCTAGACCGGACATGAGGAGACAGGTCGGGGAGGCGCCTTGCCCACAATTCCTCTTCTTCTCCATCCTTCGGCCTTCCCCACCCCTCTCCAGGAGGCAGACAGTGGGTAGATGTGTGTGTGCATGCATATGCAGAAGTGAATGAGTTCTGAGTAATAACTGAGTCACTTTCCTGCACCCTTGCAGCTGCTCTGCTAAGAGTGGAGTGCATGCGTGAAGTACCGATTGCATCTCAGTGAGCCGCTCACCGCTGCATTTAAAATTGGAACTGCACAAAGAATGAGCCATGAAAATCACACGCCGAATGCTGCACCCTTTGGCTTCCTCGGTATTCAGGCTGACTTTAGAGTAGCAGCCAAATGCAGCGTGGCAGCGACGGAAGACATGAGAACATTCTGTGTTTTAGACCTCAGAGTGGCATTTCGCCCTGCTCTGTATGCGTTCACATTGCTTTCCTGTGTGGTACAAGGATAGAATTCTGGGAGTTGGAATCCTTGGCCCCTCCCTCTCCCTCTTGGTGTCTGTGATTGGTAGAAACTGTCTTCCATTGGGCATGTTTCCCCCCCCCCCCATTGGGTGAGGTCAGAGCATTAACTGTTCTTGTCCACCCACTGGGACTAGGGGCCGTGGTCCCTGGGCTGTTCTGCCTGGCAGGGAGGGGATCTGGGATCTACTTTTAGAGATCAGACTTCATACTGTCCTCTCCGAGAAGGCAGGGTTGGGGTGGGGGTGCCTGGTTTATTTTCCTGTGTTTCCCATTTTGGATTCACATGTCCTCAAAGGGAGGAGGTTACCTAGTGGCCTCTGTCCTGTCCTTATAACCATCGTTGTACCCCTCTCCTTAGGTTTGGAATGGTATTCTTAAAGAGAGCCTTGCATGCACAATTTTAGGTGAAAACCATACACATTCTTATTATTATTTTGATCGGTCATGGGGCTTGAACTCTGGGCTTGGGTGCTGTCCTGCGCTCTTCAGCTCAAGGTGAGCACTCTACCCCTTGAGCCACAGCACCACTTCTGGTTTTTCTAGTGGTTTATTGGAGATAAGAGTCTCATGGGCTTTCCTGCCCAGGCTGGCTTTGAACCGTGATTCTCAGATCTCAGCCTTCTGAGTAGCTAGGATGACAGGCGTGAGTGCCCAGCACTTTTATTCTTGACACGTACTGCCAAGCCATTCTCCAGAAAATTCCTCCGCTTTAGCCACATGCTGACAGCATGAGGTGGTCTGATTTATTTGACCTTTGCTAATGTCATAGAGGAGATTTTTTTTAAATCCCTGTCCGAATAGCAATGAGGTTGAGTGCTCTTCTCATTTGTTTAGTTGAGGATTGCAGCCCCACCCTTGATGCCCAGAGTTGAAGATCGAGGTCGTGACCTTCTCTCGGTCACTCGACAACACTTCCGGACTGTCCACTATGTGTGAGACCTAGAGGAGGCCCTGGCCATCGCGGCTGGGGGAACGAGAGCTGAACGAGAAAGGAGAAAATGGCTCTGCGGCCTGGAAGTCCCCCGGCATCCAGAGGACAGAGCAGGACATCTGGAGAGGGACACCCCTGAGTGGCCAGCACGGCAGGAGGAGCAGGGGAGGCGAGGAGGCACCGGCCAGGGACAGTTGGAGGAAGAAGGAGCGAGCGGGGCAGGGAGGAGCCTCAGATCCGCAGTGTACACTGGGCAGCTGCCAGGGCCCGCGGTGCTTGGGACGCGCTCCCCTGGGATCCTTCCCAAGGCCTCGGAGGGTGTCAGGGCCAGCCACACTCACCCAGCCCCCTGCCCTCTTCAGAGGACACCCTCATCACAGGGTGGACACAGCAGCGAGAGTTCTTCTGGAAACAAGGATCTCGAAATGTGGCGCTTCAGGAACCCCCTGAGCCGGAGCTTGGGGTCCATGCGGATGCAGTGGGTAGAGCAGCCACAGCCTGGACAGCGACAGACCCCCGCCCTGGCGGCATCTGAGCCCCGCTTGGGAGCTCCCCAGGGCGGGACACACCTGGCGGCCACAGTGCCACCCAGGACCCCTCTACAGTGGGTTGTTGTCTTCCAGGGCCCGGCTGAATGGCCCATTGAGGCAGAACAAAGGCTCCCACAAGTCCTGCTGCGTAGCGTGTGCTGCCCCAAGCGGAGATGGGATCGCTGACCAACCCCAGCCCCCGTGGGTGGGCCTGGCTCCCTGGCCGCCTGTCCTTCCACATCTGCTCCTGTCTGAGACCCCGGGCTCTGGAGGCCGGGCCCTGGCCTGGGCGCCCAGCATGTGCCTTTGCAGCGCCTGCCGCCTCTGAGCTGCGTTCCCATGGGCAGACAAAGCGATGGGACCTCCAGGCTCTCCACCATGATTCAGTGAGATAGTGTGCGCACGACACAGAAGTGGAATGAAGGGGAGCTACTTTACCATTCACTTTCGGATTTCTTTAAGCAATTCCAAAAAAGCTTTCATGGAAACCTTTTAAATATGTAGACAAAAGTATGTTGAATTGCTTCGAGTCCAGCCCGTCCTTCCTTCAACTGCTATAACATTTTGCTGTACTGCTGGGTGCTGGTGGCTCACGCCTGTCATCCTAGCTACTCAGGAGGCTGAGATCTGAGGATCGAGGTTCAAAGCCAGCCCAGGCAGGAGTCTGTGAGACTCTTATCTCCAATAAACCACTAGAAAACTGGAAGTGGCATTGTAGCTCAAGTGGTAGAGCACTCACCTTGAGCTGAAGAGCTGAGGAACAGCGCCCAAGCCCAGAGTTCAAGCCCCACGACCGACAAAAAAGAAAATAAAAGAAAAAGAAACAAAAAGCAAAAGGTCTGAGGGCTCAAGTGGTGGAGTGCCTGCTTAGCAAAGGTGAGGCCTGGAGTTCAACCCTCAGTACAGAAAACAAAATTGGGTGTAAGTGGGATGTGGAAGAAATGGGAGCTGTTGGAAATAGAGAAGCTGCCCTCCAGACACTCAGAGATAGGCAAGGAGCTGTGTGGAGTGGGCCAGCCCTTGACTGGGAGCGGGGGGCTCTGGGTGAGGGGTGGGGGAGAGGCAGCTAGATCTGCTGTGCCGCGTTGGACATGGAGGATGAAGTCTCGGACCCTGGTCTGAACTTACAAAGACAAGTCTCCCTGCTCCGGCCGGGGCTGTCCCCGCTTCAGAAGGATCGCGGCAGGCAGAGGCCAGCGCCGACCGCCCCACCCTGACCAGGCCCCTTCCACAGAGGGAGAAAGCACCCCGCCTCTCATGTGTCCCTCGGTTGCTTTTTCAACGCCAGGCTCCTAGCTAGACAGCCACCCAGAGCCCGCTGCGGTTCCCCGGGCGCGTGTAATGGTCCGTGAGGGTGTGTAATACCTTGTCCCAGGACAGCTGTACATTTCCACGCTGATTGGCGAGAGCGCTGGGCGGCCTCACCTGCCTGTGGCAGAGCAGGAAGCCAGCTGGGAGGCCGCGGGGACACCTCTGGAGGGAGGGGTGTCGTTGACGGCCCCTGGCAGCCCCCGGGTCACGGGAGGGACTCTTCCTCCTCCCTGTGTCCCCTGGACAGACCCCGGCCAGCCTGCGGGCTTGGGGACCATCTGTGTGCCGAGTGGACCCGGCTGAACCTCTGCGGCAGCTTCTTCGGCAGCCCTTGAAGTGAGAGGTGGTAAAAACACCTGTGAATATTCTACAGCCCCGCGGAGAGGCAAGGCTCTTATGGAAGCTGTAAAAATAAATTCCATCAGTGCGCGTCCAGAGCATCGCCCTCAGGAGTGAGGTGAGCTGAGCCGGGCTGGGCTGAGCTGAGCCGAGCGGGGCCGGGCCTAGCCGAGCCGGGCCGAGCGGAGCCTAGCCGAGCCGGGCCGAGCCGGGCCGAGCCGGGCCGAGCCGAGCCGGGCCGAGTGGAGCCGAGCCGGGCCGAGCGGGCGGGGCTGAGCTGATCTGAGCTGAGCTGAGCTGAGCTGACCGTGTTCAGGTGCTCCTCCCGAGGAGGCACATTCATTCTTCCACGTTACTTCCATAGAGAAACACTTGAAAATGCAGAAAGTACCACAGAGTGGATCCGTATCCTTGGTTTTGCAACCATGGAACCGTCATTCCCACGTTGTGTGTGTCCGTCTAACCCCCCCACAGACCACGTTGCTTGTGTCTGTCTAAACCCCCCCCCCAGATTCTAATGTAGTGTGTTTTGTGTGTGTGTGTGTGTGTGTTTTGTTTTTTGCTCTTGTTTGTTTTTGTTTTTGGTTGGACATCAGGCTTGAACTCTGGGCTTGGGCACTATCCCTGAGCAATTTTTGTTCAAGGATTACAGGTGTGAGCATCAAGCGCTGGCTGTAATGTAATTTTATCTTTTTTTTTTTTTTAGAGCACAAAACAAACTGGAAACATTCCCCACTATGATCATGCACCCATATCATGCACTGCGTAATATTCCTTCATGTATAGAGCTAATGATCCATTCAAGAGCCACACTTGGATTCAATCATCCAATTGGTGTTATCTGTGGTGGATATGGGCTGAGTAGAGGGCTGTGGGAAGGGGGAATAGGGTGCAGCCCTCCGCCATGGAACTTCTGGAGCCAGGGAGACAAACACGTGGCCATAATCCAGTGTGATAAGGGAATAATACAGCGGGCAGCCTGGGAGCAGGTGGTCAGAGAAGCTCAGGCTGGGGCAGGCGCTGAACAGCACTTGGTGCTAGTGGGAGGTTTGGGGCAGGGGAGCGTGAAGGGGGGAGCAGGGCAGAGGCGGTCCAGGCAGGAGGGACGTTGAATGGCACAGGTGTGAGAACCGGCTGGCGTGTCAGGGCTGCTGGGGTATTTGTTCACGGGTCTTGGATCCCTGGGCAGGCGTGCGGTGGAACTTTCCCAGGCTGGAAAGGAAGAGGCCATGGAGGATGACCAGAGGTCTGGAGAGTTCCTAGTGGGAAGGAGAGAGATGCAGAAGGGGTTGGGACTTTCGAGTGGAGAGAGGGTGGAGAGAAGAGCAGGGGTGGAGAGGGACTGCGGGGCGGCCGGAGCCCCTGGTGTGGGAGCAGAGGGGCCTGGTTTATTAAATATGAGGGCATGAGGCTGGGAGAGTGGAGGGTGCAGAAGCTTTTCCCCTACTGTAGGACCCCAGCTGTCCCCAATTCTTGGTGTTTTAAGATATATGAGCATCCTTGTGATTGTCCATTTGCCCGCCTTTGCTCGGGTGTGGCTCTCTAGCAGGACTTGGTTGAAAGGCTGAGTTTTTTCTGGGTCTCATGGTTGTTAGGTGGGTGTTCTATTGCTGGGACATGCCTCAGCCTTTTTTGCATTAATTATGTTTGAGATTGTCTCAGTTCCTGCCCAGGTGTGTCCCTGGACCTTGATCCTCCTATTTTTTCTTCGTTCTCACAGCAGCTGGCATGGCAGGCGTGTATGCACCACCACACCCCGCTTCTTTCTGTTGAGATGGAGTGTGGGCTTGTCCTGGCCCGGAAACTTGATTCTCATGACCTCAGCTTCTCAAGTAGCCAGAATTACAGGTGTGAGCCACTGATTCGAAGCTAAGGGTTGGAGTGTTTTAGTTTTCTTTTTAAGGGGTAGAATAAAAGTTTAAATATCACGTTGTCTGCTAAGCTAAAGTTTAAATAGGCCAAAGTTTTGGGGCATTTTTTTTTTCTTTTATACAACCCTAAGTCCTTGTGTCTGATGCAGTCTGGAGTCCACTGTTGATTACGGCCAGCGCACCAGCCTCAATCTCTCCTGCTGTGGAAGTCCCAGCGTGTAGGGGCTGGCGGCTGGCCGGCTCTGGGTGCGAGTGTGGCTGGGTGGGGCACAGGCCGGGTTGGGAGGGAGGAGTGCTCATGAGCACTCTGTGCAGGCTTCACCTGGTACACAGGTGATCCTGATACACAGGTGAAGGTGGTTGTGGGTGATTGTAAAGTGGAGATGAGGCAGGATGCCACCACTTGCTGTGGAAGAAAGGGCCAGATCTCAGCAGAACTTTGTGCTTCCTCTGGGAGGTGCAAGGGTGCAGGTACGCCCTCCCCGCTCTGGGATGCCCAGGGGTGCGGCTGACCCTCGGGTCAGGGAAACAGAGCCTCAGGGAGTCCCACGGCCCCGTCACTCTGAGAACTGCTGTGATCCGGAAGGAAGGACTGAACGCCAAAGCTCCGGGCTCCGCCAGTGCGGCAGGCCGCACACTCTCCCCTGTGTGGGCCGGGGTTGGGCAGGACGTGGGTGGGTCTGGTCTGCGCCACAGGGGCCCTGAGGAGCCTGGCTTTGATGCTTGCTGGCCGGTCCCTCATTGGGGGGGGGGAGGAGACGAGATGGTCTGGCCCACACCTCATGCCTGCTGGGGGCACCCCCGTCCTCCTCAGGACATTTGGACCTGCTAGACGGCAACTGGACTTCCCATGATGACCATCTGCCTCTCATGTGCCATCACCATCTTTTTGGAAATCTCATTTTCTTGTTTCTGTTAATGTGTAGAGAGGCCACCATTCTGTAAGTCAGGCGATGAGTACGTTTCTTGGTTCGGATGGTCTCACCCTTCCTTTGCACCTCCCCCTCCCCCCGCCCCAGTTTGCCACCATCCTTCATCTCGAGTGAGTCTCAGGCGCTGGGCTGGAAGCAGAGTTGGGCTCTGCCTGTGAGTGTCCTGTACCACAGCAGATGGGGTCACTGTTAGTGCTGGGGTCTCTCCCTGGGAAGTTCAGCCTGCCACAGATGGCCTGGCCTCAGCCATGAGCCATTTGGTTTCTTTCTGACCTTGGGTTCTCCTGCCCCCGCCCCCCACCCCGTCCTGAATCTCCTGAGCTGTGCCCGGTCTTGTCTTCCTGATCTTCTCTACACCAGGCCCTCTGTTCACAGAGCACCCTTAATTCTTCTCGTTAAAACACGGAAAAGGAGGCCAGTGGCAAAGCCTCTCCCGAGGGGCAGATTAGACTGGAGGTGTGCATTTTTTTGGGGGGGGTGGCACCTGTCCTCAGGCGATGGTGGCTGGGGTGGAATGCAGCCAGGACCCCGTGGTGAGCTCACAGCGCGGGGACAGGTGAGCTGGGCTGGGCTGGTGCAGCGCGGTGCCAAGAAGGACACGCCGACCTCTCCATCCGCTCCTCTGCTCGGCCTTACACAAGCATTTTACCGGAAACTGCTCCAGTCCTGGCGATTGGGCCCTGCTGGGCAGTGGGGGCCGCGCTGTGCCCCCTTTCCCCTGCGTATCTGTCCGCCCTGCGTGGACCTGCCTGGGGTCTCCCCAGGCCAGGGGGGTGGCGGTTATCTCTGCTGACCTCATCACGTTGGCACCCCTCCAACCTCACACCATCCTCTCCAGGGTCCCTCACCCCCACTTCCTTGCTGCGCAGGTGGAGGACCCTGGGAGGGCTCTGCCGCTCAGTCGGTCAGTCGGTGTGGCTCTGTTTCCCTAGCAGTGCCATCCGCCCTTCAGCTGCAAATCAGGGACAAGAATGTCCTCTTGAGGTCAGACGGGCAGACGGAGGTGCCCAGCTGCTCCGCAAGGTCTCCACACAGGCCTGCTGTTACGCTGGGCAGCAGCACCAGGCGGAAGGGCCCTCACCTCGGACGCACCCCATCCCGCCTCTCCCGCACCAGCCAGGGGTGGACTGCAGTGTGCCATTGGGACGGGACCCTGCAGAGGCTCAGGGCTGGGAGAGTGGCCCCGGCCGTGGCCAGCCCAGACTGTGGTATCCACAGGAAGGCCACAGTGCCCGTGCTGGCCGTGGGTGACCGCCTTCCCGGAAATCCTACAGCGCAGAGCCCGCACAGGCCTCGTACTGGGGCCTTAGAAGACCTCTGCGCGTCCAGGCTTGGGAGTCGCAGGGTCAGGCTGGAGCCTTGGCATGTCTGAGTGATAAAAGTCCCGGAAGGTGAGCCCCTCCCCTCCCTCCCTCCCTCTCTTGATCCCTTCCTTCCTTCCTTCCTTCCTTCCTTCCTTCCTTCCTTCCTTCCTTCCTTCCTTCCTTCCTTCCTTCCTTCCTTCCTTTCTTCTTGCCTGCCCCAGCCACTGTTCATTTTGCTCAAGGCTAGTTAGTGCTCTATTACTAGAACCACAACTCTGCTTCTGCCTTTTTGATGGTTAGTTGGAGAAAAGAGTCTCACAGACATTCCTGCCTGGGCTGGCTTTGAACTACAATCTCAAGCAGTGGTGTGTTCTCCGGAAGGAAGGGTGTCTTTCACAAAGTGGCCTGAGGGCTCAGGAAAGTGGCCCTGGAGGGTGTGGATGGGGATGTGGGCGGAGGCTGGAAACAGAAGAGGACAAAGCCACACCCATGAGGGCCTGCTCAGATTAGTGTTCTGGTCTCTTTGGCAGCCTTATGCCATCCGCAGAAGCTGCTGGTCCCTCTCATGTCCTGTCCATTCTGTCAAGGAGCTTAGTTCTCTTATCCTGTCCCTGTGGGTGGGAAGGTGAAGCCTTCATCAGTTCCTGCTCAAGAACACTGCAGGGCAGGTGGATGGTGTGTTCCTTAACCATCAGGCCTGCAAGATGCTGGGCAGAGGAGGGTAGCTGCCAGTCTCTGGGCTGTGACAGGTTCTTGCATGAGTCCTGCCCCTGCCTCAGAAGGGCAGGCTGCGCTGGGCCCTCCCCACCCTCAGTCCCCGCAGCTCCCTCCCCCCTCCCTCCCTCCCTCCAGGTTTCAGACTCTGGGGTATCATTGCCCACACACAGCCCTGCCTACCCAGTCCTTCCGAGCAGGAGAGTGAAGGGGCTGACCTGAGCTTTCCTTTGTCCTCCTCCTCTCTGGCTACCCCGACCCAGGAGGCTGAGAATTAATTATGCTTTGTCTTTGTAAACAGGCAGCTATAAAAACCTAGGGGCAGTGCAGCATCTTCTCCATAAAACAGGCTTGGCTGGATTTATAACCCAGGCCCTGCCTGCTGCCCCGCCCCCACCGGTGATAAAGGGAACCATCTAGAAAGTGCCAGCCACAGGAGAGGAGCATGGCAGCGCACAGGCACTGGGTTGGGGGGAGGGGGGCCTGTCCCAAGGAGAAGGTGGGTGTCGTTGGGGGTCATGGCTGTGTGGGGCCCCATAGGGTTGGAGATGGCCACAGGGGCCTGAACGTGGCCCAGGGTCTCTGCATTTCCAGCCATCCATACAGTCTGCCCTTGGGTGAGCACACGCCATGTGCCAGAAGCTTCTAGAGGCTGTGGTTGTGGTTCACAGGATCTATGTCCCAAGGAGTCTCCAGAATGGACCAGATGGGCCAGTGGTGGGCTAGGGAGAGTTGGATCTGGGGCAGAGTGCAGGGGCCGCTTGCCAGCCTGGGCGGCTGGAAGGATGAATTCATTTGCACTGGACTCTCAGCCTGCTGTGTTAGGCTATGGAGAGACAGAATGCAGGAAGCATGGGACCTCTGTAGGCTCCCAAGGTCGCAGCGTCCTCTGAAGAAGGAAGGGGGTCTGAGGGCCCTCCGTGTGGAATGGGGGACTGGCGATCCTGCTTGGTGTGAGGCCCTTCCAGGTGTGGGAGCTGTCTTGGAAGGACGGAGCAGGAGAGGCGGGAGGGCCCCAGCTGGAGGCGGAAGCGCCTGGCTCTGTCTCCTTGCACAGGAGGGCTGCAGGTGTTTGTAGTTGTGGAAGCAGAGCAGGCTCTGGACCGCAGCCGGATGCTGGACCAGTCGGGTCCTGGGCCTTACAGCTACCTGCTGCTGCTGCTGCTGGCTGTTGCTCCCCAAAGACGGGGGTGGGTGGGGGTGGGGATGGAGGCCCCAGAGTCCACACCTCCACTCAGGGCCTCCCAGCTCACGGGGCCTGAAGAGTTGGAGTTCAGCCCCCACCTCCTGGCTGATACCAGAGCAGGAGCCTTCCCCCCATGCCTTGTGTCTCCCAGTGCCAATTTTTCTGCTTCAGAAAACCTCCATTCCCCGCCAGGAGAGTGGGGAGATCCTGGAGGCCTGGGACCCAAAGCCCCCCCAGGCTGGACAGGTCCCCTGGGAGACCCCCCCCCCAGCACTGGTGGGGCTCTGGACATCGTATCTCACCAGGTGTGAGGGGAGAGGACTCAGGCCACCTGGAGCAGCCCTGGGGGGGAGGGGCACCTACTTTCCAGAACTTTCAGGATGGGGGCAGGAGGGTCAGGCTGTCTTCCTTGTGTTTCTGGATTCCTAGTGAGGAGGGCCTGGGGACCTCTGGCACCTGTCTGTGACACGCGCCATGCTACTCACTGGGCGGGGACGTGGCTGAGGCCACAGACCTTCACAGCGGCTCTCTCTGCTCACTTAGGCAGGGAGCTGCTTCCGTGATTGCAAATGCAAGCTGTGGGTTCACGGGGTGCCCCGTCCTGGGCGCCAGGCTGAGGGCAGGGAGGAGCAGTTCTTTCACTGGGACAGTGGAGATGGCCGGCTCTCTGAGGGGCTGTGGGGGGCTGTGGGGAAGGAGCAGGCCCGGCATCCTTTTGGGGTGTGTCTTATAGAGGAAGTAGGTTCTTGCCCTACTCGGGGTGCGGTATATCTGAGGGAGATCCCCACAGTGGACATCCTGCTTGTGGCTGGCGTCATCAGGTGTGTGTGTGGGTCCCTTTGTGCATGTCCATCCCCTGAGCATGTCTATCAGCCTTCCTTCTGGGAGAATGCCCTGGAGCCCCTCGTCTGCCCCCTGAGTGGGAAGCTGCTGGTTGACCTTGACCCGTTCCTGCCTCAGTGATTCAGGCCGCAGGATCAGCCCTGTCCTGTCTCACTGGGCCCTTAGTTAAGTGAAGCTGAGAGATCCAGAAGCTGGTGAAGGGAGGCTGAGTCTAGGGGGTAGAGGCTGGGGCTAGGCTGTGTCCCCGCAGCCGGGCTTTGCAGGGCCGGCATGGAGCGCTCTCGCACACAGATGGGTGTTCTAAGGCGTGCTGAGATTTCCTCTTTTCCATGATTTGGCCATGGAAGCCATCTCTTTGCACCCCCTAAAGCAGAGGAGGAGGAAGGGCAGCTCCCCAGGCCTTGGCGGGACCCTGCGATGGGGCCTGGGTGAGGATCTCGGGGGTGGTGAGCGCCTGCCCCCTCCACCGCCCCCAGCCCTCCCCCCCCCCGCCCCAGCGCCCCGGCTGTGCTGAGGGAAGTGTGACAGCCTCACGGTGGGGTTATTTCAAGGGGGTTCCCATGGAAACCAAGAGTGGGCGGCTTCCCTCGGTGCCACGTGTGGGGAGCTGGCAGCGCTGGAGGCAGGTCCTCATGCAGGGGCAGGGGCCTGGCAGCCCTGCTCAGGGGGTCCCCCAGGTCCTCACGCAGGGGCAGGGGCCTGGCGGCCCTGCCCAGGGGGTCCCCCAGGTCCTCACGCAGGGGCAGGGGCCTGGCGGCCCTGCCCAGGGGGTCCCCCAGGTCCTCACGCAGGGGCAGGGGCCTGGCGGCCCTGTGCCAGGGGGTCCCCCAGGTCCTCACGCAGGGGCCTGGCGGCCCTGTCCAGGGGGTCCCCCAGGTCCTCACGCAGGGGCAGGGGCCTGGCAGCCCTGCCCAGGGGGTCCCCCAGGTCCTCACGCAGGGGCAGGGGCCTGGCAGCCCTGCCCAGGGGGTCCCCGAGGTCCTCACGCACGGGGCAGGGGCCTGGCGGCCCTGCCCAGGGGATCCCCAAGGTCCTCATGCACGGGGCGGGGGGCTGGGGCCACCCACCCACTCTCCATGCCCACTCTGTACCTCCTAGCTCCAGCCCCCAAGGCTCCTGGAGATGGGATCCTGGCTGCCCTCCAGGGCCACTGGGCCTCGCCCAGAGGGGGCTTCTCTATCTTGAACTGTCTCCAATGGAAGCTTCCAGTGTCTCCCCGGTAGAATTTCTGTGTTGAGCTTTAGATCCTCTCTTAGGACCCCTGCCCTGGCGTGGCCTGAGTAAACCCAGGACCCCTGGACTCCCCCCTGCATCCTTGTTCATTTTGGTTTGACAAGCAGAGCCTTTTGTTCCGAGACTGTGTCGATGTGAAGTGCACCGCATGGCGGGCCTCGCTTGCCCCTTGGGACAATGGGCACAGCAGCACCTGCCCCGCTGGGCTTCGAGAGGGTTGGGTCCGTCAGAAGGGCCGAGCTGGTGTCATTCGAGTTTCCGTGGTGCTGGGCCCTGGCCAAGGCAAAGGCCTTAGATGCTGAGATGCACCCAGGAACGGACCGCGGTGCCCAGCCCCACCGGGTCCTGCGGCCTCCCCTGTGCGCCGGGCCGGGCTGTGTGGTGGGTTCCGTCCTCAGCCTGGCATGGCTGGTCCTGTTACTCCTTTTATGGTTGAGGAGACTGAGGCAGGGAGGCCACCACATATTCATACCTGGAAAGAGGCTGTGCGGGGACACAGCCTGTGTTTAATTTCAATCAGCACTGTTGGCCAGGCTCCCGTGGTTCTTGGGGAAGAAGGCCTGTCCTCACTGGAGCGGGGCAGGGAGGAGGAGGAGGATGCTCAGTGGCACGTGGCAGGTGGTGAGGGAAATAGAGCCTTTTGGACGTGGTCAGAGAAGACACTATGAGGATACCTCAGAGTCTGGGCATTTGGGATGATAGCTGATACATTCCAGATGGTCCCTGTGGATAAGGTCCTGTGCAAAATCCTGTGCTTAACAACTTCAACATGACCCTCAAGTACCTTTGTTACTGCAGGAGGAAACTAAGGCACAGAAAGTTCAAGTGCCCAGGGAAGTGGCAGAGCCAGGATTTAACCAGAGCCCAGCCCGGGAAACGCCCGGGAACAGGAAGCTTTCAAGGATCCTTACCGTCCGCTGTAGGCATCTGAGCTGGGAGACCTTGGCTTGGGCCACAAGGTTACTTGGGTGCAGAAGTCCCCCCGTCTCTGGTTTTGGGCTTTGGGGCTGAGCACTTCAGAATACCCCGTTATGTGAGAGCATTGAGCGCGAGCGGGCCTCGGTGTTTGAAGGCTGTACACCGGAGAAAGTCACGGGTCAGAACTCCACTTACCTTAGAACAGCAACTCCGAGCCTTGTCGGTTTGCAGAGCTGTGCTTTGGTGGCAGGGGGCTGTCCCTGTCACCTGGTCTTGGAACACTGGATGAGCAGGCAGACCGGCCGGGCCCCTCCGACAGCTGCCCTTCATGGATGGCCTCTAAATTGGTTCCAGTTGGATGAATTGAACACAGTTTCTGGTAGCACCTGTGGAAATGGTGCCAGCAGGTCATAGCTTACCTGCCCGGACAGCAAGTGAGCAATCATTCTGGAGGAGCATGGGGAGACGCTTGTTTGGATGTGGTTGTGCACCTTGAAATGATGTGTACCCTGCTTCTCTGTCCAGAGAATGTATGTCATCGACCCAGGGTCCTTACAATAAATGAAAATGCGGTAGGGAAGCCTGGCTGGTGGGTTGGTATGGGAAGTCCTGTGATTCTCCATGCAGTGTCTTCCAGTGAAAAGTCACAAGGAGACTAAGCCCTTCTAGTACTGTCTTCCTTGCTGCAATGGGGTAAAAAGGTTCTGATCTTTTTCTTTTCTTTTTTCTTTTTTTTTGTTGCCAGTCCTGGGGGGCTTGAACTCAGGGCCTGGCTATTGTCCTTGAGCTTCTTGTTGCTCAAGGCTGGTGCTCTACCACTTGAGCCACAGTTGTTGTTATGCTTTTTGTTTTGTTTCTGTGGTTAACTGAACCATGATCCACTGATCTCAGCCTCCTGAGTAGCTGGGATTGCTGGTGTGAGCCACCAGTGTCGGGTGCTTCTGATCATCTTGAGAGAACGTCGATGGGTGATTTGGCCCTGTGCGAAGCCCTGGCAGGGCTGCTAGAATGTCCTCGCGTATTATCCAGCAGCCTGGGGGCAAGTCAGTGCCCCTCCCGTTAAGAGGAAGGGGTAGCGGGAGACTCGGCTGTTGTGAATCTGCGAAGGGCTGCCCAGGGCCTCCTCTCCCTCAGTCTCCGCACTCAGCCCTGTGTAACAGGCCGCAGGGCTTGTTTGTCTATCCTCCGTTCTCAGGAAGGCGCTTCCTGCCTGTCCGTCCGCCTACGTGCCTACTCCATCAGCCCTGCTGATTATTTGGTTCTGGGCTGTAGTTTTCCTAACCTACCCGCTCCTTTCTAATCCAACGTTGGGACCGGGCCAGGGTCCCAGACACTGCATTGGGAGACTCGTGACCACCGTTGCTGCTGCTGGGCTGGACAAACCAGTGCGGGCCTTGCCGCTGGAGCGCATGGACCCAGCAAGACAGCGGGTTGGGAGGCACAGGAGCCATCTGTGCCGGCCCCGGGACAGATGGCTGTGCTAGGACTCCTGGGGGTGGATGGGGAGGGAAGACATTTTCCGAGCACCCGGCATCTTCCAGAGCTTTGTCACAGCACCGTGGGCTGGGCCTCGCTGACTGTGTCGGTACAGACCAGACACACACGAGGCCCAGAGTGGATGAGTTACTGGTGAAGGTCACACAGCCAGGAGGTGGCAGAGGCGACTCCCCACTCATGATCTCTTCCTGGCTCTGGAGGTTGTATACCAGGAAGCTGTGGCCATGACTTACCAGAAAGATCTGAGCGTGGGTGATACATACAGGAGTGAGCTGGCCTCTGCCGATCCCTGAGGGCCCGGCCCTGGCGCATCCTGGTGTCTCACTTGTCACCGGCCAGCCAGGCTGCATGGGGGGGAGGGGGAGGGAGGGTGGAACTCTTTGCCTGTAAATACCTTTCTGATAGAATCAGTGGAAGGTAGAGGGGCCACACATCAGCACCAGGGCGGGTGGGATCAACTCATCGGACGGCTACAGGCGCCCCCAGGAAGTCTGGAAGGAGGCCGTGGGGAGGGGTGCAGGAGACAGGGCGAGAGCGTGTCCTGGGCCACTGTCGGGTGGAAGACGCTGGCTTTCAGTCCTGGCCAACTTTGTGGTGCTGGGCACGTCACGGCCGTGCAGGCGCCTCGGACCCCCTGGCTGTGGCAGAAATCAGAGGTGCCTCTCTTAGGAGGCTCCTGAGACCTCCAAACTCCCAGCACAACGCACGGGGCCATCACCGCTAGAGCTGCTTCCCACTGGCCATGGTGAACAGGAAAGCACGGAGGCAGGATCTGTGTGTTACAGCCCTGTGGCTCTGCTCGTTAGCTGGGTGGCCTGTGGTGAGTGGTCTGACCTCTCTGTGTCTCCCTTTGTGAACTCTTCTCACAACCAGGGTTGCTAGGGGCTCTGCTGGGCTAAAGCAGTGCTGAGTTAAGTGCTCGGCTTCTCTCAGTGCCTATGGTAATCATTATGACCACGGAGGTCCCAGTGCCCCTCTCCAGCCCTCCCTCACTCCCCCCATGGCCATTCAAGACACACAGGAGAAACCCACACCCCCCTAAGCTGAGCACAAAGATGGGTGGACTGGTGTGGGGCCTCCAAGTCGGAGCGGTGGGCTTGGAGGCTGGAGCAGGTGGAGCAGGTGGCCGAGGGCATGTCTGCTTCCCCGTGCGGGCTCCACGGTGTCACACGGGCGGGCAGGAGCTGTGCCCCCTCGCCCGCCGCCTCCAGCACTCAGGGCGGAGGGGAGGCCAGACCTTCTGCTGGGGGCAGATGGCTGAACCCGGTGTGGGAGGTGGCGCGGTAGACCCAGCCCGGTGGCCTTCTCGGGCACAGGCGGAGTCCTTGTCCCCGAGTCCCCACGCTGCTGGCGGTTTCCAAATCTCATCAGGATGTGGCGGCTGGGCCTGGCAGCTCAGCTGGCCCCTGAGAGCCAGGCAGACACTCCGAGCTCCGGCTGCTTGGCTGAGAGCCGCCTTGTGCTGGGCATTTGCTTTGGTCAGTTAGCAGGAGGAGGAGTCATGACTCGTGTCCCGGATGGAGCCAGGGAGGGTTAGTGCGGGCCAGAGCCCGAGTGAGGAGGAGCCAAGGTCTCCTGTGGGTGTGGCTGGCCCCAGCCACTCCTTTTATCCAGCCCCACCCCTTCGATGTTGGTGCTGGACCACCTGAACCACACTGAACCAGTCCTTTTATTGGCAATACTGGGGTTTGAACTCAGGGCCTCACGTTTGCTAGGCTGGACGTCTACTATTGGTGGCGTGCCCCTCTGTCTTCCGATCACCTTCACCCCCAAACTGTTTGCTCCTCACTGGGAGGATTAATTGGGGGGACGGAGGCCTGGGATGCAGAGTTGAGGTGTAGGCCCGTGTGATGATGCAAACCTGAGCGCACGCCCCGCAGAGGGAGGCCAGTGGTCAGCGTGTGGGCAAGCGCTGGCACAGGCAGGTGGGAAGACACCGGGGTCAGCACCGCGGCGTCAGCACCACGGACAGCACCCAGACAGCCTCAGCTGGGGGTCTCCGTGCCCTAGGGGCAGCAGGCTCTCTCCAGTTTGTCTGTGCTGTTCAGCTCCCCTGAGCTGCCGTGGTGCGGGGTTCAAGCCTTCCTGAATTCTGCCCCACCGACGGGCCCCTGGGGACGGAAGCCAGCAGGATTTTCGATTTCCCCATTTCTGCCTTCTCATGGACTGGGATCTGGGCTCAAGTCTCCAGGATGTAGAGCTGATTGCTCACCATGAACCCCTAAAGATAGGCACCCTCTTCCCAGGACGTCCCAGGTGATGAACTCCCAGGATATCCATCTGTCCACCCATCCACCCAGCTGCTGCCCAGCTGACGTGTTACGGTAGACCCTGGGGGCCTAGGGGTCCCACCGTCTCTGGGATGGTCTGTCGTGGGCTGCTGTGGCAGTACCTGAAGCTGAGTAATTCATAAAAGAGATTCGCTTTCTCCAGTGCTGGAGACTGGGATGTCCAGGATTGAGGGCCCAGCACCCGGCAAGAGGCTCCTGTGTGATCTCATCCAGTGGCCAAAGGTGGGGCACAAGGTGGGGAGAGCACAGAAGAGGGCAAGACTCACTTCTACAACACCCCACTCTCGTGGTAACTAACTGCTGAGATGACAACCTTAATCCGGTCCTGAGGGTGGAGCCCGGGTCTCTGGTCATCTCTCATTAGGCCCCGCCTCCCAGCCCTGATGTTTGGGGATGAAGAGTGCCCTCTGTGGACTTTGGGGGTGTAGTCAGCCCGTATCAGTCTGGTGGTCACACCCTGGCGGGTGGCTGTGCGGGAAGACACCGGTGGACAAGGAGACCGTGCCATATTCCGTGTCTTTCGCGGCAAGTTCTGGAACAGAGGGCCCACAGCGCCTTGGTGTGGGGATGGGGGCCGTGGGGCTGGTGGGTGTGGGGCCGCTTCGATGGTCCCTCCTTGAGCTGGACCTCAGGGATTCGCAAGTTTCCCATGCAGGGGAGGGAAGGGAAGGGCACTGGGTGTGGACACGGGCAGCCTGGTGGGTACAGGAGCCATGGGTGTCACAGGTGTCGAGGTGCGGCCCCGCCAGGTGCTGAAGTGTGCATTTGGCTGGTGGTGAGTTCGGGAAGTGCAGCCCTAGGCCTGCGGACTTGGCCCTGAGGGTTTGGCTTCACAGCAGTCTGGGATGGGATGTGGCTGTGGGTTTTGGTTTAGGAAATGCTCTCCTCCATGGGGTTTGGTGGGTGGAGGGATTGGCAAGGCCGGAGGGCAAGTGGCTGCCTAGAGGAAGAGAGAGGGCCACCCCAGGACCTGGCCACCCTAGGGTGACCAGACCCTTCCTCCCAACAGCCTGGCTTACATCTCCTTAATGCAGAAGCAGATATGAAGTGATCTTCTTCCTTTCAGCCTCTTCTGGGATGGAAATGAGCGGTTTTGAGCCGTGCTAAAGTTAGATTTCTAATTTTCTTTTACTCTGTGTCTTGTGCTCTAGCATTAGGAGCAGGGACTCACCCCGCACGAACGCAGCGCCATTCATCAGAGCTGGTCCTCAGCTGTACCATAGGCGCTGCCGCCGGCACGCACAGCCCTGCATTCGTAATAAATCTAATCCTTTATCTTTTTAGGCTTCAGACTGGAGTAATTAGTCATTTCTGCTGATCCTGGCAGTTCAACGCCTTGCCGCGCTCATAGAGGCAAATTTCCCTGGACTTGTTTTGGCCGTGCCTCGAGAGCACACGTGTCTCTGTGCGTCTCCTCTGCCTGTTCCTCGAGTGGAAATACCCTGCCACTCTCACCTTGGCCTTTTCTAGAAACTGGGGAGGTAGTAGTAAGTGGAGTTTTGGGGTTCTCTCAGCTCCAGCACTGCTCTGGCAGAGGGATGCCCCTTGTGCTCTGACATCCCCGAGCGCGTCCCTCTGGGTGTCCACAGCGTTGTGTTTCTCCTGCACCCGGTGGTCAGGCAGGAGCCCCCTGTGCACCGCTCCTCTAGTGTTCCCTTACGGTTGCGTTCACAGTTTGCCGTCTGCCGCACACCAGGCCCCAAAGCAGAAGTGACTAGGGCACAGGCCGCGTCTGCTGACCACAAGCAAGTGCCGTGGAGGCCCAGGGAGAGAGCAAGGTGGCTGCAGAGCTGGACACCTGAGGGGCTTTCATCAGACGTGGACGAAGCCCCGGGAGTCCCGTAGCCATCAATACGGTTTCCAGAAACCCATGAAGTTCTCAATGAGAAACAACTGCAGCCGGGCTGCTGTGGCTCAGCCTGGGATCCTGGCTACCCGAGAGGCTGAGATCTGAGGATTGAGGCAGGAGTGTCTGTGAGACAGACAGACAGAAAGCAGAGGTGGGGACGTGTGGTTCAAGTGGTAGAGCCCCAGCCTTGCGCAAAAAAGCTAACAGGATAGCCCTTAGCTCAGGCCCTAGAACTGGTATGCACACACACACAGACACACACACACAGACACAGACACACACACACACACACAGACACACACACAGACACACACACAGAGACACACACACACACACAGACACACACACACACACACACCCCACCCCAGAAAACGAGGAGGAAGCAATTGTGATTGCATAAATTTGAATCTAAACTTGAAGGAAAGGTGGTGGTTGTTTTAGCTTCTCCCTTTGGCTGGCACTTGGCATGAACAACCTGAGAAAAACTGGACCAAGCTGGCGTGGGCACGATAGTGACCTTGTTCTGTATGAGTCACATGACCTACCTGGCCGTGCAGAAGCCCTGGGCATGTGGGGCTGCCATGCCGTGGCAGGAAGGTCTGTGACCAGCAGCCCAGACAGCCTGGGCCTCGGGACAGGAAGAGAAGGCTGTGGAGCTCCACAGAGCCCACGGGTTCTCCTTCACCACCCTCAGGACCCCAGGGTAACACGGCAGCCAGACCACGCCAGAACCAGCTTGGGGTGATCTGAGGGCTGAGGCCACCCTCTGGCTTCCTCTTTGTATGGGGTGTGGCTCCATGACGGCCAGCCCACTCAGGAGGAGACTCAGGTGTGTGTCCACGTGGGGGGTGAGGCCAAGCCACAGCAGGCCTGAGCCAGCAGACAGTGGAGATGACTGGGGCCTGGCCGAGTGACATTTGACAGACAAGAACACTGTTCCCGACCTCCTCAGGCCGAGTCTCCCTTCTCCGCCAGCTCCCATCCCCAACTTTGAGGAGGGTTCAGTCAGACAGCTGGAGGGAGGAGGACATTCCACGCCACGCATCCTGGCTCCCGAGTTGCCAGCAGATAAAAATCTGGCGTGGCCAAGCTGCTAGTGTTCACGTCTGAGCAGTTCCGGCCGTGTTGGACAGCCGTGGGCAGTCTGGCACTTCCCCGGGCTTTCTGAGGACATGGGGTGTGGCGCTGTCCCTGGCTTTGGATGCCTGGAGAAAACTGGCCTATCATGTTAGTAAGCAAAGCACCGGGCGCCGCGGCAGGCAGAAGGTGACCCGTGGCAACCAAATGGCATTTCTTTTGGGCACCGGGGAGGGGCGGTGTCTGTGGTGTACCAGCCAGCATGGATTTCTCATGCTGTGTGAAGAGCCACTGGAGAAATGGGAACGCACCCAGGGCTAGCCATTTGGGGAACTGAAATGTCAGAGACATCTACAGCCTACCACTCTTCTATTCCCCTCCACCCACCCATTGTCTTCCCAACTTCCGTGGTAGTGGAACTCGACCTTCATCAAGGAGATGTGAGTTATGGTCTTTATCCCTCCTGTGTGAATTCTCATGGCTTTTTCTATGGTCCTGGGGCTTGAACTCAAGGCCTTGAACGGTAGCTTAGCTTTTATTTTGCTTAAAGCCAGTGCTCTTCAGCTTTTTGGTGATTCATTGGAGAGAAGAGTCTCATGGACTGCCTGCCCAGGCTGGTTTTGGACTGCGCTCCTCAGACCTCAGCTGCCTGAGTAGCAGGTGTGAGCCATTGGTGCCTGGTTTATAAATAAAGTTTTACTGGAACACAACTGAGCCTGCTCATTTACACTCTATCTGTGGCTGCTCTTTATGTTGTGGATTGCAAGAGGCTGAAATATCGACTCACAGAGCCTGAAGTATCGACTATCTGGCTCTTTAAGAGCGGGCTGACTCTTGGCATGAGAATGGTTTGTGGCTCAGGGTTAGATCGGCGGCAGCAGCAGGCTGGGAGTCCGGCAGACCTGGGTTTGGATCACAGCCTGCTACCTCCTGGCTGTGAACTCAAGCTGATTCCTGATACTTGCCAAGGGCTCTGCTTCTGTTTGTGTGATACACAGCCACGTATTGACTACATGCGCTGTCCTGCTCTTCCTTGAAACTCAGACTATCAAGGAGCCCAGCGCTTGATGGATGCTGGTTACTGTGATTGAATTGTCTGACTTGTTCAATAGTTTCTTGTGAGTCTAGTCCAGGTGAGTCAGCCCTCTAGGCCATCCTCCTCCTCCTCCTCCTGCTTTTTCCTCCTCCTCCTCCTCCTCTTCCTCCTCCTCCCCTTCCTCTTCTTCCTCTTCTTCCTCCTCCTCCTTCTTCTCCCTTTCTTCTTCTTCTTCTTCCTCCTTCTCTTCCTCTTCTTCTTCCTTTTCTTCTTTTATCCTGGAGTGTGAACCAGGGCTTCATGTGTCAGGGTTTGAGCCATACCTCCAGCCCTGCCTTGCTTTGGTTAATTTCTTGCACAAGCTGGCCTGGATTGTAACCTTTCTGTTCAGCTGAGATGACAGGCACCCCCACCATGCCTACCTTTTTAATCTGTTGAGAAGGGGTTCTCGTAGACTGTTTTTTGCCCAGGCTGACCTGGACAAAAAAGAACAACCGTGCTCTCAATGACAGTCTCATGAGTAGCTGAGATGACAGGTGTGAGCTACCACACTTAGCTTAGGCTTGCACAACTTCTGCCGCCTGGACAAGATGTGACTTAGGAATCAGAAAACAGGAGGAACTCTGGCCCTTGGAGATCAAATCTGAGACATTGGTCCTGCCTGCCTTAGCCTCCCCTCCCTTACCAGGACTGAGAGCGCTCCAGGATTGTGCTGCCTGTCACCAGGCCCAGAGCTGGTGGGCCGGGACGGCCGTGGTAGGCCAGGTCTGCGGTCAGCTCTGTAAATGTGGCTAGGTGCTCGACATGTCTATCCTGCCCTGTTCTGACACCCTGCTTTCTGTCCAGCTGGTGGTCAGAAGACCCCAGAACGGTAGTGTCGATGGGACATAGGGGAAGCAGAGACCACAGAGTCTCCTTTTCTGGTGCCTTCCATCTCCCCTCCCCGATGCCCACATTGGAAATCACTCCGAGGTAAAGCATCCTGCAGAGAGGTGAACAGTCAGAGGAGTTGTGTACAGGCCCCAGGCCTGCAGAGTATGCGTACGGCTGGGTTTGTCCACGGTTGCTCCAAGCCCTCGCTCAGTGATGTACAGAGGGTTGTAGCCAAGGCCTGTGCTGGGCTGTGCCCAGCCTGAGGGAGGGCTGACGGGAGCAGGGTAACCTGCAAAGGATCATGTGTGAAGCCTCAGGATGGCAGCATGTCTGTGTGCCGAGCCTGGAGCCTGTGGCATGGGCTCTCTGTGCCTCTGTCCTCACCACAGACGAGGGAGTAGATTACAGGTGCGTGCTGAGTACATCTGGTAGCCGTGTGCTGGGTGCCCCCAGGAGCTGTGTGCTGAGTACCCCCAGGAGTTGTATACTAAGTACTCTTGGGAGCTGTGTGCTGAGTTCTGCTGGTAGCTCTGTACTGAGTACCCCATGACTACTGAGTACCCTCCTAGCTACCATTCAATGCATGTGGCAGAACAGAGGCTCAGCCCCGTCCTGTCCACTCCCGACCCACTGAGTCACTGCCTGCTGGAGGCCAGGTTCCCAGCCCTGTTGTATGCGAGCCCCATCATGCGTGCTTGACTGCATTGCCAATGCTAAGGGAGCCCGGCACCATCTGAGCCATGGGACGAGTGGGAGAGGGTGCCGTATGAGGTCTGGGGCCTTGACCACTCCTCCCCAGGGCCGCCCCTTATTCCTAGAGCAATCTGAGGGAGGAGGGCTCCTCTGTGTCCCCACCCCCCTTCCGTTTGTAGCCTCCCATCTCATCCCGAGTCATGTCCCCCAGTCCTGAGACGGCTGTTGGCTTTCCCTGGCTTTGAACTCCAGCTGGCGGCCGTGGCCAGGGCCGCGGGTCCCGGGCCAGCAGAACGTGTTTACCTGCATCTGGGTGGCCTCATAGGGAGCCAGTGCTGGCCTCGAGGGCCAGCCCTGAACACGCACCCAGGGGGGCATCACGCTGGGGATTCTGGGAGCCCAGCTCCACCCAGCCCAGCACAGGGGCGGGCCAGAGCAAGGTCACAGTGGAGCCGGGGTCCCGGGACCCCGGCCAGGCTGTGGAATCAGGATGTCAGCTGTCTCCTAGTTGTTATAACGCAGGGCCGGGTCTGTGAGCAGTTCAGGCAACGGCAGGCGTGGGGTCCATGTACTGGCTCCCACATGCCCCTCCTGCCCCGGCCGCTCCCCCCTCCCTTCCATGGGGACCTGCCCTGGGTGTGAACCCACCCACAAGTCAGAGGAGAGAGGGTCAGAGCCTCTGGTTACCCACTTTGCTAGTCTGGTGCTGCCCGCTGCAGGCTAGAGGCTGGCAGGGCCCAAGGGACAGAGCACAGTCGCTCCTACCCACTTCCTTCCCAGAGCTGGCTCCCCCTTCAGGCTCTCTCCTCGGGACAGAGAAAGCCAAAAATGCTCCTGGGGGTCAGCCAGGCGCAGCTGACCTCTGGGAGAGGTGCCCCCCTCCCCATCCTGCCCAAGGCTGAGCCATCTGTGGTACCCCAGTGTGCCAGTGTGAGAGCCAAAGTCTGCCCCGCCCCGGGCTGCGGGCATGCTGGCCCCCAGGCCTGGATTGGTTCCCGTGGGGCTGTGGGGTGGGTAGGAGCAGCGCAGCAGGCACAATCCTCCGTCGGCAGGAAGCGTCCAGAAACAAGGGCTGCCGCATTTACCAGACATTGATGTAACTCCGTTTGCCAAGCTCTGTACCACGTGATCTTCCAACTTCTAGTGCATTTAATTCCCCCCGAGTCTCCTGTCTGCTGAGCCCATTTTCCAGGTGGAGAAATCGAGGCACATGGCATGGTCACTGGTGCCGATGTTGTTGGGAAGCCAAGTGGAGAAGAGATTCGCAAACACACATGGTTGACCAGGGAGGAAAGAGGGTGAATGAACAGAGAATGTGGGAGGAGGGATGAAAGGGCCGGAAGGGGGCAGCCTGTGTATCCTCCTGTCTGTGTCTGGCTCCGGCCTGTGCTTCAGCTCTGGCATTCACACCTGTGTCTAGTATTCACCGGGAGCGCGAGCTCCAGTCCCTGAGGAGTTGGATGATGCGTGTGAGAGAGGATGGCCTGGATTGGAGGCCGGCCTCACCACTTCCTGGCTGTGTACAGGCCTGTGGCTTCCCCTCCTGTCCTCATGACGGTGGGGACAGTCCGGGCCCTGCCCCTGAGGGCCCTGTGAGGGAGGGGCGGGTGTGTGGGAGGGGGAGGGGCCTAGCAAGCTTCTCTCTGTCCGGCTGACTCACGCTCCGCTGTGCCCTGCCCACACCTCCGGACCAGCCAGCCTGGTCGTCAGAGGCAGCTCCTGCCACACGCCCGCCCTGCCTCTACGCCTTTCCCCACAGAGCACCCCCCACACACACTGCTCTGCACACCAACCCCAGCCCACAAGCTTTCTGATCCCCCTTCCTTTCCCTCCTGCCCAAATCTGCACCGGAACCTGAACCCCAGCTCAGGCTCCACGAGCCGTCGGTGGCACCGCTGTCTCTCCTGCCACCCCGGGCCTTGCAGAATGTAGTTACTCGCTCCTTCCCTCTGCCCCCCACCCAGGGCTCTGGGAGTCTGCTCCACCCACTGTGTGTGTGTGTGCGGGGGGGAACGTGTGTGCCAAGGGCAGAACCGGAGCAGAGGGTTAATTAAATCACACGGTGAGATTTGTAGAACCCAGGACGCTTCATTAGGCCCTGCGTGAACACGCACACTTGCCCGCCCTGGTCCCCCGAGCGGGCTTATGAGCTGGTGTAATTACAGCTCACGCACGGCCTCATTAGCTCGGAAGGCCTCCGGGAGGCCCAGCCCCGGACTCCACTCACCGTGGGTCTCGGGCTTGGAGCTCGCCAGCCTGCCTGGTGGCACCGGGTTGAGACTCCTGTGAAAACAAGGGCAGCATGGGGCACAGGTTCGTAGATGGGACCCCAGCCGGGCCCGGCTTCCCAGGGCCAGCATTCCCCAAAGCCTCACATAGTAGAGGCAGAAATGGAGATTTCTTCAGACACTTCAGACAGGAGACAAGAAGGTGTGCAGGCCGGTGGAGAATACAAAGTCTTGGCGTGACCACTGAGGTCAGCGGCCTGGATTTTCTTCCTGCTCCGCCCAGCTCCATCCGGGCCTCGGTGAGTCCTGGCCTTGTCCCAACTCAGTGTCCCCAGCTGAGATGTGGGTGGCAGCCTCCAGGCTGTCACAGTCTTAGTTCTGGTGCTCTCTGTGCCTTTCTCCTTTGAACTCAGCGACAAGGAGACTTTGCTGTCCTTCGTCCTCCTTTTCCTACCGCCAGACTCCCAGGAGTGAAATGTGATTGGCTCAGCTCTCTGGGAGACCTGGTGATTAGCTGCTTGCTTACCTTTTGATCCAATCAGCCGAGCCCTCCCAGAGAGTGTGGTAAGGCGTGAAGTCCGGCTTCCCTTGGGGGCTCGTTTGGCATCTGAAGGAGGGACAGCGGTGGTCATGGCTGTTACCACATTAGTGTTTGGCCCCTCCTGATGTCTTTGCTCCCTTTTGGGGGGCCCTGGTCTCATCTATCATTTCATTGGCACTTTTCAATTTACTGTTGTTAGCTAATTTGAGAGCCTATACATCTTATTTTTTGAAATTTCTAATACTGTATTTACCAAAGTTAGAGCTGTACGCGTGCGTGTGAACCCCCACACACAGAAAGTATATTATTGCTTACAACATGTTCTCAGTTGGGCTAGCTGAGCCTCACACTTACACTCAGTCCCGTCATGGCGATTGGAATTGCCATTATACTTTATCTCTGCGTCCCAGGCCTCTAACATCAATGAGGATGACACTGGCGACGAAGTCACCCTAGGGCGACAGCCGTCCCGGGGAGCAGTGAGGCCCCGGCCATGCTGCCGTCCCCAGGCGCTCGGTCAGGCTGCCTTTCCACGCTCACCGGGATGGCATTCGTGTGGGTTTGTAAATGGGGTTTTCAGGGTGTTGTCAGCATGTGACTGGAGACGGCTGCTCCCCTGAGCCGGCCCCGGCCATGGAGAATAGGCTCGCCCCCTTCCCGTGTAGTCACGAGGGAGCCTGGGGACTTTCTCATGGGCCCTGGTGGCCATAAACTGTAGTGAAAGTGCTTGTGTTACTGCATGGTATGGGGCTGCCTTCTGGTCCCCCTCCACCCTCCCCCTAATTTGATGGGGAACCATTCTGCTGCTTATCCATCCTGAGACGTTTGCTCCTCCCCTCACCCCAGTCATTTATTCAGCCAGGTACTTGTTTATGAAACCACTGTCCATGCTTGTAGGAAGCCAGCTCCAAGAAGGTGGGTGGGAGGTGGTGAGAGGCAGGAGGGGATGGGGCTCAGCCCCTTGGTGAATTCCCATTGGGTCTTCTTATCTTTAAATATCACGGGCCTGTGAGAATTCTAGGAGCTCACGAACACAAACCCTTGTGCACTGCTGGAAAGGCACAGGGTTTGCTTAGATGGCACTAGTAGGGCCGGGCGTGGTACTTGTGTGTGGCCTCAGCTCCTTGGGAGGTGGAGATGATCTGGCTTTGGGACCAGCTCAGGCAAAAAGGTGAGATGCCCCATCTCAACAACCAGGCTGAGTAGAGCGTTCATGCCGTCACCTAGCTAGCTAGGGGCGATCAGGTTGGTAACTCATAGTCCAAACAAAGCTGGCCCGTGCCCCATCTGAAAAACAACTATGGGAATAAGGGCTAGGGGGTGTGGCTCAAGTGGTAGAGCTGAGTTGCAAGCCTGAGACCCTGAGTTCAAATCTACTACCCCTCCCTCCCCTAAAAGATGGCGGCGCTGGAAGACTCTGGTCCTGGCTAGACCCGTGCCTGCTGCTCAGCTCACGTGGGCCGCAGGCTGCTCACTCCAGATGAGACACCCCCCATCCGCCCGACACCCTGCATAATAGAGAAAGGCTCTGGTCACCACGAGTGCCGTGCGGGTCAGGAGGGCACGGTCACGCGAGCAGTGGATGATGAGAAGTATTTCCATCCGGTGTGTGGTGAGGAGGGGGTCTGGGCAGAGGTCCTGTAGGGGTCCTCGGAGCAAGGCCGAGGGTTTCCATGTGGTAGCTCCTGCTGCCCAGTAAGGGGGAATTCCCCTCCTCCCACTTTATTTACTTATTTTGGGGCAGGGCTTGTTTTTGTTCTGATCTGGGGGGGATGGGGGCGGGGGGGCGCTGAGATAGGTGCCTTACTACTGAACCAGGCCTTCAGACGTGTTTTTAGATGTGATTGTAGGGTTATGCTTCCTGTCTGGACGCGTGCTCGGTCCTCGACCCGCCTACTTGGGCTTTGTATTGTGGAGGGGATGACAGCGTGCACCACGACCGCCCAGCCTCTCACATGGAGACACAGTTCCCTGGATTGTTTTCTGGAACATGATCCTCCTGATTTGTTTCCCACGTAGGTAGAATGCCAGGCAGGCATCACGTGCCTAGAGTTGATTCTGACCACGTTCCTAGGCAGGTACATTTGCCCTGAGTGTGGCTGGCTTTGCTGCGTCCCCCTGTGTGCCCCCCACAGACCCCCGCCGCCCGCCCCCCGTGGCCCTGCCTCCCCAGATTGCCCCCACACTGCCCGTTAATTACAGATCCCTGGGCCACACACCAGGCACCCGAACCCTGCCATTTCAATGCCAGTCGCGTCTGAGGGCACTCTGACACGTGCAGGTGTAGGTACACTCCATGAAGTCACTTACAGGGTCCCAGAGGGTGACGAGTGACGCTTGGGTGTTTTGGACGCTGCTCCACCTGTGCATCGTGCCGGTCAGGCGGAGGCCGGGGAGAGGCTTGGCTGTCCAGGCAGGGTCCTGCAAGCCGGAGGGTCGTGCGGCCCTGTGGTCCCCGAGTGAGCACCGCACACATGCTCCCGTGTGAGGAGAGCCTCGGGGAGGTCAGGGTGGGTCCTCTCTGCCCCCCCCCCCCCCCCCCGGCCCTGACCGTAGCTGCCTCACACCGGGTTTCCCATCAGCCCACTCGGGTGCAGAGAGGACCTTGAAGCATGCTGTCATCTCTTCCGCCCTCTTCCCTTCCTGTTGGAGCAGGAAGGCAGAGGCTGGGCAGCGCTTCTTGTTACTATCACTGCGAAACCCTCTCTCTGCTGTCTTGAGGCCAAATGGTCTCTGGGGCAGTGGGACCTGGCCAGGTCCCGCCCCTTGTAATTGCCCTGGGAGTGACAGGCTGGTGTCCCAATCAGCTGCCCACATGGTGGGAGGGGGCGGGTGCTTCCTGCTGGGTGCACTTATTGAAGTCCCAGTTGCATGGTGCTTCTAGTTACCCTGTGGCTCCTCCTGGCCTTGGCAGAGTGTACTCTAGCCGCCCGCTCCCCTCTGCCTCCCGCCCCCACTGGTTAACGCCCAAGAGCAGGGCCAGGATGGCCGCCCAGCGTTCTCATGCCCGGTGGCTTTCTCTTGGTGCCTGTGGAGGGGCTTTGCCTCCTTCTGTGGCGTGGGTGCTCTGGCTGGGCATGTGTATGCCCCTGTCCACCAGATTCAAAGGCAGTGCCTCCTCCTCCAAGAAGCCACCCTGATTTCGAGGCTGGTCGTCCCATGGCCGAGGGGGCAGGCTCCTGGTAGAACACCCAGGCCACGTGGTGGATGAGCTGGCACAGCACCTGCCAGCGTCACACACTTGCCTGCGGGTGTGAGCAGGAGCCTCCGTTTCATTTGGTGACACAGCAGAGTACGTGTGAGTCCCGGCAGAGTGGCCCAGGCCGAGCCCACCTGTGCAGCGCACCACAACCCTGGGCCTGGCAGGCATTCAGCCTGGGAACCTAGGAGTTCTCATCCATGGAGATGAGATCCATGGAGAGGTCCTCCCCCCACCCCCAGGCTTCGGCGATGGGTCTTACTCAGGGTTGATATCTCAGGAACGGATCCGAGCTCTTTCGTGTTACCTTATTCCCCCACAGTGACCCCATGAGCAAATCCCTCCTCACCTTATCATGAACCTGGTGAGGATGGTAAGGCTCAGAGAGGTCCAAGCACTGGCCCAAAGTCATACAGCTAGCAAGTGATGGATCCAGGATTCCAGCCTGGGCCCCTGACTCGCTGTCCTGCCTGAGGTATGCAGGGGGCCTGTTGGGTACAGTTGGTGTACAGTAAGCACTTACAATATTAGAACCACAAGTCACAGACACCGCTCGGCACGGCCACTCCTGACGGGTGGTGTCTGAGTAGGACATGTTCTACTGGGGGAGCCCCAGGATGGCTGTTGTGGCCCCAGAGCCGCTCGGGGGCGTCGCAGTGGCAGAGGGCTGGCTGTGCGACTCAGAATCGTGCGGAAGAGAGTGGAGGCCTCCAGCCCGGCTTCCGGGCACCGAGGCCGGGGTGCGGAGCCGGGTGAGGCCCCGGTGCTGTTCTGGGCTTTCGGCTCCGCCCTCTGGAGTTCCAGCAGCAGGAGCTGCCCGCGGTGGCCGATCCTGGAGCCACGTGTCACCATCACAGCCGGTGTGTGTGACCACCCGCCACTCAGGGACATGCAGAACGTGAGAGACGAATCCTCAGGCGTGGGGGGCTGTCTGGCGGGGCTGCCGGAGCTGGGATGTGCCTTCCTGGGCAGGTCTGAGCTGCTGGGCGGTGCCTGGCCGTGAGAGCCCCGACCTTCCTGTTAACCAAGCCCAAGACGCGAGCGAGAGCTGGCTGGGAGAGCCAGCTCCTTGCACTAAAACTTCTACTAAGATTAACACCCCTTCCCAAGCATCCCTTGACCAGAGCAACCCCAAAGCTGAGGCTGGGGAGGAGCAGGCCGGCCCGTGGGAGGCTCAAGGCCAATCCTGAGACCTTGGTTCCAGCGTCTTTCCTGACTTGAGTTTCTCCTCTGGAGCCTGGGGAATGTGGGAGGATGCTTGGCCAGGAGTGCTGCGTGCATCTGTTACAGGATCCTGTGACCTGGTCACCAGAAGGTCCTTGGCCTCAAGGGAGAAAGGATTCAGGGAGGATTCAGGTCCATTCACGCACAGCCCTCTGGAGGTGGGGAGGAAAGCCAGGCTCTGGAGTGAGCGGCTCCCTTGAGCTCCCCAGGCCCCCGGCTCTCATTAAGGGGTCTGTGGACAGGGGGATGGGTTCGCTGTGGAAGATGGGAGGAACTTCCCTAGGCATTGTATCATTAACTCCTCCCGCGTGCGGGCCCGGGCGTTTGGGGCCTTGGACGGTCAGGTTGGGCCTTGTGTGGGTCAGCAGCATCATGGAATGGTCTGCGTGTGCAGACCTGTGGGTCCTCTAGCATCATCTACTTCTTAAAAAAAAAATCTAGATTCTTCATATGAGAAGTGTGAGCTTTGTCTTTCTGAACGTGACTTGTTTTATTTATCATCAGTTTTCTAATACACGACATGATTTCATTCTTCTTTATGGCTAAATAATACTCCCTGGTATGTATAAACCACGTTTTGCCTCTCCCTGATTCTGTAGTTTAGTCTCTACGGGGCACGTGTGTAGGCATGTGTGTTGACTGCATTCCTCTGGGCTGTACCCAGGGTGGTATAGCCACAGGTACCTTGGAATCTGCCCTGGCCAGGTGGATTTGCGCCAACACTCCTCCCATGCTGTCCCCAGGGACCATGAGTGTGCTTCCCGGAGCCTCAGTTTCCCCATCAGGGCTGAGAACAGTGCCTGCCTTTCCCGTGATCGGAGGTCAGAGGTGCGCAGTATACTTGTAAATGGCACGAAAAGGAAGCCTTGGACGTGGAGCTAGCCTGCTGGCCGCTGGCCTGGCCATCCACAGGGCAGCCACTGGGATGTGGAAGGACGGAGGGGCTCTTCAGAGACGCTTCCTCCATGGCTGTCTGGGGTCCTGGGCTGGTGGTGGAGGAGGAGACCAGGAGAGCGTGGCGCCGGGGGGAGGGGGAAGGCAGGTGGCCGGGTGGTCAAGGCTGTGTGGCTGTAGGGACAGCGTGGGAAGGCCCCGCCCGGGGGCTGAGACGAGGCCAAGCTGGTCCCAGAGCTGGGTGGGAATGGAATTGAACCGGCCCTCTCACCGTGAGGCCCTGCTTTCCCCACACAGTGTGCCGCTGCCTCCGCTCGCCCTCCGCTGGGCCCGGAGCCCGGGACGCCATGGTGGCCACACTCTGTGCGCGTGTGAGCGGCCACGTCCCCTGCAGGGCTGGGTGCACCCAGGGCCCGCTTGGCGCGCCTCTGAGTTCTGGCTGCCCAGGGAAAGGTCTGGCACTCCATGGGGCGCCATAGGTCCTTGCAGAAGAAGTCAACAGCCTCTTGCAAAGCAGTGAAAAATGTCTGCGTGGCCCGGGAGCGGGCTTGTGTCCGGAGCGGAGCGTGGGCCCAGCCAGGCGGGCCCAGGCTCCATAGGCCGCCACAGAAGCTGTCGCGAGGGCTACAGAGGGGAGGGGAGGCAGGGAAGGGGCCGGAGGCTCTGTCCCAATTCAGGTGTCGGCGGGGACAGGGCAGATGCGAGCAGACTGGCCTGACCCCAGGGGTCCGGTGGACACGTAGAGGTGATTAGACCTGAAGGGGCTTCTTCATGTTGTGTTGCGCACCTGCCAGCGGCGGCCTGGGCTGGGAGCATGGGAGTCGGGGGACCCCAGGTGCTGCGAGGCCAGAAGCCAGCCTGGGCCAACCGGCTGGTCCAGACTCAAGCCGTCAGTGCAGATCAGCGTCAGGCCGGCTTTGCCTTCTAGCCGGGGACAGTGCACGGGCAGCTCTGAGGCTAGGAGGGCTGACGTGGCCTGAACCTTGGCAAGGCCGGGTTCCAATCCCACAGCCCCCTCCTCTCCACCCCCCCCCCCCCCCCACACACACACAGCAAACTTCACGGTTGCCCACAGCCTCTTCCCTCGCACTTCAGTCACCTGGCTACTGGAAGATGACGTTCATCAGCGTCATCAGTGTTGTCATTGTACAGACTTGAGGGCGGTGCATGTCTTCTCCCAGGCAGTTCTGTCTCTGCTGCGGTGTGAGCCTGGCCTGTGCAGCTGGCCGCAGCTGGCCCATTCCGGGAATGGCCCGGAAGGGGCAGTGTCTTCCGCAGAAGCCTGTGCTCAGCAGCCTCGGACCAAGGGCGTTCCGAGGCCCCCGCCCCCCCCCCCATCTCTCTCCTGGGATCTCCAGCCCCTCACCCAGGTTCTGCAGCCTCTCTTCCTGTGTCTTGTTTTTTCCTTGAAGAACAAGGGATCACTGTGGGAAAGCTTGGGTGTGGCCCAAAAGGTAGAATGCCTGCCTAGTGAGCACAAGGCCCCAAGTCCAAACTCCAGTCCTGTCAAAGAAGCAACCGTATGATGCCACTGGAATACTACTCAGCCATGAAAGGGAGCCAATACTGCCGGGAGAGGGAAATGCTTGCGTGAACCTCGAACGCACAAGTGGACTTGCACAGAGGCCAGGCGGACGTGAGAGAGAGGACGGGGTGTGGGGTGCTGTTTATGTGAAGTTTCCTTTTTTTTGTTGTTGTTGTTGGTCATGGGGCTTAAACTCTGGGCCTGGGCACCGTGTCTCAGCTTCAGCTCAAGGCTAGCGCTCTACCACTTGAGCCACAGCATCACTTCCAGTTTTCTGGTGGTTTATTGGAGATAAGAGTCTCACAGACTTTCCTGCCCAGGCTGGCTTTGAACCACGATCCTCATATCCCAGCGTCCTGAGTAGCTAGGATTATAGACGTGAGCCACAGGTACCCGGCAAAGTTTCCTTTCCTTTCTGTGTGAACGAGCAGACTTTCTGTATATCCTTCGTTGTTATTTTATTTTTTGAGGCAGGATCTTGCTATGTATCCCAGGAGTGCCTTGAGCTGATGATCTTCCTTTCTCAGTCTCCCAGGTGCTGGGGTTATGGGCACGGGCTGCCACGCCTGACTCTTAGTATCCTTTTACCCAGTTAAAATTGCAGCTGTTCAGACCACGATTGTGCTTTCTTTATCTATCTGATCGGGGGCAAGGTCCCTCGAACATCTTCTGATCGGGGTCTAGATCCTTGAGTGTCTTTTGCACTGAGCAGGGTTGGTTGGTCTGGCCTTCCTTCCTTCTGCATGTCTGCATATGGTTTGGGATCATATCCTGAGTATACCATGACAGGAAACTAAATAAATTTATTTTATTTTTATCCAACAATTTTCTAACCTGTTCCTAACCTTACCTCCCCCCCCCCCCCGCCCCCCCATCACCTGGGCCCCTGGTAACAGCGGTTCAGACCAGCCTTTTCCCTTGCACATGTAGGTCAGATCGTTCAGTGCCTGGCTCATTTCACATAGCACAATGTCTGCCAGGCCCATCTGTGTGGTTGCAAATAACAGGAGCTCATGCTTTTTAAGGGCTGAATAGTATTCCTTTGCATTCTGTATCGTGTTTTTGAAAGTGGGAGTTTTAGATTCCAGGCCTACAACGTGTCAGCTCTGGCCATGTGCCCCAATATACACACACACAAAAAAAGTCACGCTGAAGAGCAGTGAGAGGAGATTTCTGTACGTGCCCTGACGTCTGAGAAGACAGTGTGTCAGTGCGTCGGTTAGATGGTGCACAAGGAACTCCTGGGTGGCTGCCCGGGAGGGAGCGCTGGCTGCTCGTTGCCAAGTGAATATCACACCAGTCACACGGGCACCAAGGAAGCCTGGCACGGGAGTGACACGCGCGCCCTCAATTGCCTGTTACTGTGGAAACCGCCGGCACTGCTTTGTCTGGTTATGTGGACATTGTGATAATAGCATTATTTTCTCCATCAGTAAAAATAATGTACAAGTTATACACAGTGTAATGTCCTCACCAAATTGTATACTCGTTATTATATATATCATATTCCCATCAAACTTGGGTCCATCAGATAGGTGTTCTTTGTGGATCAGTTATACCCCCAATAAAGCTATTAAAGATGGTTTTTAGAAAACATTCAGAAGAAAGAGTAAAATGGAGAACAGCTATTTCAGTTCCACAACCCTGAAGCGAGCTGTGTTGGTATTTTGAGTCTGCTGCTGCTTTCCCCCGGCCTGTTTATTTAGTGAGGCTGTGATCACTGGTCTATATAATTAAACGCATCTTATGTTCAATTTTATATCCTGTTCCCTCTCCCTTGAGGGGCTTTTGAGGTGAAGTGGCGAGCCCCAGAGCTGTGTGTGGCCCGCTAGCCCGGCAGAGGTGAGGCTCTGGCTTAACTCGGACGCAGCCGGCCTGACACCCAGGCCAGGAGCTCGCGGTGTGGACTGCCCGCTGGTGGGACCCTGGTGGCCCTGCCCCGCTGCTCTCCTTCCCGCATCCGGAGCCAGGGAGGGACGCAGCCAGCCATCACCCGGCACGTCACCCTTCCTCCTCCCCCTCTGGGGTGGCCGGCCGAGCCTTCCCCCGCGTGGCTCAGCCCGCACGGCCGCCGTGTGGCTCTGTGGTACAAGAGAAAAAAGAAACGGCGGCACAGTGCGCCGATGCCTGTAGCATGCCCAGCGCGTTCAGGCACCGGTGGGGTTGTGAAGTGCAGCCATGGGAGCCAGGCATTGAGTGTCTGAGCTTCCTTCCCCGCTGCGGAGACTGACAGTGAAAGGGCTTGGAAAGCCGGGGGGGGGGTTGGGCCACTCTGAGGGGCGCGGGGTGTGGGTGCTGGGCCAGAGGGGTGGCGGGTGCCCACGGCAGGCAGTAGGTCCGTCTGTGTGCTGGGCGGAGGTCCAAGGGAACCACAGACCGGAGATCCAGGCTGGCTGCGGGCAGAAGCCGGGCCTGCAGAGGCTAGAAGGGGGGGGTGAGGAGGGGGCGCCGCAGGGCAGAAGAGCTGGGGCTGCGCCCGCCGAGCCTGCCCTGGCCTGTGCTGTGCCCGCTCCGGGCTGGGCTTGGCCAGCGGTCCCGGCTCCACCAGAGGCACGAGGCCTGCCTGGGCACGTCCACCCAGCCAAGGCCGAGGTCAGGGCCCACCCTGTGCAGCCCTGCGGCCCTCCACGCAGGGCTTGTCTGCCAGCGAGTCTCCACAGGTCAGGAGCGGGAGGCCAGGCGGTCAGAGACAGTCGTTCACCATGAAGCGGGCACCGTGGGCCGTGGTCACACACCGGTGTCCCAGGAGCAGCTGGCGTCCCTCCTTCAGGAGACAGTGGGTGACCCGAGTGCCCAGGCAGCGGGGGAGGGGCTGTGAAGGCGGGTGGGCCGCAGGGACCCTGCCCTGTAGTGGAGGCTCCCATGGTGGGGGGGCAGGGAGGCCAAGTGGGGGTCAAGGCAACTGGGGCCTCCTCAGCCCTGCAGAGGCCGCCTGCCTTTCCTAAAGGTCAAAATAATGGAGGAGGTAGGGTTGGTGGAATTCCAGCTTGGAGTCTCTAGATAAACCTCCACCCTACTGGCTGTCTGTCTGTCTGTCTGGCTGGCTGTCAGTCAGGGAGGATAGAGGATGGGTGGGGTGGGGTGCTATGCTCTTTTCTGGTCCCTTGGTAGGAGTGTCACTGCTGTGGTTGGTTTGAAAATAAATCCAAACTCAAGTGCCAGTGGCTCATGCCCATAATTCCAGCAACTCAGATGGCGGAGATTTGAGGATGATGCAGAGGTCAGAGGTCATCCCATTCTTGGATGGGGGGGGGGTGCTGCTCTGATCTGCCAGCGATGGCTACTTGGACATATGCAGATAGTGTTCTAGCACTTTCTACATTTCCAGATATGTTAGAAATGACTTGTATAGAAGCACTTCATTCTCCAGGCATTAAGAATAAATGCAAGTTAGAAATAAAGTTCTGCCTTGCGGTTCGGGGCAAGCTTGTGGATGGGGTTTGGGGCCGGCCTTGGCTGGCGAGCTGGGGCTCTGGAAGAGCCATCCTGTTCCTGCGGCCCCATCCTCCTCCTGCCTGTTGCAGCCCCTGGAATGTTCGGGCCGGTTGTCTCTGTGACTCGAGTCCCAGAATGTTGGCATGGAAGGGGGTTCCCGTGTTCCCGTGCCAGGACTGGACCTGGGGATGGGGGTGTCAGTCCTCTCCAAGTCCATGCCCATGCAGGAGAACCAGCCCTGGGTGTCTGGGACCCCAGGTACCTGGCAGCCCTTTCAGAAAGGTCCTGGATGCCGGGGTCACAGGGGCTGGAAGGGGGCAGGGGGAGCAGCATGCGGAGCTGAGGGCTCAGCCTTCTGGGGTGCAGGCCGGGAGGGGTCCCAGAGGCCTGCCTGTGGGTGAGCTCGGGGCGTCACCCGACAGGACTGGGCATCTGGCTCTAATGGGTGGGGGGGGTCTCATTCGTCAACAGCCGTGTTGGGAGGGGCTGGCCTGCCCTGGGCGGCCAGACACCGGGGCCCACTAGACCGCTCAAGGAAGCAGGATGAGGCCCCGCCCGGGTGGCCTCAGGTGTCGCCTCCTGTCCCCTCTCGTCCAGGTACCAGCGTCTGCGGGTGCTGCGCTGTTCCCTGCCCTCCGCCCACCATGCATGCTCCCAGGTGGCCTCCCCGGGCGGGCCTCCGGCCCAGCCTCCATCCCAGCTCCACAGAGCTGGGCTCTGTCCAGACAGCTGTAGCTCACTGTGTCTGGGCCCTTGGTCCCTTATGTCTCCTTCCTGAAACGTCCTCCAGGGTGGAGGGGGTGGTGCTCCCTTCCCCTCCCCGAGGCCCCGTCCCTGAGTGAGGCTGAGTTACGGTACAGCCCCACAGACTCATCTGTCTCCCCCAGGGAACCTGCAGTGCTTGGGGGAGGAAAGGAGGGAAAAGGAGGGTGAGGAGTAGCATCTAATCGTGAAGACATACTCCTCACCCCTGGGTCCCCTCCTGCCCACGGCCCCGCAGGGGTGCGGGGCCCCGTCTGCTGACCCCTCCCCTCTCTCTCCCCTAGCCGACATCATCTCCACCGTTGAGTTCAACCACACTGGAGAGCTCCTGGCCACAGGTGACAAGGGCGGCCGGGTGGTCATCTTCCAGCGGGAACCAGAGGTATGTAGGGGTGAGGGGGGCTGGCTTGGCAGGGGTGGGTGGGGCAGGGAGGACGGATTCCAAGCTGGGCCTTGGCACTGCCTTCCAGAGCTCTGCCCTGGAGCTGGAGGTAAGCGGGGGGCGGGGGGGGGTGCTGTGGCTGGCTGGTACAGAGGGGAGCCCAGGTCTGCTCACAAAGCCATGCTTGCACCCTGAAACCCCAGAAAAACCTCAGCGCAGCCAGAGCCTCCCTTAAACCTTCCTGTGCCTGGGTGGCTGTAGAAAGGGGGCGATCAAGGCCTCTCCTGCCTGGCTCCTGAAGGCAGGCTGCAGCTGCCGTGTGGTGGTCAGGCCCAGTCCTCCCCCCCACACACACACACTTCCCAGTCCCTCCCCAGGCCCGCCACTCCACGTCCGAGTGTGCTACTCAGCAGCATCCTGAGGAAAGCGAGAGTGGCCTGGGATTGTTCTGTGCACCTACTGTGCGCAGGCTCCTGGCCAGGTGTTCTGTGCACTATCCTGGCTACTCTCCTCGCTCAGCTCCGGGAGAGGTGGGGATCCCCACACTTGTAGCTATGGAAACAGACCGGTCACCTGCCCGTGCCCAGCAGCCCAGCACGGCAAGCAGCCCCCTGGTCCCTGGCTGTGATGTGTCACACAACACCGTGAAGGACTTCTCTCCGTGAACATGTGCTGGGCTGAAACCAGGGAGAAGGCAGAGGCGGGGAGGGGCGGAGCTGAGCGGAGGGGCGGGGCTGAGCATGGTCCTGGGGCTGTGATTCCCCTCACGGCCACCCCCTGGGGCAGTGGTGCATGTAAGGACACACCCTGGGAGGTGGCTGGCACGGCTGAGGACACAGCACAGCCCTCCTGCTGCCAAATTCAGAGGCAAATTAACTCTGGCAGATCTGTCTGTCCGTCTGTCCCAGTCCTTGGCCTAGAGCTTGATCTCAGGGCCCCAGAGCTGTCTTTTAGCTCTTTCCTTTTTTTTTTTTAAACATTTATTCAAGGCTGGCACTCTACCACTTGGACCACAGCTTCACTTCTGGCTTTTTGCTAGTTAATAGATGGTAGGGGTCTCATGGACTTCCCTGCCCAGGCTGGCTTCAACCATGATCCTCAGATCTCAGTCTCCTACGTCCCTAGGATCACAGGCGTGAGCCACGGGCACCGGGCTTTTCCTTTGGTTTTACCTTCTTCCTTCGGCCCCTCCCCACGACTGTGCTCACGGGAGAGGAAGTAGAATGGAGGCAAAAACATGAGAGAACTGGAATCTTTGCCAGAGCGAGGCAGAGGGCGGAGCCTAAACATAGACACTCTCCGATAATGAACAGGAAAACTTGAAGCTGAGCCTGCGTGGTTGGAGAATTCATTGGTCTCTGCAGTGCAGCTTCACGTTGCCATGGAAACAAACAGCTGGGAAAGCTGTCCCTGAGGCTCACCCTGGACCCAGCACCTTCATATTGGAGGGAGGGACTGTACCGGGGGTGGGGGGGGCCATACCATAAAGAACTCCGCTGCCTAAGCCCGGATGGCGCCCGGCAGCCCAGTCAGGGGTGCTGTCCTGTCTCGGGTCTGTTGTCGCCGGGTGTCCTGTCCCAGGACTGCATGTGTCTGTCTCCCCTGCAAAGTCAGGCCCCAGCTGGATCCGTGGGTGCCAGGAGCAGGTTAGGGCTGACACAGGCTGGTCAGACCCTCAGCTCTGCCTTCTGTCCTCGATAGTCACAGGTCGCCGTGTGGCCTGTCTCCATGCGGGCTGCGGGCTGCGAATAGGAGAGCCCTGAAGCCTTTGTCAGTGTTCAGCATGGAGTAGTCGCTCAGCAAACCTGAGCTCACTCAGTTGTTTAGCTGCGCTGACGACACGGTGGGCCAGCGAGTCCTGGGTCACGGAGGCATAGCATTCTCCTCGGCCCTGGTGCCTGCCCCCGGTGGCTGGCTGAAAGGCTGTGTCAGACCCTCTGACGGTTTGACCACTGTCCCCTTCCCCTTGCCTGCGCCAGCCTCCGTGGGGCAGTCCTGCAGCTCAGCCGCCTCTTGGTTTCCTTGCAGAGTAAAAATGCACCTCATAGCCAGGGCGAGTACGACGTGTACAGCACTTTCCAGAGTCACGAGCCAGAGTTCGACTATCTCAAGAGCCTGGAGATAGAGGAGAAGATCAACAAGATCAAATGGCTCCCGCAGCAGAATGCGGCTCACTCGCTCCTGTCCACCAATGGTGAGGCCTCATGGTATGCATGCGTGTGCACGCGTGCGCACGTGCATGTGTGTATGAGCATGCATGTACATGTTCATACGTGTATGTGTGTACCCATACAGATGTACACTCGTACAGCAGGACATAGCCCACTCGTTCTTGTCCACTGATGGTGCAGCTGCCTGAGGGGTGTGTGTGTGTGTGTGTGTGAGAGAGAGAGACAGAGACAGAGAGAGGGAGGGAGGGTGGGAGGCAGGGAGGCAGGTAGGCAGGTAGGCAGGTGAGGAACTGGCTCATGTGATCAGGGGAGCCAGTGAGGCTGCAGTCTGTAGCGTAGACCCCTGGCTGGAAGGCAGGGAAGAGCTGCAGTTCACACCTGAAGCCATTTCCTGGCAGCTGGCCTTTGCCCTCTCCCGGCCTTCAGCTGGTTAGATGTGGCCCACTCACATGATGGAAGGTCACCTGCTTACTCCAATCTCAGCTCAAGAGAAAAAACAACAAATAACCCTTCACAGCTGTGTCTGAGATACATCTAACCCAACAGGCGACGCTGACAGTTCACCACCACACCCACTCAGCTTTCTCTTGTGATGTTCTTGGCAGGGTGAGGGCAGGTGGGTTGTCCCGGGGCGTCAGACCCTCAGCCCGCGACTGTCACCTTTGGGATCCAACATGAGAAAGGGCTGGAGTAAAGACCAGCTCTGCACACCATGTGCTTGCACACACACACACACACACACACACACACAGGTGCTGGCACACGCACACGCTGTGTGTAGAACCCACACGGTGGGAGATGTTCCTCATCCAGCGCGGCGTGGGGGTCTCGGGCTTTCCAGTGGGTGCCATTGTGTGGCTGGCTGGAGCCATGCATGCCCTCCGTCCCGGTGGTGGATGACATGTGTTCTTCTCTGTTCTTTTCTTCAAGATAAAACGATAAAGTTATGGAAGATTACCGAGCGAGACAAGCGGCCGGAGGGCTACAACCTGAAGGATGAAGAAGGGAAGCTGAAGGATCTTTCCACAGTGACCTCGTTGCAGGTGGGCACCGACGCCCGGGACCTGCGCCTGGGCTTTGCATTCCTTTTTTTCTTTGAAACCACAGGGGTTTTAAGGCTTGGAGAGCCTTGAGGGTTGGTGTCTGGTGGGGCTGCTTCTGTGGGGCGGCTGTGTCCCCTGCTCCAGGCCTCAGTTTCCTCACCAGAACCCCCGTTTTCCTTGGAGCAGGGTGAGGTCACGGGATCCTGACGTTTTTTTCTACCCCCCAAAACCTGAGGCCCACCCAGGCGCTGGTGGCTTATACCTATAATCCTAGCAGGAGGCTGAGATCTGACGATCATGGTTCAGAACCAGCCTGGGCAGGAAAGTCCACGAGACTCTTATCTCCAACAAACTACTAAAAAAGCAACAGGAGTGGAGCTGTGGCTCAAGTGGTAGAGCGCCAGCCTTGAACAACAACAGCTTCAGGGATCATGCCCTGGACTGCACACACAAAAAGCTGGGGCCCAGAAGGGCACCTTCCACCCCCACCCCCCACCCCCGGCCCTGCTGTCCGACCTGCTTCTTCTCCTCCCCTCCTCCTGCAGGTGCCGGTGCTGAAGCCCATGGATCTGATGGTGGAAGTGAGCCCCCGGAGGATCTTTGCCAACGGCCACACCTACCACATCAACTCCATCTCGGTCAACAGCGACTGCGAGACCTACATGTCCGCGGATGACCTGCGCATCAACCTGTGGCACCTGGCCATCACGGACAGGAGCTTCAGTATCCTTCCCCCCGGCCCCACTGCCGCCCCTCCAGGCCGGAGCCTTCAAATGGCGGGCGGGTTCGACTGTGAGCCGCTCGGCTTGGGGTCTTTGCCTCTGTTTAGCTTCTTAGGGAGAGGCTGCGTACTCTGTGGCTAGGTCCCACATCTGGAATCACATGTCTGCTTAGGAAAACATTTGCGTGTGCGCTGGGACTCTGACTTGAATTGAGGGCCTGGCTGCTCCCTCTTAGCTCTTTTGCTCAAGGCTGGTGCTCTGCTGTGTGAGCCACAGCTCTAGTTCTTCCATTTTGGTGGTTAATTGGCTGGCATTGAACCGTGATCCTTGGGTCTCAGCCTCCTGAGCAACTAGGTACAGCGTCCTAGGCTGGTAAACAGGGCTTCCCCTGGAGGACCTACCCCGCTCCTGCACACTTCAGGAGGAAAGAGGCTCCCTCTGCTGGTCCCCAGACCCCTCCCCTCCCCCAGCACCCTCTGCTGCTGCTCCCCAGACACCCCCTCCCCGTTCTTTGATTCCTTCCGCTCACACATTCCCCCATCTCTGTTTTAAACAGCCTCTCATGCTTTTTCAATGCCAGCATCTGGAGACGGGTCCATGCGGTGGTTTGCTAGAGTTTTCTGCTGCTCAAGGATAGCACAGGGCCACAGCTGAGGCCGCTGATCTATTTTTAGCGCTCACACATTTCAAGATGGTTCCATTGATTTTTTTTTTCTTCCCTAAGCAATTGTTTGTGCTGCAGGCCGGCCTCACCTCACCCCTTAGTCTGGAACACGTTTTCTGTCTCATCTGTGGAGCTGGCCACAGCCGGGGGGACACAGCCAGGGTTAGGAGGTGGAGGCCGGGCAGCATGTCTGCTTGCTGAGAACTCGGCTGGAGTGAAGAGGGCCGGCGGGGCCCTGAGCTGGGCATCCTCCAGCCCGAGACCCCCTGGCCTGCGCTGCCCAGGCCCCTGGCGGCCCCAGGTCCTCAGCCTTGCTGATCTGGTCTATTCGGTGGGGTGTGCCCCTCCGCCAGCCTCTGAGAGCCGAGTGTCCCATGGGCACACGGCCTGACGCGGCGTGCACCAGTGATCCTCACCAGGCCGTGACCCACTGTGTAGAGCGGACCCGGGGCCCGCGGCCTGCACAGCCATCCCTTCCTCTCCAGTGGGACGGCGGTGTTGAGCACGGCCCGGGTGCTGGCGCAGCGCCCCTGGGCTGCAGGCACAGCTGTGCAGGTTGTCTGCTGTCTTGGGGGGGGGGGAGTTGTGGTTGGATAAGAAGAGTGGGCCTGCCGGGTGCTGGTGGCTCACGCCTGTAATCCTAGCTACTCAGGAGGCTGAGATCTGAGGATCACACTTCAAAGCCAGCCCGGGCAGGAGAGACCGTGAGATTCCTATCTCCAATAAACCACCAGAAAACTGGAAGTGGCGCTGTAGCTCAAGTGGTAGAGCGCTCACCTTGAGCTGAAGAGCTGAGGGACAGTGCCCAGGCCCAGAGTTCAAACCACACGAAGAACAAAAAAAAAAAAAAAGAGTGGGCCTGAACACAAGCAGCCTCAGTAAGCCTTGGGGCGCGCTGAGGGTGGGTTGCTCCTGGATGGTAGCACACACCCAGGCACTAGCCTGCACCTGACAATGCTCGCCTCGCTGCTCGCCTCCTCAGGAGCCTGCGTGCCTAACGTGGGGTTCCAGCCTTGCCCCGATGGTGTGGCACCTCGTGGTCTCGGCCCACATGAGCCTCAGCCGTGGCTTGAGGACCACCCCACTCAGGTGGATGGGTGTCCAATGGCCCCTCGAAGCCTCTGGAACAGCGCCTGGTCCTGGGTCACAGCCCAGCGTCATTGTCACCCCGGTCTCACCTCGTGTCCCCCCAGAGTCTCCAGCAAGGCCGTGGTGTAGAAGCGGCGGACAGCTCTGACGGCTCCCGCTCAGCCCTCCACCCGCCCTCCCCTGCAACTCAGCGTGACAGGGCCACAGTGGCGTCCAGGGATCAAGGACAGATGCGTGGTTTCCCCACTGCCCAGTCCCTCTGTGCCCTGCCACTCTCTCCGGATGCCCAGCTGTGTCTGACCAGCTCAGTTTGCAGGGAGTGGGGGGACTGAGCTGCTGAGGAGTGAAGGAAGTTAACAGCGCACCCACCAGCTGATGGGACCGGAGACAGTGCACCAACCATGCCTGCCTGCGAGGGGCTTAGGCCACCCGGTCCTGCTTCTTCCTGAGGACAGGAGGGCAAGGGTGGCAGCAGATGCCCCAGCACGTGTGCCCCTGCCAGTATGTGGCAGGTGCAGGTGTGTAATAGATGCAGGTATGCAGCATGTACAGGTGCATAATAGATACAGGTATGCAGCAGGTGCAGGTGCGTAATAGATACAGGTAGGTGTGTAGTAGGCACAGGTAGGCAGCAGGTGCAGGTGTGTAATAGATGCAGGTATGCAGCAGGTATGTAATAGATACAGGTATGCAGCAGATACAGGTGTGTAATAGATAAAGGTATGCAGCAGGTGCAGGTGTGTAGTAGGCACAGGTAGGCAGCCGGTGCAGGTATGTAGTAGGCACAGGTATGCAGCAGGTGTGTAATAGATGCAGGTATGCAGCAGGTGCAGCTGTGTAATAGATGCAGGTAGGCAGCAGGTACAGCTGTGTAATAGATGCAGGTAGGCAGCAGGTACAGCTGTGTAATAGATGCAGGTAGGCAGCCGGTGCAGGTATGTAGTAGGCACAGGTATGCAGCAGGTGCAGGTGTGTAATAGATGCAGGTATGTAGCAGGTGCAGGTATGTGGTTGTTACAGATATGTAGTAGGCACTGGTAGGCAGCAAGTGGAGGTAGGCAGCAGGCACATTCTGTGTTCCTTTCTTCCTGTTTGCAATGGAGAAGTGAGGTCTGTGGTTACCGGGGCTGGAGCTGATGGCCCCTTCCTTGGGCGGGGAGGGAGGGAGGAGGTGGTGGGTCAGCCATGTGAGGCCGGTGGGCAGACACGGGGAGGGATGGCTGGCAAGCACCTGGTTAGTGGCTCTGTCCTCCAGGTTCAAGTGTTGGTGCTGAAAGGGCAGCTGAGCCGGGGGAGGGGCGGGGCCTTGCGCGGCCGTGTGCTCCTTGACCGCCGCCCAGACATCGTGGACATCAAGCCGGCCAACATGGAGGACCTGACCGAGGTGATCACAGCGTCCGAGTTCCACCCGCACCACTGCAACCTCTTCGTGTACAGCAGCAGCAAGGGCTCCCTGCGGCTCTGTGACATGCGGGCAGCCGCCCTGTGCGACAAGCACTCCAAGCGTGAGTGTGCACGCACACACGCACACGTGTGAGCATGTGGGGGTGTGAATCAGCGACTGAACGAATGACACCCCAAGCCTAAGCATGCGTGCGTGTGTGCGTACACGTGGGTGGGGGGTAGGTGAGTGAATGAGGACACAGATGAGTGAGTTGGATGCGTGTGAGTGAAAGAATGAATTGGTCCTCCCGACTAGCATCCTCCCTCTTGCCCTGACCGCTGCCTCCGCATGGGTGCTCGCCTGCCTCTGCTTCGCGGGCCTTCAGCTCCTGTCTGCCTCGGGACCTTTGCCCGTGTTGCCCCATCTTTCCTGCCAGCCCTTCTCCAGCCTGGCTGTCCAGTGTATGGTGTGGTCTGATCCCTGTCTGCAAGGAGCTGAGGGCCCCAGCGATCAGGGCTCCGTGTCCCCCCAGGGCCTGAGCGGAGCCTGTTACATAGAGGCTCTGAGTGTGGGCTGCTGGCTGGCTGCATGAGCATAAGCCGACGTTTCCCGCTCGCTGCACGAGCTTTTGGGACAGGCCGCGGTGCACAGACCGGGCCCTGGTCAGGGAGCAGCGGAGCTCTAGCAGGAAGCAGGGCTCCACTCCTCGTGGCCTGTGGCCAGTGGGGAGGGCTTTCGTGAGGCTCCAGGATCTGCCATCAGCCGGGCTGGGAGAACAGGCTGGCTGGGAGGCCTGCCAGTCGCTGGTTTCCAAGGAGACAGGAATGGCTGGTGACCAAGCCCGGCAGGTCCGGATCCCCACCCATCCCTGGCACCCCAACCCACTGGGCAGCGCATGCTGGGGAGGGAAAGGGATGGATGTCTAGAGAAAGTCAGACACGTTGCGTCGCCAGGAGGGGGCAGCAGAGGGCAGGGCAGCGCGCACGGCTCCAGGTTCAGATCCGCCCTTCTGGCTCCATCGGTCGGCTCTGAGGCAGGGAGCTTCCCCGTTTCTCTCATGTCCTCATCGGGGCTGAGAAGGTGGCACCGATGGGGGTGGACATGGCTCCACGCGAGTCCTCCCGCCCGCACTGGCCGCTCTGCCGGGAGGGGCGGGGCCTGGTGGGGGGGTGGGGCAGGTGTGAAGGGGGTGGGGCCAGCGCAGCCCCCCTCCCCCCCCCCCCCCCCCCCCCCGTGACCTGGCCACCCTTTGCCCCACCGCAGTTTTTGAGGAGCCCGAGGACCCCAGCAACCGCTCATTCTTCTCGGAAATCATCTCGTCAGTGTCCGACGTGAAGTTCAGCCACAGCGGCCGGTACATGCTCACCCGGGATTACCTCACTGTCAAGGTCTGGGACCTGAACATGGAGGCGAGGCCCATTGAGACCTACCAGGTGGGTCCGCTCAGACCCGGGGGTGCTGCGGGGGCCCTCCGGGAGTGCGGGAGCCCATCCCAAAGCATAACCAGGTGGCCTGCCGGCCGCGGGCCTGAGACCGGTGGCCACTCCTGCCTGCTTCCCTCCCCGGCCGTGGGCGGGCAGCCGGGGACCTGTCACTCAGCTGACCCCTCCCCTCAGGTCCATGACTACCTTCGGAGCAAGCTCTGCTCCCTGTATGAGAGCGACTGCATCTTCGACAAGTTCGAGTGCGCCTGGAACGGCAGCGACAGGTGAGCTGGGGCCTGGGGCCGCAGGGAGGGGGAGGTCGGGGGCCCTGGCCTGCGCCCCGGGGTCCTCGCTCCGTGAGGGGCTCCTTCAGCTCCAGATCACATCAGGTTCCTGCCCGTCCGCTGCCGGCTGCCCGCGCCTCCCAGGGTGCCCAGCGCCTCCGTGAGAATGGCCACCTCCTGCGGCTTTGGGCGCAGACCTGGGACTGTAAGAGGGACAGGACGAGGCGAGGGCTGCCCTGGAGGCCAAGCCAGGGGGCAGGGAGCTCCGGAAGTGGCTTGTGCTCGGTCAGAGCGACAGCACCGACAGCACCGTGACCACAGGGTCCACTGAAGGACGCGTAGTGGGCAGGCTTGGCTGGCATGTGGACACCTCTCGTGCTCACCTGCTCCGGGGACCCCCAGGACACAGGGCTCCTCGGGTTGCCTGAGCTGCATTCCTGATGTGTTTGGGGGCTCCCTGGGAATGGGCCTGGGGTCCTGTAGGCCGCGAGGGCCGCTCCAGCCCCTCCTGGCCTGTGTTGGGTGCCCTGTGCACAGCCGTGCCCAATGCCTGTCATGCTTCTGTGTGGCCACCAGGGGGTGCACGTGGCTAGACACAGGACCCTCGTCCCAGCCTTGGGGCTCAGCATCCCACCTTCCCCTCCCACTGCCCAGAGGTGGGCACTGTGCATGCCCCCTGCCCACATCCTAGGGTCCCTACCACCCTGCCCTCCTGTTTCCTTCGCCACCCTGCTCTCTCCTACTCCCCAGGGGCTCCCTGGAATGCCCCGCCCACCCCACTCTGTGAGTGTCCATGTCAAGAAGCCTTCTGGGCCCTTCCATCTGCCGGCTGCCATGCCTGTGGTCAGGGATCCCAAGACTGACAGACGCTGGCATCTGCAGCCCAGGAGCCCAGGCCCAAGGCCTGTCCGCAGGGGAAGCAAGCATGGGGAGGGGGAGATATGAGAAGGACCCTCCCCACCTCACCCCACCCAGTACGGGCCTCGCACCCGCTGCGTGCCCTCCAGGCAGGCGCTGGCCTTGGCACATTTTGTGTCATAGTCTTGGCAACCAAGAGGCCACTCCTGTCGATTGAGAGTCTGGAGGCAGACCGGAGAAGTGGAAAAGAATGGAGCCAGAAAGCACGGAGCTCCCCTTTCGCCCGTCCCGTGGCTGCGCACGGCTCAGCTGGCACTCCACACCCTGTGGCCCCCTTCCCCCGTCCCGTGGCTGCGCACGGCTCAGCTGACGCCCCACACCCTGTGGCCCCCTTCCCCCGTCCCCGTGGCTGCGACGGCTCAGCTGGTGCCCCACACCCTGTGGCCCCCTTCCCCCGTCCCGTGGCTGCGACGGCTCAGCTGACGCCCCACACCCTGTGGCCCCCTTCCCCCGTCCCCGTGGCTGCGCACGGCTCAGCTGACGCCCCACACCCTGTGGCCCCCTTCCCCCGTCCCTCCCGTGGCTGCGACGGCTCAGCTGGTGCCCCACACCCTGTGGCCCCCTTCCCCCGTCCCGTGGCTGTGCACGGCTCAGCTGGCGCCCCACACCCTGTGGCCCCCTTCCCCCGTCCCTCCCGTGGCTGCGCACGGCTCAGCTGGCGCCCCACACCCTGTGGCCCCCTTCCCCCGTTCCCCTGGCTGTGCACGGCTCAGCTGGCGCCCCACACCCTGTGGCCCCCTTCCCCCGTCCCTCCCGTGGCTGTGCACGGCTCAGCTGGCGCTCCACACCCTGTGGCCCCCTTCCTGCGCCCCGTGGCTGTGCACAGCTCAGCTGGTGCCCCACACCCTGTGGCCCCCTTCCCCCGTCCCGTGGCTGCGCACGGCTCAGCTGGCGCTCCACACCCTGTGGCCCCCTTCCCCCGTCCCCGTGGCTGTGCACGGCTCAGCTGGCGCCCCACACCCTGTGGCCCCCTTCCCCCCGTCCCGTGGCTGTGCACGGCTCAGCTGGCGCCCCACACCCTGTGGCCCCCTTCCCCCGTTCCCGTGGCTGCGCACAGCTCAGCTGGCGCTCCACACCCTGTGGCCCCGTTGCTCTGGTCCTTCCCACGTCCTGTGCTGCAGAATGGCCGGCGATGTCCTTTCTTGCCTTGCTAGGACGTCTGAGGGGAAAATGGCAGTGCCCACGTGAGCCTTCCTCACTCGGATAATGCCGTCTGTCTGTCCACCCATCGCCATCTGTCTATCCATCTACTTGCCCATTCTTTCATTTGCCCATCCATTCATCCATGTTTACCTATTTTTTCCATCCATCTATTCATCTGTCCACGCATCCATCTGTCCACCATCCGTCCATCCATCCGTTTATCCATCCATCTGTCCATCAACTCATCTATCCATCTATTCATCTGTCCACCCATCCATTCATCCATCCATCTGTCCATCCATTCATTTGAAATCCATCCATCTGTCCATCCATTCATTTGAAATCCATCCATTCATTTATCCATCCATCAATCCATCTATTTATCTATCCATCCCCATCTCTTCATCCATCTGTCTCTGGCCATCCATCTGGCCATCCAGCCAACCCTTTGAGAAGTGCAAGTAGCATGTTGAGTCTCACCTTCTGAACCTGCATGCCAGCAGTGAGGGAGAGAAGGTTCCAGCCCTCCCCGGTTCCCCTGTGCCTTCTGTCTGAGTAGTACGTCAGCACATGTCAGATGCAGCCCCTCCCCTGGCTGCTCCTGGGGTCCTCACATGATACCAGCACTCCTTCATCCCAGACCAGCCAGGGGTGCAGGGTGGAGAAGAGGCGGCCCCCCCATCATGCCGGCTGAGGCACAGGAAATGCAAGCTGGGATGGTGACCCCAGCACCCCTCCCCAGCTCCCAGCACCCCGAAGACCCCTGGACAGGACCACCGCCCTGCTGTCTCGTGCTGAGCCCAACTCCTGTGGATGGTTCCCCTCTGATCCTCCTGTCTCAGTCACGTCCCTCTCCCTAAGGTGTGGGTGTCTCCTCTCAGGTGGCAGTGGCCACTTGGGACCAGGCGGGCAGGCGGCCTGCGGTTCAGAGGCCAGGCATCTTCAGCGAATGTCCTCCGTGGCCCCAAGTCCAGGGCTGTGTGTGAGACTGGAGGAGAACAGCCGAGGATGTGCGTTTACTGTGCATGCAGGGGGCCCAGCTCCTGGCCCCAGAGTCCGAGGGGGGGGGACAGAGATACTGGGAACAGGGAATCCCTGGAGAAAGGTGACATGCAGGGTGGACAGGAAGGGTGGCGTGCCGGCTCTGGGTGTTCCCTCCCGCCTCCCCCTCCTCGGCTGACCCCCGTTCCGCCCTCCCCGCAGCGTCATCATGACGGGGGCTTACAACAACTTCTTCCGCATGTTCGACCGCAACACGAAGCGGGACGTGACGCTGGAGGCGTCTCGGGAGAGCAGCAAGCCGCGGGCGGTGCTGAAGCCACGGCGCGTGTGCCTGGGTGGCAAGCGGCGGCGGGACGACATCAGCGTGGACAGCCTGGACTTCACCAAGAAAATCCTGCACACCGCCTGGCACCCGGCCGAGAACATCATCGCCATCGCCGCCACCAACAACCTCTACATCTTCCAGGACAAGGTCAATGCCGACGCGCACTAGGGGGCGGCCGCAGCCGGCCCTCCCCGCAGCCTGGCCCCGGTGTCCCGACGCGACCCTCACAGCCCAGCCGCAGGGGCGGCCGTGTGGGGACCTGGCCGTGTGGCCCCCCCCCCCGCCAGCGCCCCTGAGCCGGATTCGGCGTGGGTGGAATATGGGGAGCCACGCCACAGATCCTAAGACAGATGTGGAGCCACAGCCACAGATCATAAAGCAGATGTGATTAGCGGGGCTCGGTGGTCAGGGTTCCTTCGTGCGCCTGTGTCCCCGTGTCTGGCTGTGGTCTTGGGTTTGTTAGGACTTCATACGGTCTTGGGTGGGGATCCCCCAGCCCCGGCCCGGCCCTCATGCTCGGGGAGCAGAGGGTGGAAGGTGAGCCGTGTCTGGCTCCAGCGTGCGCGGCCGTGAGTGCTGCCCAGCTCTGCGGACGCTTGAAGTCTTTCTGGACCCCAGGGCCCCTGTTGGTGCGGCTTCCTCCAGGGAAGGGGTGTGGATGTGGGGGTGCCCCGGCCCTCACTTCCCGCCACCCTCGGTTCCCCGCTGCCCTCCCTGCGGGGCTTCTCCACCTTCCACACCCTGGGCGCCTTTGGGAGCCAGCACCGCGCGGCCCGCGGCCCCACGCTGGGGGTCCGGTCATTTCCTCTACAGACACTGAGCGCGGTGGGGACGCAGGGCACAAAGGAGGAAACTGAGGCTCGAAGCAGGGAGGCCAGCCCTCCCCCGTGGTGGGCCGTGGCTGCACACAGGCCCTCCTCCGGCCTGGTGACACAGCATCCACCCCGAGGGAAGGTTCTGGAAAGGAGATGGCTCTCCATCCTGCGAAGTGCGTGTGGATGGTCCCCCCCTTCCCCCCCCCCCCCCCCCCCCCCGTGCCCTGCGGGGCGTGGCTCCGCCCACCCTCGCTTGCTTCTCCCGGCTCTCCGGGCCTTGCCACAGCCCCACGTCAGGTGGCGCTGTCCCCCCGGTCTGCAGGCGGGGACCCCAGACCCGCACCTCCTGAGGTCCTTGCGTGGGCTGACGTTTTGATTCAGGAAGTAGAGGGCAGACGGGCACACTTGAAGCCAACGTCATTCGTTCATTTTGTGTTTGTTTTTGTGTTTTACACCTTGGACGAACACGCGGGAAACAGACCCGACTGAGATTCCCCCGGGGACCACCGGCTCCTTGTATGTGTGGAAAAGCACAACGCGCATGCGCCCTGACTCCCGGCCACACATTTACACAGCAGGGGGCCATCGGCTTTCCTTCTTTTTCTTTTTTAATCGACATGAATGAAGAATGTTTGTTTATAGATCACTCTACAAGCCAGGTGACCTGGACAGTATTATATGTACATATCTACCCTAACTCAGTTTAATGATCCAAGGATCGGTTGACTGCCCCCTCCCCAGCCCCCTTTGTAAAGAGATTCGAGAATGTAGTAAATTGTATAGAATTCTTGTCAAAGCCAAAACCCAGTGAGGGCCTTACACAACTGCTCGGGGATCTGGCACCATGTCTCTCCCTTGTATGATTCAGACTTACGAGAGGAAGTTTGCCTTTTTTGAGTCATAGTTTAAGTGAACATTTACTGTATTCAAAGTGTAAATCTTACAAGATCTGCAAAAAGCAGGGAGGGTCTTCTTCTGTTTTCAACTTGGGGTACCAAACCAAAAAGCAAAAAGAAAAGACACAAAAGGACAAAAGGATCTTCTCTGGATACTTGCCCAAAGCACTCGGTGGTAACAAGTGTGTATGTGGGGGGAGGGAAGCTGGGAGGGGGCGGGCAGCGCGGGGCGGGGCGGGGCGGGCGGACCCGAAGCCAGGTCACAAAATGTGTCTTGACTCTGAGTGTCGGGGTGTTGGCGTCGTTGGTGTGGCGTTGTTGGGGTTGGGGTTTTCCTTCTGGCGTGGTGGTTCTGGAGGACGGAGTCCTGGGCGTGGTGGGGCTCAGCGGGGACGGGGCGGTGTCATTGGGCCTGATCGTCTCCAACTCTGTCACTCATAGGTGCATTCTTTCTTCGGTGTCTCACAAACTATCCAACTGTTGAAAAAAGAATATAAATATGTGAATACCAGCTTTTTCCAATAAAAATAACAAATGTTACATCTATAAGAGGCTCCTGGTGTGGCCCGTGTCTGAGCAGAGGGGTGTCCTGGGGGCGGGGTGGTGGGTGGGTGCACCAGGGGGCATCTGTCTGGGGATGAGGTTTCGGGTGGGGCTGGGCTGCCTCCTGCTCCAGCTCCTGCTTCCTGTCCTGTCCCACCCCAGCGAGGAGGGACCCGAGCGCTACAGTCGCCGACCCCAGGTCAGGCACAGGGATGGGGGCGGGGCAGCAGACAGTGCCTTAAACTGAAGCAGCTGAAGTGTCCAGCGGTCCAGCAGCATGGTGTCCAGCCAGGCTGGCGCTGCCCTCGGCTGGCCCACGCAGCGCACACAAGCTTCGGGGTCCCCGCAGGTGGACAGCGGGGCAGAAGGGACCTCAGGCACCTGGACTCAGAGAACCCCAGGCCTGCCTGACAGCTCACAGGAGCCTGTCGGGAGAAGGCCATGTGCCCTGGGGGCTCCCCTGTACCCCACCTGGAGACTCAGTCACCCCCCCCCCATCACCTTCCAGACCTTTTACACTCAGATCTAGCAGGTTGGAGCCCTGTGGTCAGGAAATAGCCCCTGGGGAGGAGAATCCTGCCACCCACCTGTGGGCCAGGGGCTAGCCTGTGAGCCACGCACGTCTAGTAAGCGGTGGGTGGGGTTAGAAGTCAACCCCTGATGGTGAAGGGGCCCGCGCGGTGATCAGGATGGCTTCGGCCAGCAGGCCCAGCGTGGGCCCTCAGTACGCCCCCGTGCGGGGGGCCTTATGTGGATCACAACCGCCCTCGAAGCCCGGAGAGGCGTGGCTCTGCGGGGAGAGGCCCAGCCCTCGAGCACAGAGCCAGGAGGCCACGGCAGGCCGTGGGCACTCTTGAAACCGCTCGCCCCAGGCCCGCCCCGGCACGCGGAGGTCAGACCCAAAATGCTGTGAATCTAGGAGCTGTTTCCCTGCAAAGTAAGTTCATATGAGCTGAATCGTAGTACATTTGGAGGGCCAGGCGGCCAGGCGGAGACACGTGTGCACACCGCAGTATGGACTCGTGTGTGGCTCGCTTGGCGCTCGGGGTTCATCCTCTGCATGGCGGTGACTCAGAGCAGGCCCGGCAGGCTGGGTGTGCGTGTGAAGGGGTGGTACACGGGGGAGTCCATGGTGATCTGGAGCGGCAGCTCCCGCTGTCTCGTCTGAGGACGGTAACGATGTTGGCCTTCTTCGATACAGAGGACAGCTCCAACCTTTATGAACGTGTCTACGATCAGCAGTCCTGGCAGAAACCGACTCTTGGGACCAGCAGGAAGGAAATGACACAGAAAAGACCTGAAGAATTGAACATGGATGTGTTCCAGGTCCAGATGCAGGATAACAGCCATCCAGACAACCCAGCCCCAGCCTCCCAGGTCTCCACCTGCTCCCAGGAGCTGTTTGTTATGAATCCCTCAGCGGATGAACCCCGTGGATGAGGTCGGAACTCGCAACCCAGTCACCCCTCTCCCAACATGACAGGGAGCCCTGAACTTCCCAAGGTCACATGACCGGGGGCCCTGGACCCCGTCATCTGTTTCTATTGCTATGACAGAGTGCCGGAGGCTGGGTTCTTTAGAAAGAAAAGCTAATTCAGTGCACAGATTGGGAGGCCAAAAGTCTTGGAATTCCCTCGGTTTGGCCTCTGGCCACCATGCAACATGAATTGAAGGGAAAAAAATGAGAGCCAGACTTCTGACTTTCTGACCCTTGGAGAAGGCAGGCAGGGAGAGCCTGGCGAACTCCACAGCCTCGCTGTGAGGTTCACCCCCTGGAGGAGCAGCTGCCACCAAGGCGTCCCAGCCTCTAGGTGGTTTCCAAGCAACCAAGAAGCTTTTACAGCCTGACATAAGTGCTCAGATTATGTCTGTGGGGGGGTGGGGGGGTGGGGGGGAGGGGCTTCTTTCAAAGCATAAAGCATGCATGTTTACTGCCACCAGGATGCTGTTAGAATTAGCACAGCCCACACCCTCAGGTGACAGGCTCCAAGAGGGACGGAATCTGCACAAGGCAGTGATGGAATGGGGGGTGGGGGACAGTGAGAATGAACATTGTAGGCGTCTTCATGACATCTACGCCCCCAAAAGTCCAAAATAGGAACCAATACGGATGTCTGAAGGGTGAATTCTTCATGCAGCATGCCTACGAAGGCACGTGACAGACAGACAGCATCTCAGGAGACCAGCCGTTACCTTTGCAAGCCCGGAAAACCATTCAGCAGGTTTCCTGAGCACCTACTCTGTGCTCACAGGCTGTGGGCCGTGGGTCTCAGAGCCGTGGTCTTACCTTGGGCCTCTCTGTGCTCCTCTGCAGACGCAGGGACACAGAGCCCACTCGTGGGTTGGGATTCCCTCCCCCTCCAGCAGGGTGAGAACCGTCAGCCGAGCCCTGGTGACCACTGTGGCTGGGTGGGGCCAGGCCTGGGGGTGGGCAGGGGTGTGTGGCCTGCAGGGGTGAGGGAACTGGGGAGCTGTGCAGGGTGGGAGCAAGGGAGTTGCCAGCCCAGTGACCCGGGCATCTGCATCTCCAGCCTGGCCTGGGCCATCAGGGTTCCCCGCAGGCCGGTGACCTGCCTGTGACTGTCGCTGCCACTGCCCTGGACCCTGAGAACACAGCAGCGGCTGCGGAGCGCTGCCCGCTGTCTTGGGCCCACAGGTTGACCATAAGCGGAAGAGCTCGGCATGGCTGCCTCGGAATCCAGGCAGGACCGCTGTTGGGAGTGATGACGGCAGAGCAGGACCCCCAGGGGATCCAGAGGCCATCTACGGGTCTCAGGAGCCCGCGAGGATGTGGGTGAGGCTGGGCTCTGGGGTCCTGACTGCTGTCCCCGGCGCCATGCGGAGTCAGATCCCGGTGTGTGTGTGGGGGGGAGTCACCATAGAAGAGTGTGGTCCATGGTCATCTGAGCAACAAGGGAGAAACAGGAGACCCCGCCCCAGGAGGCCCCCGAGGGACGCAGTGGGTGGACAGCAGGAGTGGTAACAGGAGGCCCCGGGCCTGGTTGGGGGCAGCTGAGGGCGGGACGCCAGCCAGGGCTGATGTGGGAGTGAGCCCCCACCATCGGTACCACTGCTGCCTCCTCCTCAGGCTGAGTGCGGGCTGTGGCAGCAGGGGCACGGGCAGGGACAGCGGCCGGCACTGGGGTGGCCAGTGGCTTTGTCCCCACTCAAGCTGAGCCACCTCCCATCCTTTCCCAGGAGCCTTTCCGAATCCCCAGGGAAGCCTGGGGCCCGGTCCTGCGGGCAGGGCAGGGGTGCCAGCAGGCTCTGGAGCCCCAGGAATTCTGTCCCAGTGCCATCAAGCTGTCCGAGCTGACGCACTGCGGCCTGCGGGGGGGGGGGGCGGGAGCTGTCTGTCCAGGCTCCCCGACTCACCAGGCCCAACTTCCCTTCAGCCAGGGCGCGACCCCGTCAGTCCACCAGCCTCCTCGGTGACACTGGGCTCTAGAGGCCGCCCGAGGCTCTCCGCCGTCCCGAAGCCTTGGGGACTGGACTCCGTCCTGGCCTCCCAGGTCCCTTCCCCTGCCGGCTTCCAAGCCAGGGTGACAATGAAAACACAGCCAGCCACAGCCCGAACTGTCAACACAACCAGAGCACAGCACAGGACTGACCCCCTCCCCCTCCCCCAGCGGGGGGACCAGCCCCATGGCAAGGGGTGGTAAACCCCCAGACCATCACTTTCCTTGGATGCCATTTTATAAGTATCTTGAGTTTCTAAAGAATTGCTGACTGGGCTGGGAAGGTGGCTCAGTGGTAGAGTGCTCGCCTTGCATGCCTGAGGTCCTGGGTTCGATTCCTCAGCATCCCATTCACAGAAAAAGCCAGAAGTGGTGCTGTGGCTCAAGTGGTAGAGCGCTAGCCTTGAGCTGAAGAGCTGAGGGACAGCGCCCAACCCAGAATTCAGGCTCCACAAACCAAAAAAAAAAAAAAAAAGCATTGCTGACTGTTCACTTTCCCCTCTGAGAGCCCAGGGGCAACATCTGGGCTGAGGTTCCGTGTGCCCCAGAGTCACAGCAGAGGCCTCGGTGACACACTGGGGACTGAGGGGCGGGGGCGTCAGGCACACAAACCTCAGTCCTGAGCTTTGTAACACACACACACACACACACACACACACACCAGAGCTTTGTAACACACACACACACACACACACACACACACACACACACACACACACACACACTGCATGCATACATACCCCCCCCCCAAACACACACAAAGACTTCTCCAAAAACAACACAGAAGACAGGTTTCACCGAAGCGTTTTATTTTGGCTGCTTCTGGCCTTGACCCTGGCCTTCGGCTCTGGCGCGGCACAGCCATAGTCGTGGGCAGGAAGCCCTGTGGAGCCAGACAGGGCCTCACTCACCACCGAGCCCACTGGACGGGGAGCCACGAGACAGGCCGTGGCACCCACAGCCCGGGGAGGGGGTGTCACAGGCCGGGGCACAGGGCTTGCACCGGCAGCAGTGCACGGCGCAGGAAGGCGGTTTGCCGGCAAGGCTCAGCAGCAACCGTATAAATAAGAGAGGATACCATCGAGTCACACGGACGTGTTGAGCTCTTGAAAAAACAAAAATCCAACCCAAAAGGAAGGGAGGGGCCAGGAGTGCGCTGGAGCCGGGGAGGTGGGAGAGGAGAGTCCCCGCTCGGAAGTGCTTCTCAGGGTCTAGCCTGGAGCTCAGCGTCATCTTCACGGTGTGGGGGTGGGGTGGGAGAAAACATCATGCAATTTCCTACGGGTGGCGTCACAAGTGGCGGAGCGGCCCCGTGCCCCGGGGTGGGCCACGCAGAGGCCCCTCGGCGCCCCCCGAGAGCCTCCTCCACCGGGGGGTGGGCTCACGCGGCCGACAGGAAGGGGAAGAAGAAGAAGTTGAAGGCAAACTTGAGGGCGCCGTGCACGGTGCTGCGCCAGTCCTGCTCGATCTTCACGTGCCGCCTGGCGGGCGCCAGCTGGGCCATGCAGTTCAGGCAGCTGATGGCCTTCAGCTCGAAGACGGGCCACTTGCTGCCCAGCCGGCCCTCCAGGATGGTGCTGAACTCGATGAGGCTGCCGTGGCGCAGGCCCAGCAGCACGTCCTTGAACTCGCTGCTGGCGCGCAGCACGATGTCCTTGGTGATGTCGTCCTCCTCGTGGCCGCGGGTGCTGTTGGCGCCGCCGCCGAACGGCATGCCCACTGTGATCTCGAACTTGTAGCGGTCGAACTTCTTGATGTGGCAGGGGTGCTTGGCCAGCTGCCGGAGGCGGCAGAGCTCCTGTTCGGCCGTGGCCGCGGCGCCGGGGCTGCAGGACGGGTAGGCCTCGCCGTACAGACAGCGCATCCAGTCGCCCACGAAGAAGGGCAGCATGTTGATGGCCGACTCGGCGCTGTTGTCGATGTCCGTCACCCGCACGTACTTGAAGCGCCCGGTCCACGTGACCCGGTGGCCCTCCAGGTGGCTGCACAGGATCTGGGTACGGGCCATGTTGGTCTCCTTCCAGGCCCGTGGGCCGCACAGGAAGCTGTACTGCGGCCAGCTCAGCGTGGAGTTGTAGACCTTCATGCCCTCCGAGCGGTACACGTAGAACCAGCAGAACAGCACGATGGCCGAGAGCCACACCAGGATGAGCTTGACCATGGAGCTGCGCGACAGGGACTTGGCCATCTCCACCGCGGACAGGCTGGCCTTGCTCCACCAGCGCAGCAGCAGCGGCACGGCGCACAGGGCCGCGGTCGCCAGGAGCTTGGTGAGGTCCAGGGACACGAACCACCAGGCAAACTGCACCACGCCCATGAGGGTGAGGCCGGCCACCAGGACGGGGAGCGCGAAGAGGAAGAGGAGGTAGCCGACCGAGGCGCGGACCAGGCCCAGGCCGGTGGACTCGAGCAGGATGACCACGGACAGCTCGCACCACATGAAGCAGACCAGGTAGGGCACCAGGTAGCAGTAGGTGCCCTTGAAGCCCCTGAGCTGCGCCATGCGGAAGAAGAGGTACAGGAGGTAGAGGTAGAGGAGGCAGGGCACGCTGACGTTGAGGACCACGAAGTGGCCGATGGGCACGGTGAAGAAGGTCTGGCCGAGCGCTTTCACGAAGTGCCCGTCCACGGGCATGGTGGGCAGGAGGGACAGCAGCCCGGCAGCCACCTCGGTGACCAGGGCCCGCCTGGTGTAGGGCTCGGCGCAGCTGCTCAGGCTCATGTAGCTGGTGACGGTGAAGAAGACGGAGACCATGGCCAGCTCTGAGCAGGGGATGCAGTCCTTGCTGGCCAGGGGGAAGGAGAAGATGACGAAGACGACGGACAGCAGGAAGTGGGCGTAGGGCTCCAGGTGATTCCAGCCGAAGTTCACCTCGGCCTGCTCCACGTCCAGGTTGGGCTCGAAGCGCAGCAGCAGCTCGGTGAGCGAGCGGAAGTTCTCCCAGGCCTTGCTGTCCTGGAACACCTTGAGCGTGCAGATCACCATGGACACGAAGGACAGGTAGAAGACGACCAGGGGGATGAAGAAGGCGAAGAAGTCGACGGTCAGGTTGCTGATGATGAAGAAGAAGACCAGGGCGTTGATGTGGTGGGTGGGCACGATGGTGGACAGCCAGTGCATGCCCGCCTTGGAGGCCAGGTCGATCAGATACTCCTTGATCTCCATGATGGCGTGCAGTGGGTACTTCACCACCTGCGGGAGACAGTCGCTGGAGCCAACTGGGGCAAGAGCCCCGTCCTGCAGCCTGAGGCTCCCCAGCACCCCTCCCTCCGTGACGGAAGCCCAAGAGCCATCGCCCCACGCTGGCTTGTCCCAACAGACCTCCTGACACGCCTTCCCCGGCCAGGCGCCCGGGCCCCACGTCCACGCGGCCGTGCTGTGTCCATTCACCAAGGCAGGGTTGGAGCTGCCCCGGCACAGGGATGGGGCAACCGGGCCTGCATGCACCCGTGTGCCGTGTGCAACCTGCGGCTGCTGCTTGTGATAGAGACCATCCACTCTAGCCTGCCTGTCAATGAGCAAATGCGCGCAGGCAAACCAATGAGCGGCGGGCAGTGCCCCCAGCTGGCTCCTGGCGGCCTCTGACTTCCTGAAACCTGTCACGCACTGTGGCATCTGACGCGTGCAGAGAGCGGATGGGCACTAAAAAGGAAGCAGTCCAGGTTTTCTCTGAAGGAGCCCCTTTGGGAGGAGGCCAGGCCACCAGTAAAAATCAACAGCTTGGACGGTGCCGCCACCCCCGGTATGTGCCACCCTGGCCATGAGCAGCCCAGACGGCTGGAGAGGCCTGTGGGCACCCGGGAACTGGCACAGAAGGAACTATGGTCCTGCCTGAAGTCCCACAGCCACAGATCCTGCACAATGCCTGGGGCAGAGGGCCTGTGAAGCACAGAGAAGCTTCCAGAGCTGAGCCAGCAGTGTCCGGCCCCTGAACAGCCCCGACCATCACAGCTCCCCCCCAAGGCTCACCAGACTGGGCGACTAGACCTGACTTCTTTCCTACAGAGAATGTCCAAACACATTACAGCCAACTCCTGCTGGGGTGGGAGCAGAGGTTTTCTGCTTCATTGCTTCTGTAACACAGGGAAGGGGTTGGGTTCGTGCACCGCAAAGCCTGCTGTGCCCAGGGTGAGGGGGCAGCGTCCCGCGCACCAAGGTCTGCCTTTAAACAGCCCAAAGCAGGGGCTGCTCACACCGGAGGGACAGACCACGGGTGTGCCGCGGGGAACTGGTGGGCGCTTTAGTCATGCATTACTTTCTAGTACTGGAACTGCACTCTGGGCGCTGACATTTGAGCCAGGCCCTCAGTCTGTGTGTTGTCTACTGTTTTGCAGGTTAGGGTCTTGTACTAACTTTGCCTGGGCTGGCCTCAGACCTCAATCCTCCTTCTCTACCTCCTGAGTAGCTGGGATTTCAGACATGTACTACCACGTGCAGAGACCCTGAAAGGATTTTAAAACACTATTGAATGAGTTTTGGGGTTTTTAAAATTTTGTTTTGTGCTGATCCTGTGGCTCCAACTCAGGGCCTGGGTGCTGTCCCTGAGCTTTTGTACTCAAGGCTAGAACCCTACCACCTGCGCCACGGCACCACTTCCAGCTTTGTGTTGGTTAATGGCAGATGGGGTGTCCTGCACTTGTCTGTCCGGGCTGGCTTTGAACTGCAGACCCTCAGATCTCAGCCTCCTAAGTAGTTAGGACTCAGGTGTGAGCCGCCAGTGCCCGCTTTGAACACATTTTTAAAAGAGAACCATCTCTCAGGGCCTCTTGCATTCCAGCCTTGGCATCTGGAACCTTCTTTAACATTCTTTGTGGGAGCAGAACGAGCACACGAAGGTGCCTGTCTCCTGGGCCAGGGACCACCCCTCCGCGTCCCCCAGCCTGTCCTCTCAAAGGACATTAAATGCCAGGGAGGCTTGAGTGACACTTGTCATGGTTTACTGCCTCTTTTATGCAAAAGACTTGTAATAAAGTCAGGTGCTGGTATCATGCCTGTAGTCCTAACTACTCAGGAGGATCAAGGTTCAAAGCTAATCCAGGCAGGAAAGTCCACGAGACCAGCAAAAAAGCCTAAAGTAGAGGTGTGGCTCAGGTGGCAGAGTGCCAGCCTTAAAGAAAAGACCTAGGAACAGCACCTAGGCCCTGAGAACAAGTTCCATCTCTCTCTCTCCCCCCCTCCCTCCTTCTCTCTCTCTCTCTCTCTCTCTCTCTCTCTCTCTCACACACACACACACACACACACACACACACACAGGCTTGTAATGAGAGACAAAACAATCAAGAGTTCTGACAGCTCCAAACCCTGAAAGGGAGGGAACAGTGTATTTTTTCTCTTCCTCCCCCGTCTCTGTCTCTGTCTCTGTCTCTCTCTCCACCCAAAGGGCCCTCCACTCTTCACAGCGTCCACTTCTCTACCATGGGGCCGACGCGTCTTGCCACCCGACCCCAGCAGCGTGGTGTGACACGGGAGTGGTTGGGAGGGACGTGGGTCTCTCCCCCTCCTGTGTCACGCTGGCCCCCACTGCTAACACTTCCTCTGGGCCCAGAACCATGCCAGGCTCCGCAGCTGCCTTCTCCTGGGCGAGCAGGGACACAGGGCCTGCTGCCCTGCACACGCTCGGCTTAGGACCAGCTCTGGGCAGACCTTCAACACGAGCTTCAAGCTCATGCGGCCCACGCCACTCCATCCCAGGACCTCCAGCGTGGACAGCTTCCCATCACGGACGCCTTCCTGGTCCTCCATGGCCGGAGCGAGGCTTTCCACTCATCACCCCAGGGCCCTTGCGCCCCCTGGGGCTCACGCTGGACACGGTCTGGCTCTAAGTCCCAGGAGAGTGGCAGTCAAGCACTGACCTGTAGGCCCCAACTCTCCTGTCCTGCCTGCCCCCCCGTCTCTCCGATGGCCCCTAGCCTTTCAGCCCACTTCCTGCCAGTCTGCAGCTAGACCGTCCCTCACCACTGCCCCCAAGTCTGACTCATTTGCCCACTTGTACGCCCGCAACCGGTCTCAGGCAGTGATGAATTCCAAGAACTGAGGATGCTCGCACATCACAGGCCCGAGCCTGACGGCCGGGTCCTCCGCTGGTGGCCCTGACTGACGGCCGGGTCCTCCGCTCTGGGTCCTGTGCTGGCCTTGGTCTGACTGGTCGCATGCTCACACCCATCTGATCGGGTTTCTGGAGACCCTGGCATTCCCCTAGACAGCAGTGTGGACACACCTATCCCAATCTAGAAGGCTGAACTGGGATGATTCTACAGGAGTCCCAGTCACACCGTTAAGCCTGAGGCTCTAGGTGTGTGTGTGGGGGGGGGTGTTTATGCCCCCTGTTCATTCCTGCCACCCATGCCTCGGTGTGTCAGCATCCCCAGGCCAGGCCTGCCCACCCTCACCCCCACCCCCATCAGAGCCTGCAAACAGGCCCACGGTTGGGCCACCGCAGCCCACAAGACCCCACAGCAGTTGTTGGAGGGAGAGTCCCTGCAGAGCTGCACCTGTCTTATGCCACAGATAGTCTACGTGAATCCAAAGGTGCATCCCGTCCCGATCAAGGCCCTCCCGCCCACAGGGCCCTCTGTGCCCACCTGCTGGGCACTGCCCTGGCTTCTGGGCCTGACTGTAAGAACCACGTCCTTCTGACAGCTCAGGGGCCGGGGGGACCGGAGGGAGCAGTGGCACTGCCCAGGACGTGTCTGTGACGGCGTCCCGCTGGTCCTCGTGGGCAGGCCGCTGTGGGGACGGGCGGCCGGGGGCCGGCGCTCACCTTCTGGCGCAGCGGCAGGTCCTCGGGGCTCTTGCCGGCCAGCTCGTCGTCATCGTCATCGTCGTCATGGAAGAGGTTGGTGGGGATGATGCCCTTGGCATACTTCTTGGTGATCTCCACAAAGTCGTCCAGCGCGATGTAGTTCTTGGCTAAATAAAGCACAAGAACACGGTGCCAGGCAACGCCAGCCATCACGACCACAGCATGGGTGGAAGAGGTGAGGACGGAGGCTTGGGGACCAGCTGAGCAGGAGTGGGTTGAGGCAGGCCCTTGCCCGGGTGCGGACGGGTAAGGCCTAGCCAGGTAGGGCGGAGGTGGCCATCCGCCAGGCCTTGGCACACCTGCTGTCTGCCTTCAACACCCCAGGTCTCCTGCGCCCTCTGCCCCCCTGCTCCCCTCACTCCACATCCCCGTGCCCGGGACACTGGCATCCGAAGGGTCTGGATCAAACGTCCATTCACACCCCAGGAACTTGGCGGGAGTCGCCAGGGTCCTGTAGTCTCGTGTGTGGATGGACAGGAAGGGCAGACAGCATGCCGGGGGCGGGCAGGAAGCACGATGCCAGGTGGGCACCGCGGGGTGGGCTGTACTCACACTCGCTGCTGACCAGGCGCTCCAGCATCCGCCTCTGTCTCTGCAGGGACTTGGGGACAGGCCCGGGCTGCGCCCCTCCATCTGCAGGGGACAGAGGACTGGGTCAGGGCTGGCCGGTCCCCTCAGCCCTGGAGCCCATGGGCAATGCAAGCGCCACCCCCCTGGGCAGCCACTCTATGAGCCAACCATGCACACCGCCCTTCCTTCTTGGGGACACAGGCCCTGGACCTGCACCTCCATGGCTGGCATTGTCTACTGACTCAAGTTTCCCATCAACAAGACAGCCTAGCGACTCAGGAGGCTGAGACCTGAGGAGCGAAGTTCAAAGCCAGCCCAGGCAGGAAAGTCTGTGAGACGCTTATCTTCAAATGATCAAAAATTCAGAAGCACAGGGCGCTGGTGGCTCACGCCTGTAATCCTAGCTACTCAGGAGGCTGAGATCTGAGGATCGCGGTTCAAAGCCAGCCCGGGTAGGAAAGACTGTGAGACTCTTATCTCCAACAAACCACCAGAAAACCGGAAGTGGCGCTGTAGCTCAAGTGGTAGAGCGCTCGCCTTGAGCTGAAGAGCTGAGGGACAGCGCCCAGGCCCAGAGTTCAAGCCCCATGACCGACCAAAAAAAAAAAAAAAATCAGAAGCAGAGCTGTGGCTCAAGTGGCAGAGTGCTACTAGCCTTCAACAAAAGAGGCTCAGGAACTGCGCCTAGGCCCTGAGTTCAAGTCCCAGGATGGGCACCAAAAAAAGATAGCCTGCTCTCCTGGGGTGAGACCGAGGCCCCAGTCACCCCATGTCCCTGGACCTGGTACCAGACAGCAAGAGCGCAGCATGAGTTTAACGAACCAACAAACACCCAGCCAGGATTTGTTGTCTGCCTGTCCCCCACCTCCCAAGCCCCGAGCCCCGGTTCCCACGCAGCCCTGCCTGCACAGGGAAGGCCTCCTCCCGGGGAAGGGCCTGGCCCGGGGCTGGGCTGGCCGGTGACCTGGCTGCCGTACCTTGCTCGTTGACCTGGCCGACGTTCTCCAGCAGCTCAGACACCGCCACCTGCTTCTTCTTCTTGGGGTTGAGTTTCCAGTACATGACCAGCGCGGCCTTGCGCACGGCCCGCTCCAGGTCCGTCTCGGAGGACAGCTGCTTCACCTCGGGCTCATTCTCCGCAGTGATGCCTGAGAAACAGAGGCGTCGGGCCAGCCTGGGTCCCGCCTGCCGGAGCCCAGCGCCACTCCGTGGGCACGCACGCTGCAGCCGAGGCCCCCCTGAACTCACCCTTCCTGTCCGCCAGGCACCGGCGGAGCAGCTTCACGGCCTCCCGCCGGCCCTGCTTGGCTGCCAGGAGGAGCCAGTCCACGGCGGTGCAGCTGTTGAGTTCCTCATCGGTGTGGCTGGCCAGCTGCAGGTAGTGTTTTGCCACCTGCAAGGCAGCCGGGCCCTGTCTCTGGCTCCACCCTCCACACCCCCTCCCCACCCCGCCCATCCCCTCCCCGCCCCTCCCTTCCAGGGCCCAGGGACCTTGTTTGGTTGTTGTTGTTTGAAACAACTTTTTCTTGGAAGGAATCCTGAGGAACCCTGATCGTTGGGCCCCTGGTCCCTTGGCGGCATTTCTGCGTCCCATGGGAGAGGAGGGGAGATGACGTAGAGCCCAAAGCATCTACTCTCAGGCCGCTTGCAGCCACCCTCCCCTGCCCTCCCCACACAGCGCAGCCCAGTCTCCAGGGAAGACTCTCAGCTCGGGCTTTGCACTGGGCATCTCCCGTGTGGGGATGTGCAGGGTGGGAGTCTCCCGGGTGTGTGTGGGGGCACCCGCTTGAGCCACACACTGCAGGGCAAGATGGGAAGAAGTCACTGCCTGGGGCGTGTCTACATGTCTACAGAGCTCCCGGGAATGACGGGCAGGGCACCGGGAGGCCTGGGGGGCGGGGGAGCTGCCCAGAGCTCATGGCCGCCTACCCGCGGGGTCCCCACAGGTCACGACGGAGACCGGACTGTGGGATCCCCACTCACTGTTGTAAGGCTGAGGCAGCGCAATGATGAAATGTGGCCTGGGGGGTCAGCAGAGGTGAGGAGCAGGGCGGGCGCCCGCCGGGCGTGATGGGCAAGGCCGGCGCCCCTCAGGGAAGAACGCGTGGGGGAGGGCACAAACTAGACCGCTGGCGAGGATGCCACACTGGGGCAGGATCCGGGCCTGACGGGGATGGGGGTGGACGCGTCTGTGGGTGGGGCAGGGACCTCAAGGAATGCGGAAACAGAACCACGATGGAGCAGGCACAGGGGCACCACCACGCGGGCTCCCTGCGTCCGTCTGTGGGCTGCGGGACACGGCCAGGCCCATGGTGCGGGGACTGAGCCCCCACCACGCGCCCCTCACCTCTGTCTGCGCCTTGGGGTCCCCAGCCTTGGCCTTCTCCAGGATGTGTTCAAATGGGATTTCCACATCTCCCTTCGCGGGCCCTGCAACGCAGGGAGAACAAGCAGAATATGATAGAGCCCAGGCCTGTCACCTATCACTGGGGGGGGACAGAGCCCGGGCCTGTCACCTGTCACTGGGGGGGACAGAGCCCAGCCCTGTCACCTGTCACTGGGAGGGACAGAGCCCGGGCCTGTCACTGTCACTGTCACTGGGGGGGGACAGAGCCCGGGCCTGTCACTGTCACTGGGGGGGACAGAGCCCGACCCTGTCACCTGTCACTGGGGGGGACAGAGCCCAGCCCTGTCACCTGTCACTGGGGGGGACAGAGCCCGGGCCTGTCACTGTCACTGGGGGGGGGACAGAGCCCAGCCCTGTCACCTGTCACTGGGGGGGACAGAGCCCAGCCCTGTCACCTGTCACTGGGGGGGGACAGAGCCCGGACCTGTCACTGTCACTGGGGGGGGAGGGGACAGAGCCCAGCCCTGTCACCTGTCCAGATGGGCTCTGGGAGGCCTCGTGCTGACCCCTTTAACAGCCTGGCAAGAACAGGAGGACCCCCACCCAGAAAAGCGACCATCCTCAGACTCATGGCCTTGAGCAAGGTCAGCACACCCCCCTGCCCCAGCCGTGGGTGGCACAGACCTGAGCCACCACTGCCCCCCTTGGGGCTCCACTTTGAAAGCCTTGACCCAAACAACAAGAATGCAAAACCATAAGACAGTTTCAGAAAAAAAATCATTCTACCAGTCTCTGTCTCCAGAGCCAACCCCCCCCCCCACACCTGTCCCACGCTGTGCTCCCCAAGGCAGGCCAGAGCCCGCCCGCCCACCCTCCACATGGCAGGGGACGGCAGAAACCCGTGCTGTCGCCCCCACGCTCCTGGAGACAGGCAGAAAGCAGCGAGAGACACGGTGCCCAGCATGCCTCCAGCCACTCGCCCGCGGCTCTCCCAGCCCCGCTCCATGCCAGCTCCATGCCAGGCTCCGGGCAGCTCCGCTGCGCTGCAAGCCACCGCCTGGCTGCTGTCTCAGGGCTAGGATGCCAGGGCCAAAGGCAGAGTATGGAGGGGCAAAGGGGGGCCAGGAGAGGCTCTGTGCAGGTGGAACGGGTGCCGCTCTGGGGAGGCGGGAGCCTGGGGTGCAGCGAAGCTCCTGCCTGCAACCAGCCAGGCGCCGGCTCACACTGCAGACCGGCCCTGGCTTCCTGCCTAAGAAGAAACGTGCACGCAGCCAGAGGCAAGCCCCAGGGAGCTTTCCGCCCAGGGCCGAGAAGCCACCTGCAGAACACGTGTGTGCGTCACTGTGGGTGTTTTGTACACTGCTTGCCACCTCCCCACGCTCCCCGTGGTCGGGCGGCACTGCCCACCTGTCAGATCCACACGCCACACCTCACATCCCCAACCATAGCACTCAGCAGGGATGACTGTGCTAGGGAAATTGTGTGTGTGTGTGTGTGTATGCGTGTGTGCACGCGTGCGTGTTCACATGCACACACTCTAAGACTGGGGCTTGAGCTCTGGGCCTGGGTGTTATCCCTTAGCTTTTTTGCTCAAGGCTGATGCTTAACCAGGTGAGCAACAGCTCCACTTCTGGCTTTTTTGTTAATTGGAGATTAATTTAGTTAATTGGAGATAATCTCATGGACTTTCCTGCCTGGCTGGCTTCGAACCACTATACTCAGATTCCAGCCTCCTGAGAAGCTGGGATTACAGGTGTGAGCCACCAGCACCCAGCTAGAAATACTCTTCCTTCCTGTGCTAAGCTGGGCAGGTGATGCTTACTTACCCTGTGGGCAGAGAGAGGGAGGGGAGGGGTGTCTCTCCATGACAGCATGTGGATTCCTGGATCCAGCCTAGATTCTTTACAGGTATCATGTGTTTCCTATATTCCCCGGCAACACACGTGGCGTATGTGGATGTGTACTGGGCTTCTGTCATTTGTGATGGAGTGAATCCTGACGCTGATGCTTTAAAACTCCAGCAGTAAGTGGAGCATCACGACTGAGTAGATCTTACCCGCTCACCCCGTGCGGCCTGAGGCCGAGGCCCTGCCCATCTCCTTCTCTCCTAAGACTCTCCTGCATCTGAAAGACTTGTACACGCCACACGCCTTCGCACAGGGCCCTCCCTCCCACTGGGCCACTGCAGCCCCCGGAGGGCAGCCCCGCTGACCACACCGAGGGGTGAAGGCTGGGACCCAGGAGGAAGCAGCGCGAGCGGGGTCTGTCTCCCCAGCCTGGCACTTGGCCTGGTGACCGCCGCACGGAGGCGGCGCCCGGGCTGGAGCCGGGCTGTGTGGAGAGCGAAGGGTGGAGAGGAGATTCCCGCCCAGCCAGCGGCGCAGGAAGCTCCCAGTCACCGCCCGCCAGGCAGGGCCCGGCCCGCCACGCGGCTGCAGCTGTCCACCGAGCCTGATTTGTACTGAACTGCTGACCGTCTGCCAAACGCCCTCAGAACACCACTATAAACACCACGTTGATACTTACAACGTAACATCCTGCCTCCAACGTCCCATCGCCAATCCCAACTTCACCTCTCATGTCCCCCCACCCCCGGGGTTCCGGTGTTTCTGTCCCTCACACGACGCCACTCTGTGGGGACTCGGTGAGTGCGGAGGACACGGGATGCCATGTCATCTGTGACCAGGGCCCAAGGGGGTCCCCTCTTCTCCCCCACGCCCGTTCTGTGGAAAGAGGATGGGGACCAGCGGGGGGGAGGGGAAGCAGGGATGGGGGCGGTAAACATGGTCTAAGTACACGTGCGGTGGTGTCATAATAAAACCTACTACTTTGTACAACTAATATATACTGCTAATATAAAAGATTTGTTAGATAAAATCAGTATGTATTATCTCCAAGAAAAAAAAAAAAGGCTTCCCTGCCAGCCTCTGTTTTCTATGGCTGGCCTCCGAGGGGGGCGGGGGGGAGACAGAGCCAAGGGAGCCCGGGTGGGACCCCAGCTTGGCGGGACCCCCAGCTTGGCGGGACCCCCGGCTTGTTGAGACCCCCATGCGTCACAGCCCACCGTGGCTGGAGGCGCAAGCCCATCGATCAGGGCAGGACTGGAGACGAGGCTTCCTGGAGGAGGAGGAGGAGAGGGAACCACAGGAGGGTGCTGGGGGACCCCTCCCCGCCACCGTCACTGCAGCCAGAGAGCGACATGCGTGGGAGCCACACGCCCCGTGCTATGCACACACAGGGCAGACCCTGTCAGGCAGGGGGCACCCGCCCTGGAGAGTGCCCGTCAGGGGCTGAGGGTCAGGACGCCACTCTGAAGACAGTGGGCTTTCAAACCACAGGTGCTCGCCCAGGCAGGGTCCTAAGGTCAGAAAGATCCAGAAGCAGGAGAGCCGCAGGAGCAGGAGGCATTTCAGCAGGTGGGGTGGGCGGGGCAGGCCTGGGGCAGGGGTGCCCTGTGGGCAGAGGGGAGGGGAAGCAGGGAGCGTGGTTTGGAGAACACAGGATGAACTTGGGGTGTAGGGAAGGGCCTGCACTGAGGAGGGCCCCATGGTCCCATCTATACACATGGGAAGGGGGCAGGGGATAGAGGGCCTGGCCCAGGCCTCGGGGCTTACCGGCTCCCTCCACGGCTTCTCCACGTCTGGCCCGGGGGCCGCCGGGCACGGTGGGTGCAGAGGCTTCTCCAGCGCCTGGTCCGGAGCCAGGGCTGGCCGGGGGCGCTTCGCTCCCCTCCTGCTCCCAGGAGGCAGTGGCGTTGAGCCGGGCTCGAGCCTGGGGCTGTGGGGCCAGCGGGGGTTCAGAGGGGCTCAGAGGAGGGGTGCTGGAGGCCATCCTACCTGCAAGAAAGCAGAAGGCTAGGCTTCCGGAGTCTGCCACCTCCAGCTTGCAGGTTCTGGTATCTTAGTGACCCGAGCCAGCAACGCTGTCCAGCTCCACACAGCCCAGCAGCTCCAGCTCGGGTCCTGGCATCGCAGGCCAAGGCACGAGACTCTGGGCCTTAGTGTCCTCCCCTGAGAAATGGGGACAGGGCTTTCTGGGCAGGGCCTGACCTTGGGAACGAATGAGGGCCCACGTCAAGCACAGGCCACCAGACCTGAGCACAAGTGCATCTCATCGTGCGTTCACGCTGCCACAGAGGGTGCGACATTCCACGCTGGTGTTCTTGTTAATGACAGCAATAGGTGAGCACTGGTAATCTGTAATCCCAGCTACATAAGAGGCTGAGACCTGGAGGACCAAGGTTATGTGCCAGTACACACACACACACACACACACACACACACACACACACACACACACACACACACACACACACGCACGCACACACGCACACATACACACACACAGAGGCACAGAGAGGCCACAGGAAGGCCACAGGAAGGCCACAGGAAGGCCAGAGGCTGGAGTGATGCAAAACCGTGGATACCACAAACTGATGATGGTGCTGAATCGATGGAAACGGAGCCCCCGCCCCGCCCCGAGGTGCCCACGTGGTACACAACTTGACCTTGGCCTTCAGTCGTCTGAACGGTGAGAATAAACTTTGTGTTATTTTAAGCCACCAGTTTCCGGTGGTTTCTTTTGGGAGCTTTAGGAAATGAATCTCCCAGCAGAGAGTAGAAGTTACGTGAGCAGGCTCAGGGTGGGGAGGGGAGGAGGAGCTGGGGAAGCCAGGATTTCAAACCAGACCTGCCCAGCTGTGGGGCCCGTCACGGGAGAGAGGTCACAGAGCCTCACACGCTACTAACACACACACAAGCAAACTGGGCACAGCGCCACAGGGTGAAGAGGCTTCTAGAACAGAAGAGAGCACAGGTCTATGGCGCATGGCATCCCACGGGGAAAGGGCTCGGCAACCTGGAAATCACCCTGCCAGCACCATCAGGCAACCTCGCGCCACAGACCACGGAATAGAAAGCCTGAACGGGCTTCGGGCGGGGGCCACAACTCCCCGAAACGGTCAGACCCCCAGCGTGCTCTGAGGCGTGAGGGTTTTCCTCAGATTCCCCTAACTCGGGGCACGTGCATCCTCTCCATCACAGATGAGGAAACGGAGGCAGAGTTGGGGGAGCTCCTACCACTAATCTCCTGGCCCTGGGCTGCCCACAGGCCGGGCATCTCCCCCCTCCTGTGTGCCTACTATCCTCATCTGAAATGGGAACACCCCACTGACGAGTGACAGAGCCAGAGGCCAGAGCCTGTCGGCTGCTAGCAGCTTCAGGCCCAGAGCCTGGGGGAGGAGGGGTGTGGGGGGAGGTTTTGGGGGGTCCTGGGTAGATGCTTCCAGAGACCACTGTTCATGGGGAAACTGGGAACAGAGCCAGACTATCCCATTTCAGCTCTCGCACCAGCCACAAAGGGCTGAAGATCAGATTCTGTGTCCAAAGAGCAGCACAGATTTCCAGCTGGACAGTCTTCCCGCAAGGGATGAGCTCTTGACGTAACTTCTGAGCCTTGTTTTAAAACATTGCCTTGAGGTTACTTTAAAACCCAAAGCATCTGAGCCTTGTCTATCTGCTTGGAAGTCAATGCTGGGCTCCACGCCATCTCTGAGAGGAGGCTTCTGGAAACAGCAAAGCAACCTCTGTAAACGTTGCCATCTAACAGCATGTGTGGACTCAAGGGGCATCGGACCAGTGGGCACCAGGACCCAGGCAGGTCTCCAAGCCAGGGGGTGGACCGAGGAGCTCCAAGACCCAAGCAGACATGAAGACTCCAGGGCATCCACACCGAGGTAGCACCCAGACCCAAGGAGCCCCAGATCAAGAAGGCCCACGCACCCAGGAGCCCCGCCTGGCTAAGGCACAGAAAAGCCTGGTGGCTTGGCACACAAAGCCCGTGATCCAGTCCCCAGAGCTATCTGAGGTAGCAGGAAGGCCGGACCCGGCTTGCCTCCTCTGGGTACTCAGCTACTACAGAGTCAAGCACCCTCCCGGTGGTCAAGAAAGCCTAAGGCCGGTACCTGTCACCACGAACAAGGGCCCTGCCCTCATCTGTTGCATGCTTTTCCCTCATCCACCAAGCAGGCAGGACACATCATCCTGCGGTCCCACATGTCAGCCCTCACCCCACTGCAGACCGGAGACCTGCTCAGTGTGAAATGCCAGGGCTGAAGTTCAAATCCACACCCAGGATAAAAACCCCAGCACACTCAGAAAGAGACCCTCGAACTTCCCTGCACCCCTTCCAGATCCATCACTTCCCAAAAGGGCCATCCTTCCTTGGCTCAGGCAGCAGATGCACCGGGCCTGACCCTGCAGGGTCCTCCTCCCACGAGCCAGCCTCCAGCCGCCATGCAGAGCACGGCAGCCCGAGCCAGAGGTCCTGCCCGCCTTGGTAGGCCTTTTCCAGCAGCCTCTTCTGTGGTCTGTCTTCCGCACCTGCTCACTGGTAAATACAGCTCCCAGGGCCTCTGCCTCCAGCCCTCTCTCTGCTGGAGGGGGTAGGAGGGATGGCACCATCCTGGCTAACTGCCCTGCCTCAGTTTCCCCATCTGTACAAAGGAGAGGTTGGGATACTTTCCATATCAGACAGCAATCTGCAATTTGACGAAGGATTAAACCCTAACTCATTCCTTCCATTCAGGTGGAAATCACCCTCTAAATGTAAAGTCCTGGAAAAATACAGGTTTGGGCTGGCTGTTGGGCTGAGACGCGTGCTCGTCACATTGCAGTCAAAGTAAAATCTCTGACTACTGAGACTGGGAGGCTGCAGGAGGATTCATTTTCAGGTCTCCAGAGGCGAGCCTAGTTTGGATCAAAGAGTTTGTCATTCCAAAACAAACAAACGGTTCTGGGCCCTGGTTGGCCACCGGAATGACAAAGATCAGGAAAGAATGCATACAGCATGAACTGGACTGGGCTGCCTCCTCCCTTCTCTGCTTGGTGATGCTGACCCCAGAAGACTCAGGCCGTGCTTCAGGGCATGCAGTAAGGGCTTCACATATGCCAGCAGAAGCCTAGGATGGCCTGGCCGTGGGAAAGCACATCAGCCTGGGACTGGTGTGGCTGGTGACCTTAAGCAAGTGGCTCCGAGGCCTGGGCACCCTGACTACAGAACGAGAGCCTGGTCATGCTGGCTTTGCCCCCAAGGCCACGGTGGCCACAGTGGTGACTTGGGACTCGTCATTGTGTAAGATCCCAAAACACAGAGTGGCCGGCATTCTTTCCCTGTGAGCACCATGGCATATTTTTATCCCCTCAGAACACAAATGCCAGCACCAAGGAGTGAGTTGGGCTGAGGAGCCACCACCCCTACAGATAGCCCCCAGACCTCTCTTCGGAGACAGGGAGCAGCTTGCACGTGGGGCCTCTGCCCAGATGCTCCAACCCCGCAGCCCAGTCCAGCCCCCCAGGGGCAGCCCCGGCCTCAAAGCCACTCCTGGACATCATTTCCTCTCCACCTCCAGGATCCCCGCATGGGACACCCAGGGCTCACACACAGAGGGACCCCAGAGAGGACTGGCCAGGTGATGAAACCCTCAGCCCTCTACCTGGGGTCACGCAACCCGGCTCTCACTGGCTTGCGGAAGAAGGTCTCCACCACACCGCTGAGCAGGCTTTAAAGCACTGTGCGGTATCATTACGGGGTTGTTTAGCATGAAATGAAAATTTATCTCCAGTAAGGGGTGGAAAACAATGACTTCCTAAAATGTTAAGACTTACAATCACTGGGTAAGGAGTGGGTGGCTTTATTATATTCTTTTTTTTAAAAAATGTATTTCCCTAATTTCCTATAATGAATAAACAATGTTTGATGGAAAACGCGTGTGTGTGTGTATGTGTGTGTGTGTTTTCCTGGGGCTTGAATTCAGGGCGTGGGCACTGTCCTTGAGCATTTTTGCTCTACCACTTGAGGCACAGGTCCACTGCTAGCATTTTTGGTGTTAATTGGGGGTGAATCTCACACTTTCCTGCCCAGGTTGGCTCTGAACTGCGATCCTTAGATCTCAACCTCCTGAGTAGCATAGGCCACCAGCGCAGGGCCAGGGTGTTATTTTTTAAACTCATTTATGACTGAGTCCTAGAGAACTGGGCTCCGTAGGTCCACGGCGTGGGGTGTCCACTCTGGCCTGGCCTGGCCCCTGGCACAGGGCTACGGCTCAAGACAAGGACACAAAGCCCTTGGTGGCTCCCAGATACCTATTTTTGCTCTGAGTATTAAGAGCTAAACCAAGGAACATTGCAGCTTACCAATGTGGCAAGTTCAGAGATATAAAGCAATGGGCTGAATTGAGAATGGCCTGGCCTTGATCATGGATAGCATAGATGCCCACACCTGGTACATCAGCAGGCACGGATGGACAGCCCCATGCCAGGACGTGCCTGCCCCAAAGAGGCTGTTCCAGGGCCAGACTTCGAGCAGCTCCGTCAGGACAGGAAGACCAGCACCCCAGCAGATAAACCACGAAGGCAGAGCAGCACTTGAGGCTGCTGGACACATAAGGAGGCCCTCAGTCAACCATGGGAAGGCCCTACAGAGCCTCAGGACAAGCTGGGGTTGGGGCGGGGGTGGGATCTGGGCACCCAGCCCAGGAGAGGAAGCATAGGGCAGCAGTGAGCCAGGATGTGTCCAGCTAGAATGTGATTGGTGGGTGGACACAGGAGGTAGAGAAGAGGCCTGTTGAGAGCAGGGCAGGTCCCCAGAGCCTGAATGAATGCCAGGTCAGGAGGCAGACTGGGCCCCACAGGCCAGGGAGAGGAGTTCCAAAGCCATCAGAGGACGGGAGACATGGCTCACCAGTAGAGCACCTGCCTAACAAGTGTAAGCCCCTGAGTTTAAGCCCCAGTATCTACAAAAGGAATCCTCAGGGCTTCTGGAGTCAGGCTCTGGGACTAGGGAGGAGGCACGGATGGGAGTCAGCCAGGGTGAGGGAAGGGGCCGGGCATCCTCACAGGCTCCTCATCCGCTGTGAGGAGCCTGGAGGTCACAGAGCAGGGACAGGCTTGGGGCTACAGCTCATTCCCTGAGTTGGTGGGTAGGGTGCCCACTGTGACTCTTAATGCCACTGTTAGGGTACCTGGCACCAAGCAGGCATTCCTGAGGCCTAACTAAGCTGGGTACGAGGGGGGAGAGGGCGGGACAGCTATGCTGGGCCTGCAGCCCCAGGCTTGCCAGCTTGGCCTGGCAGGGACAGGGAAGGCGAGAGCTGGGGAGCCCTCTGCACTCTTCCAAGATGACGACCAAAAGGAACCTGTCCCCAGATCCCTGGCCAGATGCCCTCTCAGAGTCACAGTCCTGGGAGACAGAGGCAGACAGGTAGGGAGGGGCCTAATGTCAGGCTGTAATGAGCAGGGGCAGTCAGCACCCAGGGTACCAGGGCACAGCTCTGGGGTACAAGAAGGGAAAACCCCTTACAATCAGGAAAGTCCTGGGCCAACTGCCAGGGATCATCATACAAGGGGAGGGGGGAGGGGGGCAGGGCAGCGCTGGCTGGGGGCCGGGCAGAGATCTCACAACTGTGGCGGTGGGTCCAGACCTGCGCCTGGCCTCAATCCTCCCCCATCAGAGGGGAGGGGGCCTGTAACTCCTACCCTCTGTGGCCCCTGAGAGGGGTGAAGAAGGGAGTGGAGGGAGCCCCAAGAAGCTCAAATGTTGGTTCCTTGGAATTTCATGACATCAACTATAGAAAATGGGGTGAAAGGAGGGCTTCATCACATGCAGAGTTGACCCACAAGGGCTGGGTCAAATCTGCAGAAAGCTTCCAGCGATCAGACCGGAGATGAAGGCCCCGGATGGCTCATACCAGAGCGTGGTCACACCAGGGCCGGGGCAGGTCACAGCTTGAGGGGTGAGGGGCTCCCACTGCCCACCTCCTCTAAGGGGGGGTGGGGGGGGACAGGAGGAACTAACTGACCACTGGGCTCTTTAGTAGCTGACCTCTCATGACCCACTAACCCCACCTGGGATTGACCTCCCCCCCATGACCCGCTAACCCCCACGTGGGACTGACCCCTTCCCCATGACCCGCTAACCCCCGCCCCCCCCCCCGCGGACGCCTTCCAGCGGCCCTGGGGCGGTCCGGCCCGGCCGGCTGCGGTTCGGGCATGATGGGGCAGCTCGGTGCGGCGGGCCGGGAGGAGGGACCGGCCCTGGGGAAAGGATGTCCCCTGCCGCCCCGGCCCCAGATCGCTGGACCCCGGGGCCGGTGTCCCCGCCCCGGCTCGCCCGGGCCGGAGACCACTTTCCCGGACTAGACGCCACCCGTCCCGGGAAGGCGTCACCTCGGGCGTCGCGAAGCAGCGGGCCTCCCGACCCTCCCACGTCCCGGAACTTACAGCGCACTTTGGGCCCGGTCACTTTTCAGTTTGGAAGGGGAAACTGAGGCCCGCGGCGGGCGCCCCGCCCCCTCCCACACACAGCCCTTCCCGCTCTCCGGGTCCCCGGCCCGAAAGCACTCACCGGCTGGAGGGCTCAGGGCGCCGCGATGGTCTCCAGGCCCGCCGCAGAGTCGCCGGGGAGCGGCCGGGAGAGCAGCGGCCGGCACGGCGAGCGGAGCGCGCTGCCCCGGAGCCGGAGAGCGCGGCCCAGGGCCCCGGGGGCGGAGCGCGGCGGGGGCGGGACCTCGGGACGTCCTCCACTCCCAGCGCGGCCCTGCAGACGCGGCGCCAGCTCGACTCGAGGAGCGGCTGGCGCGCCTGCCAATCACAGAGTGTCCCAGCCAATCGAGGTGCGCCCCGCCTGCCCAGGCGGGCCCTCTCCCAGTGCAGCCGGGACTGGGGCGCGGGCGGGTCCCGGCGCCCACGGCGAAAGTTTCCGAGCGGACTCGGATCGGTGTCCTGCCGGGCTCCGCCCACGGGGCGTCCTTGGGCTGAGCCAGGCCGCGGGCCCGGTGCACAACAGGTGCCTGGGTCCTTGGGCCCGACTCTCCGTCACCTTTACTCGGCAGCCCCGCCCTGGGATCCGCTTTCATTATGCCTATTAGTTCATGGCGTATGAACCGAGCCCCCGAGCCCCGCGCCGGACGCTGCTGGACACCGGGCGGCGGCCGGGACAGGAGAATGCGGAATCGTCGGCCAGCACCGGTAGCTCACGAGTATAATCCTAGCTACTCAGGAGGCCGAGATGTGAGGGCCGAGGTTCGAAGCCAGCCCAGGAAGGAGACTTCGTGAGACTCTTATCTCCAACTAATCACCAAAACGCCAAAAGTGGCGCTGTGGCTCAAGTAGGAGAGCACACTAGTCTTGAGCTGCAAAAGCTCAGGGACAGGCCCAGGACTTAGTATAAAATTAAATAATTAATTTTTAAAAAACGTGTGTGTGTTCAAGGCCAGTTTTAAATGAAAATCAGATGCCACCTAGCTTGCTTTCCATGGGATTAATTTAAAAGTATGTAGTAGCCCTGGCAGCCAAGACTCCCTTCTTCCAGTCCTCTGTGTTAGACACGCCCGATGATTCCTCAGTGTCGGAAACAAAAAGACACCCAGAGATGCAGGAGATTTTGCCAAGGCAATTTACTTGTGTAGGAAAGGGTGCAACAGGGCGACTCTCCCCAGAGGGCGGTCTGCTAGGTTTTTAATCCGTGGGAATTGTCCCAATAAGTAGAATTGATTGCCAAGGTGAGGAAGGGAGCCATTCGTTAATTCCAACCAAAACTTTGTTTTGTTTCCTCCACAGCACCCGCTGGGAATGGGGCTGGGAATGGCAGAGCCGGGAGAGGTTGATGAGGTCAGTGGAAAGCTCCCCAGCAAAGGGCTCTTGATTCCTTTGAACTCTGTTGACGAAGACTTCTCTTCCTAACATGGCTGGCTGGTCACCCACAGCACAGACAGCAGTTGCAGTTTTAACTCCTTTGACACAAGATTCACAAACTGCACAGATAACAATTACACATGAAGTCCAGGAAATACCATATACAGGATGGAGGTGGTTTGGTTTGATGGTAAAGACTGCTTTTTCTCACAGCTTGTGTCTGAAAAGTCTGATTGGAGATAAGGTAAAAAGCAGTGCTTGCTTAGGTCCCTGGGGAATGGGTCCTAGGCCACCCTTGCCGTCACCACAGAATGGGGAGGAAGGGAGGAAAAAGGAAGGTGGGAGGGAGTTAAGAAGGGAGGGGAAGGACGGAGTGGCTTTGCCTCTTTTCTTACTGGACTTCTCCTGGGGATTTTCCATTTTGCTTTTAAGAACTCAAGAATGCAGGTGTCATTGGGCTCAGGTTGGATGATAAAGGAACAAAATAAATCTCTCAAACTGTTGCTGCTCACACTGTGTGCTTTTAAGCCAGGGTTTCCAGAGTTCACTAGGAGCGTGCTGTGTGCAGTGACTCCTTGCAGCCGAGTGCCAGCCGCAGGGGCTCTGGATGCTGACGGCCTCTCTAGATCCATGGATAGATTTTCCCAAAACGACCTTCTCCAAGTTGTTTTCAGCACACACTGCTCAGGAATTCTCTCTCTCTCTCTCTGTCTCTCTGTCTCTGTCTCTCTGTCTGTCTCTCTGTCTCTCTGTCTGTCTCTCTGTCTGTCTCTGTCTCTCTGTAGCACTGAGGGTTGAACTCAAGGGCTCATGCTTGCTTGGCAGGCACTCTACCACTTGAGCCATGCCTCCACTCACATGTCTAACCCTCTCCCAGTAAGGAAAATGAACAATGGGCCCTGCAATTATAAGCTTCATTCCCCTGGTTACTGATGGTCTTACTGCATTTACTGTGGCTATGACAGAATACACCAGAGGGGTGATCTCGAGGGGGAAGAAGGCTGTGCGGCTTGTGGATCTGGAGGTGGATGAGGCCAGGTCATGCGGCTGCGTCTGGTCAGGTGGCCTCTTGGTCCTTACAGGACAGAGGGGTGGAAGGGAACACACACGGGATTTGAGGAAGGAAGAGCACACAGCGGTGGCCTGGCCCACTCCGCAGGTGGCAACCCACTCTGTCAGCCATTCACCCACCTCCCGCTCAGAGAGCTGTGTTTAAGTTGGAGTCAACACATTTCTCATTTCTTGGTGAAAATATTCCAGATCCTTTCCTCCAGCGTGGTGGAAAGTTCACGATCACGGCCCTCAGCCCGCCCACGATGCCTCCCCCCCCCCCCCCCCACCTCAGCCAGGCCACCAGCGCCTCTCCCTCCTCTCTATCTCCAGCAGCGTCCGGGCAGCCAGCCTCTCCGTCCCGCCAACTCCCAGGCCTGACCGCAGACAGGAAGAAACCACAGCACTGCAGAGGTTGGCGTTGCTGGTTTCTTAATCTTGAGACACTGTCACTTCCTCTCTGTCCCCTGGAAGCCTGGAGGCTCCTCCAAAACCAAGTCCATGACTTTCTTGCAGCCTCCCTCCAGAACTGAGGGCTAAGGTCCGTTTGAGCAGCTCTCCAAGCCTACCCTGAGCCAGTGGCCCCAGTCACGCTTCTGAGGCTGAGAGCAGAGAGGATGCCTGCAGCCACGGGTCCAGATTTTGTTGGCTACGTCTCTCCATTTTTTGTTGTTGTTGCTGTCAATACTAAGGCTTGAACTCAGGGCCTTGCAATGTCCCTTAGCTTTTTCACTCAAGGCTGGTGCTCTACCACAGCTCTGCCAGCAGCTTCTTGGTTTCTTGGTGGTTATTGGAAATAAGAGTCTTACAGGCTTTTCTGCCTAGGCGACTCCGAACCCTGATCCTCAGATCTCAGCTTCCTACATTGCTGGGATTACAGGTGTGAGCCACAGGGCCTGGTCCAGCCTCAGTCTTTGTTATTGTCAACTAGAACAATCCAGAACCTACTAGGCCTCGTTTTCCACCCTATGCTGGAATGGAAGGTACTGCCATTGCGGGGTTCGTCACTGCCTGGTCCTCCTGGTACCCACACAAAGTCTTACTGAGGCTAAGCCCCTTCACGAGGCTCCACGGGCCCTGGACAAGCCGAGGAAAGGGCAGATGGAGGAATCGTCCTTTACAGGCCGAAGGGGAGAGAATTCAGCAAACCTGTGCTACAGGAGCCTTGTTCAGAGCATTCTCCACAGAGCTGAAGATCCGCAAGAAAAAGAGAAAAAAGAACAATTCTGATCATGACAAGTTAATAGCCAGAAAATGACAGAATCAATGAAGTATAATAATGTGGAGGAAAAGCACGAAGATCATCAGAACAAAAAGGAGAGATTTGAAAGACAATCCCAGGAAGGCATCATGCCATGGAGAGGAGCCCTTAGCCAGCTGGAGAGGCAGAGATTAAAGCACTGCGAGACAGTACCCCTGGGCTACGGTACACTGTTGAGTGCAAACCTCAAGGATGCAGTGAAAATCTTGCAGAATTTTCTAAACAAAAGAATAAAAAGAAAAGACAAGAAAAGAACCAAGAGATGGGGTGGGGCCTCAGATTCCTGAGATTAGAGAAAAGCAAGAAAATAGCAACAGGGGTGATGGAGAGAAAACCCAGCCATGCCTCCTACCCGAAGAGAAACAGCTCCGTCATTTCTCTCTGACCGCGGCACAGACTGGAGAAAGCAGGTGGCCCGCTCAGAAAGCGGTGGCGAGCGATCGGCCTTGGAAAGTCCACGGTTGAAATGCTAAAAGCATTGGTGATTTCGGACTGTATGTAGATATTCTCACATGATGTGGGAAAATCTACTTTGGCTCCAAATGGAAAACAAAAACCTGTTTATCTTGGAGAAACCTGGACATTGCAGAATCGCCTGTGGCTGGGGGAGGGGAGGAAGTGAGAGGGTCCGAGGGACGTGTGGGGAGAGGCGGGAACCTTTGAATCCCGGGACAGAGGCTAGGATGGTAGAGGACATCACAGCACTAACCACACGGTCTGATACAAGGAAACAGAGACTGACAGGAAATATATAGTAATTGTATATATGGGTTGGGGGGTGGTAGGAAGGGAAGAACTGAAATCTAGCTCGTGCTATTTACCAGAAATGTTGCCAAATAGGAACCTAAAATGGACCCTTAAGCTGTGCCCTTGTCTCATGCTTGTAATCCCAGCTGCTCCGGAGGCTGAGATCTGAGGATCAAAGAGAGAGATTCAAAGCCAGCTGGGGCAGAGAAGTGCGTGAGACTCTTATTTCCCATTAACCACCAGACAGCTGGACGTGGAGCTGTGGCTCATGTGGTAGGACACTAATCTTGAGCACAAAAGCTCAGGGATAGTACCCGGGCCCTGAGTTCAAGCCCCAAGACTGACACACACACAAAAAAAGACATTTGAAATCTGGAATGAAAAATAAAACCAATAAGAATGGCGGTTACTATTGGATAAACATCTCTGGAGGTCAGAGATGGCTCTAGGGAGAAAACATAGGTTGTGTAATGACCAAGGCCTGGTCCACAAAGACCAAATCACCCCCCTCCTGTCCCCACCCCCCCCGCACCTCCTTGCCTCTCCCCCCCCCCGCACCTCCTTGCCTCTCCCCCCCGCACCTCCTTGCCTCTCCCCCCGCACCTCCTTGCCTCTCCCCCCCACCTCCTTGCCTCTCCCCCCCCACCTCCTTGCCTCTCCCCCCCGCACCTCCTTGCCTCTCCCCCCCCGCACCTCCTTGCCTCTCCCCCCCCGCACCTCCTTGCCTCTCCCCCCCCGCACCTCCTTGCCTCTCCCCCCCGCACCTCCTTGCCTCTCCCCCCCGCACCTCCTTGCCTCTCCCCCCCGCACCTCCTTGCCCCAACCCCCCGCACCTCCTTGCCTCTCCCCCCCCGCACCTCCTTGCCTCTCCCCCCCGCACCTCCTTGCCTCTCCCCCCCCGCACCTCCTTGCCTCTCCCCCCCCGCACCTCCTTGCCTCTCCCCCCCGCACCTCCTTGCCTCTCCCCCCCCGCACCTCCTTGCCTCTCCCCCCCCGCACCTCCTTGCCTCTCCCCCCGCACCTCCTTGCCTCTCCCCCCCCACCTCCTTGCCTCTCCCCCCCCCGCACCTCCTTGCCTCTCCCCCCCGCACCTCCTTGCCTCTCCCCCCCCCGCACCTCCTTGCCTCTCCCCCCCGCACCTCCTTGCCTCTCCCCCCCCGCACCTCCTTGCCTCTCCCCCCGCACCTCCTTGCCTCTCCCCCCCCGCACCTCCTTGCCTCTCCCCCTCCACCTCCTTGCCTCTCCCCCCCGCACCTCCTTGCCTCTCCCCCCCGCACCTCCTTGCCTCTCCCCCCCCGCACCTCCTTGCCTCTCCCCCCCGCACCTCCTTGCCTCTCCCCCCCCGCACCTCCTTGCCTCTCCCCCCGCACCTCCTTGCCTCTCCCCCCCCACCTCCTTGCCTCTCCCCCCCCACCTCCTTGCCTCTCCCCCCCGCACCTCCTTGCCTCTCCCCCCCACCTCCTTGCCTCTCCCCCCCCCGCACCTCCCTCCCGCACCTCCTTGCCTCCCCCCCGCACCTCCTTGCCTCTCCCCCCCGCACCTCCTTGCCTCTCCCCCCCTGCACCTCCTTGCCTCTCCCCCCGCACCTCCTTGCCTCTCCCCCCCCGCACCTCCTTGCCTCTCCCCCTCCACCTCCTTGCCTCTCCCCCCCGCACCTCCTTGCCTCTCCCCCCCGCACCTCCTTGCCTCTCCCCCCCCCGCACCTCCTTGCCTCTCCCCCCCACCTCCTTGCCTCTCCCCCCCACCTCCTTGCCTCTCTCCCCCCCCCGCACCTCCTTGCCTCTCCCCCCCACCTCCTTGCCTCTCCCCCCTCCTGCACCTCCTTGCCTCTCCCCCCCCACCTCCTTGCCCCACCCCCCGCACCTCCTTGCCTCTCCCCCCCACCTCCTTGCCTCTCCCCCCCCGCACCTCCTTGCCTCTCCCCCCCGCACCTCCTTGCCTCTCCCCCCCCGCACCTCCTTGCCTCTCCCCCCGCACCTCCTTGCCTCTCCCCCCCACCTCCTTGCCTCTCCCCCCCCGCACCTCCTTGCCTCTCCCCCCGCACCTCCTTGCCTCTCCCCCCCACCTCCTTGCCTCTCCCCCGCACCTCCTTGCCTCTCCCCCCCCACCTCCTTGCCTCTCCCCCCCCGCACCTCCTTGCCTCTCCCCCCCCCCGCACCTCCTTGCCTCTCCCCCCCCACCTCCTTGCCTCTCCCCCCGCAGGCAGCTGTGTGTTCCTCCTTGCATCCTGAGTGAATGAATGAATGAATGAATGTGTTATCCTGTGTGGGGACCTTATACAAGCTCTTTCTAGCCTACAGGACAGAGTCCAGAATCCCTCATGTGACAGCCAGGCCCTCCTACCGCTTCGCTCCTGACTTTTCCCTGGTGTTACATTGTACAGTCACATCTGGCCCCACTTTGATTTATTGACAACGTTTATTGACTAATTGTGTGTGTGTGTGTGTGTGTGTGTGTGTGTGTGTGCGCGCGCACTGGAACTTGAACTCAGGGCCTCATACTCTTGCTTGGCCTTTTTGCTCAATGCTGGCACTCTACCACTTGAGCCACAGCTCCACTTCTGACTTCTTACTGGTTCATTGGACACAAGAGTCTCACAGTCTTTCTTTCCCAGGCTGGCTTTGAGTAGCTAACATTACAGGCGTGATCACCAGCTCTGTGTTGATAGACTTCTTGCTAGCTCCAGGTACTGGGCGACACAGAATACTTACAGAGAAGGGGCAGCGGCCCAGTGAGTCACCTCTGGAGGCGAGAAGAGTTGGGGTTTCAGACCATTTCTGTACTGGTCAAACAGTGCTCCAAACACAACTGGAAGGGATCAGGAACCAGTGAATGGACCTCTGACTCAGAAAAAAAAAATAAATGATTAACAAGGCTTTTCAGGCTTGATTAAGGATCTTATCCCAATCCTAGGCTGTGTGGATTTCCATGAATCCCACATGAACCCCTCACCGCAGAGGGGCATGGGGCTATCTGAGCACACGCAGAGCTGGTGATATGAAGACAAAACAAAGAGATAGGAGTCAGAGATGCAGCCCTTGGAGTGATGCGGCCACAAGCCAAAGAATGGCAGCCCACCTGGAAGCAGGAAGAGACCGGGACCAGATTCTCCTGGGTCTAGGCTCCACGACTGCCTTCAGACCCCAGCCTCCTCTGTCATTGTAAGCCACTGCGTTGTGGCACAGTACACAGGCAGCCACAGGAAACTCACCAGTTTGTGGTCGTGCTGGGAGCCAGCCAAGATCCTGTGGATGCACTTGGGTAGGGTACATAGGTCCCGGCCCTGGGTGAGGGCATCTTTGGAGTGGGTGTGCGGGAGTGGGGGGGGAGGGAGACAGTGCCAACTGCTGGGATTTAATCATACCCATGTCAAAATCAAAGACTCAAGGGGTCGAAGCCTTGGTCTCGGTCCCAGGACCGCCAGCAATACCGGGCATGGGCCAGATACAGTGTCCCACAGTGTCCCACTGTGGGCCCCTTGGGGCACCCAAATGCCCTGTGACTGGAGTCTGGAGTCTTCAGCCTCCCCCCTGGCTGATGAAGTGGGAACAGCATGGGGGGGGGGCTGAGCCACACATGGGATGGGGGAGGGTGGAGGAGGGGGAGGGTATCAGCTCAGCCTGGAGCCGTGACTGCCTCACCAGTCATCCACAGAACCGTGGGTCACGGTGCTGGCCCCAGAATAGGTCCCTTGGGTGCAGGCTGGACACAGAGCCCGCTGCTCACCCCGACTTCAGAAGCACCATGGGTGAGGGCACTCAGGTCCACCAGAAGAGGGGGGGCAGCTGATTCCATTCCGGGGATGGATCTGCCACAGCGTGGGCCGCCAGGCCTCTGCCTCCTGGGGGAGCTGGGGTGGGGGTCCCAGCCCACTGCGGTGGGGGGGGCAGAGCCCCAGACCCCAGGCCCCCCTCCCTGCGCCCCCTCCCCCGCGGCCGCTCCTTCTCTTTTCCACCTGAGCCCCGCCCAGTCCGCCGCCCCTCCAGGGCAGCACACGCGGTCCGGGGATGTGCTGGTCACACGGCTCTGTGTCACGCGGCCCACGCCTGCCCACCCCTCCACCGCCCCCCACGTGCACACGGGCCCCATTGTCTGCAGGAACTCAGAGCCTCCGCCCGCAGCCAGCGAGTCGTGATTCACTCAGCTCCGAAGGCAGAGACTGGCAGCCCTCCGCACCTGTGTGCTGGGAGAGTCACATGGAAAAGAGGAAGGGGGGACCCCCCTCCCGCGTGGGGAGGCTGCCTGCACGCGGGCAGCCCAGGCAGGGCTGGGGGGAGGGGGACGCCACCCCGGGAAAACAGCCGCTCAGGGACAGACGGGACAAAGCTGAGACCCAGGAGCTATACACCTGTCACCCGCACCACGCCCGCCCGCCCGTGACACCCTGCCGTCAGCAGGGCCAGGGGCATCCTAGACACCTGCCATGCACCCCACGGGACTCCTGGGACCAGGGCCATGGAGGGAAGGGTCTGAGGCCCCACTCTGTCCCAGGGGACCTTAGGGGCTCTGCTCCAGAAGCTGGCTGGAAACAGCAGCCACTGCGGCTGGGGAGAGAGGTTGAAGGGGGGACGGCGGCAAAGCTGGCTGCAGATTCCTGGCAGGGGTGGGACACAGCAGCGGCAAACCAGGAGGTACTGACTTCGTCCTGGTTTCCTTCTTTTCTTTGTCCTCCCTCCCTCCCTCCCTCCCTCCCTCCCTCCCTCCCTCCCTCCCTCCCTCCCTCCCTCCCTTCCTCCCTCCCTTCCTTTCTTTTTTCTTTTTTCTTTGTCAGTTGTGGGGCTTGAACTCTGGGCCTGGATGCTGTCCCTGAGCTCTTCAGCTCAAGGAGCGCGCTCTATCACTTGAGCCACAGTACCACTTCCAGTTTTCTGGCGCTGGAGATGAATCTCACAGACTCTTTGAGATGGTGGCTTTGAAGCGCGATCCAGAGATCTCAGCCTCCTGCGTAGTTAGCATTATAGACGTGAGCCACCAGTGCTCAGCACTCTCTCTCTCTCTTTCTCTCCCCCCCCTACACCCCTCCCCTTTTTGGTGTCAGTACTGGGGCTTGAACTCAGGGCCTAGAGCTCAAGGATTGGGCTCTCCCATTGAGTCATCCTCTGTCTCTTGTCTCCGCTTTGTCTTCCCAGGCTGGCTGTGAACCACCATCCTCAGATCTCAGCCTCCGAGTAGCTGGGATTTGAGGTGCGAGCCACTGGCACCTGGCCACGGTCTTCACTTTGAAAAGCAATTTCACCCTCCTGGCAGGTCCCAGCAAGCCTCAGCAGAAAGTACAAGAAGCTGCCGCAGCCCCCGCCCTGCGCCCCACGCGGACATCTGCCCCCAGCTGGGCTCTTGTTACAATCCACGAACCTACATGGACCCTCCCTGGCCGCCTGGATCTCTCCTGCACTCTGGGGTTCACTCTTGATGCTGGGGGGTGCTGTGTAGCGTCTCTGCCCGCACCGGCCTGACCCGGCTGCTTGCCGCTCTCCTGGCACCGTGATCTGTGGCTGTGATGTCCCACCCTTCTGCCTTCCTGCGTGTCACCGCGGTGTCCCACCGCAGCCCCTGAGCTTGGCATCGCTCTCTTAGTTCCTCCCGGCGGCCGTTCCCTGCCTTCCTGCCCTTCCTCCCAAGCCATGAGTTTGAGGCCACAGCGGCCCACTTGCTCCCTGCTGAAGGGCGTCTCGAGGCCTCGGTAGCCGCTGCCTCTCTGCCGAGGGCGGCCCACAGCCGGGTGCCGCCCTCGACCCTCGGAGCCCTCCGTCCCGTCTGAGGGCCTGCGGTGCAGACCCTGTGCCCCAGGGTTGTGGGAGACCCCAGAGCTGGCCTGGAGGAGGTGTCCAGCGAGTGCTCGGGCTCAGGCTCCAGGGAGGAGGCACAGCGGACGGCCTGTGCGTTGACTCGAATCACTTCCTGCCCCCCCCCTCCCCCGTCATCTTTACAAAGTCCCAGGGGTGGGTGGGAGAGAGAACATCGTGTTCAATGCAGAAGAAAAAAGAAACACCAAACAATAGAACAAAGCCTCAGGCGGCGCAGCACTTAGGAGAAGAGCTGGAAACTACCGTCTCCAAGCATCCTGGAACTTGCAGGACCCCTGTGTAGTTTGTAGCCGCTGTCACCCCCCACAGGTGTGTGGGGGAGGGGACAGAGTTGGAGTCAGAGCGGGAGATGGCACAGGGGACGGGCGCGGGCGCTCGTGGGAGCCGTTTGGACAGTCAGTAGAGATGGAAATCACCCACGATTCTTGCAGGGGTCCTCCACCCTCTCCCCTTGGGGTTTCCATACAGGGGAAGCTGACCCACTTGGGGGGGTCCTGCCTTCCACCACAGCCTGGGTGACATAGAGAGAGAAGGGAAGGCTGGTCACCGTGTGGCTCCTCTGTCTGCTGTCTCCGTCCGACGCGGCCCCTCCAGTGACCCTCATCTCCAAAGACACGCCCTTCCTGGCAAGCCCCATTCTGAGCCTCCACGGTGAGTTTGGGGGCACCGTGTACCAACTCTTCGTAGCAACTGTCCACGGCGTTCACTGACTTAGGAGACAGAACGAGCATGTCCTGGCTAGATCAAGGGGTGCGGGCCAGGGGGACGGGGTCATCACAGGAGAACCGACCCGCGCCAGCCCGGCCGGCCCAGGGCAGAGCCTGAGAAACGCTTCAGCATGCGGGAGACCTGAGTCCCGGGGTGGCATGGGTGGCGGAGGCTGGGCCACGCCCCTCCCCCCTCCCCGCATCCCCCTCCCCCCCGCCAGTGAGAGGGAGTCGTGACTCATGGCAGACGCTGGGGGCGTCGGAGCCGTTCCTGCCTCATGACAGTGCCATGCATCACACCACAGCCCGGCTGCAGCCTACACACGCTCCAGGCTTGGGTGCCCTCTGTCTAGCTGGGTCCGGGGGTGGGGGGAGGCGGGAGGGGTCTGGGCACACCGGCAGGAGTGGCTGGCCATCCTCCAACTTTGTGCATCTGCTCAAGGGGGCAGCACTTCCCAGGCCCCCGCTTGGTGACCAAATGTATGAGACGTGACACGTGTGCTCCGTGCTGGGCTGCAGGCATAAAGGGGTGCACACGTCCCCAAATGCCAGCCAGGGGCCATCTCTGGAGCCCTGGTAAGGTGAGGGTGTAGCCACGGCTGGAGAAGCTGAGGCAGCCGCCCAGACAACCTGCACGGTCTGCCGCCGAGCAGCCCGTGCCCGGGGACTACTTGTTACAGCAGCTACCTTGGCTGGTCCTGACCGATGCACAGACAAACCTGCACAGGTCTCTCCCCCTGAGGGCCAGCTTGCCTGGGGTGGTTCTCTTTCCTTCTCCAGCCTCAATTTCCCCATGTGTAGTTTGGGAGTAAGACCTACCAGAAAAGGCTTCCGGGAGAGCCACCTACAGTCACCAAGTCGGGGAGTGTGAATCTGCTCCCAGTGAAGCCATGACCCGGCCCCTCTCCCTGTCACTCTCCTCTGGGATGGAGGCCCCCTTCCCCCCCATACATGTGTAGGGGTTTTGCTGAGCAGATTGGAATCATCTGAAAAACCGGCCCCTTAAAGTAACAGCGGTGTCGGAAGGCAACCAGAAACCCAGCCACCGCCGCCGGCCCGCCGGCAGGGCCCATGAGGCCCCCAAGCAGACTCTGTCCATGTTCACGCCAGCCATTCTCCAATCCCTGCAGCTCCGTGTCACCCCTCAAAGTGGCCTCTGTGCCCAGCAACGTGGGCTTCATCAGAGAGGAGGAAAGGTGGGCTCGGGCTCTGCCAGGAGTCTCAGCCAGCCGGACACCTGTCACCCTGGAGGGCCCTTAAGAGCACAGGTGAGCCGGGCGCCGGCGGCTCACGCCTGTCATCCTAGCTACTCAGGAGGCTGAGATCTGAGGATCCAGGTACAAAGCCAGCCCCTGGCAGGAAAGTCCGTGAGACTCTGATCTCCAATGAACCACCAGAAAACCAGAAGTAGCGCTGTGTCTTAAGTAGAGTGCTGAAGAGCTCAGTGACAGCAGCACCCAGGCCCAGAGTTCAAGACCCACAACTGACAAAACAAAAACAGAAACAAAACCCACAGGTGTTCAAGCCTTACCCTCGCTGCTCCTCGTACAGACCCTGCTGCCTCAGCTCTGGGAGAGGCTGGGGGTGTGGTCCCCGCCAGATGTCTCAGGGCCTTTGCACTCGCTGCTCCCTCTGGACCAAGCACCCACAAGTCCACTCCAGTGCTTCAAGGTCTCGCTGTGAGGACAGGCGCTGCCCGCCTTGTCTGCACGGCTGGACACCACAAGTTCTCTGATTGGATAAGAAAGGGACCCCAAGGAGGGCGGGTGTGTCTGATTGCTCATCGCCGCACCCAGTACCCGGGGCTGTGGCAGGCACTTGTCACGCTCTGTGGACAGAGGCTTGGCCGCCCAGCCTTGGTCCCAAGATGCTGCGTGTCACCAAGTTAGAGGGACAATGACTGGGGCTGGAGGGTGGAACTTTAGCTGCAGGGTCTCCAGACGGGAGGGGACTCTTGAGGGGCGACACAGCCCCCCCCAGGGGTGCAGGGGCCTCCGCAGACAGCAGAAGACCTGTTGAGAACTAAGCTGGGAGCAGAGAGACCCCTGCTCCTCTCACCCAGCAGAAACCCCAGGCCTTCAGGCCACCGACCTCGGCAGCCCCGCAGCCCGCCTGGCGGGACGGGGAGACGCCCCGGGGGCTCAGAGGCGATTCCAGCACGGGGCTGCTGCCGGGCTCTCACACTTGGCTTCTGCTCTTTGCCACTACAGACTCAGCTACAGGACTGGGGGTCTGGCCGTTCCTTTCCCCGGGCCTCAGTTTCCCCATCTGTGGAATGGCTGGGTCAGTTACCCTTGTCTACCCCCAGCCAGTACCTGAGTAAACACAGAGATGAAACACTGCTATCTCTCCACCCAGCCCTGGCAGACCCCAGCCCCAACCGAACACCAGCGGCTCCAGGTCTCTGAGGGCCTGTTCGGAACTACAGAAGAGCATATCTCCCTGTGGAAATGAGCGTGGGCCTCAGGGCCCAGGACAGAAAGCCACGTAGCATGTGACGCCTGCGATCTGAGCAGAGGTCTTTGGAACAAAAAGGACCTCTGGAACCTTGCAGCTCGGCTGCTTGCACTTTATGAATGAAGACCTCCGGCCAGAGAGGTAAAGCCGCTTGCCCAAAGGTGCACAGCACTCCAGGCCCCGGCTGAACGGCCAGCAGGCTGGCTCTGCCTGAAAGGAGCAGTCTGGACAACAGCTCTCTGCCATCAGATCCACCTGTCCACTGAGAAGGCGGGTGTACCGAGCACGCCTTTCCGGATGTCGGCAGGAAGCTCCCAGCCCGGTGAGGCTGGCGGACAGGAGGTGCTGTCTTATTTCACACAGGTTTTCCTTTTCCCCAAACTCGCGTCTTGCAGCAGTAACTACCATGGTCGCCTGGCTCTGGCGCCCTCCCGTGGTCATATGCTGCATTGCAATAGTTGGGACTCAATTTACAGGGCAAAGAGCTGGGGTTAAGTTCAAACAGGGCTGTGTTTCTTCCACTCCCACATCCTGGGAGGACATTAAATGCAGGTGCTTATCGAAAAGCTCAGCCTTCTGGGGAGACTTAGAGTTTGCTTTGTAACAAGCACCCCAGGGGTGGGATCTTGCTAGGATTTGGGGCCCGCTTGAGTGGGGCGGTGGGGGGAGGAGCTGGGTTTCACCGGTGCACTCTGCACAGGTGCGGTGGGAGGGGCCTCTGTCTCATCATGAGGCTGTGGCTTCCCAGGGATCCATGGCGGGGAAGGGGGCGGGACTTTCACCAAGGGCCTCCCTCCCTGCAGCCACAGCAGCATACTGGCAGATAGAACTGTCATGGAGAGCCGGGCGCCAGTGGCTCACATCTGGAATCCTAGCTACTCAGGAGGCTGAGATCTGAGGATCCTGGTTCAAAGCCAGCCCAGGCAGGAAAAGTCTATGAGACTCATATCTCCAATTAACCACCAAAAAGCCAGAAGTAGAACAGTGGCTAAAGTGGTAGATTATTCGCTTTGAGCAAAAGAGCTCAGGGATATTGCAAGCCTCAGGACTGGCACCCACACCCACAAAGACTTAGGCACACATGTGCACACGTGCACACACACATGTGCACACACGCACGCGTGCGCACACACAGAGTATCTGCTTTAATCCAGGCTGGAATTTCAGCATGTGCTGATATCTCCCTTTCACAGATTGGAGAACTGAGGCTCTGGGAGGAACCTTCATCATGAACATAGCGGCTATCATTGGCTGAGAAGAGCTGGACGCTAAGGCTTCTCCACAGGACCAGCCCAGTGGGACTGCACGTGCCTGAGGCGGGTCCCCTTATACACTAGCTGTGGTCGCGTGGCTGACACTGATTTTGCCCATTCTTTTCTTTTTTTCTTTTTGTCAGTTGCAGGGCTTGAACTCAAGGCCTGGGTGCTGTCCTTGAGCCTCTTTGTGCTCGAGGCTAAGGCTCAACCACTTGAGCCACAGCAGCACTTATGATTTGTGAGTGGTTAATTGGAGATAAGAATCATGGGGACTTTTCTGCTCTGGGATCCTTAGATTTCAGCCTCCTGAGTATCTAGGATTCTAGGCGTGAGCCACTGGCCCTGGCCTGCCTCTTCAATACTTTTACTTTCTCTTCTTCCCAACCCAATCCTAGTTTTGCTCAGGACAGCAATATTTCCAGCTAAAACTATACCTCCCAGCCTCCCTTGCTGCCAGGTGGGGCCGAGGGCTGCCATCTTGTTTCTTGAGATCTTGGAGGGAGAGGTTCGCTTCTGTTAGCCCTTTTTGGAGGCCAGCCCACTCCACCAATTGCCTCCCCCTTGCCTTGTGTTCAGAGGCAACTCTGGGGGAGGAGCAATAAAATGCTGGGGGGGGACTGGCAGAGAGAGAGAGAGAGAGAGAGAGAGAGAGAGAGAACACGCTCAGTCCTGGACCCTCCCAGCCTGCCTTGCTCTTGCTGGACTTTTCCCTCAGTGGAGAGGCAGCTGGCATCTACACTCCAGTGCTACACAAGGACCATGGAGCCCCTCCATTCCTAGTTGTGTGACCATTCATAGGCTACGCAGCTATGGCAGGGCCCCAAGGCCGCCAGTGTGCCCTGTTGGCCTCCACATGGGGGCACCCATTACATTTCCCTGGGACTCCCTGGCTTCTGTGTCTACTCTGCCCACACAGCAGACTACCAGGCCAAAGAACAAACCCTCCTGGCAATCCTCTCCCACAGACCCCCGCCCTTCCCGCACAGGTAACTTTCAGGCCGTCTTGCCTTCCTGCCTCTCTTCCCACAGCCCCACTCAGGACTACCACCCACACGTCCCACCCCCCTGCCCACCCTTTCTGATTGGACCGCTGTCCTGCCCAATCATCACCCAGAGGCCATGAGAATCAGTGCTTGTCTTGATAATTCAGTAGAGTCACGGAGCCCGGCCACAGGGGGACGTGTAGGCTCGGCTCAGGGCCCCAGAGGTGACTGTGGCCCCAGGGCCGCACAGCGCCCAGGAACTCTAGGAGAAGGTGTGTGCTCCGGTCTCTTGCTGGTTTTGACTGGCAGATTCAGGGTGGCAGATGAAGAAGAACTCAGAACATTAATTATTGAAGAATTGATATTCCAATGAGCACAAAACAGTAAGGAATGAGTGTAACCCACAGACACGGCTAAGCTCAAGTTCTCTCTTCTAACCTTGGTCAAATTAGCCCAGGCCAAAACTAAGGAAAATAGAGCAGAAGGCCCAGTGCAGGCGGAGACGGCAACAACTCAGGGAGTGTCTGGAAGTTTCTGTTGAGTGTCCAGGACTCCCTCACGGGGTGGGAGATGCATGGGGCTCTCTTGTCACAGGAATAAATGCAAAAGGTCAAACACTCTTAATCCAGTGTCTTGAGACACAGGGGAAGAAAAGAAAAGCCATTCCTCCAGTGGTTTTCCACGGGTGCCCTTCGCAGGTCCAGCGCCCTGCCCGCTCCTGCAGCCTCCCCCGCCCCCCCCATCCGCGCCGCCCCATCGGCTCCCTGCATGGACGTCCAGCTGAGCAGCGCTCAGGACCCCGGCAGAATGTGCTGCTCACATGCACGCACGCACGCGCATCCCCAGGGTTTGTTTCCTCTGCGGTCAGCAGAGCCGCGCAGCTGTCCCTCTGCAGCCCCAGGGCCCCCACACCTTCCTCCACCTCGCGTGGGCGCGGCGGCCGTCCCTGCGCACGGTGTGAACTGCGAGGAAGAGCAGAGGGGCTCGCTGCCCAGCACGAGGCCCCTGTCCCTGCCCCTGCCCCCGCCAGATGCCTGTGCTGGGCCGGGCCTGGGATGAAGAGCGCAGAGCGAGCCCCAGCCGGGCCCGGCGTGAAAGGACCAAGAGAGCCTATAGGAGTGTCACTCATGGTGTTTGTCACAGTGGCCACTTCTGGGAGTCGCTTTCTCTCACAACACGGCTGCTAGGCAGCGGGCAGGGCCGGGGAAGGACGCCGAGGTGGACAGTCCCTCCCGGGACCCTCCCCTCTCCTGAGACGATCCAGTCTCAGGCCCCAGGGTCTGGCTCCCTGCAAGGGACGCTGGCCAGGGCCCCTTTTGCCTCTGCTTCCAGTGGCCACTGTGGGGTGCTGGCACGGTGGGTGCTGGGTTCGGGAGGCCCAGCATGGCCGCCCAGGGCCACCCAGGCCCATACCCACACAGCACTGAGTGCCAAGCGATGCGGAGAGCACGTGTGCGTGAAGCCTGGGCAGAAGGGTGGGGGGAAAGGGGAGCTGCAGCCCGCCCGGCCGCCAGCTCACCGTGTCCACCACCTGCTGGCCAAAGCTGGAACAGCATGAACGCCAGGTTGAGATTGTCCGGCTCCTTCTCCAGGACCACGCCCTCGGTCCCGAGGCCGGCCAGCCCCGCCTCCAGCCCGAGAGGCTGAGCTAGCCCTGCCACGGGCCTCAGCCACCACGGCCGCATGAAGAGTGGACAAGCAAACGATGGACAAGAACACGGGTAGGAAAACAGATGGACACGCGTACAAATACACAGACAAGGGCCTAGTAACCTAGCAACAGAGAGGCAAGCAAATCGGTGCATTAGAAAAGAGCGTAAGTCTAAAGGCGTCAATACCAGTGGTCACGTGGCTCTCTGCAGGGCAGTGGAAGCCCAGCCTGCAGACCCCCGCTCTGCCCTGGAGGGAGAGCCTCTCTCCTCTCGCCCCTACTCCCCTCTCCCTAGAGTCCTAGCATGGCTCCATATCTCTCTCCTTCCTCCCTCCCTCCACTCCCTCCTTCCCTCCCTTCCTGTCAGTCTTTCATGATGATACCAGTGTTGGAACTCGGCTTCATGCTTGCTTGGTTTGCATGAACCGCTGCGGGGGCTCCTTTCATTTAATTTTGACATCCCCAGTGTTCGTTAACAAGCCACGGGGAAGGGCGCACCTGTGCCGGGAGGGAAAGGGCATTGCGGTGGCCTTTGGGGCACTTGGAGTCTGGATGCAGCCCTTCTATCTCATGATCCAAGGAGACCACCCTGGGTACTGCCAGGTACTGCCCTGAGTACTCCCCATACCTCACCCGGTGATAAGTAACTGCCAGGGTTCAGTGAGGAATCAGACCGTAGGATGCCAGCAGACCCCACCTCCTTTTTACAAGCCTGTGTCTTTAAAGTCCCCGCTGGACGTGTGACCAGGGTCCCTCTTGGGGGCCCTCGGGTGGAGTACAGGGACAGGTGGGCCGGGCCTTCAGTGAGTGTGGTTTATCAGGTGGGGGCTGGCAGAGCTCGATACCAGCTGGGGCGTGCGGCCCCAGAAGCGAGCAGGGCAGCCCTGAGACACGGCAGGCAGGCAGACAGCTCTGAAATGAAGTGTGGAGGCCGGGAAGGAAGTGGGGATTGAGGAACAGCACGGTGAGGGCCGGTCTGGTTATCTCTGTGTCTGGCTGAAATTTCTAGAAAAAGGTCAAAAGACGTAGGCACATGTACTTAGACAGACGCGTGGTGTATAAACAATACAGAGATAACATCTCCCGCACTGGGTCCGCACTGGAACTCGGCCGCTGCTTCTGCAGGGCCTCCTGCTCCGCTCTGGCTCTCCAGAGTCCTCTGCAGCTCTCTGAGCTCCAGTTCCTTGACTGGAAGGGAAGGCAAGAGACAGCCCGGTTGATCTTTCCAGTGCCAAACCTCCCTGGCCTGGCTGTGCAGCCTTGTACTAGTTACTTCACCTCTCTGTGCTGCCTTTCCCTCATCTTTACCAGGTGGTGACACTGCTGCTCCCTGACGCTGGCCCTGCCACGCAGGCCATCCTTGTGTTCTTTTCTGTAATGTTTGCTTCTCCCTCTGATAACACAAGTAGAGAAACTGAGGCAGGTGCAGAAAGGACAGGAAGACACACAAGCCTCTCCCCCAGGCCCTGTGTATTACTGAGGGTGGAGTTTGCTGACTGGGATCCCAGGGCCTCAGGTGGCAGGTGGCCGGGGCTGGGGATGGAACACTTGCGGCTCAGCAAGTTAAAGATGAACTCTTGCCAGAAACACTTGTCCAGGGATGTGAAGCTCTTCTCGGGAACCAGACTCCCCTGGCCAGCTCCACCCCAGACCTCCCCTGGCAGCTCCACCCGTCTCTACTTCATTCAGATGCGGCTGCCCTTCCTCTTCCTCGGAGGGCTCTGCAAGTCTGGAGTGCTCAGCGGAGTCTTTGTCGAACTCTCCTAGGAAGCACAGATGCCACAGAGCAGCTCAGTCCCTGTGTTTGAGGCCAGAAGTTCTGCTCAGTTGGCTCTGCCCAGAGAAGGGACAGCCACCTACCTCCCTGTTCATCCCTCCATCCATCCGCCCTGGTTTCCACCCACCCACCCATGACTTCATCCATCCATCCATCCGCTTATCCATCTCCATCCATCCTTCCATCTATCCATCTACCCATGTCTCCATCCATCTGTGTCTCTATCCATCCATTATCCATCCACTCAGATCTCCATCCATCCACCCACATTTCCTTCCATCCATCCATCCATCCACCCATCTATGTCTCCATCCATCTATCCACCCACCCATATCTCCATCCATCCATCCATCCATTCATCCATCCATCCATGCATGTATGTCTCAATCCATCCATCTGTCCTTGTCTCCATCCACCAATCTATGTCGATATCCAGAAATGTCTCCATTTATATCTCCATATACTTGTGTCTCCGTCCAGCCACCCATGTCTCCATCATCCATCCATCCATCCATCCATCCATCCATCCATCCATTTACTCACTGTGCATTCACCTGCCCATCCACTCACTCATCTACCCTTCACCCATTCATTCATCTGCCTGTGTATTCATATTTACATCCATATCCATCCATCCATTCATCCATCCATCCACCCACCCACGTATCATGATGTACATGGAGGACACCTTCCCCCCCCCCACCATAGGTCACAGGTCACCTGCGAGGTTGTGCAGCTGCTGCCTGCCCAGCAAGTGTTCCTTCTTGTTGTGCATTGAGCGGAAGCGCTGGCTGCGGGTGCGGCAGTAGAGGTCACCGCTCTCGCCCTCCTGAGGACAGCAATGGGCTAGCGGCTCGAGCAAACAGAACTCGCTCCAGGACATGGGGCTGCAGGTGGGTGGCAGGTTGGCTGCTCCTTTCCAGCATGAATCCATTGAACAGCTGAGAAGGTCAGGCCTGTCCCTGGGTGCCTGTCCCTGGGTGAAGGGGAGATGCCGGGCTCAGGGCGCGGTGGTGCCGGAGGTGAACGGCAGCGTGTGAGGCACGCAGCCATCTGGGCTCCTACCCGCTTGCAGGGTTTGCTTGGAGATGCAACTCAAAATGAACTCCACGATTAAGTAATAAGCACACATCCTTCCATCAGAAATCTCCTCGGAGCCCAGGGGCCGTATGTCTGTGACTTTATCCTTGGTGTTCTGAAAACGGGTCCCAGCCCGTGGCAGCCGAGTCCTGCTGTGATCCATTGGGCGCACGTGCCCTGCTGCCGGGAGGTCTGGGGGCACCCTGTCCTCCTGTCTGTCCTCAGCACTTGGCCTAATGTCCCCTGAGCACGGGCCAATAACCACAGGGACCCGGGAACTCAAGAAGAGCCCCTCCTCCCCTCCAGCCAGGCACGTGAGCCTTGCTCCAGCAATCTACATCCCTGAGCGTGTTAGCGTGTTACAGGCCCTGGGCTTCTGTCACCAACTGCCACCCAGGGGGGCGAAAACAGCAGAGATTTACTGTCTTATAGTTCTACGATCCAGAAGCCCTAATCAGTCCATCTGGGCCAAGATGCAAGTGTATCTGGGGTGCGCTCCATCGGCGGATGGGAAGATCGTCTCTCCCCTCTCCAGTGGCACATTCCAGTCTCCCCCTTTATCCCCCCCAAGTCACATTGGCTTCTTTTCCATGTCCCAGCTCCCCCTGCCTCTTCTCTTGTAAGGACCCCTGTGAACATGATGCCCCCCTCATTCATGATCCTTAACATGACTCCTCAAAGACTCCCACCCCCCATCATGAGGTAGCAACCACAGGGGTCAGGGCTAGCGCAGGGATGTGTCTGCTCCCATCTTCCCAAGTGGCACTGGCTTTTCTTCCTTCCTGGCACTTACATCAACTGCCGACAGGTCAAGGCCCTCACCTCACTCTTGCTTCCGGGGGTCCCCAGTCCTGGTGGAGAAACAAAGGACATCATCAGTTAAGCCGAGCCCTGCTAACTCAATTTTGTAATCCTAGCTACTCAGGAGGCTGAGAGCAGAGGACTGAGGTTCAAAGCCAGCCTAGGCAAGAAAAATCAGAGACAATTAGCCAGAAAAAACCTAGAAGTGGAGCTGTGGCTCAAGTGGTAGAGCACCATCCTTGAAGAAAAAAAGAGTGCTCTCTTAGAGGCAGGAGTCAGAAGGTTTCAGGGCCTTTTCTGGCCGCCAATGCCCTGCTGAGCCCTGGCTACCTATTAGGGCTCAATGCCTGGCTCTAGCCCCTTAATCTAAGCCAAACTCTCAAAACTGCATGAAAGCAGGTGACAAAGGAGCCGCTGCTACCTCCTCACCAGCACCTTGCCAGGACCAGCATGGCAGGAAGATGGGGAGAAACAGAGCCACACGAAAGCAGTCTTCCACTATGGTGGAGTGTAGGTGATATTAACCAAAAAAAAAGAAAAAAATATATATATATTATAAGCCTCACCATTATCAAACGGAATTTTTTTAAATGACTGTTTTAAGTAAGCACTAGCACATGGCACATGGCTGTGCTGGAATGGCCCTCCAGCCCTGCTGACTGGTAGGAGTGGATGCCTTCAACTCCCATCCGAGGGACTTAGCCCATCGAAGGATGACCCATCGAAGGCCCCCTGGCCCGTGTGGATGCTGTGGAGGTGACAAAGCCCCAGGCCTGGCCTGGGAGAGGAGCTCCTTTCCCCTGCCTTACCGCACAGGACCCTGGGGTCTGCCCACCTCTGAAGGAAGGCCTGGTAATCCTCGGAGCGCTTGTAGGCCTGCAGCTCCCGGAGGTTGTGCTGCCTGTCCCTGTCTGCCTCATCAGTGTCCCTCTGGAAGAAGAAGAGGCTGAGACTCTGGTCCCAACCCCGGGGCTCTGTGCTCAGCTTTGGCTTACACACCTCCAGAGACGGGGACCTCACTGCCTGCAAGGCATGCAGAAGGCTCTCCGTCCACTCTGCTGGCCTGGACTGAGGACTGCCGGGAAGCCAGTAGCCCTGTCACCCGCCCCTGTGGGACGGTAGACTCCTAGTTGATGACTGCTTCTGTAACATGAGCTCTTTTCTCTGAGCAGGGCATGGATGAAGCAGAGGTGCTGGGCCCCGATCCTCACAAATCTTGGCCACATGGAACAGCCAAGAATACAGTCCCCTGGTGTCCAGGCACAGGGTGAGGTGGCTCCCGGCGTCCCCAGCCGCTGGGCAGACCTGGGCGAGCATGTTCCCTAGACAAAGGGCCCCGTGGGAAAACTGATTTGCTGTCACCCCTAGTGCCCCTTTCAGAGCCACTGCGGCCTGCAGTGGGCTGGCTCTGCCTATCCCTGCCAGCCCCCAGCCCCACTCAGACAGCAGAGCCCTTGCCTGCTGGGTCCCAGCTGCGTCCCCAGGGGGACAATGCCAGGCACACAGCAGGTGTCCAACCAGTGTTTTCCTTATGTGAACTAAATTCTATCTCATGTGTCCAAAAGTCCCACAGGGCAACATCTATCTGCCTGGATCTGTTCTAGAATATTCTAGAATATTCTATTCTAGACTATTGATGTACTTGCCATGCCTCAGGGCCTTGCTGCCTGGGAGACATAGCAGGAACAAAAGGAACCACTGGTCAGTGGCCGGAGTTTGGAGAAGAAGCACCAGCCACATCTGCATTCCAGAAGGTTCCCCTCCAGCTCCAGTGTGAGCGACGGACAAGGAGAGCTCAGCCCACCCAGGCCGCCAGGCCCTGTCCGGCAGGGCCTCTGCTCACTCAGGCAGGTAGCAACGCCCCACCTGCTTCTTCTCCTGTGTCAGCCGTGCCCACTGGGCGGCCAGCATCTTGGTGATCTCCATGAAAGGCAGGTGGGGAGGGTGGTGGGCAGCTGGATTCTCTGTTCATTCAGAAAGATCATGTACCTGTGCCGAGAGCAACACACCTCCCCGCTCTGGCTAACTGGTTCCACCGCACGTTTTTCACAGAAATCCAGCTGGGGCTCTGTGCAGAGTTCTCAGCCTAAGCAGCAAAATGGAGGCTAACAAGGAAGGACAATGCTTGTCTGGCTGTTTGCCCGGGGTCTGAGGATTCGACACAGGACAAGAGAGGCCATGGCCACCACATGTTCCAGGCCAGGTCCTGCCTTCTGCAGCCAGTCACTCAAGCTGCCCGAGCGTCAGTTTCTCCCTCCACACAATTTGCTGGGTTCAGGTCTGAGGAGAAGACGTCTGTCTGAGGGACAGCCAGAAAAACCGTGCTTGCTGCCTGTCTTCAGACGGAAGGGCCTGGCCCTGTGGGTTACAGGAATATAGATAGAAAAGACCCTCCCTTGTAAAACTGTGTGCGCCCTGCAGATGAGGAGCAACTCTACAAGCTAGAAAAGGGTGAGTTTGGAGTGACTCAGGGCAGTGGCTGGCAGACATGGGCTCTCCCTTATGTGGCACAAGATGCAAAGGGTCAGGGTGCTGGGCAGGGAGTTGAGCCTTGCTGTCCCCAGCCACAGAGCCCCTGAACCTTCAGTTCACACCCTCCATGCCCATCCTCCCTCCTGTCCTGTCTGTGACTCTAGCCCAGATTTTTCTGGAGCAGCCCACCCTTTATTCCCAATAGTGTGACAACCAATCACAACCCAGGCTGTGAGTGGAGGAGGTGGGGCCTGGCCAGCCACGCATGAGCTCCCATGACCATCTCCTGGCCTCCCCACATCTGACCCTGTGGTGGGAGCACGGGGCGCAGACAGGTCCCGTGGGGGGTTTCCTCTTCTTGCCTCTGGGCCAGCCCCCTTTTCTTCTCTGAAACAGAAACCCACAGAGGGAGATCTGAGCATGGGCAGCTGGGACAGCCAATAGGTCTTCTCTGTGCCACATAGACTCCCGGCCAACCTCCTCTGCAGACAGGGGGAGGCCAGTTCCTGCGGGTGAACTGAGGCACAGAGACATGCAGTGGCTGCCCAGTATCACCTAGCAGGGGCAGGACCTAAGACCTTCCCTCCTCCAATGAGAACTGGCTTTCTCATTGGCTCCGTCCTGTACAGAGGTCTGCGGGCATCGCAGTGACTTTCAGCACCTTGGAGAGCTTCCTGGCCCTGGGTGGGCTGGGCCAGACTTTCCAGGCTCCTTGAATCTGAGCCTCCCACGGATCACTAGAAGCAAGCCTTCCCTCCTGTGTCTCTGAAAGTGACACAGAAAGATGACACAACTCGGCCCCTGCATGTCCTCAGACACGGGAGCACACCCACAGCTCCCACAGAGCTGCTGCCGCCCTGTGGACCCCTCGGCCATCCGGGGTCAAACCGGACACAGGCCAGTCGCCTCGCCCCCAGTCCCGAGGCTGCCTTCTCCACAGAAGTGTGTAGTGTGTAATCAGGACAAGGAGTCTCCTAAACTTTATCCTAATTCTCCGAAACTTAGTCTTTGCGTCAAAGCAAAACTAACGTGCCTCTCATTTCCCAGGCATCCTGGGCCCTTTGTCCCAGCCTCGATGAACAGCCTTCCCGGCTGTTCTCCTGGAAACCACAGTTACCAGACAAAGGGGAAGGCAGCAGGGAGGCTTTTGTTTTCCAGAAGCTTTCTATTCTTGTTGAATTTCTTGTGCAGGATTTATATTAAATTGCCTCTGTCCTACATAGAGCCAGGCTGAGAGGACCCTCACCAGATCAGGGATTTCTAGGTGTGGACAGTGAGTGCCACACTCTTGGGTGCATCAACTGCAAAGGGGAGGGGGCAAGAAAGAATGGCCTTTAAAAAAGAGTACAGCTGAAAGCAGAGCAGAAAATCAACTAAGGGGCAAAATTCAAGAAAAAGCTACATTCCAGAAGATTCTCTGCCTGTATCGACCTGTCTGGCTCACATTGCTGCTGACAGAGAATGTTGGACATCTGGCCTCACACACAGGATTCTGTTTCACAAATACAACCCCATGGTGAGTCAGCAGAGACTCCGGTGCTAGCACGCCCGGCCCCAGCCCTGCCACGTGCCTCCTCACCCCTGCGGCGTTCAAAAGGACAAAGGCAGCCGTGGGGACACTTCAGCTAGTGTTTGTGAAAGGGTGTGAGATGCAGCAGAGACTCACGTGTATCCTTCCTTCTCCTTGTCAGTGAGGAGAAAAAGACTTCACAGAGGCTGGGGATAGTGGCCCACACCTGTAATCCAAGCTATTCAGGAGGTGGAGATCTGGAATATGTTGGCTCAAGGTTACCTAGGAACAAAAGTTAGCAAAACTCTCTCTTATCCAAGTAGGCCAGGTCGCCGCCGGCCTGGGCCTCCGCCCTGCCCCAAGCCGCGCACCGGGGGAGGAGTCCGCAGCTGCGGTGCAGGAGGCGGCTCCCGCCCTCCTCCCCAGGCCCGGACTCTGGCCCAGACGCAGGTGGGTGCCAGCCTAGTGCCGGCTCCCGGCTTCCCGTACAGCGGGGTGGGCGGGGCCAAGGGCGCGGAGCCCCGCCCCCTGGAGAACCCCGCCCCCGGAGAGACCCCGCCCCGTGAGGCCCCGCCCCGTGAGGCCCCGCCCCTGGAGGCCCCGCCCCCTGGAGGCCCCGCCCCTGGAGGCCCCGCCCCCTGGCCAAGGCTCCTCTTCTCAATTATTTGTTCCGTCTTGTAATATTTCCAAATCGCACGCGGATACGTGACGCATGCGCTGGGGCAAATTCAGGACGCCAGAGCAGCAGTCCTCTGAAGAGCCAGCCAGCCGTTTACCCTTTGGTGTCTCATATTTGAAACTGATAGTAATCCCTGAAGGCCTGTTTAAACATTTGGAGACAGCCCGGCCCCATCTCCTCTTCCAACGCAAGGTGTCCACACCTGCGCTCGAACTTCAGTAACCTGGAAGTCATCTTGGAGCTCAGGCACTCCTGTGTGTGTTTTGAATTTTCAGTGTGACTTGAACTCAGGGCCCCTTGCTCTCTTGATCAATTTTGTTACTCATACTTGGTGCTCTTTTTTTTTTTGTCGGTTGTGGGGCTTGAACTCTGGTCCTTCAGCTCTTCAGCTCAAGGCGAGCACCCTACCATGAGCCACAGTGCACTTCTGATTTTCTGAGTGGTTTATTGGAGATAAGAGTCTCATGGACTTTCCTTCCCGGGCTGACTTTGAACCGGGATCCTCAAATCTCAGCCTCCTGAGTAGCTAGGATTCCAGATGTGAGTCACTGGCGCCCGGCTCTCCATGACAGTTCTTTCTACCAGTATGCTGCTGTGGCTGCAGGGAGGGAGGCCCTTGGTGAAACCCCCCCCCCCCACTGCCCTACCTCTTGAGATAACAAATGTTTTTACATGAGGCAGAGGCAGCAGAGATGATCCTACAGATAAACTGTGTGGGCATTAGAAAAGGGGGAAAGGACTCCAGTCTTATTCCAAACAGAAAAGAGATTCTATATTAAAAACACACACACACAAAGAATGGTCAACATCTAATAAGATGTTTTGGCAGCCCACCAGTGCCATCAGCTACAACTGCCGGCAGATGTGGTGTGTCTGCACACCTCACAGGGGAGCCCCCAAGTCACCCAAGGCCCCCACCTCCCCACACAAGGGGAGCTGGGGGTCCACACCGGAGCGGAGGCATGGACATCTAGACTCCGCATCAGAGCTACAGGGGGATCCTCGTGTGGAGCACTCGGGCTGGTGAGGACCAGTGATAAAATCATCCGTCTCCCTGCCTCCGTATGCAGAAACGTGCAACATGACTGCCGTTCCAGAGAATTTGTAGCCAGAGGACTGCTCGAATGTGTGCCTGAGGTTCAAATGTGTATTTCCCCAAGGTCAAGAAATGTCACCTATTTTCAGGTCCGTTCCTGGATGGCGAGCAGACTCCATTCTCCTTGCAGCAAAGTCTCTACCCAGTACCTGCGTTACCTAGGCAACTGGCACACCTGGAAGAGGTCACATCTGCATCCGCTGAGGTCACATCTGAATTTGATGTGGCCACACCTTTCTCCGCCCATACCCTAGAAAAAGCCTAGCCCAGGCCCAGATGCCCTCTTCCCCAGCTCTCTTTCCCACCTCTCTTCTCTTTTCCAGCTCTTTCTCAGCTCTCTCCCACCTCTTTCCCAGCTCTCTCTTCTCTTTTCTAGCTCTTTCTCAGCTCTTTCCCACCTCTCTTTCCCAGCTGTCTCTCTTTCCCAGCTCTTTCCCAGGCCTTTCCCCACTGTGTGGAGGGCCAAGATGGCCTGGTGCCAGCCAGAACGATCAATAAACCTACCTCTTACCTGAATACCACGTGTGTGGTGCTGTTCTTACTTGGCTACCTGTTTTTAAAAACCTAACATCTATGACACTGTTAAAAAAGGTTGATAGTGCCCCCTGGAGTCCAGGAGAAGCAAATGCCCACAGTCCATAGGAAAGACCTTCCAGGTCCAGCACCATACACACCTAGCTCCTAATAAAATTTACCTGACAAGCAAGTTGCTGGGTGTTGGTGAATGAGATGGCACAGTGAACTGTGGTGCTGCTATGGTGCGGTAGCGGCTTCTCAGAGGGGTCAATTGGAGACCCCGAGGCACTAGGAGAAACTTCCAAGGTGTGGATGAGTGGAGTGAGCAGCACATTACATACTTCCATGTCTACAGGAAGATGGCCCAGACCAAACTAAAGCAGGCCAAGACGACAGGCCACCTGCAGGGTGCGGTGGGAGCAGAGAGGAAGCATGCCCCCAAGCGCTGTGTGACAGAGCCCTAAGGCGAAGCCCTCTGGGCCTATTCACATAAGGAATAGGCTTGTGTTTAGCCAGAAAGGTAAGACTCAAGGTGACCTTCACTGTCTTCTTTATTCCTGGCTGCACTGAGTTCTTTTTTTTTTTTTTTGGGTCCGGTCATGGGGCCTGAACTCAGGGCCTGGGCGCTGTCCCTCAGCTCTTCAGCTCAAGGCTAGTGCTCTACCACTTGAGCCACAGCGCCACTTCTGGCTTTTTTCTTTTTGCTTATGTGGTGCTGAGGAGTCGAACCCAGGGCCTCAGGCATGCAAGGCAAGCGCTCTACCACTGAGCCACCTTCCCAGCCTGTGCACTGAGTTCTTTACCACATTCTTTACATGGTGTCTGGAACCAGGCAGAGCTCACAGAAAGCCCCACTCCTAGGAAGGCACAAAGAAATGCATGCAGAAGAACCCAGGGCTTTCTAGCCTCCACCCTGTTCCTGTTCCTCCTGCTGCTGTTTGTGGAGGAAACCTCAGCAGCCCCTGTCCTCACCTCCCTGCTCCTGGTCCTGTGCAGTGCACAAGTGTGCTTAGCTATCTCAAGACTGTGGGATGAACAATGTTTATCATTGTCGTGTGTTTGTGTGTATGTGTGTGAGTGTGCCCATCTGTGTGCATGCACCATTGCTGGGGTTTGAACTCAGAGCCTGGCATGTCCTTTAGCTTTTTGCTCAAGGCTAGCACTCTACCCCTTGAGCCATGCCTCCTCGTCTGGTTTTTTGGTGGTTAACTGGAGATAGGAGTCTCATCGACTTTCCTGCTTTAAACCATGATCCTATCTCTGACTTCCAAGTAGCTGGGATTACATGTGTGAACCACCAGCCAGTGCCTGGCCACCTTTGTCTTTTAAAAAATTATTTTGAGGTAATTTCAGTGTCATATGCAATTGTAAAGGGTAACACAGACAGGTCCCCTACACTTTTCTTCTTTCCCCAGATGCTAACATCTGGAAAAACCCTGCAAGCATTCCCACTAGGAAGTAATCATGGATGGGACCCAGACGTCTTACACTTGGTGGTGCAACCTGCAGTCACCTGTGAGTGCATGCCTTTGAATCTGCTCACACGTACAACAGTGAGTCTCCACAGTCAAGGACCAGACCTGGTCACTTCCCTCCCCCTCAATGCCTGGAGGTCACTCATCTGTTTCCTAGGCCTGTAACATTCTATAAATGTCTTTTTGGACTTATAAGTGAAGTGATGGAGAGGAGGACCAGGACCAGTGCTGCTCTTCCCATCACAGAGAGCAGGAGAGGAAGTCTGAGGTGACATCAGGAAGAGAGGATGAAGGGTGGAATAGAGCTCAAGTCCAGCCTGTTTGGAGGTGGGGGTGAAGTGTCGCCTCGACGGGGAAGCCTGCAGCTCACTGGAGAGAAGGGACTTGTCCCAGGGTCACAACTCAGGGCCTAGCCATGATCGAGCCTGGAACCCCAGTTCTTCATCCCTTCAACTTCGACTCTGGTTTTTCGGGGTTCCACAGCCTCAGGGGCCGGTCTTCTTTGCACTTCTTCCTGGGAGCTGAGAAGCAGGGACCTGGTGCACAGGTGCTGAGCAGATGTGGGCCTGCTCAGCCTTCACCTGCTGGTGACTTGATTAAGGTCGCTGAAAAAAGTGACCTGATAAAGCTATCTGACCATCCCGAGGATTAAAATGAAACTCAGCCCTGAACCTGGCACTTCATAGGTGCTCAGTAAATGCTACTGTTGTCTGATGGGATCTTCAGTTATCCTGCAGGGTTCCGATCCAGTCTCTGCTGGTTGTGTGGTTATGGGCAGGTTCCCTAGCTTCTCTGTTCCTGAGGCTGCTGCCTGCAGGATGTGTGTCTATCTGTCTATGGCTGGGCAGATATGACTGCTAATCACAGCCCAACACCAGGCCGACCCTGGCTCTGGTCCTCAGCCTCTCTCACCTCCTGTACTTCAGAAACCTCCAGCCTCCTTCCACCTTCCCACCTAGCTCCCTTGCGAAGACCCAGCCAAATCCACAAGGTTCAAACCACGCTACCCACCCACCAGGGCTCCAATGCAGCCTGCAAGGCTGGCATCCAGGCTGGCCAGCTGGGCTCACCTTGCCTGCCCCCTAGGGGCGGTGATGGGAGATGTCCGTGGGAACTTGCTGCTTCCAGTTTCTCCAAAGGAGCTGAGCTCTCTGCGTAGGTGCCTGCCTCCTCCCTACCCAGTCTTTTCTCAGTCCAAGTGCTCTTCCTCCAGGAAGCCCTCCGACAGATCCTTATCTACACCTCTGCAACCATGGGCTTCCATCACAATGATCTCTCTCTCTTCCATCCCCACCTCTCTTTTTCTTTCTCTTCCCTCTTTCCCCATCCATGAGCTCTAGAGGGCAGAAAGAACTGCTTCTCAGGTTTGTTCCCATTCCTTTCACTTAGTCAGGCCCAGATGCCAGCCCTCCCCACATGCCCACCAGAACCCGTCACCCTGCCACTCCGTTCTTTCTCAAGACGGAAGACTGAATCCACACTCTGGGACTTCAAGCCACATTTCCTCTTGCTGACACATTCTTTCTTTTCGTCTTCTGGCTAATACCCAAGCCAACCTCCAGGGGATGCCTGCCCCTCAGGCCGGGCCAAACTTGGCGCCTCTCACCCCTTTCCTCTTCTGTTGGAATGATCCCAGCTGTGGATCAGTAACTGTAACTAAAGTAATCAAAGAATCCACATCTGGGAGCCTGGGATAGAGGAATGTATTTGGACCAAGATTCTCTGCAGATGTTGGTAAGGCCTGTGACAAGATCACTGAAGACAATCTGAGTGCTTCCACGATCCAGTCACAAATGTCCTTACAAACGACAGAAGCAGGAAGGCTGTGGGCAGACGGAGGCGGGGGCCTGGCACCCTCAGAAGCTGAAGAGGCAGGTAGGGCCTCCTCTGCCTCTGGGGGAGATGCCACCTTCTGACACCGGGTGTCACACACTTGCCCTGCCAAAGCTTGAGAGAATGAAGTTCTATTGTCTTCAGCCTCCTAGTAAGTGATAACTTATTATCAGCCCTAGGAAAAGAACACAGATCCAAACCTTAACTCACTTTTGAGCTTCCTGTTACTGCAGAGCCGAGTAACACAGCAAAATGGAGGATGACTTCCCTGCCCCCCAGAAGTGGACATCCTACCCCAGGAGGGAGTGCCCCCCACTCTGTGGAGAGGGGCCTCCCTCAGAAGACTGCCTCATGTGGGTTGAGGCGCACCTGCTTGGCCTTCGGGGCCTGGGTCACGTGGGGAGGGCACACCCAGGCCATGTGGTGTCAGGGAGGCCGCTCTGGATGCAGACACTCCAGAGTGTGCTGGTTGAACCCTGGCAGGGACATCGCAGTGGCGCTGGTCCCGAGGGTTCTCCAGTGAGCTCATGGAGGGGGGCGGAGTGCACTGCCAGCCGGGACACTTGCTCAGAGGCTGGGAAGGTCAGAGCTCTGGCTCACATGGTCCTATATTTGGGGACACTGTGCAAAAGTAAGCCATTTGAGCCACTCTTGACTTAGCTGCCACCAGGACTGCCACAGAAAGCACTGGAGAGCAGGTGCACGTGCAGCCCAGCCTTTTTGTTTCATGGGTCTCGAAGCTGGGAGGCCAAGATCGGGGGTTCGTTGGGGTCTCCTTGCTCTGCCATGGCATTTCTCTGCCTCCTGCCAGGGTCTGCGTGTGTGTCATGATCACCTGTTCTGGGGACCCCAGGCAGGCCGCATGAGGACCTCTCTGATGATCAATGTTACCTTTACGGCTTCTGTGAGCACCATCTCTAAACATGGTCATGTTCTGAGATGTAGCAGCACTTGGACAGAGGGGACTTGGGGGGGGGCAGTGCACAACTGTGTCCCTTTCCTTCCAAAACCTTGTCTTATTTCCTTTCACAGTGGGAGCCGCAGTGGCTCAGAGTGTTTGGGGTGTGTAGTGAATGGAAGTGGGGTTGGGGCTTCTCCACGGCCTCTGTGGGGTATGTGTGCATGCGTTGACCCAACTGGTGTTGTCCAGTGAGTGCTCACTGGCAGGTGCTAGGGCTGCCAGCGGTGCCCACAGGGAGCATCTGGAAGCAGGCACCACAGTGCTCAGCACTAGCAGCACATGAGGAGGAAGAGGCACAGGGTTCCCAAGTGTGCGTGGGGTCTGCAGATCTTCAGAAGTGCAAGCTGATCTAGAATCCGCCAAGTCCTGGGTTCAGGCAGGTGCGAGAGTCAAGGGGAACACTCAGCAGAAGGCAGTTCCTGGGTCTGCTGTTCAGGGGGTCCTTTTAGCTGGATGGAGAGGAACCCAGACTTCTGCGTTTTCCCCCAGCTGTCCCCCAGGGAGTCCAACGTGGGTACTGAGGTCAAGAAGTGCTGTGCTGAACTGAAATTTCACATCGGCCGTTTATCATGAATATTCATGAAATCACAGTAAGAAAGACGGAGGAACCTGGGGTACACACCTGTAATCTCAGCTACTTAGGGAAACAAGAGTTCCATCTCAACCAGAAAACTGAGCATAGTGGTGCATACAAGTTAGCCCAGGCTATGATCTAAGGATAGCCTCAGACAAAAGCACAAGACCCTATCTGAAACTAACTAAAGCTACAGAGGGCTGGGAGCACGGCTCAAATGTTGGAATACTCGCCAAGCAAGCGCAAGGCTCTGCGTTCAAACTTTAGCACCACAAAAAAGACAAGATCAATGAAATGCAATTCTTATCATTTTAGCATTCCATTTATGAAAGATGGATGTTTTCCCCAACTTGAAGACGATGTTGAAAATGTAGGTGGTACGATGGGTGAAGAAAATGAGGAAGTTTTCTTCACATACATTACTTTTCCCCCATCATTAGTAACTCTGAGTTACCTATTTTCTCCACAGAGAAATAATTACTATAAAATCATTTTTTTCCTAGCAAGAAGTGATGTAAGAGAAGGAACAAACAATAAAAATAGACACAAAAAAGTATTAATGTGGACATCAAGTTACTAGTTCATAAATAATTTTGTTTCTGAATTGTGTAATGACAGAGATATTTGTCAACTTGAAACACTTAAAATTTGTTACGTTTTATTGTTATTCTAAGTATGTATTCATTGTATACCAAAGTTTTATTTGTAATTTTGTGTGTGTGTGTGTGTGTGTGTGTGTGTGTGTGTGTGTGTGAGTTCTGGGGCTTGAACTCAGGCCTTGGTGCTATCCCTGAGCCTTTTTTTTTTGCACAATGCTAGGTACAGATCAGTTTCTAGCTTTTTATTTTTTGGTGGTTAAATGGAGATATAAGCCTCATGGACTTTCCTGCCCCAACTGGCTTTGAACTGCGATTCTCAGATCTCAGGCTCTTGAGTAGCTAGGATTATAGGCATGAACCATCAGTGCCCGGCTTGTGATTTTTAAAATTCCTTTTCTCAAGGAGGGAGACTTAGAAACGCCAGGTTCTGTGAAGCCCTGATCCAACACAGTTCCCTGCTGGAAACCAACTTTTCCTCTCTTCCTCACTAACAAAATTCTCTAATTTTTAATCTATCTGAAAAATGCCTCTCCAGTTAAAAAAATGGTTTTGTTCAGCTGCCTGTGAAGTGAGAGGTGACCATTTAATGCTATTTGGTCAACCAGACAGAAGTCTCTAGAAAAGCAGTTAAAACCAGCTGACTCAGGGGTACAGGGGACCTTTCTCCTTGACTGGAATAACAATGAATGCTGGAAGGCAGGCAGCCATCTTGGCACCTTGAAGACACCAGAAGGAAGAAAATTACATGCTGTAGACAAAGGAGTGACTGACAGATAAAGTGAGGAATGGCCACCGTGGACTTGGGGATTGTTCCAGCCACTGCAGAGGAGATTTCTAAGACTCACAGCCAAATGCAATCCTTAACTGATAGTTGTATCAAAGTAATACAAACCCAGTGGTTTCAGTAACAGAAACTTACTGTCTTGAGTGGTGCAGGCTCTCTGGGAGGGTGCAGGGAAAGTTCTGCTGCAAGCCGGGCTCCCAGCTTCTTTCTTATGGCTGCTGCTAGTCTTCTTGAGTTCCTGGACTAGTTGATACACAGCCAGCCTCGGCCTGCGTGTGACATGGCCGTTTTCTCCTATGTGCCTCTGGATCCAATTCCCTATTTTTGTAGAAGCTGGAGTCCAGGTCACCTAGTTCAGTATGACATCTTCTTAACTGATTGCATCTGCAATGTAATTCTAGTTCTAAACAAGGTCACATTGTGAGGTTCGGGGAGTTAGGATTTCAACAAGTATTCCTTCAATGGGAGAGAGTGAGACACCTATGCAAATCCTCATCCCCAAGGCCTTCTCCCTCCCGCTGGGTCCAGGTCGGAGCAGGGCCTGCAGATCCTACCTCCTCTGTGGCTCTGCTTCCCCTTCACCATCGTCTCCTGCTCCCCCGGGGTCCACGCTAGTCTCCTCCGGCCCGCACGCCCCACCCAGCCAGGGCATCAGTTCGCCAGCCTCGGATCGAGGGAGGCCGGCGGTGATTCTCCATGGCCAGGTGACTTGCCTGGAGGAATGAAGCGTACGCCCTGCACCGTGCGTCCCACCCAGTGCAACTTGCCCCCTGCCCTCCATACTGCCCTAGAGGACTGTGGGTACTCGGCTGGAGGAGCGCCCCCCCCCAAGGTGGACCCCAGATTGACTTTGGGGAACAGAGACCCACCGGCCCAGGTAGGAGGAGGAGTGTAAGCAAGAAGCAAGCCTGGAACGCTGGGGGCTTATTTGTTACTGTGGCTCCACGCGGCTTACCCTGACTGATACAGGTGCTGCTTTCGGGCAAGTCAGCCCTCACAGGCTCCTCCCCGCACCTGCCAGCCCGGGGGCCGGCCACGCCCCTCCTCCCGGCCACGCCCCTCCCGGCCAGGCCCACGCGGGGAGCGTCCACGGCGTCTCAGGCCCACGGCGTGCTCGTTCCCGTGTCCTCGAACCTCTCCGCTTAACCTCGGGTCCTTCGAGGTTCCAGTCCCCGCCCAGGTCGGGCACTCCGCGTGAAACATACCCGGGAGACTCCCGCAGTGGGCCTTTCTGGAAGTCCCTCCCGGGCACGGCGTGGTCACACGAGGCGCGGGGAACCCGAGGGGGGGGTGCTCGGCGGCGGGACCCTGGCCCCGCCGGGACCCAGTGCGCACGCTCCGGACGCGGGGTCCTCGCGCAGAACCGCTCCCGGCGTCGGCCCCGGGCGGGGCGGGGCGGGAACCACGCTCCCTCCCTGACTGGCGGGACGACGCGCCAATAGGAGGAGCTCCTCGGGGGAGGGGCGGGGCCGCGCGGTGAGCCGGCGCCCGGCCGCCTCAGGAGCTGCAGCCGCGAGCCCGGCACGCGCCGGCCGCCCGCGCGAGCTCGCGACCCCCGCCGCCGCCCAGCGTGTGCGCCTCCGCCCGCCTTTCCTCGGCTGCCGCCGCCCATCTTATTTGATGTTTTGCACGCGTTCGTTTTCCGTCCCGGTTAGTCCTTCGTAAGGCGGCGGCGGCGGCGGCGGCGGCGGCGGGCGCTCGGGCGGGGCGGTTCGGCCGGAGGATGCGGCGCGGGGCTGCGCTCGCCACGCCCGCCGCTGCTGCCCGGCCCGGCCCGGGGCGCCGAGCAGGTAGGTGCCGGGGCGCCGCGGGGGGACGGCGAGCGGCGGCGGGGCCCGCGGACTCGGGGCCGACGGGAGGCGCCGCGGCGGGGCCGCCCTGCCCGCCCGCCCGCCCGGCCCGCCCGGCCCGCCCGCCGTCCGGGCACCCTCCCGGCCGCGGCCGTCGCCCCCCGGGCCGCCGCTCCCCCCCCCCCGCGCCCCCCCGGCCCCGCCCTTCCGCTCCCCTCCCCCCGGCCCCGCCCCGCCCCTCTCACGACACCCCGGTCTCCACCGCTCTCCTCACGCGCCCCGGCCTCCGCGCGGGGGGCGTGGCCGCTCGGCCGTAGGTAGGACCGTGGGATCCGGGCCCGGTGCCCCGGGGGTGGAGCCCGGGGGCGGCCGCGGGGGGGGGGTGGCGGACGGGAACGGTGCGGGCCGCCCCGCACCGCGCGCACGGCCCTCGCCGCCGCCGCCGCCCGCGGGCTGCTCCGCCCACGTGGGCGCCGCGGAGGGGGCGCCGGGATGCGGAGAAAGGCGGGTTCCACCCGGGCCCGCGGCGACGGCGGGCGGGGGCGGGCGGCCCGCGCGGCCCGGCACCTTGCGCGCAGCCCGGCGCCTCCGCGGCCCTGCGCGCGCCCGCGCCGCCCGCCCCCCACTCCCGCTCCGGCCAGGCCGGCGTCTTCGCCTTGCGAGCCCCCTCCCAGCCCACCCTCACCGGCCGCCCTGCTCCAGAGCCCGCCCGCCGCGGCTCAGCCTCCAGCAGGCGCCAGCCCTTCCTTCCCCGGTACCGTCGGCATCTCGGGCGGGCGCTCCTCCGCCCCCTCCCCCTGTGCACACACTGGCACACTGCCCCCGGGCCTTGGACGGTAGATCCCCTCCGTGGGAACGCCTTTCCTTCACCTGGCCAAGGTCAGGGAGTGTCCCTCGCCAGGCCACGGCTTCCCTTCGTACATCTGACCGGGTGGGGCACTAATGTCCTTTGGCCTGTGCCTCCCAGGTCAGAAGCTCTGCCAGGAGCAGCTTCAGACCTCTCCCCTCTCCACGCACGGCGAATGTCACCTCCCCCATGAGGGCTCCGGGATGGGGGCGGGGTTAGTGGTCAGGACCCCTCCCCGGGCGCATGCTGCTGTACATGCTCCTACAAGCTTCCCAGTGCCAGGCGCCCTGCTCCAGAGTTGGAGGGAGCTCTCACCTGCGTCCTTAACCAGCAAGAGCCCGCAAGCATGCTTGAGCACAGTGAGACAATTCACTTCTGCATAAAACATCCCTAGCTCACACTGCCCATAATCTATGCGGCATGTACCACATCCTGGCTTCCCAGGGCCACCCTTTCCTTCTCCCCGCAGGCTCCTGGATGGGTCCTTACACTGGTTGTTCACATACATGGGATGGTTGTCTCTTCCTTTGTTTGTATGGAGAACTCCTATTCATACAGTAAGGTCCCACACTCAGTTTTTCTTGAGTGGGCCAGATTGGTGGTTCCCTCACGGGTACCTGTCAGAACTTTACACATAGATACAGCATAGTATGCATCTGCTCCTCCCCTCCCCCCTTAAGCAGATCTAGTGTCTGGGGACACAGTGAGGTCCGAGGCCCGAGCCTGCCTTTGTGGGAATCCTCTGATTTCTGTAGACAGTCATGAGCAGTGTCATGGCTGCAGAGAGGGACACAGTGGGCTTTACCCTTCTTTCCTGGCTGCTTGAGGACCGGATCTGCAGACCAGCTAGAGATGACATCCAGACCCTGCTCTCACTTACCTGTGGAGTGCCTGTCCTCTGGGCTTTCTAACCCAATGGGGGTTTTCCCTTGGAGGAATTGGGGGTAGCTGCCACATGTCCCTATTCTCCTAGGTCAGCTTCTTCCTCCACAGTAGGGGACCAACTTGCAAGGTTTCTGAAGTTAGACTAACCTGTGTCCTGTTTCTGACTGCTGTGTGGTCTTAGGTAAGAAGGTTGGCCTCTCTGAGCATTCATTTCCTAAACCAGTGGGCAGTGGTCTGGCTGGGCATGGGTGGCTCTTTTGAAGAGGAAGTGTGTGATGAGTGGTAACAACACACTTCCTTAAACTTTGTCAGAAGCGAGTGTCACATTGGAGGTCCCCCTTTGTCCTCCAGCCAACAGTGGAGCTAGTGACATAGCAGCAGCCACCTGCCCAGAGAGTGGGGCTGGGTCAGAGCGGCAGGGCCTGACTGTCTGTGTTCAGTGGCTTTGTCTGAGGAAGGGAGCTGGGGTTATGCAAGGAGTTGTGGTGCTCATTGCTTCACCTCCCACTCCTGCCAGGCACGGTGGCACAGCCGCTGAGGTATGGAGCACCTGATGAGGGAGGAGCATTTGCAGGGCAGAGTGCTCGGCAGGCACTCCCTGGCTCACTGCCATGGCCCACACCCACAGTGAAAAGCACCTTCCTGCGAGGCCGCCAGTATGTGAGATTAGGCAGTGCACCTGCTGGTACCCCAGGCAGGGTGCACTAGGCCACGGCCACTGGGGCTGCCGCAGTCAGAGGCCCAGAGGGGGACCCCCCCCCCACTTCCGGACTGGCAGTGGGTCTTTCCTGTCCTGTCCTGTCTCTGGTCCTTATGCCTTTGGAGAAGGTGTTCTTTACTCCAGCCTTTCTGGGGACAGGGGCAGTGCAGGAGGGGTGGGGCTAGGCTGGGAGGGGTGCTTACCCAGCGCAAGGCTAGCGTTCTACCGCTTGAGCCACAGCACCGCTTCTGGTTTTCTGGTGGTTAATTGGAGATAAGAGTCTCACGGACTTTCCTGCCTGGGCTGGCATTGAACCACGATCCTCAGGTCTCAGCCTCCTGAGTAGCTAGGATGACGGGCGTGAGCCACTGGTGCTTGGCAGCACCTGGGCTTTTGCTAGGGGCCGGCCAGCCAGGACTTGCTGCCTATTTTTGTAAATAAAGTTTTATTGGCACACTTCCACTTACGTATGAATGGTCTGGGGTTCTGTGCTGTGCAGGTTTGGGAGGCTCCTCCCTCTTGGAGCTGGGGCTGGAGCCTGACTGGGAATGTCCAGGAAACACTGGAGCGGGGCAGGATCCTGTTGGAAAGCAGAAGGGAGAAGATGGGCTTGCCAGGAACAGGTGGCTCACGCCTGTAATCCTAGCTACTCAAGAGGCTGAGATCAGAGGGTCATGATTCAGAGCCAGCCTGGGCAGAAAAGTCTATGAGATTCATGTCAAGTGAACCACCAGAAAACTGGAAGTGGAGCTGTGGCTCAAAGTGGTAAAGTGCTAGCCTTTAGTGAAATTGCTCAGGGACAACGCCCATGCCCTGAGTTCAAGCCCCACAACTGACAAAAAAAAGTCAGAGGCTGAGAATGTGGCTCAGGGGTAGAGTGCTTGCCTAGCATGCATGATCCCCTTGTTTGATTCCTTAGTACCACATAAACAGAAAAAGCCAGAAGTGGTGCTGTGGCTCAAATGGTAGAGTGCTAGCCTTGAGCAAAAGAAGCTCAAGAACAGTGCCCAGGCCCTGATTTCAAGCTACAGGACTAGAAAAAAAAGAAAAAAAAGGTGGACTCCTAGGGCAGTAGGTGGGGCGGGCATTCTGGGGGGGAGGGAAGGGAACAGAGCTCTGATCTGGCCTTTGGAGTATTTATTTACAAGACTACCCCAGGAGATATTTTGGTTCTTTTAAGTCTGCAGAAGCGAATGGAGAAATGTGGTCTTTCTAAATCAGTTTCCATTGGTAAAGTGCTTACCCAGCACTGAAGTTTTTGCCAGGGGCTGGCAAAGCTAAAGCTTGCTGCCTGTTTTTGTAAATAAAGTTTTATTGGAACACAGCCACACCCGCTTGTGTTTGAATGGCTGAGCGATGCTTTGCATCATCTTGATAGAACTCAGCAGTGGTGGCAGGCATCTGTGAGGCTCCAAATGTTTACTGCCTGATGCATGGAGGTGGGGGGTGAGGAGGACTGTGTCCAGGGTGTGTGTGTGTGTGGGAGGGAGGTGGGAGGGAAGCTGCCCTGTGCTCTGAGTTCCACTAGTCCCTGAGGGGAGCCTCTAAGCCATGGGCCTAGAGAAGGTCTGAAGCCTGCAGAGGGCAGCACAGCTGGTCAGTTCCAGAGAAGGATGTGAAGGCAAGAAGCTTGCCTCCAATCCCGGAGATTTGTCTATCTTATCATCTCTAATTGAGTTTTGCTAGATTCAGAACGTAGTGTGCATAATGTCTACCTAAAACAAATATTGTTGACGATTTCTTTATGGCCTAGCATCTGACCAATTTTTAGATGTATTTTTATGTGTGTATTTAATATTTAATAATGGCTCATATAGCAACCCCCTTTAAGTGCACAGCTCAGTGGCATCACTGCCATCCATCTCTAGAACGTTCCATCATCCCAGTCTGGCAGCTCAGGCTCTTCATCATCGATTGCCTCTTGCTGTCTGGTGGGAATTTTCCAGAGCAAAGCAAATTTGAGGCCTCCTGGTTGGGCCAGCAAGGTGATGATATCATCTCTTCTCCTCCCCTTCCTGGGTACCAGCTAAGCTGTCAGGTGTCTGTAGCCCTCAGATGCCCCTCACACCTCTTTGGGGAATGGGGTGACCCCTACCCCCATAGCAGCCACAAGATTTGGTCTCTGAGGAAGCCAGCCTTACTCAGCAACTGTGTACATCTGTGCTCAGGACCCCTCCTGTGTCTTGAAGCTTGGGTGCAGGCTGCCATCCTTCGCTCCCTTGGCCCAGCCTTGGCTGAAGGGCCACTGTCGGGAGAGAAAGGGGCTCTGTGTGCGCCGCAGGGCTGTTCTTTGTGGCCTAATGCTCTTGTGTATGCCAGGTCAGAGGCATGCTGGCTCCACTCACTGGCCTGGGACCGGCTCTGGTCCCTTCCTCCAGGCTGGAGGTGCCCGCTGCCGGGGAGGGGAAAGCACACGTGGAGCCTCGGAGGGACCTGGTGATGTGGCTCACCTTTCTTGAGCCCAGGACCTCTGTCTTCTCTCAATTTCTCTGATGCTTCTGGAGGCGGGCACAGTGTCTGCTTGCTCTGACTTGGAGTGTTATTTAGTGTGGTCACAGTCTGTCTTCCACAAAAGCATTCTTTGATTCTCTTTTTCTACTTCCCTATTTTTTTTGGGGGGGGGGCGGGGACTCTACTGGTTTTGAACTTAGGGTTTACTAAGAAAGTGTTCTACCACTTGAGCCATAGCTCCAGACCTTTTTTGCTTTAGTTACTCTAATTATTTTTTCAGATAGGGTCTCATTAACTTCTTGCCAGGGCTGGCTGCCAAAAACAGATCCTTCTGACCTCTATGCAGAGATCATTGGTAGCTGGGATGACAGGAATGTAACCACCATGCCTGATGCATGGAGGACTGTGTGCAGGGTGTGTGTGTGGCGGGGTGGGGGGAAGCTGCCCTGTGCTCTGAGTTCCACTAGTTCCTGAGGGGAGCCTCTAACCCTCTAACATGGGCTAGCTTCAAGACAGCGATCCTCCCAATCTACTCCTCCCTAGGGGTTGAGATTAGAGGTGTGAACCACCACACCTGACCTTCTTTCCTCTGTTTAAAAACTTGAGTTGAAAAAAAAAAAACACTTGAGTTGAAATTAACATAAGACGTAACCATTTTACAGCATGGTGGCACTTAGTACATTCACATTCTCCTCTATCTAGTTTCAAAAACATTTTTATCCTTCTTTGTCAGAAACACTGGGCCTATTTTGTGTTCATCCTCTGTGGACTGACCTCTGCTGTGTGTTTCATAAACATGGAACTGTGCACTACATGGCTTTTGTTGGCCAGTTTTTCTCTGGGCATCATGTTTCCAAGGTGTATCAGAATCCTAGCAGGTGTTTGGGGTTCATTCTTTTTGGTGGCTGACTAATATTCCATGGTGTGTGGTTTCTATTCATCCCTTGGCGAACATCCGGGCTGTTGCCACCCTTGGTTATGATGACTGGTATCTATAGTGCTCTAGTTTTCCTTCGCTCTTTGCTCATTCATTCATCAGTTCGGCCACTTATCAAACAGCTGTGATTACCCCCTTTGTGCCGGCACTGTGCTGGGAGCGTTCATACTCGTCCACACTTTTCTTCAGAGCTGGAGGCTGGTTTGTTGGCTCTTGTTTCCCAGTAAGAGCGTGGGAACGCCCCAGAGCAGAAGGGACAAAGTGGGGGCCGAGGGACTGGCTGAGGGAGGCAGCTGGCATGAGCAGGGAGCCCTGGCCTCCTTTCTGCGGGTTCCTGGAACAGTCTGACTCTCTTCTTGGTTTAGTGTTTTGTGTTTACTAGGCGAAATGCTCCATGCTCTCACTTGCCTGGCTCCCTTCCATCTCCACACATCAACCTGAATTGCTGTTCCAGGTAGGGGCTCTACTTTCCGCTTGCCCTGGGCACCTGCAAGTGACAAAATGATTTTATTTCCTTATTTAGCACCAGCTCCCCCTCCTCCCTAACTAGAATAAAGTACCTTGAGGGGCTGGGTGTGGTGGCACAGACCTGTAATCATTGAAAGGCTGAGGTGGGTGGGAGGATCGAGCTCCAAGGCCAGCCTGGGCAAAAGTACAAGACTCTTATGTGAAATATGACTGAGACAAAGGGGAGAGGGCCTCAAGGTAGACCATGTGTCTAGCAACTGTCAAGCCCCGAGTTCAAGCCCCAATATCACCAGAAAAACAAAGCATCATGAACCTGCCTCCTGGCACCAGGCAGGGAATAGGTGCTCCCTGAGAGCTCACAGTTAACTGCTGCATGCAGGTGAATGTGACTCGCTCTGCCACCAAGGCACAGGGCTTGAGCCTTTTTCCACTTTTTCGTGTGAAATCCAGAGGACATTGTGCCCATGGGATTTGTGTGGGTAACACATGAATTAGCATAGGAGAGGGCCGAAAGCAGGGTCATGTTTAGTGACCGCTAATTCCCTGGCATTGATCTGGGAGGTGTAGGAGGCTCTGCCGTGGTGACCGTGAGTGCCCTGAGGCCAGGACTGCAGCTTGCCCCAGGTATCTGGTTTTTTTTTTTTTTTTTGTCTGGTCATGGGGCCTGAACTCTGGGCCTGGGCGCTGTCCCTCAGCTCTTCAGCTCAAGGCTAGCACTCTACCACTTGAGCCACAGTGCCACTTCTGGCTTTTTTCTTATGTGGTGCTGAGGAATCGAACCCAGGGCCTCATGCATGCAAGGTAAGCGCTCTACCACTGAGCCACCTTCCCAGCCCTGCCCCAGTAATCTGGAGCCCAGATATGGCGCTAAGCTTGGTGACTCGGGTGCCTGTCCTGAGCTGCCCAGTGTGACTGTGGATGGAGACTGGGATGCGACCTTGAGAGGATCTGTGTGTCACAGGCTTCTGAATTGCACTTGTACATAAGTTTTTTTTAATATGACTACTAGAAAACTTCACATTACCAGCTGGGGGTGTGTAGTTCAGTGGTAGAGCACTTGCTTGGCATGCCCAAGGCCCTGAATTCCATCAGCACAGTTTTATGCTGGCTTATGTGACAGTCCTGTGGGCAGCACTGTGGGGGGCTGTCCCCCCGTGGGCAGGGCCAGGCTCAGTGGTGGCTGGTAGGGCTCACACTGCAGCTTTGCCCTCCATTGCATGTGTTCTGCATTTCACTTTTCTCCTCTGTAAAGAAGCTCAGTCTGCTGTCCAACAGTGACAAGGTACATTTGTTCTTAGCAGAGCTCCTCATGTCCTGCTAGGGCCTGGTGCCCCAGGTGCCCCAGATGGCGGGCTTAGAGAGGGGGTCCAGGCTTGCCCCAGCAGTGGCTTACTTTCCTAGGGAGGGAGACATGCTGTCCACACCATCTAAATAAAGAAGAAGTCTGTTTCTAAAGCTGGTGTGAGTTCTCTGAGGGAGGGGGTTGTGTGCACACCTGCTGGTGACAGCCAGGTTTCTCTCTGTGTGCCATCGGGGAGGTCGTGCAGTTGTTTCTCACCAGCCTACAGCCAAGGCGTTCACTTCGGTATGATCCAGGAGCATCTGGCCACTTCTGCTTGTAGTGGCTCCTGCTGGTGTCCCCAACTTATGCATCCTCCCGCAGTACAAATTGCACCAGGTCTTAGAAGTTTGAGCCTCACTTTCTGTGGGTTCTGAGTTCCAGAGACCTCTTGCAGGACCTACCAGTACAGGCATCACTGCTGCTGTTCTGGCCTGGCTTGCCCAGCTGGTTCTAAGGCGTGGCAAGGCTGTTCTGCTACTTTATGCTCTTTCTCTGTTTAAGACCCTTATTCCATTGCTTCCTACCTTACTGGAGAGGATTGCTTCCATCATCCAGCCTTGAGCTGTGAGGGAGAGTAGCGGTCCTTCACCTTGGGTGCTCTGGAGTTCTGGGGTGTCTTGGGGGCCGGGCCTCCAGGGAAGAGATGCTGAAGGAGGATGGATCCTGAGTTTGTCAGGGTCAGGAGGTGTTGGCCTCTTGGTCTTAATTGCCAACACATGCCTGCAGGTGTCCAGCACTGTGCCCCCTCCAGGGGGTCATGGGAGGTGGCTGTGCCCTCATAAAGTGGCACAAGCCCCCGGGGGCTGTGGAAGGCAGCAGTGGACCTTCCCTCCTGCCTGGTCTGCAGCACAAAGCTGTCAGGACTCGAGTTCGTGGAGTTCCATCTTGCCCCCACCTTGTAGAGTGGCCACTTGTAAGGCCTCTCATCCTCCCTCAGGAAGGTGGTGGTTAGTATCTTTGTATGCGCCATACTGTGCTTTGAATTCAGGGCCTTGCAGTTGCTAGGCAGATGCTGTACCACTTGAACCATGCTTCCCACCCCCCCCTTTGATTTATTTTTCAAATAAGAATCTCGCACTTATGCCCAGGCTGGCCTTGGATCCCCATCCTCTCACCTACCTCTGCCTTCCAGTTTGTACGTGCTGTCTTATGTGAGATGAATAATCGATTAACTTCCATTTACTGGAGCCAGAGAGAAAAAAGAATGATTGATTTGAAAAGGAGCCATTTCAGAAGCTTAAAATTGTTAGGGAGGCATTTTTTTCTATCTAAAACAAATAGAAATAGCTCATTGGAAGTATGTGTCCTTGAATTAAAATCCAGATGAAATACACAATTTATTTAATGCAAAAGAAAGTAATAAATAGGTGGGCACAGTGGTATACATCTATAATCCCAGCCACTCAGGAGTCAGAGATAGGAGGATCATGAGCTTGAGGCCAGCTTGGGCAAAGTTAGCAAGACTCTGTCTCAAGAACAAAGACAAAAGTGCTAGAGACGTAGTTCAAGAGGTAGCGTGCCTGCCTAGCAGGTAAAAGGTGAGGAGTTTGGAACCTGTAGTGCCAGCAAAACAAAACAACCATAGAAAAGCCACCCTTCCCCCAAACCCCAAATGTGACTGGATTTTAATCCAGTCGATATTGTCAGACTGGATCCAGCTTTGGATTGCTATAGCAAACCCATGATAGACTGGGCGGTTGGTTATAAACAACAGGAATTTGTTTCACACAGTTGTGAAGTGGAAAATCCAGACCAAGGCACCAGCAGATTCAGTGTCTGCCGAAGGGCCTCTCCCTGATCCCATTTAAAGGGGTGGAGCCCAACAGTTCTACCTTTCATGCCATGGCACTTGTGATTTGACTCAGCACACAGACTCTGTGAGGAGAAAGATATCAGACCATAGCACCAAAATACAGGAGGTGCACTTAGATTCAAAGTGCAGCTAGAGTGATGGAGATGGATTATGCAAATAGCACCATAAGAAAGCCAGAGTGAGCTGGGCACTGTGGTTCACGCCTGTAATCCTAGCTATTCAAGAGGCTGAGATTTGAAGATTGAGGTTTGAACCCACTGAGGCAGACAAATCTGAGAATCTCTTATCTGCATTTAGCCAGCAAAAAGAACTGGCGGTGTAGCTCAAGTGATACAGCTAGAAACAATATAAGACCTTGAACAACAACAAGAAATGTTAGGAGAGATAAAGAGCAACATTTAATAATGTCAAAAGAAAAGGGTCAATACAAGACTCTTAGCAATTGTAAAAATATTTGCATCTTGACAGAGCACCGGAATACCCAAATCAGAACCTGACAGAGTACAAAGGGAATATAGATACTCCAACAATACCTGGATATTTCAGTCTCTGATTTGCGGCGCTGAGGCTGGAGTCCTGGGCCTCACCCATGCTAGGTAGGATTGGGGGCACAGAGCTGGACCCTCAGCTTAGTCTTCAGTATCAGTTGTGCATGGAACATCTGGACAGAGGGACTGCAAGGACATAGAAAACTTGAGGAGCACTAACCCCTCCAGATGAGACATTTCCCCAGTGACACAGGAGCCATTCTCCAGGACATTTCTGCACTAGGTCCCCTCATTCAGCCCCAATAGAGTTAAAGCAGTGAAAACAAAGAAGAGAACTCTGACCACATCGGGATGAATTCAGACATTAGGAGGCTGGCCTGAGGCCGCCACGCAGCTCTGCTCTGCCAGGGCTCTCTTCAAGTGCTCCCATCTCAGAACGTCCCACAAAGCTCGGGTCCACTGCAGGTGCCTGGCAGGTACCCGCCGATGACTGCCCCCGGCACACGAATTCACAAGGCCATGCTGGTGTCAGGACCATGTGGAAGCCAACAAAACGGCTCTTTTCCTGGAAGTCACCAAACAACTTCAGCTTGTCCTCTACAGTGGTTACTTGACAGCCTCATGACTCATTTCGGCATAAGATGAGACAGAAATGAACTGATGGCTGGGACTGTTTTGGAGATTTCTTAAGGGGCCTTTGCCCAGTAAAACAAAAGAAGATTCCTAAATGGCACAGGCAGTTCGCCAAGAGCCAGCAAGCAGCAGTGAAAGGGCAAAAGCTTTGTGTTCAGAACAAGTTCTAAAGCGGCTGGAAACGGCATTTCTTCCGATGGAATGGAGAAAGTTGGTAGTGGGCGTGCTAAATTCATGTGTATGAGCCCACGGGATGTCATAGCACTTGGGAAGGGCCGGCCACCTACCCCCAGGTATGCAGAACGGCTGGGACTTGATGGTCTGTAATGTAGTTACTTTGGCCTCTTACCTGGGCCACCTTTGTGGCTCTGTCCTCGAGTCCTGGCTGGCACTTGGAGGCCACAGAGTAGAGCAGGTGAGTCACAGACCCTAGAGTCTTGCTGCCTGACTGTGCCCTCTGCTACCTCTTGCTAGTTGTGTTTTGTTGCCCAAAGCATTTCTCCCCTTCCTGCCACGATACGACCAGGGGCCACTTGTTCCTGTGGGCCCTGCTGCAGAGCTCTGAGCAATTTGAGGAGCTATACCAGTGGTGACTGTTGTTGCTTGGTACATGTTTGTGGAATTGTGTTAGGTTCTGTTGGAATTCAGTGCCCTGAGGGAATAGGTTCTATCATGGCACTTAATTCTTCTTGCAGGAGAGCTCTTGCCCATCCAAACCTCAAGGTGTCTCTCCCTTTCAGCACTGGGTAAGATTTTACAGTGAAAAGCTCAAGAAAGTAAACAAAATTCCTGATGGTTCCATCTGTAATCCTAGCTGTTCAGGAGGCTGAGATCTGAGGATCATGGTTTGAAGCCAACTGGGGCAGAAAGTCAGGGAGACTCTTAATCTCCAATTAACCAGCAAAAAGCCAAAGGTAGAGGTGTGCTACAAGGAGCACAAGAGTTGAGCATAAAAGCTAAGAGAAGGCATTGAGGTTCCGAGTTCAAGCTCCTCTACCAACACACACACACATACACACACACACACACACACAGCATTCTATATGTACAGCATGTTCTAAGGAAGTGTCACTGTGTTCTCTTGAGTGTTGATAAACAACTCTGACTTCTTTATTTGTTGAGAACTTATGTGGAGTCTGAACATGTGATAAGTAGCAGTCTTATCAGAAATTGTGTTTGTGGTGGGGAGTTGGAGTGGGTGGTTTTTTTGATGATACTGGAATATGGCGAAACTCTTGATTTACAGATATTTTTGACAATATGCTTCATTTTTGGAGGCTTGGGCTTGGTGTTCAGGAAGGAGCCTGGCTAGTCACCGCTGTGTACACTCTTGGAAATCTTCTGGCAAATCAGCCCTTATGCCACTCTGAGGGATGGAAAACAGAACAGATGCCCTTTTCTGGGCAGCTAGGAAGTGGCCTTAAATTTCTTTTCTTTTTCTTTTATTTTTTGGGTCGTGGTGCTGTCCCTCAGCTCTTTAGCTCAAGGCTAGCGCTCTATCACTTGAGCCACAGCATCAATTCCAGTTTTCTGATTTTATTTGAGATAAGAATGTCACAGACTTTCCTGTCCGGGCTGGCTTTGAACCATGATCTTCAGCTCTCAGCCTCCTGAGTAGCTAGGATGACAGGTGTGAGTCACTGGCATCCGGCGAGACCTTAAATTTCTGACCATGCCATTTACTTCAAGCTTTGGATCTTGGACAAATGACTTCATCTACTTCTTCTTCTTCTTCTTTTTTATTTTGGTCCGGTCGAGGGGCCTGAACTCTGGGCCTGGGCGCTGTCCCTCAGCTCTTCAGCTCACGGCTAGCACTCTACCACTTGAGCCACAGCCCCACTTCTGGTTTTTTTCTTTTTTGCTTATGTGGTGCTGAGGAATTGAACCCAGGGCCTCATGCGTGCAAGGTAAGCACTCTACCACTGAGCCACCTTCCCAGCCCGTGACTTCATCTTCTTGAGCCTCAGTGTCCTTATCTGTCCAATGGGGACCCGTTTTACAAGGGGGCTTAGTGAGATGAAGCATGATCAGCACATGCCTGGCACAAAGTGGGCTCTTCTAAATGACAGCTCTCTGTTCAGCTGCTACTTCTGGGCCTAGGAAACACATGCTACCTGACCTGGGCCACTTCCTTGTCCCTAGTCGCTGGCACAATGAGCAGGGGTGGGCTGTGTATGCAGTGGTGGTTGGTGAGAGGCCTAGTTTCCTGTGGGGTTCTGGCTTTGCCATGTTGTCTTCTTGTCAGCGTCTGTGGGGTTTCAAGAAGGGCAAGGGGGCAGGTAGTGGTAGATGGGTGGGGCCTCACTCCTGGGGCTCAGACAATCCCTCCCCTCCGGGATGTTGAGTTTACTGAGCATTGTATGTGTGCGCACACGCATCTGCCTGCGTGTATGCGCACACTTCCTCAGCTTCTCACACACAGGGTCAGGAGGAGGAAGCCAGCAGGCAGAGAGGTTCGATGGTTGTGGAAGGGTCACAGTGAGCCTGGAATGGAAAGGAGGGGGAGGCAGCTTTGTGGGCATTTCCTGGCAAGATTTCATTTCATGCAAAAGATCAAAAGGTTTCTAAAACACCTTTTTAATGTTCGTTTTTGTTGAATCCTCTGAATATACATTCTGGTTTTATTTTTTCCTGGTAACACACTGTACCAACTTGGTAACCTGATTAGAAGAGGCACCATTCTGGAGTCTTCACCAGTTGCTGGCTGGCTTGGGATGGGTTTCTGGCCTGAAAAACCAGGTTTTCATTGATTGATTGTATTGATGATTTATTGATTTCATTGAATTAACAACTGATAACCAATGGATAATTGGAGTGGCCTCTCCAATCCCAGACAGGTAGTGAGGGGGCATCTATGAACAGCCCCTCCCTCATGATAGGAAGGAACTAGGGTCCAGAACAAGGAGCTTGGAGGCAGGAGACGGGCATGTGAGCTGGGTGGAGGCGAGGTGAGTGGAGGTCTCCCCGGAGAGTGTGGTAGTAAAAGCTGCTTACCTGACGGTAACCAGTTCTCTCAATTAAAAAATAAGGTATACCTGGGTGCTAGTGCTCCCTGTAATCCTAGCCACTCAGGAGGCTGAGATCTGAGGCTCTTAGGTGGAAGCCAGCTAGACAGGGAAGTCTGTGAGATTCTTATCTCCAACTAACCAGCAAAAAGCCAGAAGTGGAGCTGTGGTTCAAGTGGTAGAGCACCAGCCTCGTGCACAAAAGCTCAGGGACAGTGCCCAGGCCCTGAGTCCAAGGCAGGGGACAGGTACTCACCCACACAAAGATAAAGAACATGAGTTTAGTCCCTGTCTGGGGCATGGCTATTTATGCCAAAGGGTGGGGCTAGAAGGCAAGGAGGTGGGCGGGCCCTGGAAGTGGGAGGGGCCAGGACATGGGCTCAAGGCGGGGCCAGAGGCGGAAGGGGCAGGGCTGCAGTGACTTTGGTGTCTAGGGGTGGGCACGTGCACGGGAAGTGGACGTGGTGTCTCAGTGTCATCTTCCGTCCTGTGCTTGTGACTGACTTTGGGGTTGAGGCGGCGTGGGTAGAAGGTCCTGGTGTGGCTGGTACGTGGCGTCCTGAGGCAGGTCAGAGCCTGGCTGTCTGGTCTGGTGAAGATGGGGGCCTGGAGGTAGGTTGTGACGTTTGAGGTAGAACCCAGGGGTCCCTGCTGTCCACGGAGCCCAGCAGTCAGTGTGGCAGCCCCAGCCTGGGCTGTGGGGCTGTCACGGAGCAGGCCCTCAGGACGCAGAGGCCACACCACTCATGAGAGCCTCACAGCTGTTAAGGGCAGGCTGGGTGGATGGGCCCTGACTGCCTCCCGCACAGAAGTCCCAGGTCCTTGTTCTGCTGCACGGGTCAGTGATAATGCCCTTCACAAGACAAGGTATGAGGAAGACCAGTGTGAACAATGGGAGTTCAGAGGCTGGGTTCAAATCCTGCTTCTCTGGGTATTTGGTGTTAGACATTACCTCAGCCTCCATGACCATTTGTACAGAGCAGAACTTGGGCTTTTCTTAAAATCCCCTCCAACTCTGTTCTGTTCCTTGCTGGTTCTTAAAGTAATTCCCTCTTTGTTAAGACTGACACCTGTCTTCCGGTACCTTCCCCAGGGCTAGTTCCCTTTGTGGTTTCAGGATGTTGGTGAGTGCCCAGGCAGGGCAGCCACTCGTGAGCACAAGGCCTGAGTTCTTGCTGCCTATTTAAAAATGGGCCAAGCCTTCCTGGCTGTCAGTACTGCTTTGAAGTTCACCTAGTGGGTTCGCCACCCACGGAGCTCTGCTGCCTGGCACATCTGTATTTAAAGGCTGGGTTTAGTGGAATCATCTCCCTGTTGTGAGCCTCATTCTCTCTGCTGGTAACCATGGAGATAGTATCTCCTCTGCCAGCTTCTGATCTCTTTGACCCTGCTACCCCATCCTGAGTTGAAAGGGTGCAGCTTCCTCTTTCTGTGAAAGAGTCACCCCTGGCTGGGGTGATAAGGATCTTAGAAAGATAATGATGTACAATGCAACTTAACCCAAGCATAGGAATTTGCCTGTCCCCATTCTGGTGGGCTCCAAACCACCTCCTACAACGTTCATATCCAGCTTCACCATATTCTTTATCTCCCATCAAAGACTCAGGCCTCCTCCTGGCTCTCTGCCCCCATACTCCCTTCCAGGCAGCTCAACATGTAGATCCTGGAGCTACTGCTCTGAATAAACTGGTCTTTTCTCTTGGCCTCTCCTGGGTGGGAGGTCAGTATTCAATAATCTTCTTCACTAGGTCTCAGGTGGACAAGCCTGCTGTTTATCTATGACTTTAGTGTTTGGTCAAATACTTTGTGCTTAATAGGTTCTATCACACATGTGACTTTGGGCAAGTGCCCTGCCTTCTCTGAGGCTTTGTGGACTCAGGAGTCTGCTGCAGAATGCCCCATACCCACTATTGGTATTGCTTTCGTCTTGACTGTCTTGGCAGCAGGGAAGACTTTGAGAGTGTGGGCCTATGGTAAGGGAAGTGGAGGGAAGGAAGGCCTCATCCTTAACCTCAGGGCAGCAAGGGGCCCAGGCTTAGTCTGCAAAAGCTGTGGGGATTGTCAAGGTCAAGGACACGTGGGGCTGGGTAGGGAGGGACGAGGTAGAGGGAGTGGCCAGGGACTTGTGGACCACATAGGCCTGTGAATGGAGCACAGAAAGCACTGATCCTTGACAGGCTGGGGCCTCCTGGGTGTTGGGTGGTAAGGGTCTAGTTCATGGGTGCTAAGGGACCAGAGAAATGAAGATGGGCACAGGACACTGTCAGCAGAGTCTGTGCTAACTGGAAGCATGTTTCGCTGCTTCAAAAGGTTTGGATGTAAAGCTGTGGCTTTTCAGATGGGGACACAGGCTCACAGCAAGTGCGGCCTTTCCACTGTGACTCAGCAGGAAGAGGTGAGAGCCCAGTCCCTAGCTGTCTGTACTGTGGGCCTGCTTTGCTCCACTCTCTCTGTTCCCAGGGATGGAAGGCCGTCGTGCCTGACGTCTCCTGGCTTCCCATTTCCTAAACTTGAGCCAAAGACTAGGCCTAGCATCAGTGGAGGATTCCTAACTCTCTGTCGCTGTCCCAGGCTCCCTTCTTCCTACCAAGGACAGTGCCTTCTCCGATGGCGGTGGTCATTCTTGATCGAATTGTGTTCTCCGTTTACACTTAGCTATTCTGAGTGAGTCTGGCAGACACCTGCATCCTGTGTACAGCTGCTCTTCAGTAGCGCTCTTGGACCTGCAACATGGAGAGGAATCATTCTGCTGTGTAGGACAGTTGTGATAGGTGGTGACATTTGAATGGTGACAAATGATCAATGTAAAATTTCTGATTTTGATACCTGTACAGTCCTCTGTTGGTATCCACAGGGGATGAGTTCCAGAAAACTTTCAGGACCAACCTCAAGCCTCCTGTGGTCCTGCCTATAAGGGTGTGTACCATTGGGCTACAACCTAGGGAAGTGCCTCTGTGTGCTTCAAATTATGTCCAGGTCATGTGGCACACCCAGCTGTGTGAAGAGCCCGGGGCTGCAGTCCTAGAGAATGAGGGTCAGGCAAAGGTTTATATGTCAGTACAGATGCAAGCATTAAAAAATACGCTTGATCCATGTGGAACCCACAGATAAAGAGCACCGTTGGGTGTGTGATTTTTCTAAGGTCCTTGGTCTTAAGACATCAAAGTCATAGCCTTTGGCGTGCAATGTCGTGGAATTCTGTAGAACTAGATGCGTCTATATGGAAATGTGTCTTTCTGACTGGGTAAGGCAGGTGGGGGAAAATTGGTGCAGTTAGTGAATCCAGATGAGCGCTCGTTGTGCTATTCTTGGAGCGTTTCTGTAGCTTTGCAAGATAACGTTTTAAAAATGCATTCGCTAATAATTGTGGCATCCACGGGAGTGTGCGGCTGTGCTCCTGATCCCTCTGTGGTCAGCCCCTCCATGACTCTTGCCTTGAGGGGGACACACCCCCAGTTTTTCCCGGCAGCTACTTGGGGCTGGTTTTGAGCCGAAGGCTGAGGCTTTTGACAAAATCCACTTCCCTGGAGACCTTCGTCTTTCAAACGCTTCTGTTTAGACCAACTTTCCTCCCTTCCACTTCATCTTTCTTAATTGCATTGCCTTTTAGTATTCCTAAAGAGGTGTTATTGTTGAAACCATTCAGCTAGAGAGGGGGGATAGAGAAATTCACAGGCTTTTGTTTCTTCAGCCCTCCAGACCTATCCATGGGCTTGGCAGGCCTCCATACCTTCTTGCCTTTGCCCAGGCTCTGCCTACGACAAATCCACTTACTAAAATACATGTGCATCTTAGGGCATGAGCTGGGCCTCTTCTTTGCCCTTTGTGACCTTGACTGGCCTCCCCAGACTCAGCTCAGGGCTCAGCTAAAGGCCCCGAGACACTAGCTCTTCCCAGGGCAGCCATCTGATTCTGCGTCACTTCCTCTGCCAGCGCTCAGGTGATGGGTGGGGGGCAGCTGTTCTCTCTACGCCCCTGCTGGAGCTGGGGGCCCAGGAGAGGCACAGTCAGCATGTGTCATGAGGGGGAGCCGGCCTGAGCGAGCAACCATGTGGGTGTGTAAAAGCAGCTTTCTTGCCCGGCATCTCAAAGTGCCTGAGAACCTGGACAAGAAAGTCATTTTGGCCAGTGTGCCCACTGCTGTCCCAGCCACCCATGCCCTGGCACGAATACCCTATGTGGACTGGGCTGGTGGGTGTCCATGAGCTGCCTACAGATAGATGGGCCAGGCTGGGTCTCGTCCCCTCTCCAGGATCCACATGGAGTTGTAAGGATGACAGGAAGGAGTGGGCCAGGACCTAGGTGTGAGTCTGGCCTCATGTCTTCTGTCCACAGCCCCTCTCCTTCCTCACCAGAGACCCTGTTTTCACAGCTGAGATTTAGCAATGCTATCTGCAGATCATCTAGTCAGTGTCAAGGGACCAGGGAAGTGGAAAGTTCAGCCAATGTGCAGCCAAGGGCTGGCGTCTTGGTCAGTGCATTGGGCCAGTCTTCATCCTTTGCTCTGAGCAGCTTTCCTGAGCTCCCTGCCCAGTCAGCCCTGGGGGCGTGGCCCACTCTATCCACCGAGCCTTCCCAGCTCTTCCTTCAGGGAGGGGCATGGGACGAGGTCCTAGCTGGGCTCTGGGCAGAGCCTGTTTGGCAGATGTCATCAGAGTCATTCAGGAAAAGAGGACATTGTGCTTCCCTGTTGCTTGTGGCTTTATGGGAACTTGCATATCTGAGATGTCAGACAAGCATTGTGACTCCACTTAATGGAGTGATGGACTGCTCAAGGCAGCGACTGTAGTCACCCGATGAGCCCTGCCCAGCTGGCAAATGGAATCTGAGATGGGCAAAGCCCATCATGCCACCAGCACCTCCTGGTCTGCATAGTTTTTGGAGGTTAAAATCGTCAACCTTCAAGACACATGAACAAGTAGGTGTGTTGGGGTATGCCTATAATTCCTGTTCCTCTGGAGGCAGAGGCAGGAGAATTGTGAGTGTGAGGCCAGTTTGGGCAAGGTAGTGAGACTATCTCAGAAACAAAGATAGAGGTAGTGGGATTATTGCTAATGGCAGAGCACTTGCTTAGCAAGTTCAGGGCTTTGGATTCAATCCCTGTACCAGAAAAGAAAGAACATGTATGAAGATGGTGTCATCTGTTTTGTTCTTGTGCTCTTGGCCTTCTATACTGAACAGAGCCTAAGGAGTCGGGGCTCAGAGCCCTCTCTGTTTCCTGTCTTTCCACCTAGACTGTGGTGGTGTTTTGATGTGATGGTGGCGGTGTGATAGTGATGTTGGTAATGGTAGTGGTGATGGTGGAGGTGATGATGATGGCTAGTGGTGATGGTAGTAATGGCGATGATGATGGCTATGATATCGATGGTGGTAGTGATAGTGGAGGTGATATGGTAATGATGGTGATGATGGTTATTGATAGTGATGGTGGTGATAATAGTGGTGGTGAGCATGGTGATCACGGTGGAGGTGGAGGTGATGGTAGTGATGATGCCTATGATATTGATGATGGTGGTGTGGTGATGATGCTAATAGTGGTGATGGATGGTAGCGATGGTGGTGGGTGGTAGTGATGGTGATAATGGTGGTGATGGTGGTGGTAGCAGAGGTGGTCGTAGTGATTCTGACATGACAGTGGTGAGTCTGGTGGTCAGGAGGCAGGGGCTGATGGACAAGGGGGTGATGGTATTGGTGGTGATAGTAAAACCTGTAAAATTGCAGGGTGCCTTGTAGTTACTCAGTGAACCCTATTGCTGTCAGGTAATCACTTACCAGGAGGACATCATTGTTAACCCCATATCTAGGGGAGACCCCGGAAGGCCCCACAGTTGGCGCACTGTAGACTTGGGGCTGCACAGCCCCTCTGAGCCAGGATTACCTACGGCATGATCTGGGGAGCAGTGGCCTGGCATCACCTGCAAGTGGATGGCGGTGCCATTCTTGGGCCCATCCCTGGGATCAGAGCCAGGAGAGGAGAGGCAGGGTGCCGGCCAGGAGGCTCTCCTGCACTGCCCGCCCTCAGCAGCCGAGTGAGCCTCGAGCCCAGGCTCGTTTAACTCTGGCCTGCTCACTCCTTGTGGCCTGTGAGTGGCCTGGCTTCACGCTGACAGGCCGGGACGGGCAGGGAAAGGGGGCGCATTTCGTTCTCACATGTGCTCAAATGAACAGGACACCCAGGACTCAAACATAGGCGAATATGAAACATGCTGCCTTCTTCCTGCATCCCAGGCTTCTTTCTGAACCTTAGTTCAGATCTCCAGTTGGACAGCCCTTGGCTTTTGTTTGGTGTATTTGTCTGATAATCACAAGTCAACTTGTTGACTCATAATATATGTGTGTATATATCATCCATCCATCTGCATGTGCGCATCCACATGCACACACACACATGCACATGCACAGGTTTCCTCTGGTGGCTTACGACAGAAGTGTGTTCTCTCACAGTTGTGGTGTTGGCAGGACCCTGTTTCTCGGAAGACTCTGAGGGGGGGTGCCCTTCCTGTCACATGGGGTCCTTGGCTTGTGGTTGTCTTATTCTAGTCTCTGTCCCTGTTACCATGGTTCATCTGCCCTGGCCTCTTCTTTTCTTAGGACATCAGTCGCACTGGTTAATTAAGGGCCTCCCCAAACCGTCGCTCCTCCCCTTAAGTAAGGACACCTGAGGTGATCCTGTTTCTAAATAAGATCACAACCGGAGGTGCTAGGAAGGATGTGGAGTTTGGAGGAAATACTACTCAGCCCAATAAATGTACGACTGTAGTTTCCTACACAGTAGCTTTGTTGAGATAGAATTCACATCTCATAAAATGTGCCTTTGTAAAGTGTAAAAATCAGGGTGCTGTGTGCGCTGGCAGGACTGGGCAGCCACATCACAGTCTCGTTAGAGTCTCATTTGCTCACAGTCTAATTGTTCTGAAGAAAGAACCCCCACCCCCTAGGCGGGCACCTCCCTCCTTCCTTCCCCATGGGCCCTGGCAGTTAGTAAAAATGCAATCATGTAAATATATCAGCTTTTATGACTAGTTTTCTTCATTTAGCTTAACATTTTAATCCAAGTTGTAGCATGAAATTAGGAGTCATCATTTTTCACATGCAGATAATATTCCATCATATAGAACATTAGATACCATTTTTTTTGTCCCTTCATAGTTGATGGGCTTTTGGGCTGCTGCCACTTTTTGGCTCTTAAGGATAGTGCTGTCCTAGGCATTTGTGTGTGCACATGTGCCCAGCCCTTACTTGATAGGCTCACTAGAGTTATTCTGAGTCACCTGGTAACTCAGGGTTTGACATTTCGAAGGTAGGGACAAACCATTTCCCAAAACAGCACTTCCCGATCAATCCACTCACAGCGCTGGCTCTGGGGTCAGGTTTCTTCGACCTTGTCTTCGTCAACAGCCAGCTGGCAGGACTGAAGGCAGTCGGCCGTGGGGGCTTTGGTTTGCATTTCCCCTCTCCTGGTCCCTGGGAGCCCCCAGGGGTGTGTGGAGATCAGGCCCCCCTGGTGTCAGGGATCTGGCTGGGTGGGGCCACGGCTCTGCCCTTCTCTTTTGGGGCGGGCTCTAAACCAGAGCATTCTGTGTTTAGTTAGCGGTCAGTCCTCAAGCCAGCTTGCTTGTGCTTCATTGATGAAAAAGAAGATATCTGAGCCAGGAACCTGTGTGTCTCGGGCAGGTGACACTACAAACCCTGCAGACTGAGGGTGCACTGTGTTCGCTGGTGGAGTGAGCTGGCAGAGGCCGGAGCCCCGGGGCTCAGGACCTCTGCCCCTTGAAGCTGTGTCTTTAGGAGCAGTTACACAGTTTTTGGGAAGTACTGAAGAATTTCTTGCTGGCAACAGGCAAAGGTGGCTGTGGAGGGGCACGGAGATGAGCGAGGGGATGGCTGGCCAGTACCAGGGCGGAGGGGGGCAGGGCCACTGCAGAGGGGCAGCTGCGTAAGTTTCTGTTAGGACCCCGGTGGAGACAGGTGTCTAACTCTGGTAACTGTTGAAGCTGAATAATGCCCCTCCCCCCACGGTAGGACCTTAGTTCTTGGAACTTGTGAATATTACTTTATGTGGCAAATGTTGCGAGTAAGAATTTGATGAGACAGAGCTTTTCCTGGGGGTCCGGGCGGCCCTTGCTCAGTGGCACATGCACACTCGGGTGTGTGTGAGTTTGGAGACCTGTGTCCAGAGGCTGTAATCTCCAGGCGCTCGCTGGGAAGCCTGTGTGCTTTCTTCCTGGAAGCAGGGTGGTGGCAGCTGCCCTGCAACCTTCTGCCCCGACCCCATGGTAGAAGCTGTTTGACCACCAGGAGGGCTGGTGGATCCGCAGGGTGAAGCTGGCTATGTGGGACACTGTGTGGCCTCCGCTCCCTGGACCTCCAGGGAGATGGGGAGGCAGATGAGCCGGGGTGACATGACCAGGGCCACCCAGGGGAAAGAGTTGGATGCCAGAGCCCTGCCTGGGGCATGGTTCTTCATCGAGGGCCCAGATAATTCCTGCGAAGCTTATAGTCATTTCCGTGGCTCTGTTCTTTCAAGGGACAAAATGATCCTCAAGGAGGACCAGCACTGTGGGTGACCACAAAGCCTGAGGGTGTCTCTATCCCCTCCACAGGCCACTTAAGGGCTGGCTCTTCCCTGAGAGCTGGCCTGGGGGCACAGTGACTGAGAACAGAGATGCCCAGAACCACACAGGGGGGCACCCAGCTCGTGAGAAGGGGTTGCTGGGCCGCCGCTTCCATTGCCCAGCTCCTGGCTTCTGGGGTTAATGAGGACTTAAGGGTTAGGGAAGAAAAGGCTGGGGTTCCAAGGGGCGACTTGAGGCTTCTGGGACGTAGTTAGTTCTGTGTTTGTAGCTGCTTAATGATCATGAGTCACCTGTGTTCACACAGGGATTGACTTCCCGAGTCTTGGGCCACATTCCTGGCCTAGCCTCAGCTCAACTCCCACCCCAAAGAGCACTGTGGGGCTAGCTGGTCATGGGACCAGTGACAGGAAGGGGGGCTATGGTCATTGGCCAGCAGCTGTCAGGGACATACAGACTGAAGTCTGGGTGTCAGGCATGGCCTTGAGAGCCCCAAGGTCAGACCTCAGGGACAGTGCAGTTGGGGCGTACCCCTAGCGCGGTGCCTTTGGCTTCAAGGAAGGAGAGCATACAGAAACACCAGCAAGGAAGACACAACAAGAGCCCTTCATTTGACTTGGGTCTGAGATTTGCATCTCAGTTGAGGGGCGTTGGGTACCTAGACAACAGGATGAGGGGAAAGCTCCTGGCAGCTGGCGCTGGATTTAGTTTTGCAAATCCTAAGGAAGGAAGTGCACAGCAATCTCTTAGCTATACTGATACCTGATTTGTGTGTGTGTGTGTGTGTGTGTGTGTGTGTGTGTGTGTGTGTGTGTGTGTGTGTGTGTGTGTGTGTGCGCGCACGCACGCGCGCGTATTGGGCTTTGAACTCAGAGCTTCATGCTTGCTAGGATGGTATTCACCACATGAATCACACCACCAGTCTAGCTTTTTGCTGGTCATTTTGTAGATGGAGCCTTGTGGGCTTTGCTGCCCAGGCTGGCTTTGAACTTTCTGATCTCATTGAGTAGCTACGATTACAGGCCTGAGCCACTGGTGCTTGGCTCTCATTTATATTTTGAATTAGACTTATGAACGGTGTGAGGCACTGTGTTTCATTAAATCAATGGCTTCACTTACTAGAGACACATCAGTGCTTTCCTCCTAAAGGAAGGGGAAAGCTGTCAGTCAGTGATAAGTCACCTGACAGCATGCGTGTTCAGAAGGAGCCAAATGTGCTGGGTGGGGTCTGTGCAGTGAGCTTGCCCTTGTGTTTATCGGTAGGCCATTTCTCCCAGCTGGCCCTGTGCTTTGCCTGCCCCATGGCCCTGCAGAGTCATTAGACGTTGCTGAACCTGTTGGCTCTCAAGACGCGCAAGGACGGCTCAGAAGCGCCAGCACTCCTGTGCATCGCCCGCTCACTCGGGAGGCCTCCTGTGAGGCCGCAGTGGGCAAAGCTCCTCACGGAGCGAGCACTCTTCCTGGAGGGGGGCACCCATCCCAGCCACAGTGCCACTTCTCATGGTGCCGAAACTCAGGTTGCCAGCCAGGCAGGGACAGGGGCGCTGAATCACCAATGGACAGAACCAGGACTGTAGACGTGAAGACGTGGTATGGTCCCCCTGTGTGGAGGCTCCGTGGTGGTCCCGTGTCTGCTTTGTGTGGATGCTCTGTGGAAGGTTCACATGTCTCCGTGTATGGATCTGTGGTTGGTTCAGGTGTCTTCTGATTTCCCTCTTGTCTCTGCAGACATACACATGTGCAGGTCCCTGGTTGTTTTGTTTTTGTTTTTGTTGTGGGGCTTGAACTTAGGGCCTGGGCGCTGTCCTTGGACTCTTTTGCTCAAGGCTAGTGCTCTATCACCCTGAGCCCCAGCTCCACTTCTTGTGCCCCAGCTCCACTTCCCATGCCCCAGCTCCGTTTCCTGAGCCCCAGCTCCATGTCCTGGGCCCCAGTCCTAGGTCCTCTGATTGGCACTGGGGTCCCCTGAGCTTCAGGTGGGTTGCTATGGGTAAGTAGGAGTTTTCTAGCTTTCCTCACCTCTGCCACAACCTGGAGCCAGCCTGCCTGTGTTACTGTCTCTAATAACCTGAAAAGAGTACTTTGGGGCAAGTTCCTCTGCCCCGTTGTCATTTTTTAATTCCTGACATGAAATAAGACTGGTTTCTATGTTTAGGCTATTAGAAGAATTAAATGTAGAGTGTTGGGACAGAGCCGATGCGTGGCAGGGTTGGGTGAATCACCATGGTGCTGGTGCTGGGACTAAAGGACATTGCCTGTGGAGTCAGGAAGGCCGTGTTCTCCTCAGTCAGCGTGGCACACCTTGTGAGGTCCTCCAGGATTACTGTGGCAGGGCGGTCAGGCACCCGTGGGTATTTGATGATAGTGAACCAATTTTTTTGTCCCAGGTCCAGTTTCTGTGTACCTCACACCCTTCCCAGGGGGCTGTCCCCACCATTTGGGCCTGGGTGTGTTGGTTGTTCCACTGTTGGGGTGAACAAGATTCCTTTGCAGGGGCTGGGAAGGTGGCTCAGTGGTAGAGCGCTTGCCTTGCATGCATGAGGCCCTGGGTTCGATTCCTCAGTACCACATAAGCAGAAAAAAAAGCCAGAAGTGGTGTTATGGCTCAAGTGGTAGCGTGCTAGCCTTGAGCTGAAGAGCTGAGGGACAGCGCCTAGGCCCAGAGTTCAGGCCCCATGACTGGACCCCCCCCCCAAAAAAAAAGGTTCCTTTGCACACTGGACAAAGGATGGTCACTGAGAACCTGGCTCCTCCCCAACTGGTGCTTCCCCTTCTTCCCCCTCCTGTTCTCCCTCCCTCTCTTCCCTTCTCTTCCTTTTCCTTCCTCTTCTTCCCTCTCCCCTTCTCCCTCCTCTTCCTTCCCCTCCCTTCCTTTTCCTTCCCCTTCTTTCCCTTTCCCTTCTTGTCTGGCTCTGTGCTATAACCATTTTGTGTCCAGCCCTCCTCTTACCTTCCGCCTTCAGAATACATAAGAGTGTAAGGCGAGGTGGAGGAGGACTGGAGGGTTGTGGGAACAGCGAGGCACGGTGGGAGTTTCTAGAGCCAACACTGGAGAGATGTCTTTGACATTCACTGGGCACGCATGTTTGCCTCCACCTCCAGGTGAGGCCAGCAGAGGCAGAGCTGGAGGCCCACAAGGGGGCGCTGTAGGCAGTAGTCTGGGGCCAGGGCTCTGAGATGTCGGGATGTAGGAACGGTATTAGATGGGGCTGGGCAGATCCCATCAGTCCGAGGCTTGGTGGAGGGAGGAGGGCCAGGGCACAGTTGTGAGTGGGTGTCCGGAGCACGCTGAGGGCACCTGCTCCTGGCTCCTGCCCACTTCTGTGTGGAGATGGTGGAGCTGCCTTGCTGGGATGGAGGGCGCTGGGGTGCGGCTCTGTACAGAAGCTCTTCTCTGTGCTGGCCTAGGAAGCTGACTTGAGAGCCCTGCATCTTCAAAGACACTTTGAAAGACTTTTTCTTCCCTTCAGTGGCAGCAGAGCGATTTCCTGGGCCCAGAGGGAGTCTGCTGGGGGACGTCGGGCGGGGCAGGCGGGCAGAGGCTGTGGCGGGTGCTGTGCTGCGGTGGGTCTGTTCATTACGCCCAGGCTGGCTGAGCGCAGCGGGCACCACGTGAAGCAGGTATTTCTTCCTGGGTGTCAAAACACTGCTGTGTCAGGCTCCGGGCAGGGCCCTGGGGACCCAGCGGGCATTGGATGCTGCCCACCTGGATGTGTAAAGCCGAGATGGGTTTTAAACAGAGCCTGTGGCAGGTAGTGGCCCGGGCTTGTGAGGCCACTTCTGGCCATTTTGTCGCTAAGCGTGGGCTGCAGAGAATGACAGCATGGATCTGGACGCATCCTGAGGAGTCTGAGCCAGTATGTGTGCAGCACGCAGTATCCGTGCTGCCCCGTGCCCTCCCCAGTGTGGGGGACTTGCTGGCCGGGTAAAGCAGCACTTGGCACTGCCCATCTCGCTTCTCTGCCATCCCCAGGGTGAGGTGGATGGCAGCCGCTCCCCACACTTGCTGGTGTGTACCTGGCCTGGGACAATTTGGGGTGGAGGGGTGTGGAGCTGCAGGAAGAGCGCGGTGATGTTCTGGGGAACAGAATGGCTGGCTTCTGGGAACACTGCTGGCTGAGCCGTGCGTGCGTAGGATCGTGCCTGCCAGCCTCAGGCTGTCACTCGGGTTCTAGGTGGGGCTTGGGAGCCTGGGCGTCAAGAGCGCCTGCTGGTGGCTGTGGTGGTGAGCTGGTGGTAGGAGGTGCAGGTTGCTGCCTAAGTTGAGGGGAAAAAACTGTAAAGATAAAAAGGCAACTCAGCCAGGCACCAGTGGCTCACGCCTGTCATCCTAGCTACTCAGGAGGCTGAGATCTGAGGATGACAGTTCAAAGCCAGCCCGGGCAGGAAAGTCTATGGGACTGTTATCTCCAATGAACCACCAGAAAACTGGAAGTAGCACTCTGGCTCAAGTGGTAGAGTGCTCCCCTTGAGCTGAAGAGCTGAGGGACAGTGCCCAGGCCTAGAGTTCAAGACCCAAGACTGAAAAAAAAAAAAAAAAAGAAAGACAACTCAATACAAGTTTTGGAGTTTGTTAGAAGATATGGATACTGATCTTTTAAATTTTTTGGTCAGTTGTGGGGCTTGAACTCTGGGCCTGGGCACTGTCCCTGCGTGCTTCAGCTCAAGGCTAGCACTCTACCACTTGAGCCACAGAGCCACTTCTGGTTTTCTGGTGATTAATTGCAAATAAGAGGCTCACGAATGTTCCTGCCCGGGCTGGCTTTGAACAGTGATCCTCAGATCTCCACCTCCTGAGTAGCTAAGATTACAGGCATGAGCCACCGGTGCCCGGCTGATACTGTTTTTTTTTAAACAACTATTTATTTTAGAAAAACCCTTCAATAGTCATATGAAGGGGGGTTCAGATGAACATGTCAGTTTGTGGGTATAGTATATCTCCACCAGTGTCACCCCTCCATCATCCGACCCACCTCTCCCAACCCCGCCCCTTCCCTCCATTTACCTGGTTCCATTTTCACGTAAGTATGTTGAAATTATGACTGCCTTGGCCCACCCCTCCTCTCGCCATTCATCTGTCTCCTTCCCTTCCCCGCCCAGCATGCGTTCCAGCTTCCTGATACTGACTGATACACTGCAAGTTAGTTCAGAGGAGCTTCACCATTGCAGTCCTCTCCACCCTCCGCATATACTACACTTTAGTTGTCATGGTTGTATGTATTTCCATATATAATCAAGTCATTAAAGTTCTGCCTGTATTTCAATCTTTGGGACGCAGATGAAGCTGACATTCTTTCTGTCTGTGTAGCCAGCTCCCAGTCAATCAGGTCTCTTTCTACAGCTTTAACGTAGTTCCTCCCTGGGGTTTGGAGTTCTGTGGCTTCAGTTCACCAAAGCTTGACTTTTGCCTCTGTGTGTCCTGAGAGTCCCTGAGACTTGAGGCAGGAGCGTCAGGCAGAGCGGCCTGTGGGAGGGCTGGAATGGGGTGGGCGCCGGGAGGGGGAGTCTGTCCCTCGCTGGCTGTTCCCCTCCCCATCAAGACCCCCCTTACACCCACGGTTACACGTGGAGGTGGCATTGTGAATTGAATTTGTCTTGCGTACCACTCGTATTTGTTGTCAGCTTCCATGATTTTGTGTATATGTGAGGCTTTAAAAAAGTTTGGGGTGTTGAACATTGAATCTGGGAGCTCACACATGCCAGGCCAGTTCTTCACTACCGTGTGTCAGCCCCTGATTTTATTTTATTTTATTTTATTTATTTATTTATTTTTTGGGTCCGGTCGTGGGGCCTGAACTCTGGGCCTGGGCGCTGTCCCTCAGCTCTTCAGCTCAAGGCTAGCGCTCTACCACTTGAGCCACAGCACCACTTCCGGCTTTTTTCTTTTTGCTTATGTGGTGCTGAGGAATTGAACCCAGGGCCTCAGACATGCAAGGCAAGTGCACTACCACTGAGCCGCCTTCCCAGTCCCCCCTGATTTTATTGTTGGTTCTTTTTTAGACAAGGTCTCATGGACCCTGAGCTGGCCTCCTTCCTTAGCCTCAATTACTGGGATTAGAGCTGTTGGCTACCAAACCTGGCTGATTTTGTTTTTATCATCATGGAGGTTATTCAGATGATGATAAGCAGTCCGCTTGGTTTTCTCCCCTGCCCACTGGTCCCTGGCCCACTAGGGGCAGGTGTGGGACTGCTCAGGAGCTCCAGCCTGTGGCTGGACCAGAGCCTCAACCTGTTCCAAATGCTGGAGCTTTGTAGGCAGCTGGTGGGGGGGGAGGGACTAGGACCTAGATGCCCATGGACAGAGCTTTTGCCCCATCCCACAGCTCTCCAGAGTCCAGTTGGGCAAAATGCAGACCCTGGCCCCGTTTCCTGGGTGTGTGTTCTAGAGAGCTGCATTGCTTTTTTGAACTCTCCAAACCCATATAAACTAATAATCTAAGTGTGGTGGCATGCTGCTATGATCTCAGCTATGTGAGCGACATAGGTAGGAGGATTGTGGTTGGAAGCCATGGAGCCATTATCCTGAAGTCAGGTGTCAGCTGGGAGCAGGCTGGAATCAGGTAGCAGGTGCTTGTGGCAGTAACTCAAGGCCCAGGGGTCTCAGAAGCAAAGGGTTTCTGACCCGTTAGCCACTAGCTAGAAAGAGGAGCAGGTCTTGTAGCCAGATGGCAGCGTGGGAAACATTCAGGGACCCGGCGCTAAGGATGTTCTCGTAAGGGATATTTGGAGGCTACAGGTACAAGTTGTTGCATCGATCTTGCATTGTCTACAGAGGACACCAGTGGCGCACACCTGTAATCCCAGCTACTCAGGAGGCTGAGATCTCAGGATTGTAGTTCCAGGCCAACCCAGGCAGGAAAGTTTGTGAGACTACTATCTCCAGTTTACCTTCAGAAAATGAAGTGGAGCTGCGATCAAAGTGGTAGAGTGCTAGCCTTGAGCAAAAGAGCTCAGGGACGGTATCCAGACCCTAAGTTCAAGCTCCATGACTGACAAAAAAAATAGGGGAGAGAATCTGTCCTGTGAGCCTTACAGAGAACTTGGGAGCAGAGCCACTGTTCCCTTGATGGCAGAGGAGGGGGGCTGGCCTTGAGGGAGGAGTAGCTGGGAGTGGGGGCTCCTAAATACTCAAGAGTCCAACTGACTAGAGTTCCTGCCCAGCTAATTACAATCCCTGGGAGAACAATCCCTGCCTCTGAGATTTTCCTTCAGATTCGTGATTGTGATTTTTCTGTGTTCTATTGTATTCTATTCTGTGTTTTACAGTATTTCATAATTTTACATACTGAGATTCTTTCTTTCTTTCTTTCTTTCTTTCTTTTTTTTTTTTTTTTTTTTGGTTCTGGGGCCTGAACTCAGGGCTTAGTGCTGTCCCTGACTTTCTTTTGGTCAAGGCTAGCATTCTGCCACTTGAGCCACAGCACCACTTCCAGCTTTTCTGATGCTTAATTGGACATAAGAATTTCACAGACTTTCCTGCTTGGGATGGCTTTAAACAGTGATTCTCAGATCTCAGCCTCCTTAGTAGCTATGATTACAGGCGTGAGCCACTGGTGCCCAGCTCTCAGTATACTTTTTAAATGTAGTTCCTTTACCCCAGAAGGAAAGGATTTGTTGGATTGCTTATGGTTTAGTGACTTTATCAATGACAGATTAGTTAGCAGTGGCTAGAAATTACTTTGTGCTTTCATCTTGCTAATTATCTGTGCATGTGCATGAGTTGTCTGGCTTTAGTGCATACAAGTCTGGAAATTCAGTGCTTTATTACAGTGAATCTTGGGCTTTTGCTTTTGATCTGCTCTGAGATTCTGGTGTTTTTTTGTTTTTGTTTTTTTGGATACATTTAGACCACTGACATTTAAAGTGATTATTGATGTGCTTAGATTACTGTCTCTGATGCTGTATACTATTTGCTATTTGTTCTTTGTTATAGTTTTTGTCTTTGACTGCTTCCTGCCTCTGTAGTCCTAATGTTTCCACTTTTTCTTTATGAGGAGTTTGTACCTCTTTAAAAACTTCCTTACCCTAGGGTGATGCAAGGGTGGACAAAATACATTTATAACTAGCTAAGTCCACTTTCAAATAGCAGTATACTAGTTCATGTGTAACGTATTGGGTCTCTTAGCCAGGATAAAACTGCTCTTATTCATTTTAGCTATCCATAAATTAAATCACAAACACCTTGCTGCACTTACTGCTTTGAATAATCTGGCAAATTAGTGAAGAGTGAGAAATGCAAGAGTTTATCTTTTAGTTAATGCTTTGTGGATCTAAATTTAAAATTTTTATCATTTGTTGTTCCTTCTGTTTGTTTTTTGTTTTTTTTAACCTGTCTTGTTCTTCTCCAATGAAGTTTTTTTAACCTTTTTTTTGTTGTTGTTGTTCAAGGCAAGCCTACATGCCCAAGTCTTTCCATTTTTGTTTATATGAAGAAGTGTTTATGTCTCTACTTTTTTCTCAAATTCACTACCCTCCTGTTCTGCTGGGATTATAAGTGTGTGCCCCTGTGTCTGTCTTTCACTTTTGAAGTATAATTTCACAAGATAGAGAATTATAGATTGATAGTCTCTCTCTCTCTTTTTCTCTCTTTCAACTGTAACTATTTCAATATTGCTCTTTCCTGCTTTCTTTCATGGTTTCATGGATCTATGATTTTGTGTCTGATAAGGGGGAAACATTAGACTTTGCTTCAAATATTTCCTCAGCATTTCCACCTCCTTCTGTTGTCCCCATTGTGTGTGCTATGTCTTTTGCTGTTGTTCTGCAGTTTGGACTAGTCTGTCCTCTGCATCCCTTCCCTCTCCCTTCCCTCCTTCCTTTCTCCCTCTCCCTTCCCCCTTCCTCTCTCCTCCCTCTCACTCTCCCTCTCTCTCAGTCATCTTTTCCCATTGCATTCTGGCTTGGAAATGCTTTGTTGGATGTCTCCAGCTGTGTCCAGTCTACTGATGAGCCCATCGAAGACTTTCATTCCTGTCACAGGGGTCTTCTTCCAGCTCTTCCCTTATCAGCCATTTGTTCTTCCATGTTACCTGCCTCTTCTGGAGCCCTTAGCATGTCAGTCACAGATATTTTATTTTATTGCTTTTCCTGGGGCTTAACTCAGGGCCTGGATGCTGTCTTTGAGCCTTTGTGTTCAGGCTAGTGCTCTGCCACTGAGCCACAATGCTACTTCTGGATTTTTCTAAGGAGTTTGTTTGAGTCTCACAGGAACTTTTCAGCCCCAGCTGGCTTTGAACCATGTTCCTCAGATCTTAGCCTCCTGAGTAGCTAGGAGAACAGGTATGAGCCAACAGCGCCTGGCTAGTCACAGTTATTTTAAAGTCCAGTCTGATCATCTCAGTATCACTAGGGTGGCTGAGTCTAAATGTGATCCTTGCTGTGAATCTTCAATGTGTTTTCACCTTTTACTATGCCTGGCTGGTGGAACATACCTGACTGTGTTCTGTGGAGGTCAAGGAAGTCATGCTTCTTCACATAGTCCTGTCTGCCCCTCCAAACTTGGAGCGGCAGGCAGGCCTATGCCTCCGAATCTCTGGTAGATGGATAACTGGGTGCATTCCCTGCTTCCCCAGCCTGGGGACGCACCGTCCTCAGGGACACCAACAGTCACTTTGTCACCGGGCCCTTCACATTGCATGTGTTTTGGTTCCATGCTGCTTTTCTGGGAGCAAGAATGACCACCATTAGTAAAGTCCATCAACACCTCCCTAGCCATGTTTAAGATGCCACCAGTGCAATTTCCAGAGATGAGGAAGAGTGAGTGGCAGCAGCCTTCCTCTGCAGGGTGAATTTTATGCACAAGAGGATGCCAGTGCCCTGCAGACAGGGCACCCTTGGTCTTCTGGTAGCCTCGGGTGGTGCACGGGAGGACTGAGTGGCAGGGAGAATGGAGGGGCGGGCCCAGGCTGCCAGTTAGCTCTTGAGGCTGGGCTTCATCTGGAGATGGTATCTAATCATTTTTTTCCACTTGTAAAAAGCACATTCACTGAGGACCAGAGGCTCACGCCTGTAATCCTAGGTCTCAGGAGGCTGAGCTCTGAGGATGGAGATCTGAAGCCAGCTTGGACAGGACAAAGTCTGTGAGACTCTTACCTCCAGTTAACTACCAAAGAGCTGGAAGTGGAGTTGTGGATCAAGTGGTAGAGCACCAGCTTTGAGCAAAAAAAGCCCCTCAAGGTCAGCGTCCAGACTCTCCTTAGTCCAGGCCCACGTAATGATACAAAAAAGAAAAATGGAAAAACACATTCATGATCTGCTGAGCGCTCAGCTGCAAGCCTAGGGCTTTCTCGCTCCGGTATCCAGTGACCAATTTCCAGGCTTTCTGGGTGCACAGGAGCTGCTGCTGCTGTTTGCGTTGCCTCTGCCCAGCATCCTGGGCTCCCAGGGCTCCAAACCCAGACTTCTTTTTCAGTCTTATCTCTTCTGCCAGGCCCTGAAGGCTGACATTCTTCCACGTTCTAGCTGTGTGGCCTTAGGCAGCTGTACTTGACATCTCTGTGCTTCCAAGTGCTCATCTCCAACTACCTTCAAGGGTGTTCCAAGGATTTTAGGAGAGGATCCCTGGCCCCTGGCCCAGGACTGGCACCTTATGACCTTTTCTTGTCAACATTCAACATGTACGGTAGCGCCACCTACAGGCCAGGCTCTGTCCTAGGTACTGGAGATAGGACAGAACGGTACAAACCCAGGTCTTAGGGACTTGGAACTGACGTCCCAGAGGAGGGAAAACTGACAAATGCAGGTGGCACAAATGACACAGAGTACAGTGCTCTGTGGCAAGGAGACTGGGACCAGAGATGGAACCACTCAGCCACGCAGAGTGTTTCTTATTAGCTGTGTGCCATGGTTATCTCTCAGTCTGTGTGCATCTCCGTTTCCTCATCTGTAACCTGGTGGCATCTACCTGGCAGGGGAGAGATCACTCACCCTAAGAGGCCTCGAGTCCATTTCAGAGTGTGGTTCTCTGACCTGTGACCCTGCCCCAGTAGCTGGGGGTGTGGACGGAGCATGTGCAAGAAGACTCCCTGTCCCCAAGTCCTTCAAGTCTAGGATGAGACCAGGCCCACTCATAGATGTTCACAGACCATGGCCCACGGGTCACATAGCTGTAGCTGTGGTGTCTTCACCTGTTGAGGCAGGATGGAGCAGAGCTGGGAGCGGACCCAGGCCTGGTGTGGTTACCCAGGAAGTGCAGGCTGGCTTGTGGGGGGAGAAGACCCTGCCTGTTAGTACCTCAGGGGATTCTTTGCTCAAGCAAGAAGCATCCTCCAGGGAGACGTCAGGCCTTCTGCTAACACAGCTCCCTCCCTCCTTCTCTTCTTTTGCTCCCTCCCTCTCCCAGAATCTCAAGTGATGGTGGGTTACAAAGAAGAGGAGTGGAGCCCTGTGCCACTGCTTAGCACGGCAGAGCTGGCAGCTGAGCCTGCTGGAGGGCGGGTGTGAACCTCAGGACCCCAGTGGCTCAACCCCAGAGGAAGCATGTCTAAGAAAAGCCGGAGCAAGGGCGAGAAGCCCGAGATGGAGACGGATGTGGTGCAGATGGCCAACGAGGAGCTGCGGGCCAAGCTGACCAGCATTCAGATCGAGTTCCAGCAGGAAAAGAGCAAGGTGGGGTGGGGTAGGGTGGGGTGCGGGGATGGGCACACTGAGAGGCCATTGTGCCCATCACAGGGCCGTGTGGAGAGCCTGGTCCAGGGTGTCTCTATGCCCTGCGCCTCATCCATTCTGAGGACACAGGCAGCATGGCAGAGGTTGCGGGGCTCACTCACGGCCTGCCATGCGATGGCTGTGATCTCAGGCTCTGAGAGTCTTAGTGTGTCCGAGATGAGGCGGAGTGACCCCCCAGCAGGGCTGGGTCGGGACGTAGGGCTGGGCCATTTGGGAACAGGCCTGGTTCTGTGCTGTGAGCGCTTTTACCTTGTGCTTTGGAGCCAGTGGGGACGATGCGGGGCTGAGGGCTGGGCACAGGGCACAGGCTGTCACAGGGTGGAGCCTGGGCTTGGACACTGTGTAGACCTGGTGTCTGCCCTTGCTTGGCTGGCCCCTGCCTGGCTTCAGGACCTCAGACAAGCGACTAGAAGTGTCAGAACGCCCGTGTTCTCAGCTCAGGCCACACTTGGTCAGGGTCCAGTTCAGGGTTGCCCAGAAGTAAACAGTGGAAAGCCCCATGGTGTCCAGTGTGCTGGCACCACTGTGCCGTTTCCTTGGCATAGCTCACTTCAGGGCAGAGCCAGCCAGGGCTGTCTGACCCAGCCTGGTGCTTGGGCACGTACCTCTGTAAAGGGCACAGACAAGGCTGAGAGCTCAGGCACGGATGCCTCCAGCCCTAGGCACTGGGGGTCCAGGTCCTGTGAGGCTAGGCTCCCTCAGCAGTACCTGCTGGTGATGCTGGCCCCCCAGTACCAGGGTTGAACCCAGGGAGTCATGATCGCTCAGCTTTGCTTGCTCTGCTGGTGCTCTACCACTTGAGCATGCCTCTGACCAGTATTTCCTGGTTATTCTGAAGAATCTTACAGACGTTTTCTGTCTGGGCTGGTCTTGAACTGTGTAACCCACCAGATTCCAGCCTGCCAAGGAACTAGGACTACAGGCACAAGCCAGTGGTGCAGCCATTTTTGTGTCCACAGAGCAGACAGCACCGGGTCCCTTAGCGGTGCATGACCCTGCACCGACCTGCGAGGTCAGGGGCGGCTTTGCGTAGGTTATAAACAAGGGAGCAGGACGAGAGGGGCGAAGTGCGTGGCCGGGTGCAGGGCTGGCTGGCTGGCTGGCTGACAGTCTGCTCGGGTGTTTGGGGGCCACGGATGGCCCTTCCTCGTGGATCTGAATGGAAGGGGCTCCAACACGGGTTCCCGCAGCCCCCTCCCCTGTTATTCCAACATTAAGGCGGGAAAAAGCAAACCAATAAAACACCACTGCAGTGAGAAAGGCTAGACGGGGCTGCGGGAGGGCGCTGGGCGCGGGGCGGGAGCCCGGCGGGGACGCTGACGCGGGCGCCCGTGCAGGTGGGCAAGCTGCGCGAGCGGCTGCAGGAAGCCAAGCTGGAGCGCGAGCAGGAGCAGCGGCGGCACACGGCCTACATCTCGGAGCTCAAGGCCAAGCTGCACGAGGAGAAGACCAAGGAGCTGCAGGCGCTGCGCGACGCGCTCATCCGCCAGCACGAGCAGGAGGCGGCGCGCGCCGCCAAGGTCCGCGAGGCCGAGCTGCTGCGGCTGCAGGCGGCGCTCGGCGCGCTGCGCGACGGCGCCACCGACAAGGTCAAGGGCGCGCTGCTGGCCGAGGCCCGCGACGAGGCGCGCAGGGCCTTCGACGGCGAGCGCCAGCGCCTGCAGCAGGAGATCCTGGAGCTGAAGGCGGCGCGCAAGCAGGCCGAGGAGGCGCTGGGCCACTGCGTGCAGGCCGACCGGGCCAAGGCCGCCGACCTGCGCGCCGCCCACCAGGCGCACCAGGACGAGGTGCACCGCATCAAGCGCGAGTGCGAGCGCGACATCCGCAGGCTGGTACGTGCCCTCCCCGCGCGCCCCCCACCCCGCGTGGCGCGTGCCCTCCCCGCGCGGCCTGTGTGGCACGTGCCCTGCTGGCGTGCGCCCCAGCTGGTTCGGGCCCTCCCTGCGCGCCCTACGTGGTACGTGTCCCCACGTAGTACGTCCCCCCCCCCCCCCCCGTGGGCATGTCTGCTGGTACGCGCTTGCCCTCTCTGCGCGTGCGCCCGTGTGTTACTTGCTCCACACGCTCTGCGTGCCACAGGCCCTCTCCTCGCCCCCTGCAGCACTCTTCCTCTCCTCGAACACACGGGGACCTTGAAGCCGGGCATGGGGCTCCCGCCAACGCCGGCACGGCCCTTGTTTCTTGGTGTGTGGCTTCAATGTCATGGTAGATACGGTAGAAGTGTTGTAAGAAGGAGTCGGGGTTGTGGTCCCAGCCTCTGGATGTTCAGTCAGGAGCAGAATACTCCTGCAGGTACGGTGGGGCAGGCTGGGACGGGCTGTGGTGCCCGCAGCACGTGGGAGGAAATGTGGAGTGCAGGCTTCTTCAGAGCCCTCCAGGAGCCCTCCCCAGGCGAACCAGGTCACAGCCAGGCCCCCTGGGCAGGGCGGAGATCACCCTTCCCCTGGCCAGGCTCCACCAGGGTTGAAGGTCAGCCGATGCTTATGCCGTCTCAGAAGGGGATCCCCCAGATTAGGCCAGCCTGCTCCGTGGAGTATTCTGTGGGTCGTGGGGTACTCTCGTAGGCCAGTGAGCCTGGCTGCGTAGGCAGGGGGACGTCTCCACTGCGTTACTGGACTTAGGAGGCAGTGCAGTAGAGGAAGGGCCTGCCACACACGGCCACCCTGGTCAGATGGAAGGCGCGTGGTGCTGGAGGCAGAAACCACCGAGGTGAGCTGAGATTCGACAGTGGTGGCAGTGAGAGCTACCCGTGGAGGATGGGTCGTGAGGGGAAGCAGAGAAGGCTGCGAGCAGATGGCAGTAAAGGGCATTTGGCTGTGTCCATGCCACTTTCCCTAGAGACAAATGGGGGGGGGGATACTTGTTACAAAGAAAGAGTGAGCTCAGCTTAGTAGGAGAGCACAGTGGCTCCAACCTGTAGTCCTAGCTGCATGGGAGGCAGCCATGGGGGAGCCCTGACGTCAGCCAGAGGCCGGGGGTTGTATGGTGTCATCCTCAGAGATACAGGGAAGCACAAGTAGCAGCCCAAGTTCTGCTGGGCATAAATCAAGACCCTGTCTTGAAAATATCCAAGGAAAAAAGGATAGGAGGCATGGCTCAAGAGGTAGAGCACCTGCTTTACAAATACAATGCCTTGAGTTCAGTCTCCAGTACCACCACCAATAGTAATAATAGTGAGCTTAAAAATGTATGAAAGAAAAAAACTAAAAGGAGAAGTGGAGCGCCAATTAGAGTTGGAAATGAGCACACTCCTGTCAGCTAGCATTGGAATATGTGCACAGCAAGTGAATACAGACATGGAGACTTAAGCTTCGTGGTCTACCCTGACCGAAAGCTGCAGTCCAGCACTGGGGACTGTTGCATTTCAAAGAACGTGGTACACTTTTATCAAAGTTGGCTGCTTTCCCACCATCTCAGGATGAAAGAAAAGTATAGCCAGTTAAACTCCCAGAGTAAGGCTGAAGGAAGTCATAACCAGCAAGAATCACAATGAACTCTAGAAAGACAATCTGTAATTTCAGGAGCCAATTAGCCCCTGGGAACACTGATGCAGGCGGCAGTGACTGCAGGTCCCTGTGTGAGGAATGGAGGGGGGGTTGCCACAGCCCCTACAGGCAGTGGGGACATCAGGCTGTGTCACCAACAAATGATGTGACAGTGCGTGAGATGGGGATTCTTCTGCAACAAGTGTAACTTTCCAGAACGGACACACAAGAAAGAGAAAACCCTGAGCCGTCCTATAGTTACCCACCAACTAAGTCTGCAATAACTTTTCTAAACAAAGAGAAGCCTAGACCCAGAGTCCTTTGCCAAGATTTTAAGCCCAAATCTTCCAGAAAACAGAGCAATATTTGTTATAAATAGCTCTCCAGGAGCCATTGGAGTCACAATGGTAAACATGAAATTAAAGCATTGTCTCAGGAAGGCAAAACTTACTTCTGCAGAAGGGTGTGCTGTCAGCCAAGCAAGCACACAGAGTGGGCTGCTCCAATATTTATCCTCAGTGCAGCAGGCCCCGCCCCTCTGCTCTGATTGGTTGAGCTCAGGTTCACAGTCTGCTCATGATTGCCTAGTTTGAATAGAGTAAAATGTATTTACATAAGGTGACTTTGAAATAAGACTAACTGTACACAATCTCAATATACTCACACCCTCTGCCATCATATTTAGTTTATAGAAGTGATGTACAGAGGGATTATTATTACCTGAGTCAGGTAATAGTACATTTCCTTTTGTACAGTGACCCTCTGCTATTTATTGAACAGTCTGAGGTCTTAATTCCATCTTTAAAGAAACCAGTTTAAGGCAAAACTTACATTTCAAAGTTTCTTCCTTATCCTGTAGCAGTTCTTCTTTTCTTTACAGAGAGCCAAGCTACTAGGCCAAAGTAGGAACTTTTAAGAAACACGCTTTTGTAGAAAAGAGTTTTTCTCACATATTGATACATTCTAAGTTACTTATAAAGTCAACACAACTGATTCCCGTTGTTATTACAAGAAAAGAAAATGCAGACTCATTTCTCATAAACACAGATGTGAGAATATAAGAAGCTATCAAGTGCAACAACACAGAAAGCCAGTAAACTGCGACTGAATTTGTTTGGTGAATACAATGGTTGATGCAGTATCCTGAAGTCAGTGAGTGCAAATGAACAAAGTAACACAACAGCCAGTGTAGCTCAAGTAGACTGAGAGGTCAGGACTCACGTGAGTTGTTAAGGGGAGGAAGGTGAGATCCAGGCTGGGTTTGGTTGCCTGCATAGATCCTTGGACCCAGAGCTCTGTCTTCTCTGTCCTCAGGGGAATAAAGGGGATTCAGGCCTGGGCTGTGGGCTCTAGAAGCTATGGGTCCTGAGCATGCCCAGTTCACCTGACTTGGCCTCAGGCTCCAGGTCCTGAGCACAGTTTCCTGGTAAGGAGCCTGCTCCCCATTGCCTGTTCTCTTTCAGATGGATGAAATCAAAGGGAAGGATCGAGTGATCCTGGCCCTGGAGAAGGAGCTGGGCGTGCAGGCCGGGCAGACGCAGAGGCTGCTTATGCAGAAAGAGGCTTTGGATGAGCAGCTGGTTCAGGTCAAAGAGGCAGAGCGACACCACAGCAGTCCTAAGAGGGAGCTCCCGCCTGGCATCGGGGACATGGCAGAGCTCATGGGCAGCCAGGTGAGGGCCCGGGCCTCCACCGTGTCCGGGCTGCTGGGCGGACTGCTCAGCCACCGCTTCCTCCTGCCTCCTTCGCCTGCCGTTCTTTGGCCTTTCCTCCATCCTTGAGCTTCCTTGTCCTCCCATCCATCCCTTTCTCTGGTACATTTTCTTCCCATGCTCACTGGCATTCAGTGTGGGCCAGGCCCAGCATGCAGCACCAGCGGCAGACCTCCTCTGCCTGCTGTGGCCACAGCTCAGCTGCCGAGGAAGACATGGTGCCCTCGGAGGAGGGGCACATGATGGGCGTTCTGGAGGGAACCCAGGCAGGACAGGGAGGGACAATGGCAGAGTCCTGAAGACCAGTAGAAGCTGCTCCCCCCCCCCCCCAGCAGCAAATGCAGGGGCACTGGGGCAATTACTGGACTCTTAGCAAAGTTGCAGAGGAACATTCATCCATGTTCATTCATTTGCTGCTGGGGCATCTTTAGTGAATGATGTGTGCTGCATGTTGCAGGAGGGGTGGGCATTCTAGTGTAGACAATCTGCCACGGAGGGATCCCGGCTTATTCTGGCATGTGCTGGGCCTCTGTAGGAGATGCAGGAGCGGGGGTGGGGCTTCATCTTGAGGTCCCCAGGGACTGGGTGTTTGGGAAGCCTTAGGAGGATTTCAAATCTCTGTCACCTGGAGGCAAAGCATACCCCACAAGCACGTGAGAAGGCTTGGAGTGCTTTCTACCTTCCCGCCCCACACGGCCTCTCAATGTGTGTCACCTGCCACACCTTGTGTGGGCTTTGGAAGGCTCCACAGAGCCCTTCGAAGCAGTTCAGCTTCTTCAAAACACACATGAATCTTGCTTTTTAATTTTTTCTTTTTAGGATCAACATCTGGATGAGCGAGACGTGAGGCGATTTCAGCTAAAAATCGCTGAACTGAATTCTGTGATACGGAAGCTGGAAGACAGAAACACCCTCTTGGCAGACGAGAGGAGTGAACTGGTAACCAGGCCAAGACTGGTAGTGTATGGAGGGACCCAGGGAGGGGCTCTGGGGCCAGGAAACGCCTCAAACATGATGTGAACGCAGAGGCCTCCTAGCTTGCTTGCTTTCCTATTGATTCAGAAAGTCTTAACACCTGGTCCTAAAAGAAATCTGCCATGGCCTGTTGTTTCTGCAGGACATCATCCTCAGAAAGCAGGTAGAGAAGGCAGCGAGCAGTGTGAGCATGTCTGCCACAGCGCTGTTTATAGTGGAGACCAAGAACAACTAAGCACACAGCGGCTCCATTCTCAGACCCTGAGCCCAGGAACCATGGAAGCTTTGCACACCGTCAGTCCTTAAGAGCAGTTAGCTGGCAGGAAGTATGTACCCAGTATATTAAGTGATGGAAGCAGTTTTCAGAACAAAGATTAACAGCCATCATTCTGGAAACTACCAGGGACAGAGCTCAGGCTGGAGCCCTGGCTAGGTTTAGCGCTACCGCCGCACCTGGCCCAGGAGATGGGAGGCTGCAGGGGGGAGGGGCCAACGTGGCTCAGGGCCTTACATGGTCAGTGATTGGTCTCCCACGTGCAGAGCATGTGGTACCTCCTGGTCCCTGCGTGGCAGCGATGAGCCTTTGGGTGCGAAATGTAGGAGTCCCCATAGTCATCAGTGGCTGGCCTACCGAGGGCCCTTGAGCACCGCTGGTCTCGACGATTTGACCTACAAACCCACTTCCTTTTCCTCTGATAGTGAAGAGGCATATTTAAACACAAATTGCTCGTGTGTTCCCTCTTGCCCACCTTGATACCCATCTAGAAGGAAACCCCTGAGCATCCACCTAGCTCACTCTGTATCTCAGAGTAAGGCCCAGAATAGGGAGGGGCATGGCTAGTTTCGGGAAATTCAGTTTCAGGGCTGGGCACCGTGTTTCATGTCTGTAATCCCAGTTCTCAGGAGCCTGAGGCAACTTAGGCTACATAAGGAGAACCTACCCCAAAAATAAAAATCCGAATATTGAAGATTCCTTTCATAGTTGGTGTGATAACATTTATATTATTATTATTACCATTACTACTACGGAGGGTTGAACTTGGGGCCATGACCCCTCTCTTTGCTTTCAGTTTGTTTTGGGGATAGGGTCTTGAGGTTTTGCCCAGGCGGCCTTAGACCAAAATCCTCCTACCTCCACCTCCCAGGTAGCTGGGAATACAAGTATGCACACCTATACTGGCTCTTTGTGGTTTTAACAGGATAAAAACAAATTCATTTCCCTCCAGTGGTTTTAAAGGCAGGTTGGCTTTAATCACTACTACATCTGACCTATTTCCACTCAGCACAGAGACACTCAGAAGCCAAATGACAGCTTGCTGGGTGACTCAGGGAAGACACTGGCAGCTTCTAGCAGTCAGACCACGCCAGCACACTCGTAGCATGGTCTCCAACCTGGGGGCGGCCACACGACCCCCACCAGCCCTCTTTTTGTTTGGCTGTTGTGTTTTGCAGCGAGGGATTTTTTTCTGCATATTTTTGCAGTTTACTTCTCTCCCCCCAGACTTAGTGGCGACATCTTCCCTGCTGGTTTGCACAGCTCTGTCCATCTTGCATTGCATGCGTAGGGACCTGAGGTTCTACCTGCTGTAACCCACATGGAGTGCCCAGGCTGCTCCTGTTCCTGTGCTCACAGTGAACACCCCCACGGGGAAGTCCACGCCCGGCTCTGCTGCTGGGGCCTCCTCTGCGTGGGGTGGATTTCTAGATGCAGGACTGTGTCTACACAACTCTGAGTTTTCAGACACCGTCAGTTTCACAACCAGTGTCTGAACACAGCCGGCTCCTAACCAGCTTCATGCTGGCTACGAGCTCTAGTAAGCCTGCTAGGTGTTCCTCCATGCTCAGGTTGTGGAGTGTCGCGTGTGGCTTGCCTTGGTCAAGGCAGGGGCCAGGGCCCATTCAGGTTCGTGATGAGGACTTGGTGTCACCTTGACTGTCCTTGTGATGTTTGCAACAGTACTAGACATTGGAGCTGTTTACCTTGTCCATTAAAATCTCATAAAATCACCAATTCTGACTTCAATCTTGGTGGGTGCTGCCATTTTATAGCCAAGGAAATGGAGGCTGAGAAGTCAACCATAATCAGCCGGAAATGGAGCCTGCCCCAAGGGTGCTGTGCTCAGAAGGAAAAGGAAGGTGCCTTAAGAGTGTAACACCGCAGCCAACCATGACTTCCCCAGTCTGTCTCATTGATCTGTCCTCCATATGGGTTGTTCTAGAAGTTGAATCCATCACCACCAGGTTCTTCTCCCCAGGGGCTGGGCTGGAGGCAGGATAGCCAAGAGGGGCACAAGAGGGGCTCCAGAGGCCGGGGGTAGAGCCGTGAGGTTGGAAGGACACAGGACAGGAGGCATGACGGCACTGCCCAGCACTGAGCCTGGCACTGGCGGACTGCGGGCTGTGGTTTGAAGACTGTGGAGCCGCAGCCAGTGTGTGATGACTGGGGCTGGGTGGCCAGGAAGGTCAGCATAGGTGACAGGGCTGACCTTCCTATGTATGACCCACGACCTCAGACAGGTCAGCCACCCCAGCCCATCTGTAGGCCACCGGCCTGCTCCTGTCACCACTGACCAGGCCATCATCATCACCATCATCATCATCGTCATCGAGGTGTGGCAAGGTTCAGCCTGGGGAGGCGCTGTCCCGTGTTTCTGGGGTTGCCCCGTCTAGGACATAAGCTCTGGTGTTGGGAGCTGGGGGAGCTGTGGAGTCTCTGAGGTGTGGCCGGAGCTTGGCCATGCCGGGGCCTTCAGGCTGCCTGACCAGTGTGTGTCCCACTGCAGCTCAAGCGCTCCAGAGAGACAGAGGTGCAGCTGAAGCCGCTGGTAGAGAAGAACAAGCGGATGAACAAGAAGAACGAGGACCTGCTACAGAGCATCCAGCGCATGGAGGAGAAGATCAAGAACCTCACCAGGGAGAACGTGGAAGTGGTAAGTTCCTGCCGGCCTCCTCCTCACGAGGCAGAATCTCCAGGCTGGCGGGGTCACCGACCCCCTCTCCACCCCGGAAGCCCACACTTCAGCACTGTCCCCAGTGTGTTCAGCTGACCCCCCCCCCCCACATGCTTTGCAGAAGGAAAAGCTGTCTGCCCAGAGCTCACTGAGGCGCCACACGTCGCTGGACGACCTCAGCCTGACCCGGGACGAGCAGGAGATCGCCTTCCTGAGGCTCCAGGTGCTGGAGCAGCAGCACGTCATCGAAGACCTCTCGCTGGTACAAGGGCATGGGGCTCAGGAGAGAGGGGGCCTTGTGGGGAATGGGGGGCAGGCACATCATTGATGAGCCCTCACTTGTATGAGGGCGTGGGGTTCACGTCATCGATGACCTCTCACTGGTACGTGGGCGCCTGTCTGGGTCAGGAGAGGGAGTGGGCAGCCAGGTGCGATCAGGAGTTCCCAGCCCCCCTCCCATTCCCTGCAGTGCCCACGTCTACTTGGTGCAGCCTGGGCGTCTCTAGAATGAGACCACGGCTACCTGGGAACAGTTTCCATGGCAACTCCTGCTTCTCCAATTGTCTCCTTGTTGGCTGCGGTTAAGAGACACCAGGGTTTTAAGAAAATCCAGCCTGATCTGTTCCTGAGAAGTCTTTGAATTCCTGACTTTCCTGATTAGTTAATTATTTTTTTTCAGACACACAATCTTGCTATGTTCCCCAAGCTGCCCTGCAACTGACCTTGTAGTTTATTCATTTTTTTTAACTTAGCAGTTACAGGCATGAACTTCCCTCACTTCCCTCCCACCTTTTCCTCTTTTCTTTCCTTCCTTGGGTTTGAACTAAGGGTCTTGTACTTGCTAGACAGGCACAAAATACCATTGAGCCACACTCAGTTCATGACCAAGGTATCGTAAACTTGAGCCTGCAAACCCAGACCTTGTGATCAGACTAGAGCTGAAAGGCCCTGCTGAAGCTGTGTGTGGTGTTTCATGACAGTTGGGGTGTAGATATTTGAAGGGGAAGCAGGGAGTAGACCTCTTCTAGGTGGGCGGGGTACTCTTACAGGAGGCCTGAGCTGGGTTGTAGAGGCAGAATGCAGTCTGCCTGCCTTGGAGGCTCCTGAGGCCCCTCCGTGGGTTTTTGAAGAATAGGTAAACAGAATTGTAGGAAAGGATTTGTCCAGAACTACCTTGTTCACTCTGTCAACTCTGCCCCTTTCATCCTTCCTTCCTTGCCGCCTGCTTCCATCCATCATCCATCCATCATCCACTCACCCACCTACCTACCTACCTATCTTCATTTTTTTCTTTACTTCATTACACAAAAGGTGCATCTTAGGATGAAAAAATACCTCCATTAAAGAGATGATTAGATGAAGAAATGAAATTAAGACTAGGGAAGATAGAGACAGACTTGATGGACGGTGGGCTGAGGCTGCATGCCAGGTATGTCCTGCTGGACCAGTGGGGTTTGTGCCAGAAGGGACAGCCCTGTTCTGTCTGAGTGCCATCCTCCCGTCCCTGTCCCACGGGGGCTGTTTCCACCACTAGTGGCCCCAGGTTCCTGTCTCTTTCTTGGGGCAGCTCTGTAGGGCAGGGTCCAGCCCTGTGTGACAAAGGAAGAACCAGACTATGAGGGGTCAGGTGAAGGCCGCAGGTGCCCCACACTTTGCTGCTGTGCTGAGGGGCTGTCCACCTACTCGGGTGGACGGTCACCGGACCCCCACAGAAAACAGGCTTGCGTGGTATGGGTGGGACAGGGCCTTGTGTAAAGGGCTTATTGCTGCGGACCTTGACCCGCCCAAGCCAGGCAGGTGGACGGGTGCAGCAGTCAGGGAGCGCTCCCTGAGAGCTAGCGTGGCCTGACAGCCATAACTGGTGCAATTGTGTTTTGTCTCTCAGGAGAGAGAACGGTTGCTGCGTTCCAAGAGGCATCGAGGGAAAAGCTTGAAGCCGCCTAAGGTGAGCCTGGTCGGTGCCACACCATGGAGCTGTGGGGTCAGCTGGCATCAGGAGGAGAGGGGAGGAGAAGGAAGGGGAAAGGAAGGGAAGGGCGAGGAGAGCGCCATGTAGGGGCATATAGGGGCATATGTGTGCATGTTGGGTGATGAAGCCCTGCTACCCCCATCTCTCAAGCATAAATTATGGTTGTGTGATGTGACCCAGTTTTGGTAATTTATTCATGAAAACTTACTGGTGCAATTCTGTATTTAGGCTTTGGGTGTATTCACCCAAATTGCAAACATATATCTTCAGACCTTTTGAAGGATTTCAGGACACTCGGACTGGCTTGTGCAGTCTAATTTCCTGTTCTGAAAAACCAGGAGCTGTGTGTTTTGGGACAGTGCAGAAATGCACTCTCTGCTAGGCAGGCACAGTGCCTCTGAGCCACATCTCCAGCCCTTTCTTGCACTGGTTAGTTTTAGGGTAAGGTCCTGCTGCCTGGCCGGGGTGCACCTGAGGTGTGATCTGTCTACTTTGGGCTACCTTTTGTTGCTGGGATGACAGGCATGTGCCACTGTTTTTCCTTTGAGATGGAGTCTTGTAGACTTTTCTGCCTAGGCTGGCCCAGAACTTCAGTCCTGATCTTGCCTAAGTCTACAAGCCTGAGCCACTAGTCCTGGGCCCAGAACTGCTCTCTTTCTGCAGAATGTAGGTCCACCATCTCACAGTGTTGGTGTCCAGATGTCCTGAAGTGGAGAATCGGGGCTTTGTGAGCTCAGATGCCCACGGGGCCAATCTGGGGTGGAAGGGAACAGACTGGAAGAAATGGGAAAGAAGGGAATCCTCTTCATGGGTCATGTCACATGCAAATGACATGGGTCTCCTGCTGTACCGAACCATGCTCCTACCTGTGTTTTCTTCTGATAGATGGTATCAGCGTAGTCCTTCTCTTCTGTAGGTAACACAGCTGTATAGCTGGGACAGTGAATGGCGAAGGACGTACAGCCTTGAAGCCAGGGTGACTTGTAGGGAATGGTGGGGGCTGGGCCAAACCACGCCTAGAATACTGGTTGGTAGAAGGTGGGCTAGCAGGTGTCTGACATCATACTTTCAAGTTGAGTCTGTAGATCAGATTTCTAGGGTTCACTTCACAAAGTGGCAGAAAGTGTGTCTCTTAGACGGACAGAGATGTATGTCCCAGTCACAGAGGCCTGAAGTCTGAAATCAGGACCGTGGCAGAGCTCTTCTGTGTCCCTCCCAGCAATCTCTGGCAGTCCCTGGTTTGCTGCTGCATAACTGTGGTCTGCCATACTTGTTGGAAGGCTGTTCCCCGTGGTGTGTGTTCATGTGACTGTCACTTTAAGGATGGGTCAGTGAATTTGGACTCTTCTCCAGTATGAACTCACATTAATTTAATGATCACCTCTGTAATGACCCTGTTTCCCAAGAAGGCTGTGTTCTGCAGAGTTATGGTTAGGACTTCAACATCTTGTGAGTGTGTGCACATGAGTGTACACATGCCCATTTCTCTCTTGTGCAGGTACTAGGGTTTGAACTCAGGACATAGAGTATTTCTGCTTGTCTTTGTTGCTCAAAGTTGGCGTTTTACGCCTCTATTTCCCGATTTTTGCTGGTTAGTTGGGGATAACAGTCTCTGTGGTTTGTCCACCCAGGATGGCTTTGAACCTTGATCCTTACATCTCAGCCTCCTGAGTAGCTAAAATAATAGGCATAAGCTAACTGACTCAACTCTTTTTGGGAGGACACAATTCAAACTAGAAACTCTTTTTTTGGTCAGTCATGGGGCTTGAACCTCTGGCTGGGACTCTGTCCCTGTGCTCTTCAGCTCAAGGCGAGCACTCTACCACTTGAGCCACAGCGCCACTCCCAGTTTTCTAGTGGTTTATTGGAGATAAGAGTCTCATGGGCTTTCCTGCCTAGGCTGGCTTTGCACCCAGAGCCTCAGATCTCAGTCTCCTGAGTAGCAAGGATTACAGACGTGAGCCACCAGCGCCCTGCTAAAACTAGACACTTTTATGTAAGATCTAAGGATTTTATTTTTTTATTTTTATTTTTTGGGGGGGATCCGGTCATGGGGCCTGAACTCTGGGCCTGGGCGCTGTCCCTCAGCTCTTCAGCTCAAGGCTAGTGCACTACCACTTGAGCTACAGCGCCACTTCCGGCTTTTTTTTTTTTTTTCTGCTTATGTGGTGCTGAGGAATTGAACCCAGGCCTCATGCATGCAAGGCAAGCGCTGTACCACTGAGCCAACTTCCCAGCCCCAGATCTAAGGATTTTAAAACATACTTTTATTGTTATAAAGATGTTGTACCAAGGCATTATCATTTCATGTGTCAGGTAACGAATACCTTCCTTCCTTCCTTGCTTTCTTTTGACAGTATCTCCTCTTCCTTTGCTTTCCCCCAGTTTCCCCTCCCATCCCTGGGATCTAAGGATTTTTTTGGGGGGGGGGTCCGGTCATGGGGCCTGAACTCTGGGCCTGGGCGCTGTCCCTCAGCTCTTCAGCTCAAGGCTAGTGCTCTACCACTTGAGCCACAGCACCACTTCCGGCTTTTTTCTTTTTGCTTATGTGGTGCTGAGGAATTGAACCCAGGGCCTCAAGGCATGCAAGGCAAGCGCTCTACCACTGAACCACCTTCCCAGCCCCGATCTCAGGATTTTTAAATGTTGGTGCCAACATCTCAAATACTGTGAGCCAAATACAATGTATCTGCGAGGTACATGTTGCCCACGGGTGCCCCCTTCTGCTCCTGAGGCATGTTGGGGTTGGGGCTGCTAGGAAGAAGTCAGCCCTCAGAGGTTTTTGGTGTCCCCAGTGCTCGAATGGCCGGCTGTTTACCTCATTCCGTTTAATCCTTGCTGCTGCCTTGTAAGCTTGCCACTGTAGTGTCCACAGCACCAGTTTCAGGAGACACAGGTGTGTGCAATGCAAGACCCACTCAGAAGACTAAGGTGTAGACTTAAAGTGAAAGGCCCAGGGTCTACCACACCCAGGTAGAAACCGGTCTACCTATACTAATAACCTTGGCATCTCAGAAACAGGAAGTTGTTCTGGCAGAAGTGTCTATTGAATTCTGTGCTTTTCTCATGGCCATAACAGCCAGACCTGGGAGATAAAAGTGCCCCAACCCCACCCCGTGCCTCCACTGGGCACTGGGTGTTGGCGTTTGGATGCATCCCCCCTGCTGTGACTGGAGAAGACATTGTGATACCCTGAGTTGCTGGTTAACACTAGACTCTTAAGTACTTAGTGTGCTATATGCCCTTCATCGTAAATACCAATTTTTACCGCTGTATAATGTGCTGAGTAGATGGGCCATTAGATTTGATTTCCGTCCTGCAGCCGCAGGGCATGTTTGCCTGCAGCTCCTCAGGGCTGGGAATAATGCTATAATAAGCGTGTCTGCCCACACAGCTGGCCTTTGGGGGCCAGCTATATTTTATGCCTTGACTGTGGGACATTTTACGTACTGATCATTCAATAATTTAGCTACCCTTTACCAGTGTTGCTCTTTTTGCATCTGTAAATATCACCAAAGCAAAGTCCTTTGTGCAGAAAGCTGTGTCCCTTTAGCTGGGTTGTTCCCACGGATGGCATGCTGAGTGTCTGGAATGAGGAGGGATGGGGAGAAACAGACTTTGACCAGGGCACCAGCGCCCCCTACTGATGTATGGAAGAGTTGTGTCATTTTGTACAGCAGCCTGTAGTGAGTACCATTTCACCCCAGACATTAACATCTAAAGGGAATGGATAGAGCCTGTCCTATTGACTAGATATGGTTGGCATGATGCACCCCATAAAACTCCCAGTAGAGTGTTCAGGAGACCAATTGCTGAGCAGTCTCTTTGTTTTTGTTTTTTGTGTGTGTGCTGTTCCTGGGTCTTCCTTTGCTCAAGGCTAGTACTGTACCACTTGAGCCACAGCTCTACTTCTAGCTTGATTTTGTGATTTATTGGTGCTAAAAGTTGTGGAATTTCCAGGGCTGGCTTCAAATCATGATCCTCAGATTTCATCCTCAATAGCTGGGTTTATAGGCATGAGGTACTAGTGCCTGGACAGCACTTTTGATGTGGCTTTGCTGTCTGCCACAGCACAGAAGCTTTGCTCTCTTGTGGTAGAAGACTTGCACTTTTCCTGGGATGAGGGTCTTTGCTCTTTATGTCAGGCCTTGGACCCTCCCCAGCAGATGTGGGCCTAGCTGGAGGCCTGGGGGCTCTGTTGGATGGGTGATGCTTGTTCAGCGGTGATCCTCGTCTGTGTAAACAATTGCAGGAGAGCCAATGGCGTGGGTGCGCCCAGGGTGTGTGCATGGTGGTCTCGGATCTGCCAGGACCTTTCCCAGGCATGGAGGTTGGAGCCACCTTCTCATTCTAGGGCTCTGGTCCTGAAGCAGAAGGTTTTTCTCCCAGCTTCTTTTGCCACTGCTGTACCTGGGGGCCTCATCACCCCGGGTACCAGGACCTATGCTGGGCCATTGACACCAGCTCCAGGCTCAGGGAGGCTGAGTCCTTCCAAGCAGGTCCCAGGGGTCAGGCTGGCTCGGAAGCTGTCCTCTGTGACGAGCGCAGTGTGCCACCCTGGAGACGGGCTCCTCTCCGCTCTCAGCTGGCATCACTGGCATCTAGGTGCTGCGCTGTCCCAGTGCAACACCCGTTACCAAGAGGGCACCTTTGGGGCCTCCCCGCCCTCAGGCCTCTGCAGCCAATGAGTTCTCAGGAAGCCATGGTGACAGGGGCAGGTGTGAGGGACAGGAGGAAGCTTTCTGGAGGGTCAGCGCCTGGTGGGGACTGGGGACTGGAGAGGGAGCCCAGCCTGCCCCCACCAGATAGCAGCGCTGCGTGTGGCCGGCGCGTCATGGAGTACATCCTGTTTGTGCTGTACTTCTCCTTCTTCCTGTGTCTCTGCACCCTCGTGTGCCTCTACTTCTCCGGCTGCCAGGAGATGACCTATAAGCATGAAGGTACAGGGCTGGCTGAGGACGGGGGGTGGGGTGGGTGGTTCTTTGAGAGTTCCCAGCAGGGCTCAGAAGTTGCTGCATTTTCCAGGAGATTCTGATGAATTGCTGAGGAACTGAGAAGCGAGTTGGCAGGTTGAGGCTGACTCCATGGAGGGGCTCTGTGTGCACATGTGTGTATGGTGGGACTAAGTGAGAGTCCTTGCTTCCCCTCTGTCCCCTTCAGCCCGCTGGGAACTGTCCAGGAGGAAGGAAAGTTTCTCTGAAGTCCATTAGGCCCAGCCTACATTTTACATATCTGGATTCATTTACAAAAAAGCCTGCTGGTGGCTGTGGCTCTCAAGGAGAGGGGAGGCATGGCGGTGTGCCCTGCTCACGTGGCCCAGGCCCAGGCCTCGGTTCCCATGCCTGAGCATCTCGGCGGAGAGCACAGGGGGATCTAGAGGAATAGAGATGCAGGAAACTTGACAGCTTCTCATGCTGGGCATTGGCGCAAGCCCAGTCTTCTTTCTCTTTTCTTTTGTTTTGTTGGTCATGGGGCTTGAACTCAGGGCCTGGGCACTGTCCCTGAGCTTTTTTGCTCAAGGCTAGCGCTCTACCACTTTGAGCCACAGCGCCACTTCTGGTTTTCTAATTGTTAATGGAGATAAGAGTACCTCCCATCCTTTCCTGCCTGAACTGGCTTTGAACAGTGATCCTCAGATCTCTGAGTAGCTAAGGTTATAGGCATGAGCCACCAGTGCCCAGTTCCAAGCCCATTCATGTGTGTGTGTGTGTGTGTGTGTGTGTGTGTGTGTGTGTGTGTCCAAATTGCCTTGTCTTGGAAGAAGATGGCCACTGTGTTTGTCAAACAGGAAGGAGATTTTTCTGTTTTGTGTCTGGAAAGCACAGGCAGATACATTACAGATGGGCTTTGCTAGTGTGCGTCACTCAGGAGACACGCTGACCGGCTGGGCTGTGGTAAAGCCAGATGGGCACTGGATCCCGCTGCTCCTGGCTGCTGTGCACTGGTGCTGGCTGTGCTGCCCAGCTTCCTCCTTGTTACCAAGGTGCAGAGCACTTCTGTGTTGGGTTTGTGTCAGGTTTGTGCCTCTAAGTGGCTTCAGGTGCTTCCCGCTCTGTCCACGCTGTGTGGGTCTCAGTGGTCTTGGGCTCCCAGGACCCTCCCCCTCTCCCCTCCCCCCCCCCCCCCCCGCCCCAGTCCACTGCCTGAGGCTCCGCCTGGCTCTGGGTAGGCTGTATACAGAGGCAGCTTGGCCAGCATCCACAGTTACCACCACAAGCTATTGGGGTTCTACAATGAGTCCCACGGGGCTTCCGAATGCGATTGGCAGGTTGCTGTTGCTCCTGAGCCTCCTGGCAATCTGTGCTGACATGTGGGTGACGGAGCCCCACACTGAGTGTGGACTGCCTGCCAGGAATGTGACCCAGAGGCTTCCAGGGGCCTCCTGGTGGCCCAGGGCGCCAGTCAGCAAACACAGGGCTGTCCCCAGAGGCTGGGCAATTAGCAGTGTTTATCAGAAACAAGGTTGGCCCATCAGGGGCTTGGAGTTGGGGGGAGATGACAGGGAGCCTGGAAGACTGCCCGGGCGTTGCGTGGGGTTACCATTGCTGTCAGCCCGCAGCTGCATAGGCGTGGGACTTCCAGTGACCCTAGTCAGGTCAGCTTTACATATGGAGGGTGGCTGGGTAGTGTTTGGTAGTGTTGGACCCGACACTTGTGGTAGTTTGGTTTGCGTTTGTTACCAGATACATGCAGGTAGACTCACTTAACAAGCAGTGTTTTCTGTGAGGGGGGCTGTGGGCTACAGTGGGGGACAGAAGACCCCAACCCCAGACCCCCATGAAGCTTCCACTCTAGAGGGAAGCCAGGGAGATGTAAACAGAATGCCTAGGGGAATGGTGAGGAGGGAGGGAGATGGGGCAGGGTAGTCACAGGGATGTGGAAGCCTTTTGGTCTGGCTGCATTTGTGCAAAGATCCAAGAGGAGCCCTGTGAATTCTGGGGAAAGACTGTCTTAGCAGTGCAAAGGTCCTGTGGTAACTGTAGAGGAGAGGAGGGAGAGGCCGACCATGCAGGGCCTTGAAGACCATGTGTCCCCGGCGTGGACCCTCTCTGGCCACCAGGTTGGGGGGCAAGAGTAGGTTGGGAGGAAGACCAGTGGAGGTGGTTGAAGGTGGCTTAGACCAAGGCAGAATGCCACTCGGTTGATACAGGGAAGTTGGGTGCTGCAGTTGGATCTAATAAGGTTTCCTCCTGGTGGTCTGGGTACAAGGGATGAGGGGAAAGTCAGGAGATTCCCTGGTTTGGGGACCTGAGCAACTGAGAGGCCGGGCACTGAAAGGAGCAGGTCGCGGTGGTAAGTCAGTCATCCTATAGCTCCCATTGTCCAGAGCATGGCCTACGGTTGAGTCTGGGGCTCAGGAATGGGTTCCTGTTCCATGTGGGTCAAACTAAGAACAGAAGAGAGGGGAAGGCTATGAAAAGTACATCCTAGATGCAGGGCGGGGAGGGGGAGTGTGTTCTCTTTTCCTTCCCTGAGAAGGAACTGGGCTGGGTTTGGAGGTTTCTGTACTCACCATGAGGTCATCAACTCCCAAATAGGCCCAGTCCACACTGGCTGCAAGTCCCCAGCAGTTCTGCAGCCCACCATCCACGTCCTGTGCTGCCCTGAGGCTCCTGCACTGCCGCCCCTCTGCCCTGGCGGCCGGAGGGGCTGCGGCGGCTGCCGCCCCCTTCCCCCACCCCCCGGGGCCTGACATCTGCCCTTGCCTCTTGCAGAAGCATGTTGTGGAGACATTTTTTGGATTTGATGAGGAGTCTGTGGACTCGGAAACATTGTCAGAGACCTCATACAACACGGACAGGACGGACAGGACCCCAGCCACGCCCGAGGAGGACCTGGACGACGTAAGCAAGCCGTGGCAGGTGCAGGGCCTTCCTACCCCGCCCATTGGCCACCCCGGTGTGCATTCCCAAAGCCCTGGGGCCGAGGACAAGTGACCCCCGCACTGGCCTTCCTGTTCCTATCAGAGAAGCCTGTGGCTGCTGCGGCTAAGCGCAGCCCTTGGCTGAAATGGCTGCGTCACCCTCCCTTGTCCCTGCACACACACAGGCACGCACGCCACCTAGTGGAGCCAGCGCCAGCGCCAGCGCCTGGTGATTCTTAGGAGAAAATCCAAGCTACCCCAAGTGTAGAAGCAGGTGGGGCCCCCTCCAAGGTTCCACTGCTCCCCTCGGCTGCTCTGCCCTCTCCTGCCCACCTGTGTGGTGCAGGCCCAGTGCTGTGCTGCTGGCTGGGTGTGCGGGGCGGTTCCTCTGCTCTCCCAGAAGCATATTCACCTAAAAAGTCCTACTTTTCTAGCACAGACTTCCCGCTGTGTGCCAGACTGGGCTGCTCTCTAACTTCCTCCCTGCCCGCCCTCCCCTGATCCTGAGGGGGTGAGAAGGGTGCGGCAGAGGTGGAGGCCTCAGGCCGGCCCAGGGCTGCTCTCTCCAGCTCCCTGGGGGCAGGGGCATCCCTCTGCAGCTTCTGGGCGGGCTGGGCTGGGCATGGACGTGGCCACTCCCGGGCCCTCACATCCCACACTGGGCAGCTGGCCACACCCACCAGGGCAGGCTTTCCCTCCTCCCGACAGCCCTTTCTGAGGCACCTTCTAGAATGGCCTCTCCGGCTGGCTTCTTCCAAGGTCTGCTTGTCCATAGGAAAACAAGGCACGTGCGGTGGACACTGGCAGGTGTGTCCCCAGGGAGGTCAGGACGACCCTGACCTCTTACGCTAGAATTCTGAGAGACATCATAGTCCCCTTGACACCTCTTTCCTGTGGGAGGAAGACACGCCTTCCTCCCCGCTACCCTGCCCGCTGAGTGTCCTGCTTGGGGGTCTGGACACAGCTTTGCTCTTGCCATAGGCCTCTGCTCCCTCCAACCTGGAGTTTTACTTTTACATTTCCTTAGGTTACCTTGAGTAAGACCAGCCAGACTTGGGCTTTACTTACTTCCTGCCACTGAGGGGTCATGGAACCTTCTGGGATTTCTATTTTGTGTCTGTGGGGGATGGGTGCCTCACAGGGCTGCAGGTGCTGTGTTTAACAGGACTTTCAGGATGGTCATCTCTGTGGTGTTGGGTTCCCCCACTTCTCTAAGCAAGGCTCTGGTGGCCATCTTTCTGCATTTGTCACTTAGTGTGCCTGCAGAAGGACTCCCAGGAGACATGGAGGTGGGAGGAGGGCCTTTGCTGTTTATACCTTCACTTACAGCAGTCCCAAGCTCCCACAGGGGCGCTGCTGTGGAAAATCCTGTCCTAATTACTGCTTTCCTCTCCGTTACATTAAGACCACAACCAGAGAAGAGGCGGACCTGAGGTTCTGCCAGCTGACCAGGGAGTACCAGGCCCTGCAGAGGGCTTATGCCCTGCTTCAGGAGCAGGTGGGGGGGACACTCGATGCCGAGAGAGAGGCCCGGGTGAGTGAGTGCAATGGTTTCCGCTTGGCTGTCAGGGGCGTGGCTGGTGGGGCATAGCTGGTGAATATGTGGTCAGCAGGAGGGGACCTGAACACAGAGGTCTGGCTGCCAGATGTGGGGCTGGTGGGTGTGGTTTTGGGGGTGGTGGTAGGTAGGCTGCTGGCTAGGGCAGGGCTGATGGGGGGAGGGGGTTGGACTGGCAGCTGGGGTCAGCCAGTACTGTACATGGCTTCTAGTTGTCAGTGATGCTGTCTGCATGAACTCTTGTCCTTGTGCTGTCAGAATTACGATAGTGATAGGCTACAGACTGGGATACCTTTGCGGGCTTTAGACCCATGGCCCTGTGTCTGAGAACCCCAGGACACCCCATGGAAGGCTCACAGGCGCTCAGGGCCCATTGACCACTGCAGTCCAGACTACACGTCTCTCATATAGGGCTGAGCTCTCCCTTCCAGAAACTTCTTCCCTCTGGCCCTTCTCCCACTTGGTGGCACAGAGACCTGGATTTCCTTTTCCTTTTGAAAGTGCAGAGGGCACCCAGATGGCTGATGCTCTCCACACCACCTATTCTGTTCCCAGTGCCCGTTAGGTGAGGGCATCAGCCCTGCCTACTAAAGGAAACTTAGGCCTGAAGGTGTCAGGAGGGCCCAGACAGAGCCGGGGATGAGGCCGGCCGCTGTGATAAAAGCTCTGAGGTGGCACTGAGCCCATGTGGGACTTGGAGGGTGGTCAGGTGTTCCGTGGCTGGACACTATAGGACTCTGGCAGGTGGCGGATGAGAGAGGAGCCACTGCCAGGGAAGAAGGTGGGCAGGAGTGAGAGGGAGTGAGCTCCCTGGGAGGGTGAGAGCAGGGGACGCGCGGCTTTATCTGGGCTGAATCGGTTTTGCTTTTTAATGTCATCTATCTGCCCACATTCAGTCAAGAGACACTCAGGGAAAGGTGGGGGGGGGGTCACATATTCCTCAAGGGACCTTTTGCCTAATCCTTGGTGGTGACATAAGGTGCCTTCACTTTGCCACAGTCCCCCTGATTCCTTGTCACCTCATGCTTGGTGGGCTTTCTGTATTTACATGCTTTGCATGGTCTTCAGGGTATTTGGTTTCAGGCCTTGATGTAGATGGCATTAAACAAGTAGGAAAGCGCTTGGTGATTGAGGGAGAGCTTGGAGAGACTTGACTTATGCCCTGTGCCCCTGGTTTTCTCCCTGGGCACTCGCCTGCTGGTCTAGGAGATGGGGTGTGGGTGAGCACCTCCCACCCTTCCAGTTCTTCCTTAACTTCTTGTTGGCAGCTGGTACTTGAACCTCAGCCCCACCAGGTGGGTGAGTGAATGCACACTCCACACGGGAGCTCCATCTTGAATCTGCTGCTGAACACACCCAGCAAGATTCGCTCTGCTTCTCTGTCACCACACGAGGTCCCCTGCTCACATCCTGGTTTTTCCATTCCAGACTCGAGAGCAGCTGCAGGCTGATTTGCTGAGGTGCCAGGCCAAAATCGAAGACTTGGAGAAGCTCTTGGTGGAGAAGGGGCAGGTGGGCGGCAGTGCTATTGCAAAGCTTTGTGTCTGGCCTCCCGCTGTGCCCAGGGGGACATTCTGTGGAGCTGTACCCACAGCATTAGGGACAGTAGGGAGAAAATACCAGAACCTAGGTGATCATTTGCTGCACATTTTCAGAATCCAGCATGGCTTTTCCTTCCCTAGATTGGTTAAAAAAAAAATAGGCGGTAACTCCAAAAGCAAAGTTGTAATGGAGTCTTGACTGGAGCCTGAATAGGTGCCTGTCAAAATCTGCCTACCACAAACTCAATTACTGCAGAGGCCACGGGACCAGGCAGCTCTCTAGGAGCAGATTCTGGACTCTGATTTGTCACAGAAAAGCACCTATGCTTCTCACTCTAGAGTTGCCTCCTGAAGCTCACACTTGAGTTTGGTTCTGTAGGGCCTGCTGGATAGTGGGAGAGAGAGGGTGGTGGAGATGGTGTACTGGAGGGGGGCGGGGCTCTGGATGGAACCAGCCTCTCTAAAGTGGTGTCCCAGGGCTGCAGCCACAGGAGGCCCAGCGGTCAGGCCCAGGCTGGCCAGGCTCTGTCAGAAAGGTGCTGTCCTGGTTGCAGACACAGATTGCCTCACATCTCACCCTTAAGAGGGTGTGATGAGGCTGGCTTCTTGCCCTTACCCCTGTTCCCTGTGGACAGACAGTCATCTGCTCCACACAGTTGCTTGGGGACCCAGTGATGGAGGCCCCATCTTGTAACTACTCAGCACTTGCCTCTGCTCAGCCCTGCAGGGTGAGGCTGTCTGCTCACTCAGCATAATTCCTTGGCCAGTCCTGTGGCCCCTCAAGGCCACAGTGCCCGGGAGCGTGGGGGCCGAGGAGGGAGTGAAGTCTTCCACGGGTCCCAAGTCACACTGAGGCCCTGGGAGTGGGGAGACAGGGGTGCGGGTCACAAGAGACTCTGCAGGGTCGTGGGTTGCTCTGGAGAGCGCTCTGGAGCCCACGGCTTGGAGGCAGTGCTGACTCATCTCTGGGGAGCAGGTGAGGGCTCTGAGGGTGGCCAGAATTCAAAGGCACTAGAGGGCCAGGGCTTAGATCTCACACGTGGCCCTCAGCAATTGGCCTGACCTCTGGACCCCAGAAGCAGGTCCCCAGAGTCATGTCTCCCCTCCTTCCTCATGAGTACTTGGGGGAGACCCACTGGGCCTTGGGAGGGACCTGGGCCCAGCCTGGCAGCTGAGTATCAGGAGAAGAAAGGAGAAAGGAGAGCAGGGAGAGTTCCCCACTTTCATTGCTTGTCTTCTGTTCTCCCCATTCTGGGATTCTGGGGGAGCCGGCTCTGTATAGCCCTGGCCTGGTTTTAGGAAGCCCACAGAATCTGGGCTATGGAGAGACTCTTTGCCCTTTGCTCAGGGACCATGCGTGAGTGGGAGTGGGCACAGGACCACAGAGGGCAAGTCCACAGGGCATGGGCGATCCTTGAGGGTGCAGGCTGGGTCACCATGGAGAGTGGGGGAATGGCAGGAGGGGCCAGCTGAGGGGTCAGGAGAGGGCAAGGGGTGGTGACAGCCCTGCCGTTCTCCTCCTTGGGTGTGTGTGGGGGGGTGCACACAGCTGCTGCCCGTCTCCTGTGGCTCCAGTGAGAGTCACCACCCCGTGTTTCCCGCAGGACTCCACGTGGGTGGAGGAGAAACAGCTTCTGATCAGGACGAACCAGGACCTCCTGGAGAAGGTAGGTCCACCTCCGGAGGCATCACAGGCCCGCTGCAGGGACCGGGGCCCCAGCCCTGACGCTGGAAGTGGCCTGGTCAGCGGTAGGGGAGTGAGGGGAAGAGTCCGATCTCCCTGGACAGCTGTGGGAGGGGCAAGGCCGCCCCTCCTTGTCCTGTGCGGAGGACAGCAGAGGCCCTGTGTCTGGGCAGGCCCTTGTGCCAGCAGACCCACGCTGGGAGCTGAGCCCTTGTGCAGGTCTCTCTGGAGTCGGGTGAAGAGCCAGTGTTTTGGCTCATAGTAGTGTGTGTGTGTGTGTGTGTGTGTGTGTGTGTGTGTGTGTGTGTGTGTGTGTGTGTGTGTGTGTGTGTGTGTGTGTGTGTGTGTGTGTGTGTGTGTGTGTGTGTGTGTGTGTGTGTGTACAGTTAAACTATCTTTGAGGTAAATTACAGCTGTGCCTCCACTCCCCCAGGGCTTTTCCAGCAGTCAGCCCTGGTGAGCTCCATGCCCATGTGTGTAGCCGCTTCCATCCAGCCCGGCACCCATCAGATTGCCCTATGCGCCTCTTCTGGATCGCCTTGCTGGTGGGCCACGCCCTACATGGGCCCGGGCTTTAAGCTTCCTTAATTATGTGGGGGAGCCTGGGCCTGCTCCTCCAAGAAGCTTGCTGGGAAGCCTGCTTGGCTCACACCTGGTGCTTTTCCAGGCAGCTGGGCGGGGACATCACTGTCCTGCAAGCTCCATGGCCCTTGTTAAGTCCTGAGGCCCCGGAAAACCCACCACTTCTAAATGTCCCCGGTGGCCCTGAAGAGGAGGAGAAATGGGGACCAGGAGGCGCCTCAACTTTGCAGAGCAGTTAGACGCAGGTCCCCAGCTCCTGCGGGACCCAAGATGCAGGCAGTCTGACCAGGCTGCCTGGGTGCTTGGGGGTCGCTGCTGCCACAGAGGTTCCTATGAGAGAGACTTGAACCCCCACTGCAGATTGGCAGTTGAGGTGGGGTGGGATCAGGGCACCCTGGTGTGCACCAGCGCCTTCCGCTGCCCGTTAACGCACAGGTGTCTTTGCTCCAGATTTACAGGCTGGAAATGGAGGAGAACCAGCTGAAGAGCGAAATGCAAGACGCGAAGGACCAGAATGAGCTGTTAGAATTCCGAGTGCTAGAACTCGAAGTAAGAGACTCTCTGTGTTGTAAGCTCTCCCATGGAGCAGACATTCTCTTTGAGCCCAAACTGAAATTCATGTAAGCTCCCTGCCGCTTCCAAGCATGTGTGAAGGGACGTGTTACCGTTTCACTCCTTCCTTCTTCCTCCTCCTCTTCCTCTTTTTTTTTTTTTTAAATCTGTATGTTCAGAATAATTTCACTGCCTTAACGTGTTCTGGAGAGGAGGCTCGCGATGTCTGTGGACCTGTACCAGAGCTAATATATTTATTGCCTATGGCTTGTTTTGCACTTAATAAAATAATTTGTTTTTGCAATATTTTGCCTTTTTTATTTGTGTTTCATTTCCATAACTACTTCTCTCCTGCATGCATAGCCAACAGGGGTGCGTTCTGTACACGCAGACAGAGGCACCGTTGCAATTAATCACACACCTTTTTAAGTGAACTTGCATGTGGCAAATCTCACCTTTTGAAACAGCAAGGTCTGCCCCCAGCCAGCTGTTGCCTCTCTAAATGTGTTTAATTCCAGTTTGAGCCCGTTTTCTATTTGCCAAGGTAAACACCAGGTAAGTGGAGGCAGGGTGGAAGTCTGCATTTGTATACAGACAGTTAAGAACCTAGTTATGTTGTGCAAACTTTTTTAATCCAGTAACTACAGAGCCGTGCACTGCAGCAATTTGGACTAAAGAAATTATTATTTGTATCTCAAAATGCGACTCGGAAATACTGGAGGGAGATTGGACGCTGCTCACTTCCTCCAGGAACACGCACAGGGCACCGAGTGGGACTCAGAGAATACTGATGGTCACATTGTTTCTGACTGAAGTCTTGCCTGGGTGTGTTACTGTATCGCTTGCTCTCATGGTACTTCATAACCCCCTTTTGTTTCTATTTCAAAGTCATTAGCATTGTGGACATCACTTAGGTTGGTGATGAGCTGCTTCTGTCGGCTCTGTGACATGGCTCTGCTCTCTCAGCTGACACCTTTGCATGTGTGTCCCCTTGGGTGGAAGTAAGCACCTTCACCTGTCTGTGGCTTCTCTGATTTTCTTTGCCCCTCCTGCTTCAGTTCAAGCTCTGTCTGTGTTAGCTTTGTGCTCTGGTAGGGAGTGGTTTCAAGCGTCTCCCTGTCACTTGGCTCTTCCTGAGTACTATATTTGAAGTCATGTGAGGTCAGCACCTCTGCCCCTTAGAAGCCTTTCCACCAGTCACTGTTATAGATGGGCCTTTCTTGCGAGAACCTCCACAAACACTGCTCGGTGGACTACCCCTCCGGCCTTCAGAGTCACTGGAAGCCAGTTTTCTGTCTTGTTCATAGGAAATCTGAGCTTCCTGGATCTCCACTCCCATGGAAACGTCATTAAATAAGCATGGCTGGTGGGAAAGGACGGGCAGAAGTGAACCTTCTCGAGTTTTATCTTGCTCATAGAACTGTTTCCTGTGAGATTGGTTAGCCAGACTGGGGCTTGCTGGAAATCCACTGAAAGAATAGCCCCTTCTTTTCTCTAGCCTTCTGCAGGCCAGCAAATTAAGGCTGTCTTGTAAACTCGCACCTCTGTGACTTCCCCTTAGTTGAACTATTAATGGAACCCACTGGGTCCGAAGCCAGAGTCTGCAGTGGTCCCAGGCAAGCCATTTTACCACGCTGTAATGCTGTAAAATCATCGCAGCTTGATTTGAGGCACAGTGGGAAAGGGTCTTCTTTGCCAGGGGTCCTCATACATCTATGTCTTCCAGGGCCACAGGCTTCAAGCCAGCTCTGTGGGAAGCACATTAAGATGGCCCGGAGGCAGTCAGACCCAGGGGTGTGCCTCGTCCTCCAGGGCAGTGAGGTGTTTCCTGGCTTCTTCCAATGCTTGTCAGGGAGGGGGTTCCTGAGCACCTCTACTGGGAAATGCTTCCTTTGTAATTGACACAATCAGAAATCTAAATCAAGAAGAATGATCCTTTATTAAGTGTGGCTCAAAGGCCTTCTGAGCAACTGATAATAGAGGATAGAAAGTAGAGTGGGGGCTGGCCTGGCCCAGCAGTGAGACCTGGGCCCAGCCTTCCTGAGCCCCTGTCTACAAACTGAGAGCAATAGCAGCTGCCTCTGGGGTTGCCTGAGGGTCAGACGGGGCTAGTGGGCCTGGCCGGCACAGCGGTGGCTCCCGTTCTCCGGCTGAATTTAATGTCATCGGGTTTTGTTTTTGTTTTTTCCCAATCTGGTAATGCTGTGACTTCTTGGGTCTTCATCTTGTAAGCAGATGGGTTTGGAGACCCTGCTAATCATTTTTTCCTACCTCAGTGGGCCTCCTGCCCTGGGAAGGCGTGAAGACATCCTCACGGCCGAGGTTTGGGAGGCCGTGTTGTTATGCCTGGGCCAGCTCCGATGCAATGTGGGGTTTTTGTTTTTTGCTTTTTTTTTTTTTTTTTTTTTTGGCTGATAAGGGAAAGTGTCAAGTGGTTAACAATGCACTCGAGTTCTGTCCTTAAACCGAATCTTTTCCCCAGGAGAGAGAGCGGAGGTCGCCAGCCTTTAACCTCCAAATCACCACCTTCCCGGAGAGCCACAGCAGCGCCCTCCAGCTCTTCTGCCACCAAGAAGGAGTGAAGGTAGCGTGCTCGGGGGTGCCCTCTGACCCCACCGCCTGCCAATGGCTTGTTGAGCAGGCTTCATGCCAATGGGGGATTGTGTCCTGGGGTCAGGGCAGACTCAGCTGCAGTTAGGTGCCCCTGGGTGTCCGCTCCATGTAGAAGACATAGTCCCTGTATCAGTGGCTGTTTACCTACAAAGCGGGAAGCGGAACCTGACTGCATGACCAGGCTGTCCCAGTTCCTGCCAGGCTCAGATCACTGGGAGCCTCGGCATGCTCAGTCTCTTGGCTGTGAAGCCCAAGCGGCTGCTCTCACCTGGGGAGCTAAAATGATGTGAATTAGAAAGGGCTTAGCAGTGCCCAGTGTTCAGGACAGGCATTGCACATGGTGGCTGTGTTGATGATTATAACAGCCAGGGTTTGCCACTGGCCCAGAGCGCCTGTGTGTAGTATGTAGACTCCCCTGATTCTATGGGCCAAGAGACCAGTGTGTGTGTGGCATACATGTGGAACTCAGGAAATAAGCCCCCTTCCCCGTGCCCCAAAGAAAGGTCCAGAATAGGCCCACTGCAGGTACTAAGGGAAGGAGAAGCGTGGCAGCCGTGGCTCTGGGACTTGCTATAGATGATCTTTACAGCTCACAGAAAAGTGAACATTGGAAATCTCTTCCAGGATGTGAATATTTCTGAACTTATGAAGAAATTAGATATCCTTGGCGATAATGGGGTAACTATGAGCGATCGGTTTCTGGTTTTGTGTTGTTTTGATCTGGGTGTGTTCTGTGTGAATCTGTTCTTGTTTTTTCTTTATTTTTTAAAATTTCTCTCTGAGTTCAGAGAACGAATAAGTAACAATGTAAGGCTTTTGTATGGCCGTGTTCCTATGTGGGTGGTTGGGTCTGCATTTGGCAGAGTGGGGCTTCTGAGAAGAGGTTGTCCTTACAGCCTGTGAGTAACAGGGGACAAAAAAAAAAATCTGAGGATATCCAGAAGGAAGGCAAAGCCACTCATCCTGAGTGACGTGTGAAAGGGATATTTTTGCCTTCCTAAGATTGACTTAAATGAAGCCCAGTTTCTCAGCACCTTAGTGCCACTGTGTGACTGCTCCCAACCCAAAGGACAGGCACCTTCTGCTTGGCCTCAGTGGGGGCTCATCCTTGGGGTGCAGCTCAGAGAGGAGCTTGCTGCTCACTGGATCTGGTATAAACCGCCCTTGCCCGTTTCTTGTGTTTTAGAATTTGAGAAATGAAGAACAGGTTGCAATAATCCAAGCTGGAACTGTGCTTGCTCTGTGTGAAAAGGTAGATTCAGCGGCATTCCTCTGCTCACATCTTGTCCCAGCACCCAGCACCATACAAGAAACTGTACATTGATGTCTTGCTTTGTGTGGCGCATGCGTGCCGTCCGTCCGTCTTTGTCTGCATGTGCACAGCATGCCGTTGGTGTTTGGATAGAACGTCACACACGATTATGTACATTGCAGAACCTTGTGGCTGCCGGAGGCAGCGCTCTCCTTCCCTGCCCATTGAGGAGACAAGTGGACGTCTATTTGCTTCCTCCTAGTATCTTTCCCATGTCCATTTCTTATTTTTTTCTGATGTTGAGTTAAAAATCATATTTAACATCCAGCTTTTTGTTTGGTCTTATTTTGTGCCAGCTGCCGGGGCTGGAGCTCAAGTCCTTAGGTTCTTGCTTAGCTTTTTCACTCAAGCCTGGTGGTGCTCTATCACTTCAGCCACAGCTCCAGTTCTGGATTTTTAAAAATTAATCTGAAGTAATTAATCTGAATTTGTCTGCCTGGGCTGGCTTTGAGCCTTGATCCTCAGAGCTCAGCCACCTGCGTAGCTAGGATGACAGGCATGAGCCACCAGCACCCAGCCAACATCCAGTTTTTAAATTCTGCTTTGGAAGCCACTTAAAATGGTCCTGCCTCGGTGTGTCACTCAGTTGCACTGCAAAGTCCTTACTCAGTCCCGGGTGCCTTGCTGTGTCCTGTCCACCCACATTCTGTTGGCATCATCTGTATCGGGACCCTCCCTCCGTAGGCTGTCTTCTAGAGGATGAATTGCTGGGCGCAGGGCTCAGACTCTGACAGCGCAGGCGCCAGAATACCGGTGCCAGTTACGTTTCTACGGCAGTCCTGTGTGTAGTTGGCCTCATGGTCACCCTGAGGTGTCCCATGGAGAGGCTTCGTAGCAATTTGGCAAGTAGAAAACGATGATGACATTGTCTCCATTTTTCTTTATGCGGGTGCTAGTCATAGTGAGCTTTCCCATGTGTGGCCCCCCCTCCTTCTTTGTGACTCATAATCACATTTCTTTGGAGGGTTTTCCATTGGGTTCATTCATTCATTCATTGGTTCATTCATTCACTCATTGATTCAATCCCATAATAAATAAGCATTTGTTGTAATTATTTTTCTTACTAACCTCTCAGTGTGTTTATTAAAGAGGGACTTTTTCAGCTATTCTTTCAAATTACATTCCCAGTTTGCTTGCCTTCTATTTTGGTTTAGGATGGTTTAGATATATACACAACTTTTTATGAAGTCCTGTGTTTAGATCATTTTAGAATGATATGATCTTTGTCATCTTCCACAGGCCTCCTTCCAGAATCTGTAGAAAGACATTGAAAATACTCATAGTTTTCTGCCCTTGGTATCAGTCCACCCCCACGCCCCAGTCAAGTAAAGGGCACTCCAGGCTGACAGGGTTTGACAGTGTCCCACCAAGACCACACGGTTGGGAAGGGTGATAGGAACTCGGCCCTCCCTGGCTCCACCTCTGCCCGGGTTGAGCTTGCTTCCTCCAGTGCACGGTGGGGTTGGTGCCAGGCGCTGGGCTGGGGGCCCCCGAGAGGCAGGCATCTGGAGCAGTGTCAGGTACGCTCAGCACACAACTTTTTGTCGACAGCAAAACTGAATGAGTTTGTCCGGCCTCCCGTGGCACAGCTCCCCACCAGCATCCCTTCAGCGCTGACTGAACCATGCCACTCATGATTAAACTCCATCTAAATTTACCCAAGGAGAGCTTCTAGGTGCCAAGGGTCTTGCTGGTGATGGGGTTTTGTAAATCAATCACCTAGACTCACCAAACTGAGCATCCCCAGGCTAGTAGGACCCGTTTCAAGACCAGGACATATGCCCCGGGGCCAGGCATGGCTCCTATCTAAGTGTGGTCTGGTGGGTCGAGCCCCTGGGCACAGTGGTCCTGAGTTGGGCATTGAGGTCTGTCTCCCTAGCCCCTGGAGATTCTGGACTTTCTGAGCACAGGTTGTTGAGGTGAGGGGTGCTTCCCTGGCACAGCCGTCAGCTGGTAGAGCTTCCCCTGGCCCACAGCTCCCCAGATGTTCCTGACATGTGCCTCCCGCATCTGACCCTTGACCATGTGCCAGCCAGACCTCCGGGGTGCCTCATCTTTTGCCCTTTTGCAGCGGAGAGAGTAGAGCCTGGCTGGCATCTGGGTCGTGCCTGCTTGGATTCTTGCCCCCCTTGCCTTCTTCCCAGCTTGTGCTCTGCCGGCCCTTACCAGCCTGCTCCCAGCTGCTGCCCATCTGCCACTGACCACCAGGAGCCCTCACACTGCTCAGCCTAACATAGACTTTGTGCCCTGAGTGCAGAGCTGTGCCAGCTGCTTCGACCTGGCAGCTCCTTGCAAGTTCTGTAGGAATAGGAGGACGTGGGGGGGAGGGTGTGACACTCATGGGACCCCTGAACTCCGAGTGTGGTATAGATGCACCTAGCTCCCATTCATTGCCATCCTTGGGGGCTGGAATGAGACCTGATTCTCGGGTCTGGTTCTGCCTTTTATTTGTGTACAAAGGCTAGGTCAGTTTGGGAGTGCTGCATGTGTCTTCCTTGCTGAGAGAGAATGTTCAAGAAGGAAAGGTGTCCACTGAGCAGCATGGGGTCAGGTCAGTGGGACCCCTGGGTTATGCTGATGGGACAGCTGGATGACCGATTCTGAGAGGAGGTGGGAATTTCAGCCAAAATGAAGACAGTGAAGGACAAGCAGGGGTGAGTCAGTAGGGGGCTGAGAGCACCTAGAGAAGATGGGGCCTGGCTGTGGAGGTGGCTCTGTCACAAACCCCAGAAAACCCTGTGTGAAATACCCTGATCTGAGCCCAGCATGCAGTGCCCTGGGCACAGTCCATGCTGTGTCATCACGTGTCCCCTACCCTGGTCAGTAAGGCCTGGGATGACCCCCCCCCAGCAATCCTCACCCATGCTTTCCTCCTGTCCCCACTAAAGGCCCTGCCCAGGTCACCCCTGCCTCGGCTCACTGCAGCACAGGACACCTGGCCAGTAGGGACACTGGCGCCTGAGACATGAGGCTTTGTGTTCATCACTGATGCCTCTCCTCCCTCAGGTTCAAAGGCACTCACTCAGCCGGCCAGCTCAGGGAGGGGACTGCCTCATTGTCTGTGTCTTTGCGGGTAGCAGTGAGTTGGAGACTGAGGCCTATAGGCTACAGCTGCGGAAGCTCTCAGTCAGTTGAGTCTGCCTCAGGTCTAGGGACCTGGCCAGAAGGAATGGGGGAGATCAGCCCCCAGCAGCTGTGTACCTGGGGGACCCCCTTCTTCCCTTGACCAGACCTCTCCCTGGGTGAGGGAGCCCTGGGCAGTGCCTGAGGCTCCGTAAGCACACTCCTGGCCTCCTGGCCCTGACCTGCTGCCCCAGGTGCTGAAAATGGCATGGCCAGCCAGGGCTGTCCTCCCTGTGCACAAGTCTGTGTCTCTAACAACCCCTCCCCCCAGCCTCCACCGCCGAGGGACCCCACAGAAACTGCCCAGTATAGTCTATGACAGGTGTCAGAGCTGGGGGTTTTCTCGTAGTTTTATTCATATTGTGATTGCTTGCATTAGGATTTTAAAAGTAAAGCATTGTTAAGTCGTCATCCCAGGGGCGCTGCTGTCTGTCATTAGGGATCTGTTTAGTTGAGACCTTTGGGGCTGCTGGCCCCGCCCAGGGCTCCTTGGTGGTGTCAGAGCGCCTCCTGATATGGCCTCACCACCCCTCGGTGATTGGCTGGTTCCCGTGTGGAGCTGGCTCACCTCCACACTGGGCCTCCAGCCCGCCAGGCTCCTCTCCCCAACACATGTTTAGTGGGTGCCTTCTGTGTGCTAGGCCCTGTGCTGGGCAGGGGATAGCACAGGAGTCAGCCTGGCCCCGCCGTGGGAGGGAGAGCACTGTAAGAAGGTGTGCATATGGGAAGCAGGGTGGGCTCCCCCTGGAGGAGGTAGCTTTAGTGGGGCTCGAGCGCTTGGCATCTAGGGTTGGGAAGGTGAGGATATTCCAGGAAGCATGTACAGTTTGGGCAAAGGCCCAGAGGTGCAGGGAGGTTTGTCTTGTCTGAGGTGCTAACTGCCTTTGGGGGTGACCGTAGAGTCCAGACTCCAAGCAGGAGGAGAGGCTGCAGAGCACACGGTGGGCCACCCGGCCTCACCCCCCTGCTGTCAGCACCGAGGGACGGGGGAGAGCTCTGAGCAGGACCCCACAGCACCACTGGAGACGTGTGTGTTTGAGGCAAGAAGGAGCTGGTCACGGAGGAGTGCAGGGCTAGGTCTGAGAAACAAGGGGTACCCAGGCATGGCGGGCACGCGGGCCAGACAGAGGCACCAAAGCGCATAGGGGAGGGGGCGGAGCTGGAGCAGAGCTCAGGGCGGCTCAGTCGGGGGGGGGGGGGGGAGGGAGAAATGGTGCAGAGGGGACCCTAGGAGGAGGAAGGAGTATGGTCTCCAGGCTTTCTTTGTTCCTGTAACCCTACCCTGTGTTCCCGACCACAGCCCTGGCATATCTGAGGGGCGATCTGCACTCACTGCTTTGGCCCCTGTGCCAGGCTTAGCCCTGGGCATGACACCATCCCCCCCCCCCCGCCTGCCTGCCCAACCGCCCGCCTGCCTGCGTGCGTGTGTGTGCATGTGCGTGTGTGTGCATGTGCGTGCGTGCGTGCGTGCGTGCGTGTGTGTGTGTGTGTGTGTGTGTAGTGGGGAAGCAGCTTCTGAGTCCTGCAGGCCAGTTCCCCACCCTTCCCCACCCTGTGGTCTTGGACTGGGACTTAGCTCTGCCTCCGTGTCTTTATCTGAGAAATGGGGGGGAAATTCTGCCAGCCTACCTCCCCCCACCAAGGTCTTGACGAGGCCAAGGTCAGACACAAGGTCAGGTGTGATGCCCTCAGTACAGGAAGCATTCCACGATGTCAGACAGGGCGACTCAGTCACTCAGCTGCCAGCCTCCTGGCACACGCCGTGCTCCATGGTGCAGTAGTACACTGAACCCATGCTTCCTGGCCAGTCACATACGTGTCAGCTCCACGCCCGGCACCTGCCTGAATGGGCACCCACAGCCACAGGCCTGTGTGCCCTCTGCCCCCCCCACCCCCTCGCTCACACCTGCCATGGATGGATGAAACAGCTGTCCACGCAGAATAGGAACCCAGACCCACTTCTCACCCGGCCACACCTGCTCCCTGCTGTTTTCTAGTGGTTGAAGCAGATAGAAGGAACCGAGGCGGCCCTGACTCAGAAGATGCTTGACCTGGAGAAGGAGAAGGTAAGACCCGGTGGGGAGGATGGCGAGAGGGAGGAGGGCTGTGTTTCCAGCCTTGCTTTATGTTCACGCAGCTCTAAATGTAGCCTTTGTGCCATGGCTGTTCTGAGTAATCCTCATGCAGCCACTTCCTCTTAGTCCATCACTTGCCTGTGCTGTGACCCAGGCTTCCAGGCTTGAGGTCCAGTGCTCCGAATGACCTGAGGTCATTAGAGACCCAGAGGCGATGCCCAGGCCAGTGGCTCTAGAGGCACAGAAGGCTGGAATCTGCAGGCTTGGAGAGCTCGGGGCCTGGACCTGATTTCTCATCTGTCCACTTGGTTTGTGACCACGAGGGGTGCTAGGGAGATACCCGCTCTTGTAGAGGGCTGGGAACATCAGGGCTCTCACAAAAGGCGAGGGCTCAGTTATTTACCAGAGACCACGGTAGACAGGACTGCTGTACCCAGTCCTTCCAGAGGGCTTGGTTCTTGAGTCACCAAGACCAGTTCAAGTCTTCCCAGTGGTATGGGAGGTCAGGGTGCGGGTGGGGGATGTTGGGCAGAATCCCAGAGCCCAGAAGTAATCCCATGCAGGGTATGGAGTGCCTAGCCAAGCACCAGAAGGCCTGGGTTCTGGTCCCACCCTAGCCACCGGTGAACCGTGGCCTCCAGGGCAGACACAGGTCCTCTCTGTTTTGTCAATAGTAAAATGACGCTGCTGCAGAACGAAGTCTAGCTGAGACCTCAATTTGGTGATAGGAAGTGTGACTGGGTTCAGGCCAGGTCAGGTCCCCCCGGGGGGGGCGGGAAGAGGGGGCTTGATGAGACTTGGATGCTGAGAAGAAGGGCTTTCAAAGCGGCACCAACCAAGTGAGTGTGACAGCACCCAGGAAAGGTGGTGCAGCCTGAGCAGGGGCAAAGCCACACGCGGAACCACCAAGACCAGCTTAGGGGCTTGTAGGACACAGCCTGGAAGGGCTGCTCTGATCTGGGTTGGGATGGTAGTGGAAGGTGGTGACATTCGTTGATGTCAGGGACCCCAAAAGGATGAGGAACTGGAGGAGTCTGATGACCTTGTCCTAGGTTCCCCCACCCAGCTGGGACAGCTGGGGCAGTGGGCCCAGCAAAGCCCCTTCTGCCTGAACATAGCAGCCCCACGAGATGGCTGCTCTAGCACAAGGCAGGTAGATGGGCTTTTCTTGGGCCTCTTCCTGACCGATGCTGCCCTCTCTTCCAGGACCTGTTCAGCAGGCAGAAGGGCTACCTGGAGGAGGAGCTGGACTACAGGAAGCAAGCCCTCGACCAGGCCCACCTGGTAGGACCGGAAGTGGGTTTGACCCTTTGGCTTTTTAAGACTCTGCATTACAGGCTACCTTCCCTGCAGCGGGGTGGCAGCAGGCGGTCACTTGTCCCCAATTGTGATTTGCAAAATTATCTAATGACCTTGATGATTTCTTCTGACATTTATTACATGCCACTGCTGATGACCTGAAATGAAGGAGAAGCTTTCTTACATGTTCGTTTATACGTAAATGTTTATACTTACAATCCCAAAGGTGAGGTAGCTATGTTTAGTGTCCGGCAGTGACTTCCTTTAGTGATTTGAACCCTGAGCCTCACAGGGTGCCCCAGTGGGCCTGTAAGGTCTCCTCCAGCTTTGCCAGTGAAGGGTGACCTGCTGGCTTGAAGGAGGCAGGAATGAGAACATTGTCCCCGTTCCCCTGGGATAGACATCTTCCCCGCGCAACTGGGCAGATGTTTGTACTTGGGATGCTTTATGCACTAGAACATTAGAAAAGTTGAGAGTTACCAGGTGCCAGTGGCTCACACCTGTAATGCTAGCCACTCGGGAGGTGGAGGCTTGCAGTTCGAAACCAGCCTGGGTAGCAAAGTTTGTGAGATTCTTATCTCCAGTTGACTACCAAAAAGCTGAAAGTGAAGATGTGGCTCAACTGAGAGTGTGCCAGCCTTGAGTGAAAAAGCTAAGGGATGCTACCCTGAGTTCAAGCCCTAGTAACGACACAAAAGAGAAAAAGAGGGGAAAAAATAAAGATGAACTGGAAGCCAAATATGAGAAAACCCCAATAGAGTGGCAGCCCTCTCTGACTTAGGCTGAGTGGAGGTTGGAGGTTGGAGGTTGGGCTTACTTCTTCTGGCCCTTGTCCCCGGGTATGCCCAAGATGCCTGAGCTGCAGTGTGTGCAGGGGCTGAAGGGCTCCCCACCACCACCCTGGGAGGCTTGGCCCCTCCCTGCCTACCAGCCCCTCCTGAATCCCCCACCCCCCCAGCCCACCTCTCTGTACCCTCATAGAAAATCCAGGACCTGGAGGCCACTCTGTACAACGCACTGCAGCAGGAGCCAGGCCAGAGGGCCAGCGAGGCCCTGAGTGCGGGCCAGCGTGAGGATCTGCAGGCCGCTGTGGAGAAGGTGCGACGGCAGATCCTGCGCCAGAGCCGGGAGTTCGACAGCCAGATCCTGCGAGAGCGCATGGAGCTGTTGCAGCAGGCCCAGCAGGTAGGGGCGGCCGCCGCACTGTCTCTTCCTCTCCTCCGCACCGCATGCTCCATCGTGCCATCTGGCCTCTGCTAGGATGCTGACCTTGAAGGATACCTGGTGTCCTAGGTGTATGTGTACAGGGTGAATCTCCAGGTACTGTGGGTTCCAGGCATTGTGGACTCCAGGCCTTCCTTTTCCCTGAAGGTAGATAAGCCTTGTGATTTGCTCTGTGTTTTTTTTTTTTTTTAAAGAAAAGCCAGGAGCTGGGAAGGTAGCTCAGTGGTAGAGCGCTTGCCTCGCATGCATGAGGCCCTGGGTTTAATTCCTCAGCACCCCATAAGCAGAAAAAGCCAGAAGTGGTGCTGTAGCTCAAGTGGTAGAGAGCTTGCCTTGAGCTGAAGAGCTGAGGGACAGTGCCCAGGCCCAGAGTTCAAGCCCCACAACCAACGAAAGAAAAAAGAAAAAAAAAGAAGTAAAAGAAAAGCCATCAGGTCCTCGGTTTGTTTTTCAGCATGTGCGGCCTAGGGTTTTCCTGGAATCCCTACCCATGCAGTATCTGAGCAATAGCCCTTGCACTTGCAGAATAGCCTCTGTCCACGGTTCGTTGCAGCAGCAGGAACAGATTTCCCTGACCGCAGCACAGCAGGGCTGCGGAGCCCTTTCCCTGCCACCCCCTGGGCAGTATCCTCTTCCCCCAGGCAGGATCTTCTTTGTGACACACACAGTCCTGTGTTTCAGAGAATCCGGGACTTGGAAGACAAGCTGGAGCTTCAGAAACGGCACATGAAGGAGCTGGAGGAAAAGGTGAGTGGCTGGGGCTCTAAGGAGCCCTGGAAGGGCTCCTGCTGTCATTTCATGCAGAGAATAGGCCCCTGCCTCCCTGCATCCCAGAGGCTGTGTGTGTGTGTGTGTGTGTGTGTGTGTGTGTGTGTGTGTGTGTGTGTGTGTGTGTGTGTGTGGCTCTGTGTGTGTGTGTGTGTGTGTGTGTGTGTGTCTTCCACAAATATTCCAGTCCTCATGCTGCCTCCTCACTAGCAAGTGTGAAGTAGCCTCTGTAACATCCCCAGCCGTGGGATGTTACTCACTGCCTGGCTTCATTCACTTCCAATGACACGCATATGTAAAACAGCCAGTGCATCCTGAAGCACAGGCCTCCTTTCTTAGCAGGGGAGCAGGCCCCCCTCTCCTGGCCTGTTGGGTATTTTCAGTACACCCCAGAGGTCCCTTGCACTTAGGACCATTTTGTGGGAGGGGAAACTGAGGCTGAGGTAAGTGGGAACACTGAGGTGCCAACAAGGAAGGGACAGTGGTCTCTGTGGCTGTGACATCTCACCTGCCTCCAGCTTCACGTAACTGACCAGGGCGTGGAGGGAAGGGATGGGGAACACCGGGAGCTCCTCCAACTCTGGTCGCCAGAGGCTTGGAAAAGAACATGGAGGCTGTTACTGTTACTGTTTTTGTTTTTTTACTTAATAAATAATACAAGGGAGACAGAGCCTTGCTTTGCAAAGAAAACTATTTTCCAAAGCAGCCCCAATTCCAAGATATGTTTCAGCTAATGATGAGCAATTCTACTTGAACAAAGCAAATCAGGAGTAGAATAAGAAAAAAAATGATCTTTTTTAAACTGGCCGGTATGATTTCTTAGAATTTCTATGAGGCCTTGTTTTCCCTGCTCTTTTATTTGGTTTTCAAAATTGACTTAAAACAGGATATAAAAGACTCTGTGTGTGTGTGTGTGTGTGTGTGTGTGTGTGTGTGTGTGTGTGTGTGTGTGTGTGTGTGTGTGTGCGTGATGTGCGTGTGTGCACACACAAGCGCAGATATGTGTGCATTATGCTTGTATTGGGGCTAAACTCAGGGCCTGAGAGCTGTTCCTTAGCTATTTTGATTAAGGCTAGCACTCTACCACTTGAGCCACAGCTCCACTTTTGGCTTTTTGGTGGTTAGCTGGAGATGAGTCTTCAGGATTTGTCTATCTGGGCTGCCTTTGAACTGTGATCCTCTTATCTCAGCCTCCAGAGTAGTCAGGAGTACAAGTGTGAGCCACAGGCACCCACTAAAGAAATATATATTCGCAATACTAGGGTTTGTACTTGCTTGGCAGATGCTCTTCTGCGTGAGCTGTTATGTTTGAGGTTGGGTCTTGCTTTGGTGCTGGGCCAGCCTAGACCACAATCCACCTATCGGCATTTCCCACCACCTGGGATGACAGGTGCCTGCCCCCACTTCCAGCCTTGATTGAGATGGAGACGAGAACATGCCTGGCATGTCCTCAAACCGGGAACCCCCAGGTCTCCACTTCCCATGTAGCTGGTCCTACAGGTGTGGCCACTGTGCCTGGTTATGAAGGCTTTTAAGTACCACTGAATCTCTTGGCAGATGGGTAGGCAGACTGGTACCCAGGAACATTCCCATTGGTGTGTAGCACTGTATCCTCATCTCTTGGTAGAAGCCACCACCCACAGGGCCTCCCTCCATACTGTCCCTCCAGCCACATTCCTTCGCCAGGAAGCCCTGGCCTATGCACAGATCTCCCCGGGGTGCCCGGCTTAGCAGGAAGTTTGGGGAGTACTTTGGGATGACCCACAGGGGTGTGCAGAGCCAGAGCTCAGCTTCCCAGATGCAGCTTCTCCTGAGGTCTGCTCGCTTCCAGTTCCTCCCTGCCCCCCGCCCCCGTGTCACAGGTGGTGAGAGATGTCGCGGAGCGCCTATCACCGATCTTACATCTTTCTCTCTTTTTTCTTTCTTTCTGTTTTTCTTTTCTTCGTTTTCTTTTGGCCTTATTTTATAGTTTTTGTTCCTGTTTCTGTTTTTCTCACTAGCATTCATCCTGTGGCCTTGATGATTCTGGGGAGCTGAGCGCTCGGGTTGGTATCTTTTCTTGTCCTTGGATGAAAAGATGACTTTTGGGGGGACCAGTCCTTTCTCTGGCTGCAGTGTGCTTTACCCAAGGGGCCTGGAAGGAGGCTTGGTGCTGGGCTCCTCGGCTCCCTGGGTCTGTGAGGGTGATGATTTCAGGAAGAAGGGGCTCACGAGGAGGGCTAGGTCCCAAGAAGACCCCTGGCTTCTCCCTTTTGGGGGCCTCTTTTCTGTTCTCAAGACTTTCCAGATTGCTTCACCTCCTGATGCTAGGTGGCCATGGAAACTGCTAACTATTCTGCCAAGGCCAAAGAGAGGAAGCTTCTGGGGACAGGGGTCTGCAAAAGCCAGACCCCGACCTACCTGCAAAATGTCCAGGGTACTGCATAAAAGGGCAGCCAACAGCTGAGCACTGGTGGCTCACACCTGTGATCCTAGCTACTCAGGAGGCCGAGATCTGAGGATCAAAGTTTGAAGCCAGCCCAGGCAGGAAAGTTTGTGAAAATCATCTCAATTTAATCCCCAGAAAGCCACAAATGGAGCTATAGCTCAAGTGGTGGAGCACTAGCCTTGAGCAAAAAAGCTAAGGGACAGAGCTCAGGCCCTGAGTTCAGGCTCCAGTACACACACACACACACACACACACGCACGCACGCACGCACGCACGCACGCACGCACGCACGCACGCACGCACGCACGCACGCACGCACGCACGCACACGTACACGCACACACACACCCCCCACACACACACTGCCTTTCCCATACTTTCTCCTGCTCTTTGATCCCCGGGTGTGGTTTTGATGCCTGGGTTTAGAGGCTGTAAAAAGGAAGGAAGCCATTCTGGCCACTGGTCACTCTCTGACTGATGAGGTGCTGTGTCTTAGCACTGGCTGTCACCTTGTGTCCCTGTTCTGACCCCTGGGCTGTCTCTCCTGGGCGGAGTGCCCTGCTCAAGGCTGCTGTATTCCAAGGGCCCTAGATGGATGCCCAAGTTCTTCCTTGAGACTACCACAGGCTGCAGGCCACCAGGTTCACAAGCTTACATGCCCCCATCACCCACTAGAAGCCTAGATGGCCTGGCAAAGTTCTGACGCTAGGCCTTGTCTGATGCCTCAGGGATGTCCCTCGTGCGGACCCCTGCCCGTGAGAGCCAGGCCTGCTACCTTCTGCACAGGTCCTGGCCCTAGTGGATGGCTACTCAGCGTGGCACGAGAGAAAGAAGGCCTGACCTCAGGTCTGTGGGCCACCAGTCCCACCATGGGTGAAGGTGGGCATTCCTGGTCTGCCTAGAATGTCCAGGACTCCCTGGGCTCAGCTTAGGGGTTCAGGAGGCAGCGGGGCATGAGGACTGACAACCAGGGCTTCTCCGGCCATCTCCCTCCTGGTTCTCATGTCATGCTGAATTATTTTCTAACCTTACAGGATAGAAAAAGAGTTTGTGGAGTAAACTGAGTCCCTGTGGCAGTCCCCACCCCACTCTAACCAAAATTCAACAGTGACTTCAGCCAAGACCAGAGCCCAGAGCCCACGTGCATCCGAAGACAGCGTTGTGGTCCTCCAATGTTGGGTGTCGGCCTGGGTCCTGGCCACCCCAGCGGTCAAACTCTGAGGGGACGATGGGGATTGTGGCAAACTCAGGACCAAACTCATATCCCAAGAGCCCGAGGGAGAAGAGACCCAAATGCCAGGAAACCAAGTGCAATTAGCAGAAACCCAGGGTTTGGGAGCCACTGCCCTGTGTGGGGACAGGCTGGAGTCCCTGTCCCCATGCTGTGCGCCTCCCCTGGCCACAGTGTATGTGCCCACCGGACACAGACTCCCCCTCCGCCCCATGTACATAAATCACAAACTAGGTGTGTGCGTAGAGTCTTATCTTGCAGGGAAAGTCCATGTGATGGCCAGGTGAGCGGAACGCCCTTAGGCTATGCACATCTGGATTCAGCATCTGGCAGTTGGAGAGAGAGTGCAGCCTGGCCCCCGTGGCGGGACACGAACCCCACGGACGGCAGATTTCCAAGGGAAATGGAGTAACATGGCAAAAATTCCACAGCGTGTCACAGACTACAGGAGTCTACACAGCTGCTGGCTTGGCCATGCCTAGCCTGTCCCAGTTCTCAGTTATAAGCTGGAATAGGAAGCCTACTGGAATGGGGCTCCCTCCCTCTGCAGGGCAGAACCCCTACAGCCATATCCTGAGCCCTCAATCAAGCAGGTAGGCATCGGGTAGGTGGACACCTCTGAGAATGGCAGCGAGCAGTGAGCAGAGCCAGGCTGGACACCAGGTCCCGAAGTCCAGCCCAGCTCAGAAGGAAATTCCAGAGAACAGAAGCGATGGCTGGCCTGTCCTTGCCCCCAGGTGGGTGTCAGGGGCTTTCTGGCGGGTGATTGTCCCTTCCAGATCCGTGGCAGGGGCCATATCCACGATCAGGGCAGGGTGTCTGTGAAGATGCCACGTCTGTGAGGGCCGGGTGGCGTGATGTGCTGGCAGATGGCTGGGTGCATGGCCATGCTGGCGCTGCAGAGTAATCTTGAGGTTCACGTTGAGAAGGACTGGCATAGAAAACAGGACCAGCTGTAATTCAGGACATGGAAAGGGCTTTAGAGAAGACACACAAATACTGGACAGAGGGGCAGAAGCTCCTGGAAGGCCAAATCTGAGTGTGGAGGAGCAGGACAGCTGTCCACCTGTCAGGGGACCCGGCCAGACAGGGAGACCATGCGCACCAAATCTAAGGATTCAGGATTCGAAGCAAACACATCAGCATCGGGACAGCTGACATCTGAATCCCTAAACCCCAGCAGCGCCAGCCCTGGGATTTCCTAACACCTAGCAATCAGGTACCGAGGAACCAGAGAGTGCTGGGAAAGCCAGACGTCCACAGTGGAGGCAGTGACAGAGCACAAGTCATCCGTGGCGGGGAAAGCAGGCCTGCTTCCCTGCATGGGGGTGGGTGGAGGCTGTGCTGACTTCCTGAGGGCCCTGGAGGAGCCCACAGCCCAGTCCCTGCAGCACCTGCTGGTCCAGCCTTACAGAAGAGATGGCCTTTGTGTCACCTGTGCCTGGTCTTTATTGAGAGAGAGAGGACAGCTTCCCTATCTGCTAGCTCACCGTTCAGATTACAAGTGACAGTTGGCCCTGGCTTTGAAGTCAGCACATCCGGTCACTTCCAGCCGGCCACCCCTCTCCTGCAGATGGCTGATGTTCTTTCAGCCCTGTGGATCAACGGTGGCAGATCCCATGATGCGTCTCGCAGGGTCTCCCCCGGTGAGGTCATAGCTAGACACACAGACTTTCAAGACTCAGCAGGGCGCTTGTGGCCCACAGCTGCTGGCAGAAGTGGTGCCGTGTTCTCTCAGTGGAATGGCTTTCCCAGAGTCCGAATAGCCACCTTGTTGCGCCCATCCTACCGGGTCCCCAGACAGCCACTCGGGCCTGAGAGATGGAGGTCACAGAAGGTGAGTACACTGCTCTGCTAGGGAGCCCCGCGTCCCCGCGTCCCTGCCCGCATCCCCGCGTCCCTGCCTGCACACAGCACTTCTTGTCATCATCTCAGTCAGAGCCACCAGCTGTCTGCTCAGGACAGTCCTGGTTATAAGAGCCATGGTGTGGAGCTCCCTCCAAGCTATGGGAGTGGATAATATAGACGTCCATCCTGGCAGGCTCTGGGTGGTGTGCTGCAGCCTTCGGGGGCCAACAGCCACAACTCGGGTCTGCAGTTATTACCCAGTTGTTCTGGGAACAGAGCCACCGAGCCGATCCCCGGCTCACTCTCCCCCTCCCCCGTCGCCCGCAGAAGGAGGCGAGGTTGACCCTTTCCACAACTGTCACCCAGATCCAGAGCTGCCACTTGGCCATCTCCATTTGTAAAATGGCCTTCCTGAGCAGAGTGCCGGTGGCTCACACCTGCAATCCTCGCTACTCAGGAGGCTGAGATCTGAGGATCAAGGTTCAAAGTCAGACCAGGAAGGAAGGTCTGTGTGCCTTTTATCTCTAACCAACCACCAAAAAGCCAGAAATGAGCTGTGGCTCCAAGCAGTAGATCACCTTCAGCAAAGAAGCTGAAGGGTGGCTCCCAGGCCCTGCGTTCAAACCCTACGACTGGCACCAAAAAACATAAAGAGGCCATTGGTGTGGCCCTGCCCTAGGCTTCCTGTGACTTTGGGCTCGCAGACACTAGGTCTGCAGTCAGTATGTGCTGGGCTCCGGGAGGGTTGTGGAGCCTCATTCGTCACGGGGTGAAATGTGGGCTTCCTCTCGTGACTGTCCTCTGTGGGTGTTTGGCAAGCGTGCGCTTGCAGGTGGCTCTGTGCTTGGCCCTTGCTTCGCGTGATGCTGGCAGCTGACGTGTAAAGCGAGAGGCTCTCATTCATATTGCATGGCGATGGTGCCGTCCCCTCATGAATAAGCCACCTGTTTTTGCCTGCCCCAAAGGACGTTTTCCCGGACAGTCGAAGGCAGGGCAGCCGCCTTGTAATCTCCAGAGAACCCGTGCTGCAGAGTCCCCTGATTCTATCAAGGGTGGATTCCTGAGATTTTGGTAGCATGGAGCCCACTGCCCAGGGACAGACTGAGCAGAGTTTCAGCTACGTGATCAGAGCCCCCAGCAGCGATGGGTTTGACGTGATGAACGTGGACGTGACCATCGATACGCGCTGGGTATTCCGAGATGCAGAGGAGGCTGGCGAGGAGGAGCAGGGGCGTCTTCCGGAAGGAGCCAGCAGCAGCGCAGGTGTGGCCCCGGGGGAGCTCGGGGAGCAGCCGGCGTCCTCCGAGCAGAAGCTGTTAGTGGCTGTGGACGAGCCAGACCTGAGGGCCAGGTGGGTGTGCTGGTGAGCGCTGTGCGTGTCTGATGGGTTCTGGGCTGTGTCGCCTGTGCTACCAGGCAGACTGGCTGAGGTCAGGGCTTACAGAGGTGCGTGAGCCACTCCATCCTCCCGTCCTTCCCATCCTGCCTTTCTGCTCCTAGGCTCCCTTGTACCCTCCAGATCTGATCAGGAAGACTAGAGACTAGTGGTCAGTAGATAGACAGAGGCGGTGGCTGGGGGCATCTGTGTGGGGGTCAGGGAGGTTGGGACATCTGTACTGTATGCTGTGCCCTCCGCCTTCTTCAAAGAAGGGATGTGCCATCTTGCAGGAGTCGGGCAGCAGGGTGTAGGAGCTGAACCAAGGCTAGAAAAGTGCCAGGGCTTGCCCTCTGCGTTGCTCCTGCCTGAATATCCCTGAACCCTGTGAGTGTGGTATCATCTTTTACAGATGGGGAAACAGAGGCAGGGGATGGTTCACTTCAGCCAGAGGGGCCAAGAGCTGAAGCCTGGATCTGAGTGTGCAGCTGTGAATGCAGCGAGCAGGCTCATTCCAGGATGGATTTGGTCAGGCAGGCAGGGTGGCAAATGGTTGGGAGTATTTATGTCAATGGGTGAACATTTCAGAGTGCTTATTATAAAGATGATGCAGTAGCATTGTTAGAAATTTGAGAAAGCAAGCTCTATCCCCTCCTCCTCTTTCTCCTTCCCTTCTTCCGCTTTTGTGCTGTTACGGGACTTGAACTCAGGGCCTTGTGCTCTTGCTTTGCTTTTTGTTCAGGTTGGCACGCTACCCTGTGAGCCACACCTCTGCTTCTAGCCTTTTGATGATTAATGGGAGCTAAGGCAGACTTTTCTGCCTGAGCTGACTTCGAACTGTGATCCTCAGCTCTTGGCCTTCTGAGTAACTAGGATTATAGGCATGAGCCACCAGCACCAGGCTCAGAGAATTGTTAATGTATACACATGTTTTTCAAAGCATAATTTTGTCAGAATATCAATGGCCAAACAATATGAAGGCACACTGTCCTGGGGGCTTTGGAACCTCTGGCCCAGTTTCCTGATCCTGGTGACCCCCTCTCCCCCTCACCTCCATCCTCTTGGCCCTAGAGACCCCACCCCACCCCCACCTCCTGGTGACTCCCCTGCCTCCATCCACAGGGTGCAGGAGTTGGAGCTGTCGGAGAGGAGGCTGCTGTGGGAGGTGGACCAACTGAGCGCCCGCGCAGCCCGGGAGCGGAGCGCCTCCCTCTGCGTCCAAGAGCAGCTGCGGGGGCTGCAGGAGGAGCTGGCTAGCAGGGTTCGTGTCCTACGGTGCTCTGCCCTTCCAGTAAAGCCAGGGCTGTGGCTGAACCAAGCCAGCACAGGGCAGGGCAGGCCCGGAGGGGTGGCGGGATCCTACTTAAACAGGAGGCCAGGGGCCCCGTCCTGCCTGCCTGCCAGGCTCCTGGGGACACAGCAGATTACGGGGCGTTGCTGGCCCATGTGCTCTTGCCATAGGCCTGTTGCAGTAGCCTTTGTGCCTGAGCCCCCTGAGCCAGGCCGCAGCTGGAGGATGGTAGGTGGCTGACACAGCTCCCATCCTCGGAGCCCCATGCAGGTGGGGACAGGCTCTGCCCTCCTTAGAGCCCAGGGTGCTAAGACAGGGTGCTGGAGCTGGGAGGAGGGGGTGCTCTGTGTGTAATGGTATCCAGACTCCGGAGGAAGGACAGAGAGGTGGGCCTTGTTGGAAAGGACCATGGAGCGTGGGGACAGTATCTGCAAAGGCACGGGGCCTGCAGAAGAGCCTACAGGGTGCTCCTACAGGGAGCAGGGGGTGGGAAAACTGAGGGAAGGGTTCCAGGAGCCACTGCAGCAACCCCCCACTTCCTGAATAGTTTAGGGTCCCAGGTGAGAAGGCTCAGGGTCCGATGGTGACGTGGGTATATCATTCTAGTGGTATGGGAGACATTTTAGGAGCAGGGGGTGTGAATTGGAGACCTCCTTGGAGACACAGCAGGGCTCAAGGGGAGGATTCGAGGCAGCAGCCTGGAGCGAAACCCTGGCTGTGACGCTGAACAAGCTGCGTGACACTGGGCAAATGATGTAACCTCTCTGGGCCTCAGTTTCTTCATCTGTAAGGTGGGGGTCACAGTAGTAATTCCCCTCAGATAGTTGTGCAGAGACTGCAGGGTGTAGCGACTTATTGGTTGCCGACCTGGGTGAGTGTGCATGCTGATGGATCTGTCACCAAGCCCTATGTCCAGAAGCAGAGCAGAGGGTCACCATGATGGAACCAGGGCCTTGCCCAGGGTCCCTCGGCCACCGCTGGGTCCAGCACGGCCCTGTCTGTTCTCCAGCGGCCATCCTTTGCTGGTGGTACCTGGAGTTAGAAGTCCCCTGTGAGGGACACGGCTCTGTGCCCATGCATGTCCAGTGTGCTGGGACTGCCAGTGCCCCGGAAGCAGTTCCCGCAGAGGCCTCCTCCCAGTTGCCGACCTGGGGTCACTCAGAGCCCACCCGCCCTCCGGGCTACGTTGGCTATAGAACGCCCACCATTGGGAAACCTTTCGGGGAGTTTTCCTTCCAGTTTTTACCTATCCCTCCCGCCCCACAGAGCCAGCCTGGACTTTCTCAGCCAGCCCAAGTGTTCTCGTTCCTGTTCGCTCCTGGCTCTCTCCCTCGTACATGGTCTCTCTGGCTGGTAGCAGCAGCACATAGCCACAGGGACTGCCTTTGCCTGATTAGTCCACTCCGAAAAGCAGGCGAGGACTCCCCATTTTCAAGAAGGTGCACCCCAGTCAGTGTGACGTGGAGGGAGCAAGGTGTCGGAACAGGGCAAGGCAGGTGGCCAGATGGGCAAAGGAAAGGCTGAGCATCAGATGCCAGGCTCCAATGGTGAATCCTAGCTATGATTTCACACAAGTCACTTCTGATTGTCCCGCAGGACAGCGGGCAGCGCTGTCGCCAGGTCTGTCACTTAGGGGCCCGCCCTGCGGGGAGCAGGGTCTGCCTAGGGGCTAAGGTTGGGGCTGGTGGGGTGGGAGCGAGGACAGCAGGCGTCTCCAGCAGTCGTGGTTTGCAGACTGGTGTGGTCCGTGCGGGCCGGGGGCGTCTCCTGTGGCCCTTTGAGGGCACAGCAATCCTTCCCAAGACACTGGGGGAATCACACGAGTGATCCCAGGGATGAGGTGTTTCTTGGCTCTCCAAACGCTAATCAAGACCGTTTGGGTGCAATATTTTAATAAGAGTGACACTATGGTGTGGCACAGGTGGCTCACGCCTGTAATCCTAGATACTCAGGAGGCTGAGATGAGGGGTTTGCCCTTCCAAGCTAGCCGGGGCAGACAAATCTGTGAAGGTGTGTATTCCAGTTAGCCAGCAAAGAGCCGGAAGTGAAGGTGTGGCTCAAGTGTAGAGCACCAGCCATGAGCAAAAAAGCGAAGCAAGAGCTCAGGGCCCCGAGTCCAAGCCCCAAGACAGAATAAAGCAAAAGAGAACCCCCCCCCCCCCGGTGCACAGGGATGGCAGGGAAGGGCAGCTCTGTGTGGGCTGTGGCGTGCCTGGGAGCCTTCCTGACACCGCCACTGCCAACTTGTAGGTGAAGGAAGAGGAGAGGGCAGCCCGGCGGCTGCAGCGGCTGCACAAGCAGCTGAGGCTCAAGGACGAGGCGCTGGGGCAGCAGGCCGCCACCCTGGAGCGCTGCCGGCGGTCACAGCGGCACCAGCTCAGCCTGGTGCGGGAGCAGGAGGGCGCCTTGCGGGCCCAAGTGCAGCGGCTGGAGCATGAGGTGGGGCATCTCTGTCGGGCTGCGGCTCTGCTGCTGGCCCAGCTGGAGGCTGCCGCCCCGGGGTGCAGGGCCCGGGTCTCTGTGGCCCCAGAGCGGGCGCCAGGGGCCGCGGCACGCCGTCTGCAGGAGCAGCGTGCCACCGAGCGCCGGTTGCGGGCCCGGCTGGAGGAGATGCGCTGCCACATCTATGGGCTGAAGCTGTCCGAGATCGGCCTGCACAGCCAGGTGGAGGAGCTCACCGAGCAAAACCAGCGCCTAAGAGCACAGCTGGGAGCCCGGACCCCGGCAGGTCTCTGTAGCCGGGTAAGTGGCCGCACCCCAGGACAGGAGTGAGGGTTCTTGCTTCTGCCGCTTGGTAATCATTTCCCCCAGAATCCTCTGTCTACGCCCAGTCCAAACCAGCCTGCCCTCCTCCCGCCCAGCGTCCCCCCCCATTCGTGAACCCCTCAGGCTCTCCCTCCACCTGCCCACCAGCTTCCTACATGCCACCCATCCCGCCATCGCTGGGCCCACTGCTCTGTCCACCGACTCATCTGCCCCGATCCTTGTCTGTTCACGCTACCTCCCGCTCATCCGCCCACCCACTTGTCCACTCCGGCCTCTCCACCTCACCCCCCTCCACTCTGGGGTTCAGCTGGAGATAGGAAGGTGGGGAAAAGAACCCTGGGACCACCGCAGCCACTGTGCCTGTGCTAAACCCGTCTCTCCCTGGTCCTGCATCCTCTTCATCCAAACGCTCATCCAGCCACTCAACAAAATGAGGTGGCCAGCCACTACCCTGTGCCGCTCGGGGTGTCTGTCCCCTTCCCTGCAGTGGCCGGCCCTCCAAGTGAGGGGTTACAGAGCGACTCTCACGTGCTCACCAGATCTTTCCCCACGTGACCGTTCCCAGGGACCGTGTGGCTGCGCCAGCACCTTTCCATTCCGCTTTCCTACCCTGTGGGGCCCAGGTCCCGTCGGCCTCCGCAGCCTCGGCTCTGAGTGACTGCGTGACCCGGGCCTGCCTGCCCCGGGCCTGCCCGGGAGGAAGCTCGCGGCCCAGGTCCCTTTTGGGTGGTGCCAAGTGTCTCAAACTCAGAAAGGCTGGCCAGATATGTATTTCTTCATTGGATGGACAAGTGTAAGCATGCCTATCTAAGTCCATCCTGCCGGGCTCCTGGCACCCTCTGGGCATTTTCAGAGACCCTCACTCCGGTGAATCTGAGGCTGTTCCCTGCTCAGGGAGGCAGAATCCGTTGCCTGTGATGACAGATTTAAGGGACCCAAATTTGCTGTGACTCCATTGTGCCAGGGGCCCCTCTGCAAAGAGAGCCCTACCTCAGCCTGAGGCCCAACCGGGCTTCTGCTGGGGTCAGGTCGAGTGAGGGAAGATCCTGCAGGGGGCGCTCGCTGAAAAACTCATTGCCTTGCTGGAACCTTAGTGCTGCTCCGGATAATGGCGTGTGTCCTGCCTAGACCTCGCTTCCTTCCTCCTCCTCCTCCTTGGTAAAGGGGAAACCAAGTGTAATACAGAATGTGGGGACGTCGTTGTCATCTTGGAAAAATAAATTATACGCAGACGGAAGCTGTCATTTAGCTTCGTTCTGTAATTTCCCTGTCCATGCCGACGCTGGCGGTGATGTTAGTTTGCATCCTTCCCCTCCCTCTCTCTCCACCCACCCCACGCCCTGCGACTTGCTGTTTCCGGTCATCTGGAGAGAATGACCTCCTCCATCTGCAGCAGGAGGGCTCTGTCCTCTCCTCTACCCCTTAGCACAGCCGTGGGCACCAGGGGCCGCTCTCCCCTCCCGGATGGACCAGCCACCCTGGAGGGTGAGTGGGGGCCACAGGCACCACCATCAGCCAAGTCCCAGGGCCAGGGCAGCTGTACCCCAAGCCCGCTGCTGGGCCTGGAGGTCAGGGCCAGCACTGGTTCTTCACAGGTCTAGCTCGTCCGTGGCTGTATTAAGCAGGCTGTGCATCAGCCCTTTGCTGACATACACCCTGGCCGCCTCCGTGCTCCAGGCTTTCTCCTTTGAAGGTCTTCACGTGCGGGGGATGTGTGCGTCCTGTGGGGTGGTGATGGCCGTGCTGTCTTCATTGTCAGTGGCGACGTGACAAGGTATCACCAGTGAGCAGGGGTTTCTTGCCTCCCAGCTCTGGAGGCCGAGGTGGAGGCCGTGGGGCTGGCTTCTAAGGCCAGGAGGGCCGCTCCACCCCAGGCCTCTGCTTGACTTGGGCTCGGAGCTGGGTCTTCACACAGGCTTCCCTTCCTGGCTGCGTCCCATTTCCCCCTCCTTACTGAGCACACCGTTCATAGTGGATTCACCCTGCCCTGTTGGCAGGCAGGAGCTCAGGATGACGAGTGGGAGGCCCCTCCTTCACATAAGGCCCCAGGTTCTGGCCTTGAGATGGCACTATGTGGATTAGGGTGGGGGAGGCAGGATTCAGCCCACAGGCCCCCTCTGGATGAGATGCCAGGAGGACCCAGGAGATGGAAACTCCACTCGGGTCGCTTTGGGGAGGACACAGGCTGGTGCAGCTCCAGGGCGCTGTAAGTCACCCCGCTTTACTGAGAACGCTTCCCACGGGGCACTGCGTCAGCCTTCTTCCCTCTGTACCCAGGGGCAGTTGGGTAGCAAGAGGTCCAAGTTCTGCCAGGGCCACCAGAGGGCAGGGGTGTGTCAGTGCATGGCTGCCGGGCGGTGCCCGAGGCCGGGTGCCTTCAACAAGACCTTCACCTCTCCTGTCTGCCAGCGGCGCCTGCAGAGCCAGGATCTGGTGGGGGTTGTGCCACGGTTTTAACAAGTGTCCCCCGAAGACCCTGAGGGAAGGGCTTGGTTGCCAGTCTGTGGCAGTATGGGTGGGTGGGGGATGGCATCCCACATCACAGACGTAGCACTGGACCGGGGCCATGCTGTGAGCCGGGCAGGGCCTGCTCTTCCCACGTCTCAGGGATCAGGCCCTGGAGGGCTGCAGCAGAGGACAGAGCAGGACTGTGGCCTGGCCCAGTGAGGGGCAGAGGTGCAGCGGTGAGGAGTCAGGTGTCTGTGTCATGGAGGGGTGAGGTCATGGTGGCGAGGAGAGGGGCCCCTGGTCGCTGGCCGCCCAGCAGTGTGGTGCACAGTGACTCCTGGTGACCACTTTGTGCATCTTCCTCTGTGCGGGTGAAATCCACACAGACAAGTAGCATTCACGGCCGGGTTTCTTACAAATAAGTTCAGCCTCATTGACTGCACAAAGGCCGATAAGCGAAACCTCAAGGTTCCTTTTTCTTCTTTGCTGAATATTGATAGGACTGAGTGCTGTGGAGGCTTTGAGTCTCGGGCATGCGGTCAGCTGGCCTCTTCGGGTGTGTCTGTTGGGCAGGGGTTGACCAATGAGTGCCTTAAACATGCCTGTGGGTGTGCCTGACCATGTGACTTCTGGGAACATATGCAAAGGAAGGTCCAGAAGGTTCTTCAAGAGCTGTGCATGGTACCCTCCTTCTCAGCACTGTTCAAAACGGGCACAAATGGAAAGCAGCCCAAATGCCCGTGGAGCAGAAGACACAAGTCACCACCAGATACTCCCCCCCACGCCCGCCCTGTGAACTGTTAAACAAAAGTGCACAGAGGGGAGCTGGCGTCTTGTATGTATAGAGTTTGTGCCATAGGGCAAGGCTGGTGTAACGCATTACTGTTGGTACCTGGCCACTGTCATCTCGGTTCTGCTTTGCCTTCAAAATAACTGCATGTCCAGGCAAAGCCAGGCAGAGTTACAGCATGTGTTGCTCAGCGCTGAGGAGCGGGGAGCAGCATACCTCGTGGGGAATGTCAGCTGTATAGACTTGAACATGCCAGCTCCGCTCTCCTGCTGACTTGCTGTGTGACTTGGACAAGTGCCTGTCCCTCTCTGAGTATTGGTTTCATCACTGGTAAAATGAAAAGGGGACAGAGGCATTTCAACACAGTGCTATCTTCTAGAATGGCCTCAGCCCCACGGGCCTGCTGCCTGGAAGTGTTGTGGAATGGCAGGGAAAGCAACCTGGCTGCCATCCTGAGATCTAAGCAGGATCGCAGTAAGCACAGAGGTGGCCGTTTCTACTGTTGCACAGCGGCGCGAGTGGCTTTGGCAGTGTGCGCCAGCCTTTCCCTTTCTCCGTGGCTTCTTTCCTTTCCTCCAGCCCGTCTCCTTCTCACTGTGAGGTTCTGGCTCTCTTTCCTCCACTTTCTGCCTCTTCTCCCTTCTCCGTTGCGTTCACCTTGTTTCCCGTCTTCTCTCTCATGTTTTCCATTTCACTTCAGTGATGATTTTAAAACTGTGGACAAAGTATTTCATTCTGATCAAGTGAGAGCCAGACTCAAGGAACGATAGGCAGGTGAGCGGGCTGCAAACACGGCCACAGGTCTAGGGGAGCCAGGCCCTACCGATGCTTTAGGACCTTTGGTTTTGTTGGCTGAGATGGCGGCTCCCGTGTTGGTGCTGGTGGGAGATCCGGGTGGGACTATGTACAGCACCTCCTGGGCAGAGGTCTCTGGTTTGTAAGCAGAAGTAGACATGACACAAGACATTGCATGGACAACTAGAAGGCTACAGGTCTGCAGTGGGAGGAAGGGAGGCCACAAGGGAGGGAAACATGGGCTGGATTTGGGGGAAGATCAGGCAAGATCAAGAGAAAGCCCTGTTAGGGCCGGTGGTCTGTGTGGGCCTGGAGCACTGCCCCACAGGTGAACTGTCACCTGTCACCTGGGACATGCACGCCTGGGGGGACCTGTCGGCAAACATCTTTGCAGATGCATCATTGTGATGGGGACTCGCCCAGGGCCTCTCAGCTGCCACTTGATCCGGTCCCTGCCCAGCTCTGACCTCCAGCCTGCGGTCTCCTGCTGGGGTACCGGGCGGGGCAGGTGTTGGGGCTGGGCTGAGTATCATCTTGCAGGGCAGGGGAGGAACAGGCAGGGCAGGGCTGAGGGGAAGAGGATCTGGTTTCCATTTCAGCATGAGGAGAGAGCTGAGAGAGATGGAGCTCCGTGCTGGGTGTGTGTCAGGGGCGGGGATGGAGATGGGAGTCAGGCATAGGGACATTCGCCACAGGCCATGGCCACCGGCTCCCTCGGCTGCCAGGAGACAGGACCAGGAGGAGGTCTGGCCAAGAGCAAGCCATGGGGCATGGCCAGGAAGAGGCACGGCCAGGAGTGGCTGGGAGGTGGTCTGGTCAAGAGGAGGTGTGGTCAGGAGGAGGTGTGGCCAGGAGGAGGCATGGCTAAGAGGGGTGTGGGTAGGAGGGGTGTGGTCAGAAGGAGGTGTGGCTAGGAGGGGTGAGGCCAGGAGGAGGTGTGGCTAGAAGGGGTGTGGTCAGGAGGAGGCATGGCTAGGAGGGGTGTGGCTAGGAGGGGTATGGTCAAGAGGTGTGGTCAATAGGAGGTTTGGTAAGGAAGAGGCAGGTCAGGAGGAGGTGTGATCATGAGAGGTGTGGCCAGGAGGAGGTGTGGTCAGGAGGGGGTGTGGTCAGGAGGGGGTGTGGTCAGGAGGTGTGATCAGGAGGGGGTGTGGTCAGGAGGGGGTGTGGTCAGGAGGGGGTGTGGTCAGGAGGAGGTGTGGTCAGGAGGGGGTGTGGTCAGGAGGAGGTGTGGTCAGGAGGGGGTGTGGCCAGGAGGGGGTGTGGTCAGGAGGGGTGTGGTCAGGAGGAGGTGTGGTCAGGAGGGGGTGTGGTCAGGAGGGGTGTGGTCAGGAGGGGTGTGGTCAGGAGGGGGTGTGGTCAGGAGGGGGTGTGGTCAGGAGGGGGTGTGGTCAGGAGGGGTGTGGTCAGGAGGGGTGTGGTCAGGAGGGGGTGTGGTCAGGAGGGGGTGTGGTCAGGAGGAGGTGTGGTCAGGAGGGGGTGTGGTCAGGAGGGGTGTGGTCAGGAGGGGTGTGGTCAGGAGGGGTTGTGGTCAGGAGGGGGTGTGGTCAGGAGGAGGTGTGGTCAGGAGGAGGTGTGGTCAGGAGGAGGTGTGGTCAGGAGGAGGTGTGGTCAGGAGGGGGTGTGGTCAGGAGGAGGTGTGGTCAGGAGGGGGTGTGGTCAGGAGGAGGTGTGGGCAGGAGGAGGTGTGGGCAGGATGAGGTGTGGTCAGGAGGGGGTTTGGTCAGGAGGGGGTGTGATCAGGAGGAGGCAGGTCAGGAGGGGGTGTGGTCAGGAGGAGGTGTGGCTAGGAGGTGTGTGGCCAGGAGGAGGTGTGGCTAGGAGGGGTGTGGCCAGGAGGGATGTGGCTAGGAGGAAGCGTGGTCAGGAGGAGGTGTGGCTAGGAGGGGTGTGGTCAGAAGGAGGGGTGGTCAGGAAGAGGTGTGGCCAGGAGGAGGCATGGCTAAGAGGTGTGTGGCTAGGAGGGGTGTGGCCAGGAGGAGGTGTGGCTAGGAGGGGTGTGGTCAGGAGGGGGTGTGGTCAGGAGGGGTGTGGTCAGGAGGGGTGTGGTCAGGAGGGGGTGTGGTCAGGAGGAGGTGTGGTCATGAGCAGGTGTGGTCAGGAGGAGGTGTGGTCAGGAGGGGGTGTGGTCAGGAGGTGTGGTCAGGAGGGGGTATGGTCAGGAGGGGGTGTGGTCAGGAGGGGGTGTGGTCAGGAGGGGTGTGGTCAGGAGGGGTGTGGTCAGGAGGGGGTGTGGTCAGGAGGGGGTGTGGTCAGGAGGAGGTGTGGTCAGGAGGGGTGTGGTCAGGAGGGGGTGTGGTCAGGAGGGGGTGTGGTCAGGAGGTGTGGTCAGGAGGAGGTGTGGTCAGGAGGAGGTGTGGTCAGGAGGGAGTGTGATCAGGAGGGGGTGTGGTCAGGAGGGGGTGTGGTCAGGAGGGGGTGTGGTCAGGAGGGGGTGTGGTCAGGAGGGGTGTGGTCAGGAGGGGTGTGGTCAGGAGGGGGTGTGGTTAGGAGGGGGTGTGGTCAGGAGGGGTGTGGTCAGGAGGGGGTGTGGTCAGGAGGGGTGTGGTCAGGGGGTGTGGTCAGGAGGGGGTGTGGTCAGGAGGAGGTGTGGTCAGGAGGGGGTGTGGTCAGGAGGGGGTGTGGTCAGGAGGGGGTGTGGTCAGGAGGGGGTGTGGTCAGGAGGGGGTGTGGTCAGGAGGAGGTGTGGTGAGGAGGGGGTGTGGTGAGGAGGGGTGTGGTCAGGAGGAGGTGTGGTCAGGAGGGGGTGTGGTCAGGAGGTGTGGTCAGGAGGAGGTGTGGTCAGGAGGAGGTGTGGTCAGGAGGGGGTGTGGTCAGGAGGGGGTGTGATCAGGAGGGGGTGTGGTCAGGAGGGGGTGTGATCAGGAGGAGGTGTGGTCAGGAGGAGGTGTGGTCAGGAGGAGGTGTGGTCAGGAGGAGGTGTGGCAGGAAGAGGCGTGGTCAGGAGGAGGTGTGGTCAGGAGGGGGTGTGGTCAGGAGGGGGTGTGGTCAGGAGGAGGTTTGGGCAGGAGGTGTGGGCAGGAAGAGGCAGGTCAGGAGGGGGTGTGGTCAGAAGGGGGTGTGGTCAGGAGGAGGTGTGGTCAGGAGGAGGTGTGATCAGGAGGGGGCATGGTCAGGAGGGTCATGGTCAGGAGGAGGTGTGGTCAGGAGGAGGTGTGGTCAGGAGGGGGTGTGGTCAGGAGGGGGTGTGGTCAGGAGGGGGTGTGGTCAGGAGGGGTGTGGTCAGGAGGAGGTGTGGTCAGGAGGAGGTGTGGTCAGGAGGGGGTGTGGTCAGGAGGGGGTGTGGTCAGGAGGGGTGTGGTCAGGAGGGGGTGTGGTCAGGAGGGGTGTGGTCAGGAGGGGTGTGGTCAGGAGGTGTGGTCAGGAGGGGGTGTGGTCAGGAGGAGGCTGCTGTGATTCAGGACCAGCATGCAGAGTCAGGGTCACAACTCCTCAGGACTCCAAGGTGACCATGACAGGGGTGACCACCTGGGGATGGCCTCCAGCCCCTCACTGCAGCTTTCAACTGAATCTGTAGCATGACCAGGGACGTGTGCAGCCTTACAGTCATGGGGTGTGAGAGGCAGGCGTGGGGGCGTGGGGGAGGGAAGGAGACCAGGGGGGTGCAGGGGCTTGCCAAGGCGGGCATCGCCATCGGGGACAGGTAGGAGGGCGCTGGGTGTTTACTGATCCCCTCCTCTTCCTCCTAACCCAGAGCCGCACCTGGCGGGTAGTCGAATGCTGATCAAAGGCACCTGCCTTCTGCAGGCTGTCTCCCCAGCGAGCGCCGGGCGCACGAGGGGCCATCTCTGGAGGAGCTCGGGGTCCTGGGGGAAGGAGGTGGCATTAGGGGCCTCCCCCCAACCCCGCACTCTGCCTGGGCAGCAGGGGCGTGGGTCTGTCCCGGGTGGCAGTCGCGGCTGACACGGGTGCCCGCTGCTTGCTCCTTGGGCGTACACATGCAGCTTACCTCCGAGAACAGGGGGGAGGGCGCTGCCCGTGGCCCCCTCTTGCCCTGGGGACTTGTGGAGAGTTGCAGGACAAGACGATCCAGCACTCCCAGACAGGCTCCTCTCCCCTGGGACACGGAGAACACCACAGGAGGGGCCGAGGGAGCCTTCAGGAAGCCCACATGCGTCTTGACTTACGGACAGACTCCTCTGAGGACAGGATGGTGTTCCCACCGGCCCAACGGCCATTAGGAGCAGGGTGGCCTGGGGGACAAGAGCCGAGGGGTCGGGCTGGGTGGCCTGGAGCCTTCGCTCTGTGAGCCTCCCTGCCTCCTCACAGGCCAGAGACCCCACCGTGCCGGGGAGACTGTGAGGCGGGCTTGGAGCGGGCCCTTCGGCCGCGTCACTCATGACTCCACTTCTTTATCTCCTTCAAGGGCGCCCCAGGCTGTGTTCGGGGAGACGTGTCACCCCGGCCCGGGACGGAGGCTCTGCGTCCTCACACAAGCCAAAGCCACCGCGAAGACGCCCGTGGACGCCGGGCCTCCGCAGGTGTGTGTGGGCCGGTGTGTGGAGGGTGGGGTGTCACCCGTGGCCAGCCGCCCCCGTCCTCACAAGGCCCCGGTGCCGGGGCGGGCAAGGGGGTCTCCCGTTCTACGCGCTGGGAGCTGAGCAGGCACCTGCTCCGTCAGCAAGGCCAGAGTCCGTGACGCCTTCAGGGTCGTTGGCTTCAGGTAGCGAGGGCGCCATCAGCCAGGGCTTTGCCGTGCCCACAGACAGGCAGGGGAGTCTCCTTGCCCCAGCAGGAGCTGCTGGGCCTCCTTCCCATCCTGGGCGACAGCTGGGGGAGGAGGCCGGCCTTGGTCTGGCAGGTCTGGGAGCCACTGGGGCCTTGAAGCTCCTTGTCCCTCATGTGAACTGCTGTCCCTCACGGCAGCCCTGGCTGTGAGGGGCCCGCCGCTGTGGGCAGCGCAGCGAATGGATCTTTCAGGTCTATAGTTTTACCCCGCCACAGTAACCCGGCGTTGAGCCCTGTTAGCCTGAGGCTGGGGCGGAGTTGCCAGCGGCCCGGGCAGGACAGGCTGGTGGCTATCACCCACCTGACATCTGGGGACCCCAGGAGTCTGCGAGGTTTGGGGACACGGCCCAGTGTGGGTGCTGAGCTGGCCAAGGAGGCTGCAAGAGCAGGTCCTCTGCTCCGCAGGGTGTGGCCGACTCCCCGCTCTCTGCCTCGGTTTCCCCCAGGCAGGGGGTGTGACCCTGGGGGCTCAAATGCCTGAGTGGTGTGAGGGCGCCCTGGTCTAGCAGAGGTGACGGGGCCACTCATGGCTGTCCGGAGAGCGCTCCCGGGAGAGCCTGTGTAACCCGGGTCTCCTTGCTCCAGGCCGGCGCTCGGAGGAGCCCTGCATCGCAGGCCCAGCCACGGGGGCTGCGGACAAGCTCCCAGGAGACCCCTCGCGGTCCAGCCAAGGCCAGGTGGGGCCCCAGGTTTGCACACATGCAGGGAGCCGCCGGGTCTCACCAGCCTTACTGTGTGTGCGCTGCAGTGTGTGTGGGGCGGGGGTGGTGAGGATGTGCTGGGTTTGGAAGAAGATTCTAGAAAAGCCTAAGAAAGAGCTATAAGGGGATGGGTGCAGTGTTGGGGGTCCTGGCAGAGGAAGGGAGCTCTGTGCCTCCTCTGGCGGCGGCTTTCAGGGCAGGACGAGGCTCCCAAGGGATCCCGCAGCCCTGGGGGTGCACCCAGAGCCCCCCGCCCCTTCGCCACACTGCCCTGAGATGGGCGACCCCAGCGACCCCAGCATGCCGGGCCGGCCCTCGGCCTGCATGGGCCCCGGCCACAGGGCTCGCTTCTAGCTCTACTGTTCCACGTCTCACACCGGGAACCCAGGCCACGGGGCACCCCGTTTTATAGCCAGGAAGCCTGAGTCTCCAGGAATTGCTCCCGGGTAAGGGCAGGATTTGAACCTGGGTCTGCACAGCCCCAGGCCAAGCACCGCTCTCCTGTGCTGGGTGGTGCGCTGCATGGGACACAGCAGCTAGATGTGCAGAGGAGGCATTCGGCGCCTCTGCCCGCAGGCGGTGCCGGGGCAGGGCAGGGCCCGGGGCCCGGACGGCCTCGCTGGACTGCCAGCCCCCCTGCCCGAAGGGCTCCGCAGGTGCCGTGTCCCCAGCCAGGGGCAGCCTCGGTGACTCAGAGCCACCTCTGCTCCGTCACCTGATGTCACCCCGCGCCCCCTCGCCCCCCCTCCCCACCATGAAGCCTGCAGCCAGCAGGGACACGCAGGTGGACCTGGCCCAGCCTGTGGTTGGCCAAGAGCCTGGCCAAAGCCCAGCTGGGGTGTGTGCTAATCATCCTTCTCCCTGGATAATGTGGAATAAGTGAATGGGAAGACAGAATCAGAACATTCTAGAAGTCCAGCACGGTGCCAGGCCCTGCTGTGGGCAGTGGCTGGTTCACACGAGCTGTACACTGAGACCTCCCGCTGTGGTCTTCTATACCAGCACTGTACCAGATGGCAGCCCCGAGCAGCAGGCCCGGACTGCCCAAAAAGTGGGATTTTGCCTACGCAAAATCCAGTGCTAATTTATTCAATATGTTCAGTAGCCCTGTGGAGCTTGCGGCTACCATACTGGACATGGCTAGGTGGGGTGGGGGGAAAAGATTGTGGGCAGTGAGGCTTGTGCAAAGGCCCTGGGGTGACAGCATCCTGGCCAAGAGTGAGAAGGGCTAGACACAGATGCAGCTCAGCCAGGAAGGTCAGGAACCGTTAGAGATGAGATCGGGGGCTGAGAGGGCTGTGGGGGAGGGGCCGTTTCTCATGGGGTCTTCTGTCCATCTACAGGTTGCCCTGGCCCAGCCCAACCCGGATGAGCATATTCTTCTGCTGTGTGGCTGCCCTCCGGGGCAGTGCGTGGACCAGCTGCCCCTGCCCTTAGACTCGGCAGGGGCAGCATCGGGCCTGGCGGCCCCCCCAGCCAGAGACCCCTTCCTCCTGGTTCAGACATCCACAGTCCCCCTCTGGGATTTGGCTGGGTTCTCCTCCCTGCCAACCCTTCTGCCCCAGGACCCTTCCTTAGAAGAACTCCAGAGCCCAGACATGCTGGACACCAGGCCCTGTCCCGGCCCCGGGGCTGCGGCCCAGACAGGAGGGGACTGTCGTGGAGCCAGGACCCCTCACACCGCCAGCCCCCCACCGCCCAGGACAGGGCCCGGGGCGCTGGGAGACGCCTGGGCCCGGGGAGGAGGCGGCCAGGCCGAGAGAGCAGAGGCAGAGGAGGCGAGAGGGACTTTGGCTGTGACGGAGGGGGGGCTTGGTGACGAGCGTCCATCGGGGGCTGAAGCTGGAGCCGCGGGGCGCGCGCAGGAGAGGAGTGGGGCCCTGGAAGCCTGGAGTCCCGTGCATGGCTGCGGGGCCCAGCGTGAGTGTCCACCGCCGGCCAGCGGGCCGCAGGAGAGCCCCAGAGCCCTGAGCGGGAGGCTGAAGGTGGCCGGGCGTGGCCGGGGCCTCCCAGGAGGACTGCCATCCATGAAGGAGGACACAGGGCCCACCGGCCCCCGGGCATGGAGCAGAGGGCGCCGCCCCGGGTGGGCTGGAGAAGCCCTGCCCCCGCAGGAAGAAAGCCACGGGGGCCCAGGCCGACAAGAGCCGCCCGAGGCCGCCCCCGGGGGTTACGGTGCGGGTCGGGGACCCACGGGTCACGAAGCACGCTTCTCACGGCCAGAGCCCGCTGCTCCACGCCTTTCTAGATGGGCGGCAGCGGGTGGAGACCGGGGCCTTTGTCCTCCTCGGGCTCTGGGCATCGGTCAGGACGGGAGTGACCGCCACATGGACGCCTTTGAGAGGGAGGTGGAGACGCGCTTGTGGGGGCTCCCGGGGCTCCCGGGGCTCGGCGGCGCGCGTTGGCAGCGGTGCCCGGGAGCAGCATGTCCCCGGCGCAGTGGCCAGCGGGGTGCTGGTCCCCAGCAGGCCTCGGCCAGCCGGGGTGCGGGCGCTCGCTCTGCTGGGCACACACAGCCCCGGGAGCGTGGCGAAGGGGTTCGTGTGGGAAAGACCCTGCCCGCGGGCACCAGCCAGCTCCTTCCAGCGCCCGACCGGGGTGAAGCCGCCCGGGGGCTGGCCGAGCCGGGGGAGAGCCCGGGCTCTCTGCAGCCGCCGCGGGCGGCTCCGGAGAGGGCGAAGGGCACGTCCCAGCAGCTCCTCGCCGCCCTGAGGGAAGACGGGAGCCAGGTTTTACCTGACAGCGCTACACGTCAGGGAGACCAAGAGAGAGGCCAGCGCGTGGCACGGGACCTGGAAGAGGAGAAGATCAGAGGCGCGGCCAGCACGGGCAGGCTGGGGCGGACGGAGGGCGAGCCGCAGGTGGATCTGGGGCAGTTCCTCCAGGTCATCGCCCTCCTGGAAGACTGCAATGGGAAGAGTTACCGCAAGATATCCGAGCTGGAAGAGGAAAACGAGACCCTGAGACGAGATCTGGGCCGGCTTCACAGGGCCCTGTGTGAGCGCCGCAGGGGAGGCCCCGACCGGACGGAGCAGCTCAGCCAGGAAAACGCGGAGCTCAGGGGGCTGATGCTGGAGCGCGGGCTCGGTCACAAAGACCTGGTGCTGGGGATAGAAGACATGATCCGGACCTTACAGGGGGAGATCCAGCACCTTCTACGCAGAGTCCGAGCCCTGGAGAGGGACGTGGCCTTGCAGGCAAGGCCGGACGCAGGTGGAGGGCCACAGCACGCCCGCGGTGACCCCGACATGGCCAGAGACAAGCTACGCTCGGCAGACAAAAAGGTCCAGGTGACTGGACTTCCAGGGCCGCCTCTGGAGGAGGAAGTGACCGTGACAAGAGGTCTGACAGCACTGTCCTTAGACCTGCAGAGTTCCAGACTCCATATTCATTCTACCACGCCCCCATCGGCCTGGACAGATGCCACAGCCTGCAGCCGTCCGCAAGGAAGCGTCGCTGGAGGGGAGAAAGACGAGAAAAGACCAGGGTGTTCACAGGCCCAAGGACAAGCTCGGAGGCTCGCGGCTCAGGGCGCCCAGGTAAGTGCAACTTCTCACCTCTCTGGAGTGGACCGCACAGACCCACATTCCCGCCCGCAGCCCTGGAGGGAGGCGCACTGCGGACCCCGCGTATCAGACTCAGAGAAGTCAAGGGCTTTGCCCAGGGCCACACAGCTAATGAGGGCCGGGATGTGCGCCCTGGCCACCTGGCCCCAGCTGACCCTGACCTAACAGGGCGGCTCAGCTTGTTCCCACACGTGGGCCCGGAAGAATGTGGCAGACAGCTTGTGCTAAGTAGCATCTGATCGGGAAGTTTCCCCAAGTGCTAATTCTGCATACTGGGTTTGCACGTGGCCACAGGCAAAGCGGTGGTCATGGGAGGGGACAGGGGGGCTTCTACCTCCCTGAGACCCTGTCCTCTCTGACAGCACCATGGTCAGCCCTCCCAGAATGCAATGCTCCTAGTGCTCCCTAGTGCTTGGGAGTGTCTTCAGGACCATCTGGGCTGGACACTGGTATCCGGTGCTGCTGCTCCCCAGCCCTGTCCCTCCCCATCTCTCCTTCCCCTCTCCACTCTGGATGTCTCCCCTCCCTCCCCAGTTTGTGGCAGAGGCAGCGCACCCCGGAATCCGTGCTCCCTCTTAGGTTACTCGGCTGTCCAGCACCCTGGTTCTCGGCATTTATAACATCACGGGATCAGCCGCTGCCCAGAGTCTCCCCAGGTTGTTTCCTTCTATGGAGGGAGGGGAAATTGCCCTCCCTGACTTTGCTTTTCAGCGAGTAACTGGACTCTGCCCCTTTGTCTGTGACTCACTCCTCCTAATCTTCTGCTCTTGCACCAAAGCCCAGCTGTAGAAAGCCTCGAAGTCCAAAGTCACCAATGTGTTAAGGGAGGTCTGCGGATCCACCTTCTGTTTTTGTAGCTTAGGCTGGAGATCTGGTGCTGACGCCGTAATTCGAGAGATCCTCAAGCCGGGCACCATGGCTCACGCCTGTAACCTTAGCTACTCAGGAGACTAAGATCTTAGGATCACAGTTCAAAGCCAGCCTGGGAAGGTAAGTCTATGAGATTCTTAAACTTGAATTAACCACCAAAAAAGTCAGAAGCAGAGCTGTGGCTCAAATGGTAGAACACCAGCCTTATACACAAAAGCTCAGAGATAACACTGCTCAGGCCTTGAGTTTGAGCTTTAGGATTGGCACACATGAGTGTACACGTACACACACACACACACACACACACACACACACACACACACACACACAGAGTGTTGGTCCTCATATTGAATGTGGGTGGACACCAGTGTAGTTCTCAGGGGCCCTGTAAGCATCCTGGAAGCAGGTTAGTGTTTTCATTCTCTCCCTGAGCAATACCCTTTTATCTGCTCCAATTAACAGACTCGTGCATTGATTGTTTCAATTCTCTAAGCAATTAATCATGCAGTTTCTTAATTCTACCTCAACGTTTTTAGTTGGATAAATCCGATTCAGTCCCTCGTTGGGAGTGGTGACATTCCCCATTGGCTTGGCTCTGCCGTGGATGTGGACATGGTCAGCTGGACCTGGGCAGCGGTCCATGTGGCTGACCTCTCCTCGGGAGCACGGCAGACAGGGACAGAACAGCCAAGGCCTTGCAGGTCAAAGCCTCGCTGTCCCTGAGAGTTTTCCTATGTCCTCAGAAAACACACGCCAGAGTTCTTTTTCTTTCACAGCAAGACATTTCTACTACCAGAAAAGCTGAATTTAAAGGACCTCAAACCAGATCCCTAGCCTTTGCCAAAGGAATCCAGCTGGAGCATAGTATTGAAATGAAAGCTCCCACTGACAGGCTAACATGATCTAATTTATGTTGAGACCATATTGCATCGCAATAATAAATTAACTTCTTTTCCTTCAATCCCTCTTCTTTAAAGTCCCATTTCTTGGCTTATTTGTTAGCACTGGGTTTGAACTTACAGCTTTCTACTTACTCAGCTTGCTTGTTCAGCCACACCCCTGTCCCGCTTTTTGTTATCTGCCTGGGCTGGCTTCAAACTGTGATGCTCAGTTCTCTGCCTCCCGAGTAGTTAGGGTTACAGACATGAGCCACCAGTAACATTAAAGTCCCACTTCTTGTAATACATCCTCATGGACAATCAGCAGGAGCACTTGCAAATGCTCCAGTTTTCATTTCCTGTGCCTGGAGAGAAAGAAGGAAGAAAAGGAAAGAAATGGCCAGGCAACAGGTGCTTTGAAGTCTGGGGGAGCTAGAAGCCCCCTTTACTCACTGTAAGATTCTTTTTTCCAGTACTGGGACTTGAACTCAGGGCCTGAGCATTGTCCCTTAGCCTTTTCACTCAAGACTAACACTACCACTTGAGCCTCAGCTCCACATCTGTCTTTTGGCTGGTTGGTTGGGGTTAAGAGTTTCACAGACTTTCCTGCTTGAGCTGGATTTGAGCCTGGATCCTCAGATCTCAGCTTCCTGAGTAGCTAGGCTCATCAGCCTGAGCCACTGATGCTCAGTGCAAGATTTTTTTTTTTTTAAATAGGAGCACGTAAGCCAGCACTGCTCAGGAGGGCCGTCTGCTTCTCGGATGAGGGCGCTGTGATTGTGTCCCCCGCTCCGGGGTTGAACGTCCTGCTGGCCAGGGGAACCAGTGCTCCAGGCACATGGAAAACAAGGACCAGGGGGAACACGTTCTCAAGGCTTTCTCCGTGCTGTGTGGCATCTGCTGCCCTGCAGAGTGTGGAGTCTCTGCAGGGCCGCACAGTTCACCATGCAGCCGGGACCCCAGGGACAGCGTCTGGCCTTCTCTCTCGTGTGTGTCCTGAATGTGACTGCACCCCCACCCCCAACACACACACACACTATCTCAGCATCCCTGAACGCCATCACATCCGCCACCTGCCACCGCTCCCCGCACGGGCCCTGTCTGCCTCAGCTGTGCTCTGCAGAATGTTCTAGAAGGAACCGAGGAAATTCCTTGTCATGCTTCCTTTCCCTCCGATGCCTGCAAAGGCTCGCTGTTGTGTGCTTTTCCCATCCCAGCTACTCTGCCTGGGAGGACTTGGAAATCCAAGGCCCAGTGACCGGCGGGCGGGGCTGGCGGGCATGGAGCGAGGGAAGTGGGTCACGGTGCCCACAGGCCTCCTCCTGAGCTTCTGTGAACACGGTGGGGTTGCAGCCGGGTGGCACACCGATCAGTCGGGACTGTGAGGTGTTCACTGTTGTGTCTGGAAGCGAGAAGCCGCCATGAGAGAGGTTGGAGCGCAAGGCCAGGAGTGGTCTGCAGTGGGGAAATCTGGAATCAGCCAGTGGAGGTGAAGCCAGAGAGGTGCAGAACGTGGAGAGGTAGAGGGTGTGGAGTGGCCACATTCCTGTCACTCTGTCACCGGGGCCTGCGGCTGCCTGTGGCTTCCTGTAAGAGGTGCAAAAATTAGCATTGCCCTGGTCCAGAATATGCCTTGCCCCACCAGCCTCCCCCCAACCAGCCTCCCCCCCGCTAGCCTCCCCCCCACCAGCCTCCCCCACCAGCCTCCCCCACTAGCTTCCCCCCTACCAGCTTCCCCCCACCAGCCTCCCTCCACCAGCCTCCCCCCACCAGCCTCCCCCCACTAGCCTCCCCCCACCAGCCTCTCTCCACCAGCCTCCCCCCACCAGCCTCCCTCCACCAGCCTTCCCCACCAGCCTCCCTTCACCAGCCTCCCCCTCACCAGCCTCCCCCCACTAGCCTCTCCCCACCAGCCTCTCCTCACCAGCCTCCCCCACTAGCTTCCCCCCTACCAGCCTCCCCCCACCAGCCTCCCCCCACCAGCCTCCCTCCACCAGCCTCCCTCCACCAGCCTTCCCCACCAGCCTCTCTTCACCAGCCTCCTGCCCTCCCTCTGCCATCCTTCCCACCACCCTGAGCCCGGGCACAGTGTGTGGCTGGAGGGGGTGCTCACAGCATCTGCCGGATGGGGCTCTGGGTGGGGCTGTGGACAAGGGCCAGCAGGCTGTGCCGTCCGCGTCACACTGATGTTCTAGGATTCCCAGCGGGCCCTGCACTCGGGCCGGGTGCCCGTGGAGGCCCCGCTCTGTGAGCACACGCGTGTGGTGGCGAGGCTCACTCTCGATGCTGGGATTGGAGCTGATAGGTCCTTACACTTTGCTGAGCCCCCTTGCTGGGGACGGTGGCAGCAGCCAGCCCCGAAGCTTCCTCAAAGGCCACATTGTTTTGGAGTCTCTGAGCTGAGTTTTGGGGAGCATTCAGAGGCCCCATCTGTTCCTGCCAGGGCCCAGCCTGCACAGCGCAGCCCACGCAGCGTGGATCTCTAGTCATTAGACAAAAGTCACAGTCTGTGCTGATGGCCCTCGTCAGCAAGGCGGTGCCAGGCCTGCCGTGCCAGGCCTCCGGAGCTGTGGGCACCTTCTGGTCCCGTCTCTCCCTCCCAGGGGCCGGGAATCCCCCTCCCAGCAGGTAGGGGTGTGTGGGGGTGCTCTCTGGGGGTTTTAAATAAAGAGGTGGGGTACGCCCTGCAGTGGGGGAAGGTGTTGGTGAGTTTCTGGCCTCTCCTTCAGGAAGGGAACTTTTTGTTTTGTTTTTTGTTGGTTGTGGGGCTTGAACTCTGGGCCTGAGTGCTGTCCCTCAGCTCTTCAGTTCAAGACTGGCGCTCTACCACTTGAGCCACAGTGCCACTTCTGGTTTTCTGGTGGTTTATTGGAGATAAGAGTGTCACGGACTTTTCCTGCCTGGGCTGACTTTGAACCTCAATCCTCAGACCTCGGCCTCCTGAGTAGCTGGGATGACAGGCGTGAGCCATGAGCGCGCGGCCTGCAGGACGGGAGGTTCTGTAGTGGTGTGAAGCAGGGACTTGGTGATACTCGTGGCCTTGAGCTGGTCCTTTCCCTGCTGGGGGAGGGGGGGCTGTCCATGTGTACTTGTTCCTGTACCCCGATGTGATCCTCCGCTGCACCCCGCAGGGCTGTGATGATCCAAGCACGCAGCGTGGCTGCTAGAGCCCACCCAACAAAACCAGAACCTTCCGCCCAACCACCCCCGGTGTGCTCGCACGTGTGTACACGGGTTGGTAAGAACGCAGAGGTTTAGGAGCCGTGACCTGGCCTGCGCCTCCGTCCCTCGTGGCAGGCCCGTCACCCGCCCAAGGAGGGCTAGCGGCAGCCTGCTGCGCTCTCGCGGCGCGCTCTGTTCCGGCAGGAAGCGTCCTGCGTGAGCGGCGGGTGCACCGCGTTCGGCGGGCGCGCTGCGGTGGCCCACAGCCGCACTGCGGTGGCCGACAGCCGCACAGACCCGGTGCTCAGGCCCCATTCCGTGGTGTGCTGAGAACACAGTTCTGGGATGTTCTAGGATTCCCAGCGGGCCCTGCACTCGGGCCGGGTGCCTGTGGAGGCCCCGCTCTGTGAGCACATGCGTGTGATGGTGAGGCTCACACTCAGGCTGGAATCGGAGCTGCTCAGGTCCTTACACGCCGCTAGGCTGGCATTCTTGTTGAGTCTCGCCTCCAGCCCCGATGTTTGCCGGTTACTGTTGAGATCTGGGTCTGGTTTACTGTCTAGGCAGGCGTCTAGTGTGACCACCTCGTAGCTCGCACAGCAGGAAGTGTGTCCCTGCGTCTGCCTTCACAGGTGTCTGGGAGCTTCTCTGCCCGGTCTGGCCTCCAAAAGTGGTCCTCCCAGTGTCAGCCTCCCCACGGAGCTAGGACTGCAGACACAAGCCATCAGCACCTGGCTTTTTCTAAAGTTGTTTTTGTTTTCATGAGGGGGAAAAAAAATGATGGAGAAGAAAACCGGGTAGGATGAGGGGTGGGCTAAGGCGTTCCTTGGATAGCAACCTCCAACAGGCCTCCAAATCTGCTCTCGGCAGTGTCAGGGCGCAGAAGTGCGGGAGGCGGAGGAAGACCCCTGGCTGTGCGTGCTGCGGCTGCGGCACCAGGTGCAGACCCTGCGCTGCCAGCTCAGAGACCAGGGCTCCGTGCTCCTGGAGCTGCAGGCCGCGCGGGACCGGGCTGCGTGTGGGCAGAAGGAGCTCCAGGCCACGGTAGGCTGGCCAGCCCTCCCCTCGGCCCCAGCACCCCCCCCACCCTTCCTCCCCCCTCAGTGGAGGCCAAGGTCGCGACCAGCCCCACACCTCCCTCACCACGCCAGCCCTGGCTCAGATGATTAGATCTAGAGGACAGGACATGGCTGCAGGACGGACAGGGCCATGGACACAGGGAAAGCGACCAGCCAGCCAGGCCCAGCACACGGGCACACCAATGGAGGGAGCCAGCAAGATGCGTTGTCACCTCTGCAGGGCTGAAGGGAGGTGGCGGCCCTGGCCCCTGTCCCCTCTCTGTGCTGTGTCTGAAGTAGCTGGGTGTGGTGGCTCACACCTGTCAAGCTAGCTGCTCAGGAGGCTGAGATCTGAGGATCATGGCTCTAAGCCAGCCCAGGCAGGAAAGTCTGTGAGACTCGTATCTCCAAGTAGCTAGCAAAAAGCCAGAAGTGGAGCTGTGGCTCAAGGGCTAGTCTTGAGCGCAGAAGCTCAGGGACGCACCCAGACCCAGAGTCCCCGTGGATACGCAGGAAGTCCCGGAGCCAGCTGCACGGAGCGGGGCTCCACAACCTGCTTCCCTTTCAGCTGGAAGAACTGCAGAAAGAGCGGCGGGACTCACGCCTGGCCACGTCGCCTCTGAAGGTAACGTGGGCACGCTGTCCTGGAAAACTCCGGAAAGAAGGAAGCAGACAGGCGCTTCCCAAGTCCCCCGTGAACGAGTGCTCCAGTGCTTCCTTCTAGCGGCTTCCACGGCTGCAGGCCACGCCACAGCCTCCCGTCTCCCGCTCAGCCCCGCCTTCTCTCTCCTGAGAGCACCAGAGGCGTGGCCAGCCTTGAGGTGTCCTGATGCCCGGCGAGCGTCCTGATGCGCTGTGGCTGGCTTTGACGGCCAAGGCCATTGTCTGGTGCTCAAGTTCGCCTCTCCTGCCCCTCTTCCCCCAAACACTACGATGCACATTTTCCTTAGAAAACGCTCCCTCCCATCAGATACTAGTGCTCATGCCTGTGATCCCAGCTACTCAGGAGGCTAAAATCCAAAGGATCACAGTTCAAAAGTCCAAGGAGCTCCATGTCCAATTATTCAGCAAAAAGTCCAGCCGAGGCATGACTCAAGTGGTAGAGTACAAGTGGAATGAGAGTGCAAAGCCCTGAGTTCAAGCCCCAGAATCAGTGTGTGTGTGTGTGTGTGAAAGACAGACAGACAGACAGACAGAGAAGAGAGAGACAGACAGACAGAGACAGAGAGACAGACAGAGCGGCTCCTTCACCTATTTAGATATTCATGCTTAGGATAGATTTTCGGACCCATGACTGCCCCAATCTCCGAGCAGGTAGCTAGGGAGGGGGGTCCTGACAGTCATACCCAGGGGCCCCACTTCCCACCTGTCTCCGGGACTCCATTTTCCTGGCTGTTAAATCAGAAATGTGACCCGCACAGTCCCTCAAGCTTCCCCAGAATTACACATCCACCCGAGCCCCACATTCGCATCCACGAAACAGGAGTTCTGCCCCCTCCGGCTAGGACAGCGGCTGCAGGGCTG